>NC_085049.1:10150020-10763921 GCF_963662255.1 Cinclus cinclus
TTTTTGAAAGACCTTTGGGATACCTAGAATAACTCATACCCTACTTTTTCCTGGTTCCCCCCCCCCCATAAAAGTCCACCAAAAATACAATCTATAACAATAATGTTGAAGTAAAATAATGACAATGTACTTTGAAAATATTAACTTACATTTATCTTCTGAAACTAGCAAGAGACGACTTTCTCTAGAAGCATTTCTGCCTTCAACTGGATAAAGAAACTGTACAGAAAATTTCACAAGAGTAAGCAAAAAACCAAAGTAATTTAGAACACTTATCCAAAATGTTTTGGGGATTTTTTAGCTGGATATTTATGTATTTTTAAATTAAATCAGAAAGACTAATGATATTTAATTAATAAAAATAGCTATTATTACATACTAATAGTCACCAGCCACTATAACTGCAAACTTTGGAAGACCGGAGAGAAATAAAAAAGCAGCCTTCGTGTTAGAGAAGTATTCTATACCAAAAATATTATGAAGTTTTATTTTTTATTTCTCTGAAGAAACAGGGGGACATTATCTCTGTAACAGTTGCAAGATAATATGAGATATCTCTGCCCTAAACCATGTTTTCTCTCTAGCATAGCAGATTAAAAAGGCTTATCTTCAGATTAGTTGAATACTTTACCTGTACTCGAACACAGCTATCCACAGCCTTTAGGACTCTCACATTATTAATGGGATGAATTTCTATCAGCAAGGTTAAATACTTGGACACTGCAAAGAGAGCATGTTTTAGATAACATTCTTTTATTAATACAAGTTTGTTTTCTAAACAGAAATTACATGCAAAAGAAAGCAAAAAGGTACAATATTTCAAACAGTATTTAAAAATCCACTTGCAGTACCTGACTGTAAGATCTGACTTGCTCTTTCTTCCTCTGTATATTGACAGAAGCTGACAGCTGTGGGGGGAAAAAATACCAACACAACCACAGTGAGTGTGCATATTTGACATTAATCTCACCAAACATCCTTGAAGAATGTGCATCACAATACTTTTACCAAAAAACATATATGTTAAAGGAACATCAGAAGCTCTTCTAAATGTAGCAGGTATGCACAATTGCAGGAGGAGAAAGTGAACAAAGTCAGTGTGTCTTACATGTTTTAATAAAACAGCAATATTGTCACAGCTGTGTCTTTATGTTGTTACCTACATTATCTGATGATAGATCCACTGAAATTATTCATAAACTGCTGCGGGCAGCACATAGATCAAAATAGATTTAAGTAATTTGAAACCTAAATGTATCATCCTACCAAATTAAATCTTTACTAAAAAATTTAATGATAAAGCATATATATTTACCTAATAAGGTCCTTTCGTTGTTGATTGAACAGCTGATTATGTGCAGATTCTTCTCAAACATATAGAGGTGCTACAGAGAAACACAGTAATGTTAAAAACAGTGCTTTTGCAAACTCCATAAAGGAAACCATCTCATTACTTCTCCTTAGGAAAACATTGTTGTCCCATAGTCTTTAAGCCATATCTTTTCATGCCCAGAAGAACCACATTTCAAGCTTTAATTGTAACACTTCTCATTTTTATTGTGTTTGGTTTTTACTGGGTCTTTTGAGCTCTATGTTGCCACTAGAGCAGCATAGCAGACTTTTATGTAAATACAAAATTTCACTCACTTCATACTGTTATGGGGACACCTTCAAAAACCTGTTACCATGATTTTAGGTACTGAATTGCAGCATGTTCAGTTTTAGAATAAAATAATCTCTTAAAATGGTATCACCAAACAGACCACGAATGCACATATAAAGAAAACTCCAAACATTTACTTCTTGGCACACATGTGCAATGTGAAGAGGAGTGGAAATGACTTGTTATTTAAAAGGTTGTTTAGAAATAGATTGCAGACATGATGCTTTACTACGCTCAAGTCTTTTGGATGTTCTGCAATGTGGTGCATTTTAATACAGCTGAGAATCATTCCAATACCTTCTCCAGTATCTTTTCTGTTTCCAACAAGGATACACTCCTTAAGGACATAACATACTGTGTTGCAAAGCATCAAAATCTCAAACACTACAGCACTGTCATCACCAGAAAGAAACCTAATAATGTCTCACCTCATTTTGTTTAGTTTGAAGATCATACAATCCAATGTGAGTGTTTCTCTGATTTCCCTATGGATGGAAACAAATTAGCACTAGCAATATAAATACACACAAAGTTAAACTTTTTTCCTACCTCCCTGCCCTCCCTGCCCCTTGACACACATCCTCACACACTTCCCTGTTCTATATACAAACAGGAAGTTAATTATCTAATTCCAAAAAAGCAAATTCTAATTCCAAGAGAACAAAGATTTATTTTTTTTCCTTTTAGAACTAACACATGGGATAAAGCTGAAATGTGGCCAATCCACAGCCCACAGGCCATTGCATAAACCTCTGCCTCTCTCTTTCTTTGCTTCTAAATTGGTTTTAGTTACAGGCAGTAGGGCCAGGAACAGAGATGTCTGTACAAGAATCAGTAGGGATGCTCTGACCCCTGGAGATCTAAGGCTGGTATCTGGAACCTCACCAACTTGGTGGGTCATTGCTCCAAAAGGGAGCACAGATACATCAAACATCACCAAAAATCAGCTCCCAGTGATCTGGTAACCAGGAAAAAGGACTTCAGGAAGTGATTCTTTGAAGGCTAAGTATTTTATAAGTTCACCATTAGCTTTCTGCCTTTGAAGAGTACCATAATAGATATCCTTTCTACCTTATTGATAATTAATACATGATGATTTTTTTGGGGCACACACAAATGTTTGGGACTAAAAATCAAAACTTTACTACTTCTTAATTTTTACCATGCCTTAAATTATCCAAATATATTTAAAAAGGAAAATTCTGCTTCGCAGCATATACTGGATAGCAAATCAAACTGATGTGTATTAATGTACTCTGGGTACAGGCACTAAATTGCTAAACTACTGAAATTAAATCCAGCCACACAGGCTTCTACTTCCACAGTGAGCTTCATTGTTTTTAACAACTGCTTAGGGGGAGAGGTCTGTGGTTATTTACAAATTTATGGCATCTTGCCTTGTGAAGTTGAAACAAAAGCCTGAGTATTCGCTTCCTAAGGGGTCTATTTCTGAGTGTCTCATTATTGTTGTGGCAATGACAAAAGTCTTTGACTTCTGATTTAAACAAGGAAAACAAAACATCTTTAAATTAAGACACAGGCTCCAGGCCTCCTAATTTAAGATTAAGCAAGTACTTTCTTTTCTCAAGTGTGTCTGAAACATTAACACCATCTTACTTAGATACTGAAAAATACACTTTACAAGACTGGTTACATAACATCAATGCCTATGCCTAAGCATAAACTAGGACATGTGTTTTCATTTGCACTCTGAAGATTCTTGCATTACCTTGTTAAAAATATCTTCTTTTACAATAACTATTAATGTCAAAAAATATAGACACTGTCAAAACCACAGTACAACATAATACTCTAAAATAAGCTTGAAAATAAAACCCAGTGTCCACTTTCCCCTGGCTTCACATAGGATACACTTGACTGTCTCTCACTTAGAAGACAAAAGTTGTTTTCTATTTGTATCTATTGGGAAACAAGCCAGGCCAGCTCAGTCTAGTTCACATCCTCCACACCATACACCTCCTCCCAAAGAACAGGCTACAAGTGGTCAGTTCCCAAAGTTCCACCAACTGTTTTGACCAGATCCCTACAGACTACAGCAGCAGCTTAGACACCCAGCATGCAGGCACACACCTACACTTAGATGTGTGAACCTTGAGCTACAACTCAACCCTTGTGTCAGCTGCAAGAGCCTGGAGAGCACACAGGGCAGTTAGAATGTCAGAGGCCCTAAAAATCTTAGTGTGAGATTCCACAGGCGCTAGAAAGCAGCAGCACCACACACACAGAGTACCAGATCTCCTGCTGAGCTACATGGTTATTTGCATTAAGTCTACTAGAGTCTTAAGCAATGAAAAAAACCCAAAATTTGACACACTCTTTAGAATTGTTTTTATGGTTACTGTTTTCTTGTACAGACTCCCCTCCCTATGCTTGTACTAAAGGAAACATCCACCCACAGCGAAAGTATATTAAAGTTAAAGCCTTGATGAAGGCCTCACCTCTTCCCTTAACCCTAGGGAAGCTGGAGAGTTTTAGCATTGTTGAGCCAGAGGGGAATGAAAGGCATCCCTAATGTACTGAAGTTCATCTCATATCTGTACTCCTCAAGAACCAAAATCCTTCAGGATCCAGCTGGATCTACGCATTCCTCTGAGCTGCACAGTCAAGAAACGCAGCTTGTCTCGTCAAAGGAACAATGAGAAGAAGACAAAGTTTCACTTTCTAAAACCATTAAAAAACCCACTTGGAAGTAAAACTGAAAACATATACCATGGAGAGCAGAATCCAATGTTAAGAAGCCAGCTTTGGATTCTTCAAGATATCTAATAAACAGTGATTACTTCAGACTACTTGCAATAAAGTCTTACGGATGAATCTTAAAGAAATGCATATGCAGAAATAGTGTTAGATAAAGGGCATAAGACATTTTAGTAGGAGAAAACATTTAATTAAGCACTGCACATGAATTTAATAGCTAGGCTTCATTAAGAAATTGAGGGTGAAATTATGTGCTGCTTGTGAAGTGTGTTAAAGAAATCACATTTCATTCATGGGAAGATTCTGGGCCAACAAAAAATCAAGGAAAAAAATCCTATGGACTTAATCAGGTGAGTACTTTACTCTCTATTTCATCATTCGTTACCCTTTTCTGAAGTGGAAACAAGTATTTTCCCACTACCCAACCTCCCCAGGTTGTAATCAGTTGTGTTTCTATGCTTTAACACTAACTGTACAAAAAAATTAAACTACAAGAACTCAATTAGATTCACATACCGTATTATTCTCAACTATATTTTTATTAAATTCTAAGATGGAATTACCTTCCAGGTATAAATAATTTTTCCATTTCTTTCAACATTTACAACGTAGAGTGCTGATGAATTCTCAGAAGTGTCTGAAATAAGAAGTACAAAAATGCACAGGATTTTAATTTCAGCTGGCTCATCCTATAATTTATGCACACTTTAAGCTAATATGCTAAATACATTTTTACTTGTAAATACTTATTTGCATATGCCAAAATTACTCCCTTCTGGAAAAAGAGAGAGTACTTCTTACACCATGATTTCAATCTGATAAACTTCAACACAGATAATTAAGGGACATTTAAACATGCAAGTGCAAGAAAAAAAAATATATTTTTGTAAACTCTTACCTCTTCATTATAATTATGATTTTAATGACCACTACCTTTTGTTATGAAAATTGAATGTGTTTTTTCAAAGAATAAAAAAAAACCAAAACCAACCAAAATCACCCCCTTGCATTTCTTCACTATACACAACATGGGGTTCAAACAACTAAGCCAGACTCCAGTCCTCCAGACACTACAGGAAGAGAGAATTAGCCTGAGGAAAATATCACTTGCTCACACCTGCCCTTTCAGCCTAAAAATAAACTATATCTTTAGACATTAGTTCTACAACACCAACACCACCACTCCAGTGTCATTTTTAGCCTCTCCTCCTCCAAATAGAAATAAATAAAAAAACAACACACCAAAGTCTAAAGAACCACAACACTAAATACCATAGAGAGAGATATGTAACCTATTTACAAGTACAGTACCTAAAAAATGCAGGACACAAAATTATACGAGATGTGAACAAAAGAGTACAGCAAAAAGGGAAACAAATGAGCAGGAAGCTAAGAGGGACACAGAAAGAGAAGAGCATATCTGGACAAAGCAGTACATATTTAAAAGGATAAAATATTGTACTCAAGGTGAAAAAAATGCATGCTTTCCTGATGCTGCTTTTATGTTTTCTAATCATCACAGCCATCAAAAACTCTCCAAAGGAATTTTTACTAGAAGTGGAAATTTTCCCTTTAGTAAGGTTGAAGCTGTATGATTGGTCTAAATTTTATAATAAAGATGGCCTGCAGTTCAGCAAGCATCAGCATAAAGAATCCTCTGGAAGCATTTAGTCAAGTCTGACACTATTTGCTTGGTAGTTATCACAAAGTGTTGATAGAACGAACACACTTAGTGAAACTTAGTTTAACAAGCCTGATACTATAAACTGGCTCGTACAGCTTGCAGTGATAGAAAAAAAAATAAAACAAAAAAAAAAAACCTGCTTGCAAGTATTATCAGAAGAAAGTAAATTTTCCATTTTGTTGTGGGAGGACAATGAAAACCCTTCCTTTACACTGAGTAATATTCAGATCACTCGAAGTACACTACAATACTAGATGGTGACAACTGGGAGAATCTAGGGTAATAATATACTCTCTCTTTTTTTTCATCCGAAGCTTCCTGGAACTTAACAACCACCTCAAACTTTCAAGATGAGTACTACAGTCTCCACATTTTCTCATGCAATACTTCCTCAGAACACAATTTTGGTAGAGAAGGTCCATGAGCAATCTCCATGTTAATGAATTTATCTATCACCTGACACAGACATCTTAAAGGTGCTGAAAGAGTTGTGTCAGAAGAGAGTTTCTCTTCTGAAGAGAGCAATCAGTAGGAATACAGAGGCAAAGAAGTGACAATGGTCTCTGCCCTTGGAAAGTCCTGCAGTAAAACTTTGCACATAGAGCTACAACTTCTTCCTCAAGCCCACAGTTGAGACCAGCAGATGAAGGGATGCAAAAGAACCAACCCAGCCTGCCTGCCCAGCACGTAGTTCTTACCAACATAATGAGGAGAATGCAGAGTTTGATTTCCTGAAGGCCATTATATGCAGCTCATACCAAATTAAGTGGAATAAAGAGAACAAGGCTGGTTCACTTTGCTTGCCACTCCCTTCCTATCATCACAGCTATTCCCAGCTCTCATGCAATTAGCAGTTCTCACATGCTATCAAGTGCTTTCAGGTCCTTAGGAAAAATAAAAAATATGAATTAGCAACATCTGAAAACACTGACACAAAAGTACCACAACTCCTAAAAATTACTTGCTTTCTGTGATTAGATATTTCTTTGATGTTTAAATTAATCTTTTCAAATCCCTACCTCCCACCTTCACATTCCTCATATGACATCACTGCATGAGGGGGAAAATGTCTCTACACACAGGTAAGTTAAAATGCAATACAGAAGTGCTGGTATTTGATCAGATGCACCCTCCAAACTAGATTCTTATGATTTTGTATTACCAGGGACATTACTGAATGAAGACTCTACTACATTTTAAAAGACTCAATACAATTTCTCCCTTCCCAAACACAAGTCAGTGCCATTTTGAGACCCTTTTGCCATTAACGTATAGATTGATTGATCTTTGAATTCATCACTGATGAACTGATAAATTCATAGATTAATCAATTATGCATGGAGAATTTCAGAATTTTACCTCAGATCCCTTCAGTATACCTTTCAGTAATTGTTCAGTAAATGTAGAAAATGTGAAGTATTTTTTAACAGATTTTTTTAAATGATGGCTTGGTAAATAATTCTCTTCTTTTCCAAGTTGATACTCTCTGGTTTGTCACCAAACAAAATCTTATGAGTCTATTTGATAACAGCCCCTCAATGTGGGAAGCAAGTTAAGTATTTTAAGTAAAGCAAAAGCAACTGAAGGCATTTCAAGTTTATCACACTTGCATATCAATGGTACTTCTACTGAAGCAATAACGATTACAGTACTATTATTTTATTAGAATAAGGTTTCCATCACTTTCTGAAAAGCAGAACTGAGCCAGCTGCTCTGCAGATGAATAACAAGCAAAAAGCCACAGTGCCAAGAATACGGGAGGTCACTTTTTCCAGCCACTACCCCGAGCGCTCGCTGTGCCGGCGATCGCTCGGTGCTGTGACAGCGGACGCCGCATCTAATTTTAACCTAGCACGCGTTTACCGGACACACTAAAGTGTTTTCAGGCTGTGGGGTTTTTCCTCCCAGAAAGGGGAGTAGCGTAGGAGAGGGAGTAATGATAACACTTTTTTTTGTCGGACGGGGGGAGCGGTGAAGGGGGAAGAAGGAGGAGGAAGGGGGGGGGGGAATATAAAGCCCAAACGCGTGAAGAAGGAGAAGAAACAAGCTGTAGCAGATGTATAGAAGTGTTTTCGGCATGTCAGAAGTCCCTTGAGGACTTGCCCAGCTCAAGCCCCCCAGCACCCGAGGGTCGCTCCCCTCGAGCCCCGGCCAGGGGGGCCCTGGGGCCGGAACTCCCGCTGGGGACCCGCACCCGGGGCCTCGCCGCGGCCTGGCGGGCACGGAGGCGGCCGGAGGGGGAGAGAGAGAGAGAGACAGAGACAGAGAGACAGACAGAGACAGACAGACAGCCGGAGGGATGGGGCTCTCCTCGGCCTCCCGGAGCGTTACCTAGAGCCGCGGCGCAGCCCCGCTCCGCCAGCCAGGGCACCACGTCCCTCCGCAGCTCGAACTCGGGCACCAGGCGCAGCAGCATAGCCCTCGGCCCGGCTGCCCTCGGCCCGGCTGCCCTCGGCCCGGCTGCCCTCGGCCCGGCTGCCCTCGGCCCGCCCCAGCACGGGGCGGCCCTCGGCTGTTCCGGCGGTTCCCGGCCCGCTCCCGGCGCCGCCGGCCCTTCCGCTTCCTACGGGCAAGGCCGCGGGGGCGCAGCGCTGCCGGGCGGCCTCCGTGCTGCTCTCCCGCCGCGCTACAGGGCTCTCGTCTTCCCCAAGGAGGGGGGGCCCAGGCTCCTCCTCAGGCCGGCTGGAAGAACCACAGAACCATAAAATATTCTGTGTTGGAAGGGACCCGCGAACATCATCAAAATCCAGCTCCTGGCCCTGCACAGGTCAGCCTCAAGAATTAAACGTGTGCCTGAGAGCATTGTCCAAGCGCTTCTTGGTGCTGTGACCCCTTCCCTGGAGAGCCTGTCCCAGTGTCCGTCCATCCTCTTTGTGAAGAACCTTTTTCTAATATCCAACCTACACTTCCCCTGGCACAGCTTCAGGCCATTCCCTCCTGTCTCACCAGGGAGAAGGGGCGATACTTTTGGAAGCTTCACCATGGAGTGACTCCAAGTGCCTCAGACAGGAGCCTGTCAGTGAGCCTGGAGCTGAGATTCGGCCACCTGGTGTTCACAGACCGGGAGACCCTGTGATGATCCTGATTCCTGATCCCCCAGGAAGCATTAGTTCTTTTCCAGAACTTCAGGTAGCATCCCTGTTTTCTGAGACTGTGCCCTCTGAAATTGCTTTATTGAAAAAAATGTAGTGTCTGTCTGCAAACTGCTGGCAAAGCTCGAGTGTCCTCTCAGACTAGGCCTGGCCTGTTCATGCTTTGCATCTGCAGAGTAGGTAAAACTTCATGTAATCTTAGGAGGGGTTGTGGTTTGTTTGCTTGGGGTTATTTTAGCTGTTGAAAATATTTGCAGCACTGATAAGATGCTACTCCGTGACTATCTATAGCCTGCCTAATTGCCATTTCCCTTCTGAAATGTGCTGGCTGATACTAGCCAGCTAAAGATGCCATAAAAGTGGGGAGAGGCTGTGAGGGCACACACCAAGCTCGACATACCCAATACAGAACAGCTTGAGCCTGTTCTAAGAGCTAATCCCTGTACTAAGTTTTTCCCTGTCACTACTAAGATGTGGAGTTATAAAAAGGCCAGATCAGAATCAGGTATGTCTGCAAAGTGTGGATGAAAAGCAGGTTGATAATCAAAATGCAAAGTGAATATGCTCATCTTCTCAGTCTCCATACTGCCAGCTTTTACAGCTTTACCGCAAATTCTGTATTCAGTATTTTTCTTAAAGCTCCTTAGATCAAGTGGTTGTGCAAGAATTTCAGCTTATATTTTCACTGTTGTGAAATAAAGCTTGAAAATATGACTGGAGTATCTATTTCAGACGTTAAAGTAGAAAACAGACAAAGAGGTCCCAAATGTATGGGTTTATTTTTCAGAGAAAAGATGGGGCTATTTCATGAGTATGACAATGGCACAACTGAAAATTATAGAACTGGAGGGACAAGCAAAGGAGGGTAAAAAAACCAATGAAATTACTGATTCTGTGACTATGTGCAAAAGGGGAGATTTTCACATGGAGAAAGTCTCCTGTACCCAGATCTAGAGTTCATGCTTATTATATAAAACAACATACTCCTTGACCCATGTCTGGCTAGGCACATCAGAGGCTGTAACTGCAGGCCCAGAGCTCCTGTTAAATTCCTAGAAACACAAGACATTCCTCAGAAACCACAAAGCTGACTCATTCAGAGTTCTTCAAGTAGTAACTCAGTATAGTGTATCAGGCCGCCTTAAACCTGATACATAGAATTAAACAGTTGATACAAAATCCATAAGCATCTAAGAAAACCCCTTCAGCAGTCTTTGAATTAAGACAGAGCCTGATATATTTTTGCTAACATCTCCCATCTTTTCTAGTTGGAGACAGAAGCTCTTTGTTTAAAGAAACAACACAATTTCTTATCTCTGTCAGGTGAAATTAATGTTATAACTAACTTGTCACTTTTGCTTGCATCATGAAACCAAATTGTGAATTTTGCTTTCAGTTTATACGGTTTCATTTTCTGATTATCTGACTCATGTAATTTTGGTTTTTAGTTCCAGTCTGAAGCTGTGCAGGCACAGGAGCTGATCCCAGTGGAGCAGCTTCCATGAGTGGGATATAAAATGAAAGCTCCCATAAAAGATAAATTAAATTTCTCTATCTTCTTTTTAATCAGAAATCTGCTCCTGCCTTAGTAACAGGAGGATCTCGCTTAAATTTTGGATTTATCTGGATTGGAACTTGACCACAGGGAAATCATTAGAGAGCAGTAATGGCCCTCCTGATTGCATTGTAACCATCATTAACTTTATTTTACTGCTAATAACAATTTTTGTGCTAACTTCCTGTGTGCCTATAATCCCCTTTCACACAGTTCATATGGCAAGAATAACAGAATTATACCATGACACAAGTGTGGGCCTGATGAAGCTTCGACGCTGACACAGCAGTGATGGGTGTAAGGCACATTTCAGCTCTCAACAGAACAAAGCTTTGTTCATGGACAAAAGCATACATATCCATAAACCATCGGTGTGTTCCACACTAGGAAATTATACATAAGACTTCTTATGAAGAATGAATATTTGAAATCATTATTTAAGCACATGACAGCCTGGCAAACAGTTCATGACTTTTTTGGGAAGTACTGCTTACTGAGGGCAACCCCTTTTCCCGCCAGTTCCAGTAACAGAGGGTTTATTGTCATCGTGTATAGACAGTTGTTTCCTTGAATGTTTTCATCCAGTCAAACACAAAAAATATACATACATTCTCTTCCTGAAGCTGGTGCTTAATATGCTACTAAATCCTCTTGGCAACACAAATAAGATGCAATTTGAAATCAATATTTTAGTAGTACAGTGTGCAATTTAGAGTTAGTAGAATAAAATACCTTTATTTCAGTGTGTGAGATCACCTTTTTATAGTCTCTTTAATCACTGAATATCATATCAACATAGATTTGAGTTATTTCAGTGAAATCAGTCAGCATCTGTTATGGAAGCCAGTGCTTCATGGAGGTGCTTTTGTATGCTTTGTTTAATAATTCATCATAGGAAATAGTCTTTCAACTATTAATGAAAAAAAATCATCTTGCTATTCATGTTCTCGTTGAACAGTTCAAATGTTTTTTGAAATGGCTTTTAAATGGTTTTGTTGAAGTCAGTAAAATGGTCAAGCCAGTAACATGAGTGAACAAGGCCCCTGAAACAGTTAAGGTATTCCTCAAAGTAAGGGAGAGGAAGAGAATGGGACTTAGGGAAGTCTCTGACTGTCATCCAAGTGTCCTTTTTGTTTCCGCTGCTTCTCCCTCCATGGCCCAGGCTGTAAGGCTCCTTTGTTCTTTCCAGAGACTAACCCCCTGTGAGTACACACTGTCTCCACAGCTGTTGGAGGAGCTCTTGGCTCTATGTTAATTCTTCCAGCTCCAGCCTGATTTGGATTCATCAGTAGGGTTTAGAAACTTGGTCTTTTTTCCTTTGCAGTCTTTCAGTTTTGACTTCATTTTGAATTGCAAGAGGACAGTGTCAGTACTTTGCAACAGTAAAATTCTCTAAGGAGAATTGGAATCACTTGGGAATCAGTATAATAAGGCATATATCAGCAAATCAGTTCCAATTTCTTTCACTTTTTAGATGTCTTTCCATTATCATTTTTATTGTAAAATGAAGGAAATATTTAGCACCAATGCATTCTGTCAAAATGTAAGGTTGCAGCACTGTAGAATGGAGACTACAGATGGGGACAGCACAGGATGAACATATCAGTCTGACTTTTGTCTTACTGAGCTTCAGTCACTTTGAAAATAGGGTGTGGTTTTTTTGTGTGTGAGGTTTTTTTTCTAGGCTCTTTCTAGTTCGTGAGGAAATACAAGAACTCCAGAGAGTGACTGGTACCACCTGGTTTCAGCAGTTAATTTAAGCTGCATTTTACCTGAGTGTGGATGCTGGCTCTCCTGTCCCCTCACTTCTGCTCGCATGCCTATTGGGAATGAGCAACTCAAGGCCTGGAGGAAAGTGGCACTGTCCCTTCCCATGTCTGCCTCCAATTAGATCATATCCAATGTAATATGGAAGGGGGCCCTGAGGCTGCAGTTTGATGAGTAGCTGATCTAACAACTCATGACTGTTGAAAGGATGGACCCAGACTTCATTCCCTTCTTGTTTTCTTCTCCCTTCCTCATCCCCAGGTCACTGAGCCTCTTTCTTTGTTTGCCAGCTCTCCTGTCCATCTAACACCTCTGTGATCCAGCTGTGCTGGCTAACACACTGAAATCTATTTACTTTTTTAATGGTTTAATTTTCTACCAGCTTATGAAGGTGTCTCTAGTCACAAAAGGCATTTACAAGTCCACAGCCTTTGCAAAGGGAAGCGGTGCTTGTGTGGCCCTGGCAGCAGGGAGGGGAGGGGAACAGAACAGATCTCCCTGTGCTGGTGGCAGTGAAGTGTTAGACCCACATGGCTCATTCAGACCCTTTGTGAAATGCTTTCCTCTGACATTCAAGTTGAAAGAAGCAGTCATTTTTGCCCAGCATTGCTTTGATCCATTGCCCAGATGCTGCTGGCATAGTTTCCAGACCAGAGGACTGATCCAACTGAAAAGTGACCTTGAGGAGAGAAAGAAGGAGGTACAAGAGGATGGTTTCAGTATTGTCAGCTATCTATCAAGGTTACTGAACCCTTATGTCAACAAAAATGGAGTTGCTCTACAGAACTGTGAATAAACCACTCATTCTGGGCAAAAGACCCTGGGGAAACTGTTTTTCCTGATGCTGATGCTCACTTAGGTCAGTATAAGTTTCTGCCAAACTACAGCTGTAGGATGTGCTTAATGGTAATAGAGGCACCTTCTTCCCTTTAGAGTAAAAGGAGTGTAGATGTGAGCTTTTAGTTGATTGAAATCAGGTTGTAAAACCGACTTTTAGCCTCTTTGGCCTGCTTTTCTGTTTCCATCAGGATCAATAGACACAGATGGATTTTAATACCTTATTTGTATACTCTAACAACCATGTATTTGATACTGTGCAACACTTTTAATATATTTAAATTATTCTCTGAAAATCTGAATACATTTCCCTGACACATCCTAAAAATATCTTTTATTTATTATATGTTGGTTCCAAACAAATGTCACATTAACAAGCAGAGAGGCTTGGGTAGGTATACGTCATCAGTCACGCAGTGGTTTCTTCTTCCAAAATACTTCCAGAATTAGGTCTGACCTCTTTTAACAATGAACTATTTATAGGATTCATAAGGGCCTTATCCTCCAACCCTGACTCAGCCAAAACTCACCACTGACCTTGACCTCCTGTAGTCTATTCTTGTAGCCTTACTCATGTGAGGAGCTTTTATTCACTGACCTGGCCTGGGGAGTATATTCTCATGAGTATGATTTTGCAGGCTTGGTTCCCAGCTCAGTGGTACATGGTAAAATGTCACAGAATCAATTCCTGAGATGTTATTTTTACACTGTTATAAGTACAAAAATAAGGAGGAAATATGCAGTTAACTTCTGAATTCAGTACTACAACAATAAACTGAGCGTTATCACATTAGGTGTGTAGAGCTACAAATGGAAGCCTTAAATTCTCGTTTTGGAAGATAATAAATGTATTTTTAGAAGAAAACTGTCACTAGATCTCTCAATCAGAAAAATTATTACTAAAAGTAATTGTTTTTTTTTCTCAGGAAGGTATAACTTTTTAAAAGTAGAATATTATTGCAGTATTAGGTGACTACACTAGCATGGTATGACAGTGGTGATCTTTTTCTGTATTTTTTAGTGTCTTTTTCTAAAACTAGTGTTGATTTTCCTGATAGTTTTCTGTTTTTCATTATTATGTAGGATGATACATTTTAGAAGCTAATATCTTATTAGTGGATCTAGGTAACAAGATGTATTATCTATATGAAAAAAATACTCTTAGCAGTCTATTATGTTTCCATTTGTTTAGAATCCCAGAATCGTAGAATCATTAAGGTTGAAAAAGACCTCTAAAATCAGAAAACCATGAATCCAGCACCACTGTGTTCACAACTAAACCATA
Source organism: Cinclus cinclus (assembly GCF_963662255.1). Lineage (NCBI taxonomy): Eukaryota > Metazoa > Chordata > Aves > Passeriformes > Cinclidae > Cinclus > Cinclus cinclus. The sequence goes on from NC_085049.1 coordinate 10,164,622, forward strand.
TCCTCAAGTTCTGCATCCACACAATTTTTGGACTTTTCCAGTGATGGTGATTCCACTCCTTTCCTGGGCAGCTTGGTCCAATGCCTGACCACTCTTTTAGTGAAGAAATTTTTCTTAGTATCAGATTTAACTGACTCTTCCCTGATATCCAATCTAATGACTCTTGCAATTATAAAGATGGTCGTTATGTATATATGTTGTGTCTTTACAACACATATTATGTTACACATTTCTTTACTTTTGTATCTTCTCACTTTAAAGTGAGAGTCAAAAATGTTAGGTACTTTTGTAAGTCCCCAGTGTTTTTCTTTTCATTCACGTTTGAATCACTTGTTTTTATTTTCCCATATTTTGTTGTGCATTGTGAGACACTTATTAATAGTGAATCATCAGTATATTATATGGTGGTCTTCTGTATGTCCTATATTTTGCTAGTTCATTTGAATGCAAGCATGCAGTGAACAGGTATCTCCAGTCTGCTGTCTCCTATGATGCCTAGGCCTTTTTCTTGAGTGGCTGCAGCAAAGATAGAATCCATTATCCTTATGAGCATTTTAAGGAACTCCTTCCAATCAACACTGTTGCACATTTATCAGCATTTGACTTTATCTGTTTGTATTGCCAGTTAAGCTCATTCCACCAGCCCAGTCCTGGAGGCATGTACATTTTTCCATGCTTCTAAAGAACCACAAACAGCAGGGGTACAGGCAGAAAGGAACTGTCCTTTCTCAACCATGTTGGAAGCTGAGACAGCTTTTATTCTCTCCCAAGGTCAGACCAAGACATGGTGGAAAGCAGATCCTGTCTGCCTGACTAATCCATTACTAGCATCAGGAGACAGTTCTGCTACTGCACCCCAAGACATTTCTTATTGCCTTGGTCAGTACTTACAAACAGTATCTACAAGGGCATTTACTTGTTTTTCATTTGTATGAAGGCTCCATGTGGATAAACACTACTCTTAGGCCTGGGTGCAGCACTTTTATCCATTACAGCTCCTTCCTGTAGCTCTCATGTTTAATGCCCATTGACCCTAATGTCCTACAAGCAGCAGTCTTCTTGCCTAGTCCATTCTTTTTCCCTCAGGTCTCCAGCCTCCCTCCATTCCCTACATGACAGGCTGCCATAGAGGTCTGTGCCAAGTTCTCCATGAGCACGTACTGGCCAGCCTCCTCTTCCATCTTTTCCTCTGCACACTCCTGTCTTCTAACCCTGGCCAGCAAACACAAGAATTGCAATCATCATATCTGCCTTGTTTACACCCCAGTCTGCCCTGGGCTCTAACCAAAAGGCACCTTTTGCTTTCTTCTTCCTTTTTCTCTCATTATGGATCACTGATTCCTCATTCCACTACAAATGACGTCAGTTCAAAACTGAGGAATGCTGCAACTGGGCTTGATTCTACCTCTTCCCACAGCACTATTAATTGTTTTTGTCACTGCAGGAGTACAGAAACCAAAAATTTACTTAAAATTCTACATGGATGCATTGTTGTACCTTCAGAAATGGTCAGCTCCAAATGCTTCTGAGAAAGTTGCAAGTAGCCCTGTGGTTGTCAAATAACAACACTGTGCACCTGTCTTAGATATTAGGTTTCATTCTGATCTCTGATAGTCAGAGACTGATTTATCCTCAAAGTTTAATATTCCAGGGTAATCAGATTAATTAGAACTATGCATATTCTCAAAATCCATAGTAATGTTTAATTCCTTTTAAGTTTTAGGCTCAATGACCTTTTTTATCCACAGTCTAATTACAAGGTACATGAGAAGTAAGAGAATTATTTAAGAAAATGCCATCATTTAATTGCTTTGAATTAATTTCAAATTCCTGCTCCATCTTTCCTACAGCACTTTTTAGTTTTCTGTGCTCTTTCCTAAGTCCATCACAATTAATCTTTCAAATTTTTCTTCAGAGAAGCTGCTTTCCATGCTCTGGATCATTCTTGTAGCTTTTCCTGAAAATCTTCTGAGGAGGGCCTTTGAAAAATCTTCTTTAAAACTCAGAAGTAATTACAGAAATAATGTATGGGCACTTGTTTTTCTATTTTTCCAGGACTCTCAGGAGTGTGGTTTTTCTTTGCATGGGCAGAGGTGTTTGACTTATCATGATCATGGTTAGGTCTCTCATAAGTCTGTCATTAGAGACTGTGACAAGCACCTGACCTAGTGATAAAGATTCTTACCTTATAATTCCTAAAAATTTTTTCTAGCCATATTTTTGTGGATATATATACATGTTACTGACTTAAAGTACTATTAGATAGTTAGATGATTTAAATGAGAAGGTTTCTATGTTAGAGCACGAACTTTCTCATTCTTACAGTGTTGGATGTATCCTGCCTGGATTTATTTTAAAATAAAATCTTGTTTTAATTTTTTACCAGTTTATGACATCTATGTTATTTCCTCTGTAATCCTTCTGCTGTTTTTGTACTTTTATTACAAGAAAAATATTATTGTAATCAATGTTCTCTGCTGAGAAAAAAAAAAATAAACAGGAGTGATTATTTGTTTTGCATAAAACTTCAGACTAACTAGGCCAGTTGGATCAAAGGTCTACCTAAATAACATCTTGCCTGTGACAGTAGCCAGCAATAGATGCTAAGAGGAAGCATATATAAACATATAAAAGTTTTTTTTTTTCTTCTCTTGCAGCTCTTCCAGATTATAAAATTAAGGAATCAAGGCAATCTGGAATATAGTAATTTATTTTTTTGGAATCCAAAAAATCCTATGATAATTAGTTGAATGATTTAATAAATGGGGGAAAGTACATCTGTCTATTAATTTCTCCTGCCTGATAATTTTATGTGGTGTGCTGTAGTTTTCAAGTAAAATAGTGAATAATCATTCTCCACTCAGGATTTTATGTACATTAATCACATTTTCCTTATTCCAAGGTGAGGAGTATATTTAATATCCTTTCATGTAAAATATATGGCCTACTTCTTTTCATCCCTATTAAGCTTCCTTGTGTTTTTCTGAGACTCATATTTGAAAAGGTAAACATAGGCTTTATTCTTTGTAAATGTTATTTTTATTTTCTTGGGAGTCCCATTGATCCATAATTTGCATCTTTAATATTATAAAGTTCCCTTTAATTTTTATTACATCAGTGACTATTTGCTTGTCAAATTCTCACCTAGACCTTCTGATTTCCATTCTATATTTTATTTTATGTAAGTATCTTTTAGGAGGCATGTAAATGAGTAGTTTGTTTTTCACAGGCACAAAAGCCATCTAATGTTAATTATCAGTTGTAACTCACACATTGCTTTTAGCTTTGGCCCTAGGGCAGGAAGCAGCTGTCCAGGACAGCAAGCAGGTGGGGACAGTTAAATTGCTGTAGAAACAGTGTGTACTTGGCAACATCTTTCAGAGGACTTCAGGAGATCAAGATGAATCCATGAAGTTCAACAAGGCCAAGAGCAAGGTCCTCCACCTGGACTGGGACAATCCCCAGTATCAATACAGGCTGGTGGATGAAGGGATTGAGAGCAGCCCTGGTGAGAAGAAGGACTTGGGGATGCTGGTGCATGAGAGCTGGACATGACCTGGCAATGTGCACTCTCTGCCCAGAAAGCCAGTTGTGTCCTGGGCTGTATCCAAAGCACTGTGGGCAGCAGGGAGAGGGAGGGGATTCTGCCCCTCTTACTTTGTTCTCATGATATCTCACCTGGAGTGCTGCCTCCAGGCCTGGCATCTTCTGCACAGGAGAGAACCAGACCTGGGGGAGCGGTGTTAGAAGAAGGTCACAAAATTGGTCAGAGGGCTGGTGCACCTCTCCAATGAAGACAGGCTGAAAGAGTTGGAGTTGCCCAGCATGGAGAAGAGAGGACTTGTGGCTCTTCTTTACTTCAGGGTGGTTTATATGAAAGAGGGAGAATGACTTTTTACTGACGCCTGTGGTGATAAGAGAAAGGCCGATGGTTTTAAACTGTGAGAGACTAGATCAGATTGCTTATAAGGAAGAAATGTTTTATGATGAGGAGTGGGTGAGACACAAGAACAGGTTGCCCAGGTGAAGTGATGGATACCCCATCCCTGGAAATGTTCAGGTTTGGATGGGCCTTTGCACAATCTCCCTTCTACAGCAGGAAAAGATATCCCTGACCATGGCAGAGGGTTGGACTAGATGACCTCTAAGATCCCTTCTGACGTAGTCCATGCTAGGATTGATTCTGTGCTCACCACTTGCCATACCCATTTTCTTACCTACTCCTTGCCCAGTAGAGACTGGCCACAAATCAACTGTTCCTTGCAGTTGCAGTAGTTTTTACATGTTTGCTCATTCCTAGTGGGGACTGTGGGTAGGGAAATGTGCAGGGTGGTGTTGGGCACACAGGGCTGTGGCTCTTGGTTATGGGAACGAAAAGCTTCCTTAGTTTTCATGCTCTAAATCGCTTAAGGACCTCAAATTAGATACTCTATACTGCTTTGTGGACTGAGAGCCTAATGAGATTAGCTAATGAGTTGTATGTCCCATATTGTGCAGAATGTATTTTTCTACACAGTTTTGTTTTAAGAACTCCATGAATAATAGCCTTGAGTGATATTCTCAGGCTGGGAAAAAATTACATAAAAGTGTAAATACATCTTTAACAGTTTTAATTACTTAAAATTACCTTAATTCTAATTGTCTGATTGTTGTGTGACTTTTTTCTGAAGTGAAGTTACAGTTGTTTAGGTACCTTAAGGACACCTTGATATTTTACTGTAAAAACCCCCAGTTCGGTTTTTTTTTATTCCACAACCTTATTTTTTTTGTTCTACATTTTAATTACTGGTACATAACCTGTATCAATATTAGTCTCTTTTTCTCAAAATCCTGTAATAATATTTTTGGTTCTGAATTTAAAGATCAGCTTCATAGGTCACTTTAAATATCAGGAAAACTCAGATTGCCTGAGCTAAAGGCAGTGAAATCAGTTGAAAGTAATACCGCCTGCTGCTGTTCTGCTTTTTGTCATTTCTAGAAAGGTTTGAAGTTGGTGAATGTATGGAAAGTTAGAAAAAGAGCAATCTTGCTTAAGATCTAGGTGGAGGTAGAAAATTTGCTGCAAAAAACAACCTAATGAAGTAATAATCAGAGTCACTGAGGAGGGCAGGCAGCATCCTGCAGAGCTGCATTTCCAGCTCACTGGTCAGGCTGTTCCTTCCACTGAGAAACTCACTGAGGACACAGGATGAATGCACAACATGCAAATCTAACCAGTTGTAGGTGCTTTTTGCAGTTCTCCCATGACTAAGAACCTAATGTTCATGAGTAATTTATTTCAGCCTTTTATCCTGTGTCTTTTTATCTAATGACGGGATCCCCAAGACGTCACCTCCCCTAAACTGTGGAAAGCACAGAGCAGTAATTTGTAACCTCTCAGTGCTTCATTTTCAGCTGTGCCAGTCTGTAAAGCCACCACTTCTCCAGCACATCCGATGGGCTCACCAGGCATGCACAGTACAATTTTCACTTTCAAATGGCCAGTGCAAGCACATTTATTTCAGGGGACTGCAAACACCCTAAGACCAGCTTTCAATTTGCTCAGGCCTGCAATCCTACTGTAATGACTGCCCTCTCACCATCCTTTCCATAGGGGCTGTCACCACCAGGAGAAACTGAGTGTTTTGAAACATGCTGTTATTCCTGGAAGACCAGTTTGATCAGAGCAGACTGGTCCTTTCAGGTGAAATGCCAAGAATTCATTTTAGGAATCCTGGATACACAAAGTTTGAAGAAACTACGTGGCTCCTTCAAACAGTGAAGTAAGAGTCATCCCCCTGACTGAAGAGGATGAGTGTGAGGTGGAAGGCTTGGTCTTCTCCAGTGGGGGATACAGAGTTTCAAAACAAGACTAATTCAAACATCCAAGTCTTTTAGAGGTTACCTAAGAACTCCCAAACTTGTGCAGCTATTTAGTGAGTGGAGGAAAAAAGGAAGAGTGGTCTGTCTGCTCCCCACCACCCAAGATGCTTTGTAGCTATAAATACTAATTTTGCTTATTTATATAAGTACAAAGCTAGGAATGTGTAAAAATAATGAACTCATAGAGCAAAATTATTACAGCCCTGAGCTGAACCTGCTAGTGAAGTAGATCAGGCTTAATAGTCTGAGGGTGAATTGTGTTCATAAACTGGGGAAATCTGTTGTTTTTTTCTTACAGGTTTGTTGAGATTGGCTACATGGATGTATAAAGGTTTCAGAAGCAGGAAAACACAGGAATTACTGCTGGACATGAAAGATAAAGCTGCAGGTTTTATGACAGCTGCGTTCATGTAAGGCATGTATCATTTTTGCTTAAAATAGGCTATCTTTGAGCAGTAAGAAGTAGGTATGTTAGAGTGTGTGAGGACCACAGTAAGATTTTTTTGGTTGGTAGGTTGGTTGGTTAATTTTATAAATAATTAAATAAATAAATATACACATTTTTTATATTTTTTTTTAACAGAAAAGATAATCTTGTTGTAAGTTAACTGGCTTACTGGTGTCAGACTGTCCCAGATGCTAGATTCAAATATCACCTGCTGTTAGCCCATGAAGATATAGTTGATGCTACTAAGAATTACATTTTATAGCATACTTTCTGAACACTGTAATCCAGCCTTTCCCACCTGGACTACACCTCTCATGACCATCTAGAATACAAAATAAATGAAAAAAGAATTAGAGGTAGATATTAAAATCTTGGAAATATAACTAATAAATATAAAAGCTGGGAAAAAAAACTGTGCAGCAAAACCAAATTAACATAAGTAGCATAGCATCTTTAAAATTTCTTTTTTTAATTGAAACAATTCCAGCATTAAAGTCACTTAAGGCTTGTCTTTAGGCCAGACTGACTGGAAAATGTTTCAATTTCAATGAACCACTGTTTGGTTTAGTCTGAAACTGGTAAGACCTGAAAAACTTCCACAAAATCTCATTTAAATATAGTAATGCCCAATTTTGGTAATGTAACATGTACAAACAAGATGTCCATCAGTTTAGTTGGCAATTTTGAAAGATTTCCACTAAATAGTCTGCAATCTTCTGAAGCATTTGTGAACCACTTTTTCCCCTGATATTCAGAGAATAAATGTAGCTTATTTTCTACTGTTTTTTTATGCTAGTATATTTTATTCTTGCTTCAGTGTTGTTGATACAGTAAAGCTTTTTTTCAGTACTCAGCTTTTATTATGTTGGGTGCTGGTTGTGCCTTTTGAACTGTGCTGGGGATTTACTGGTACAAAATTGGAACATAAGTTGGTTTTGGTTTGGACCAGAATCTGATGTAATGTTTTTAACATTTGTATTCCACATGCATCTCTGCAGATTATACTTATGGGCAAAGTATTGGTGCACATTTGAAAATTAGCTTTTTAGGCACTAGCTAGACTTACTAGCTGGTTATCTTACTGTGGGAATAGAATCGGAATTTAAAGGGAAAAATAGAGAATTCTGTGTCTCTGTTTTGTTTTGTTTTGTTTCCTCCAATATTAATTAGAATGACTATATATTTTTGAATGAGTCATTTCAGCTTTCAGTTTCTAATTTTACAGTATTAGGTGACCAAGACTACATTCAGATCAGGGTTTGTATTTTTACAGGCAAATGTAGTTTCTGCCATAAAAGAATACATGTGAAAACTCAAACTGCAATTTGCAAAAACTAAAGAAAGAAAAAAATTGGGTTTAAACAGATCAAAGGAGTTACAGCAGCGAAGAGTTTGGCTCCAAAGCCAAGATCTGGCCACTCAAAATGATTTGCCCTCTCTAATGGGGTGATGCAGACACCATGACTGCAATAGGGCATCAGTTTACAGTTTGGGTCATTTAAACTATTTCTTTACCAGAAGTGCAAGTGGTCAGCCATAAAAGTGGCCAAACCAGAAATGTATTGTTCTAATGTTTATGAAGTCAAGAAAACCCAAGCAGAAACCCTTCAGACATTTGGAATATATTTAATTTACAATAAAACATTGCCAGAGAAAATTCTGAGGGCATAAGCCACATTTCTGGAAATTACAAGTGACCTCTTGTTCTAACAACTACAATTTTAAGCCTGGAATACTCTGATCTGTAATCAAGATAGGGAAAAAGAAACAGTGATGTGGGCAAAGCAGACAGGACTGGATTGCAACAGAATATGGTGCTTGTTTTCTTGTCTGACCCAATATAATACATAATTTTGAGGCAAAAAGTAGTAAGAAAATCATGAGGACATTTCCTTTCTCTTTAATTTAGTCAGTTGTGCAGTTGTTTCAGGTTGGTTGTCTGCTTTCAGGATTGTGTCTATTGTACCAGACTAAGGGCAGCAGTACCCCAATGGAATCATGGTACTGAGAAGCTGTATGGGAATTCAGGAGGTTGGTGGTCCATCCCCTACACTGAGCTGATCAGCTGTATCCTAGACCATCCTCAATGCAAATATGCTGAAGTGCTCTGAAAACTTCCCATTTCCTAAAGCCTTTCTAGGCCATCCAAGGTAACCTTGGCCTTCCAAGCTAACCTGTTTTGGTGTCTAGCAATCCTTTAGGCTGGAAAGCATATTCCTAATGTCTGTGCTAAATCTCCCAAGCTATAAAATAACTGAGTTATTTCTTGGTTTTCCTCTTGTGGCCATGAGTAGGAATTAACCATCTGCTCTTCATTTAAGGAGAGACTGTTTCACTTTTTTGTTTTTTAACCTACAGTTATTTAAACGTATATCCAATATGATAAAGTGCAGTAATACTGGAAAGGTGAGGGTTTGCTGTACTGGACCTAGCTAGTGGTGTGTGCTCACTGTCCTTTCTGTGTGCCAACCTGCCACTCTTCCTTAGCAGTAAGAGAAACCCTCCCTTTGGCCTGTATTTGCACTGCTGCAGCCAGGTGGAGATTCAGTAACATCTTGCTCTGCTCTGGATTTTTGCACTTGTAGTGCAGATGTGGCAAGGATCTGTGGTGTTGGCAAAAAGCTGGATTCAGTGAATTTGTCTCAGGCATTAATTTTACCCCTTGCACAAGTGTAAACCTCAAAATGAGCAGATCTTGCCATTGCCTAAACTGTGGAATTCTGTAGGCCACAGCAATAACTTTGCAGATCAGGACAACATTTCATTGAATATTTTAGCCTCTTTAAAATATTTGTAATTACTAAAAGCAAATTATATTATCATGTAATGCTAAAGAATTCTGCTTGATTAATCCTGTGTAATACTGCTGCCCATAAAAGCAAATTTGACCTCAATGTGTATGACAGACAGGATTAATCAATTTAAAATGTTTTCAGTATTTCAAAAATGTGGAATGCTGTATAAATAATAAATATTAGTTTCCCTAGCTGAAACTGAAAAAAAAAGCATTTACCCCTGTAACCAGGATTTTATCTCAGTTTAAGTTAGTGATTGTAGTTCTACAGATTAGCTGTGGTCATCCTGCCCTTACTCATTGCTGTGTAGAGGGATCTTTGTGCAAACATGATAAATGGCAGTAGTAAAAAGTCTGGGGTAGTAAAAGGCCAAGAGCAACTCAGAACAACATTAATCCCAAGAAATAACAAGTACATTTCAGCAGGTCCCTCTTCTGCTCCCCTCCTGCTTTGAAACAGGATTATCACATAAACAGACTGTACAGTGGATCTGTATCATTTAAAGAAGCATTTATGAGGACTACCAACAAATTCAGAATTTGGGCTACCAACTGTCCAAAATTTCAAGAATCATTAAGAAAAAGTGGGTTATTTTAGCTCATGGTTACAGAAGAATCTCCAGTGTGACATCTGGGCTGCAGAACGGATGCTGCAGAGATACCAGAGGAAGTGTGAATATTTTTGCTTTTCTTTAGGTCATTTTTAGATGACAAGAACATCTTTATAACACTTCCTTCTCATCCAGCTAGTTAAATGCTGGCCAGATTCTACCCTTGATCATTGTACAAATCATCCTCTGGCATTAAATGAGAAGTGACTGAGCCAAGTGTGAAGTACAGGCTTGGAAATTCTGCATTCCCTTAGCCTTCCTGTAGCTCCAAACATCCCTGGTGACATCCAGCACCATATTCCTGAGTGTGAACTAATGATTGCTTCCCCAAAGCCATGCAGCCAACACATTATTTATTTATTGGTTTCATGCAAGCCTAAATCTTCAGTTGAAATTCATTCAGATTTTTACAGAAAATTCAAAGTAAATGGATATTTCCATGTGGCTTAGAAGAACAGAAGCTGCACAAAAATGGAAGCAACTCTGCATCTTGCACTCAGTACTCTAATGGAAAATCCAAGCATTCCGTTTCCCAGTAAACCTTCTCAGAGCTAATTTTAATGTAAACAAACTACTGTTTAGAGTGCTAATGTGTCTTTTGCTGTGACTTGTGAGATGTGTTTCACTGTTTTATGATATTCTTTTGTAGGTGCAATAGCAATCTATTGCCTACATGGGATTATATTTTCAAAACACAGTATTTTTTAATATACGTGCTATTGTTCTGGAAATTTGAATTGCATATAAAATTAACATGAAATTTTGCATTGTAAATTGGTTTTTAATGTGCAAATTATGATACATGCACAAAAGTTTTGCATCTAAACATTGGGAAAATAGAAGTAGAGTGCATTTTTTTAAAAAAATGAGCCGATAAGGAGTTATTTGAATAATGTAAAATATGTAAGAAAAGGAGGAAGGGTAGATAAAATATCACTATTGACATTTTTGTCACTGCTTATTTACCTATTTGATAAATGAAAAAGAGTTCAATAAAATCCCAGACAAGCTTTTTCTTTCCTTACCTTGATGCAGCATTTTTAATAATTAGACACTTATTACCTAGTGCAGAATTGCTTTCAGCTATTACTTCAGAAGGAAGTTTTCCAGAAGAAAGTCTTTGAGATTTTGTTCTCCCAAAACATGGCATAGGATTCTTCTTCATGGAAGAATTCCTCCTGCTTGAAATGGGCTTCGCTCCCCAAAGCAGCATGGGGATGGTGTAGCTTTATTCTGTGCTCACTGAAGTCAGTAGGAAGTCTTGGAAGTCTACAGGACAACATCAGCCTCATGGAGAACTTTATAACCAGTTCAGAAGCCTTTTCTGCAGCACTGCCTTGGCTGCAAATTTTTCTTTGCATCAAACACACAGTGACCAAGTCATCTAAATGCATTGGAAATCTTTGGAGCTGCACAAAGACTCAGTGGGCTTTAAATTACTTCCAAATTACTTCAAGCCTCTCTCTACAGTTAAACTTGCCCTTGAAGATCTGCATATATGTTGTATTAATTTTTCATTAAAGTTCCTTTGGCTTGTTGTGCGTAGGGCACAAAAAATGAAAATATGTTTTCCTTACTGATGCTGTTCTAAAACAGAAAGGGCATATGAGAAGAAAGTACATATGACTATATTGGTGGAAACTATTCAAAAGAATACAAAAAAGTAAACATTTCATTCAGATTGATATGTTGGAGAAAAATCAACAAAACCTCTATACCTGATGTATTGTTTCATAAAGTTGATGGAGATGCTAGAGGTCAGTGGGTAAGGGTCACCCAGTGTTTATAGTAAATTTAGATTTTTTTTAAAGTTTAAGTCCCTCACTGAAGTATTTGAAAGAAATGGAGATATATAATGAAAGAAAAAGTTCTCTTCAGAGTTCTTGTCTTCACAGTGAAGGATGTTATAAGGAGTCTCTGAAAATATCTCTACTGACATGGACACTACTCAATTAAGTGGTCATAAACAATCTTGGATATGTAGAGATTAGTTTGGGAATGGTAATGAATTATTCAGGATTAATTTAAAGACTACAGGTGAAGATTTCAAACATGGAGCAGATGTGATAACTTCTATATGAAGAAACTCAAAATAGTTTGGACTGATTGGCTTGCAGAAGAAAATTTAAGGAAGGACTTGAGAGAAGTCTGAACTTTTGAATACAATAGGTGTTGGCCGTCATTTTCTGGTGATACAAGGTCTTAGGCAGAATCAAATGAAATCCCCTTGGGCATCAGATTTAAAATGAACAAAGAGATGTACTTTTCCAGGTAACATATAATTATGCTACAGAACTAGATACCATTAAATGCTTTGGACTTGAAATGTATCATGTCAAGGAGCTGCAACACTCACAGGTATTGTTAGGTAGCTGTAGCACAGGATGTCAGTGTATAAACTCCAGTTAAGGATGTCCTCAGCTGCAAAGTGCCAGTGCCTCTGGATGGCCTGGCTCTGATCTTCAGATAGAGATGTGTTAAAGGGGGGTATGGACACAGCTGGACTGTAACCTGACCTGCTGTGATCAAAAAATGTTCAAATATTTTTTCATTGAAATTTTGGAAAGAAACACAAATATGTTCATTGAAATTCACTCTTTGATCTCTGAGAACACAAAGGACCACCACTAAAAAAAAAAAAAAAAAGTGTAAAACCCCTAAATTTTCTGCTTTTAAGCCTTTTAGTGACTATTACTGAGTAATCTTTAACCTACCATTATGGTGGGAGAGCATTAGCAGTAAACTGCCCTTGTTGCATTTGAGGGGAAAAAGGAAATGGGGAAGGGTTTTAACATATGTTGCTAGTAGTTGGATGCACATTAATATCTCAGCTTCATTCATCAGACCTATACTTTTTACACTCAATTTCTAACCCTTATGTTTTTATCCTATTTCAGCTAGTATTATTGGAAGAATTCCAGTTTTTTTGAACACTTTGTCCTGGTAGCAAGATTAACTTTAAAATGTTCTCTCAATTTGTCTAACAAACAGTTGTTTTAATATGTAGAAAGATTTTTTTAAATATCTGGCTTTTTAAGGCTTGAGTCATTAAACTTTTTTTTTTCCATTTTAGTAGAAATTAAAGCCTCAGTGAGTAGAAATCTACATTTAGTAATCACTAACCATAATCCATTGTGAATGAAAAAATCAAAAGGTAGCAACAAAATAATTCTAAAGTCTAAAATATTTTGTCATAAACATTGCTGAAAGGTAGATTCTTCTGAGAAAAGCAGCTGAGATCACTGTTAGGTCAAAAGGAAGAAGCTTGCATTAGGAGAAGTGTATAATGAGCAACATGTGCAAAAATGTCAACAAAAGGAGTGAGAAGATCAAGTATTTGATGTTCATAGGCCATAATCTGCATCCAAGTAAATTATGAGGTAATAATATGTAAAAAAATTTACCTGACCTCCAGAAAACTATTTAAAACCCCCTTTTTTGAGACTGATGCTTCACAGTTTTTCATGAGGAAACTGGAAGTATTTTAAAGTGTTAATGTTTCTATGAGCATTTTCTGCCAAGATGGATTGTTATTTATGAGATTGATTTTGTTCCTTTGCAAATTATTGTTAATGACAGAATAGCAGTGCATATCAGAATCCCCTAATATTAATGTTCTTAAGCTAAAGTCCAAAGCCTACAATTCCTGTGGCTGTGCCAAATTCCCTGTATCTCTTTTCCAGTGGTGGATCCAAATGAGGGTGCATGCTGGCTACCCCCATTCCTCCTGACAGAGCTGGTGGGACAGCAGGGGCTGATCTCCTGTGGCAGAAACCCTGTACAGGACACAGAGCCACAAACATCTGCTCCCACACTGTCCCCTGTCCTGGTGGTGGCTGCAGAAGGATCTCCCACAGAAACTGGATTGCAGCTGCTGCTGAGGGTCTGCAATCATGTGTTGTCATTCAGGCTATTTTTCAGCTTAAAATGTGACTGTAAAATATAAAGGAGGCTCTTCATTATTGATTTTTTTAAGCTTTTAGGAGATAAATTGAGAGGAATTGATAATAAATATCTATATCCATGTATATTTCCCTTTAGAAAAGCCAAGCAACTGAAATCAGTGGAGGCTCCACCTTTTTTGGTGATTGACTGCTTCTTCTGAGCTGGCTCCTGAAAGCAGAGTGTGAGCTGAAAGTCTGATAATTCATTAACATATGTGAAACAGGTTTCTAAGCTCCTTCACCAGCAGCCCTTGGAGCAGTCTTGTGGCAGGAATGGAGCAAATGGAGAACACTTAACTGAGGGAACAAACTTATGCTCAAGCAGAGAAGGAATTATTTCACATCATCATTAGACATCAGAAAGTTTATCTGTGTTCTTTCAGAAACAGCCAAAAGCACCAACCCCCCCACCCCCCAGGTGAAAGTCACATTAGCAACAGTAAGAAAACTTTCCATATTTATTTGTGAAAAATAAATGAAAATCATGAATGTATCTACAAGAGCTTTGAAGTGAGACACAATGATAGGACTGCAAGGAAAACCATCTGGACAAGTTCTGGAGAGGTAAATTGTATGAAACATTCCTAGAAAATATTCTTAAGGAAGGTTTGGTGTCCCTGCTGCCAACTTTTCTGTGAGAAAACCTTTCTCTGAGAAAAAAGGTAGGGAAATATAGCTTGTAATTGAATGTAAAACTGGAGGCTTACATTATTTTTTGTCAAACAGGTCCCACTTACTCTGTTTCAGAGTATGAGATGTAGGACCAAGGCATAGCAGAATACACTTAGCATAATCTACAAATAATCCCTCATATACAGAGGGAACAAATACAATGTTTTAAAAAACAAAACAATCTTCTGGATAGATGGTAGAAATATTAATCGATCCTTACAGACATCTAAAATAAAGCAGAGAATTGTCTGCAGGAAGCAAATTAGTCCTATAAGAAAAGAAAATGGTTCTTTTGAAGAAAATGTGTATATATCAGAAAAATCCCACAGAACTCACACTGGTATTGTGCTGACCAAAAAACATGCAAGAATAATTGAAAAATAAAAAAGTTAAAATTCAACACAAGGCAGCAACAGAAGAAAAAAAACAATCATTTGTACAGAGAATATTAAGGATAAACTTAAAATAAGCCTGTGCTAATTTCTGAGGCAGAGCCTGAAAACATTTGACAATGGAATTATTCAAACACAGAGGTGACCAGGATCTGTTTGCAGCAACTATTGCACTAGTTTTTTAAATGAAACTCAGCTCAATAATTCATTAGTCAGCAAGGTAATTAATAACAACAGGATAGCATTAATCAGCAACATTTATGATAAAGTTGTTTCATATAACAGAACACATTAAATATCCCAGGAATTTCAGATATTTGAAAGGTATGGAGGTTTCATAGATGCACTTGCAACCTGTTTTATTTGGAGGTCAGCGGACTTGGAAAAGTATGTTGAAACAGCAAAGCAAACACTAAGGCAAATGAACATGATTAAGACTCTATCTTGGTTTATTTAACTACAAAACCACACCTCTGCACTCGAGAGTCTCAGTCATGTGTGCAGTATGGACCAGGAAGATCACTTTGGTAAAAAGAAATATAAGGGTGTTCTCATGAACTCAACCACCTCTCGTTGTAGGACTGTGAACTGTGACAACAAAAATGGTGAGGGTGAAGAAATGTAACTGTCTAGAAAACCTTTACGTTCCACCACCAAGCAGAGACAAAGAAGCCACTCATTTGCAGACAATGGAAACAAGAACCACCAAATGATATAAAAACCGTGGTTAAAGTCAGAGCAGCCACATTCACTCCAGATAAAATATTCCAAGTAGGATTACCATCCTTCTACTTTCTCATGAGCACAAATTATTTCTCACTTTGAAATTGTCTGCCACAATATAGAGAAACCGTTTATTTATCTAAGATTTGGAGATATGCAGCAACCCTTTTCCTGGGAAATCTGACAGTTGTGCAATGACAGTGAGCATGCGCAGTTGTGAGGAGAGGCTTGGCATGTGTTGGAAACCCTGGACATTCATAACACATTGGAAATTGTGGCTCCACGTGTAGAGCAGGTTTGGTGTTTCTCCAAGAAGTGCATCTGTCTGTGCACAGTTTGATGGCACAGCCCAGAAATGCCAGTTTCACTCTGCAGGTGAAGCACAGATTACTTCTGTGCACAGTGACTCAACACTGACAGTGCATAACTCTGATTCTACCCTGAATAATTTCATATGGGTAAGAGCAGTTTTATCTATCTCTGCACCTTGTTTTCAGTCGTGACTAACAAGTAAGTTTCCTGAGAAGGTCATAAGGGCCCTCTAGAAGCCCTTCCCAAAAGACGTTTTGAGTGTCTGCTGATCAGTAATTCTGTGACTTCCTAAACTATTTGGTGTGGGTTTGTATTGAATAGTCCTAGATGCCCTTTTGTTTCATGAATTTATCAAAATCTTATTTTGAATTCAGGTACATTTTTAGCATCCACAATATCCTGGCACGATTTCTATGTGAGGAGTGAAGACACAGGTCCTTTTGTTTGCCTGGAGACTGGCATCTTCTGGCTTAATTTAGTATCTTCCAGATTTTGGGCTGAAAGAAACAGTTTTGCTTACTCACCTTATTCATGCCACTCCTGGTTTTACTGTTCTCTAGCATATGTTTTCTTTTTGCAAACAAAACCCTTAGTCCTGTTCTTCATCCTGTAATAACTCCATGTCTTTAATCATACTTGTTGCACTTACCTGTATCTTTTGCAGGACTTCTATATCTGATGTCACATGGATACATAACTATGAACATTGCTGAAGATGTGCATATGTCATGTATCTATACAACAGGAAAAGAGTATTTAATATTTTTTATTCCTTTTGTAGTGATTTCTAGCAATGTGTGTCCTCATTTTGCATTCCTCTACAGTGAACTTTTGTTGCCTAGTCATTACACAGTAGGAAGTTCTTATGTGAGTCTGCAATCAGTCAGAGTCTGTATCACTGACTAATTCAGTGCCTTCAGCAAATATTTTCATCCCCTTTTGACACTATTTTCTGATCCCTTGTGATCTGTGTTGAGTAGTGCAGACTTCAGCATGAAGCCATGTGGGACTCCGTGTGTGATCTCTTTCTACTCTGAGAGGCAACCAATGCTTTACCTCATTTATTCCCATCTTCTGAACATTTCTTCATGTCTGATTAGCTTCCTCGAGAGCCTCAATGGAGATAACATTTTAAGTGCCTTCTGGAAATCCAGACAGATGGTATCAAACAGATCTGTGCTGCCAATGTTTTATTGACATGTCAGAGGACTTTGGTAAATAAGTGAAGCACAACTTCTCTTTAGAAAACCATGCTGACTCTTCCTCATTGGACCATGCTTATCCCAATGTCTACCAATTCTGTTGCTTATTGTTGTTTCTTCTGTTTGAGTAAGTACAGGGTATTAGTTCAGAGTGCTGAAGGTCTGCCCTGCAGTCCTGCTTAAAAACTGGTATCAGGACAATGAGCAGTAAGTTTAGCAATGGCTTCTCTGGGCTGTCTCTAAGGGAGATGAATTAAATGGATACACAATTAGGCATCTGGATCCCTACTTTTGAAGTACATGCAGGAGACACTCCCAAGATGCTGTGTCCATGCTCTGGCATGGGCTGAGCAGTGCTTCCAGGATCACTGCTTTTGAGAAGACTCTTAATAAAAATCCAGCAGAGCGTTTGCTCTCCTGTGAGTCTCCATTTCTGTGAGCAATACAGAAGACAATCACTCATGTTTCATTTAGAATGAAACAAAGCAAAACCAAAAAACAACTCAGGCAACATGCAGATTTGCACTTAACCAGAAATCAGGCTTTTCAGGAATGGTGAATTTTGCTGAGCATATTAAAAGGCTGTTTATTTGGTTATACCAGTTTTGCAGAATGTGACTGTCGACTTGACTGGATTTGTATAGTACAAGTTAAGGCTAAAATTAAAAGCAGATTTTAATCATGATTACAGATAACTTTGTGAGTGTTCCACTTTAGTAGTTGTGTGTGGACCTGAGAATATTTTGTCTTTCTCTATTTTTGTATTTATTATTCAAAGCAGTCAGACATGCTATTACCTACTCATTGACTGCCAGATAGGTTATGATAAAAAATGGTAAGTGGTTTACTATGCTAAAGGCTCCTTGGTTCTTGGTTGTTTGGGAGAAAAATAATGTAATCCAATGAGTTGCCAATGGACTCTGCAGGTATTTCCAGTAAGACAGCCTGTATTTTTATATAGCACTTTTGACCAATTAAATGTTTGTCAGTTATATCTCTTGTTCCAGGAGACTTCCTGGCTATTTAGCAGATATATCCTTCCAACACACTGACACCATACTAATTTGTAAAAAATACTAACAATCCAGGTAGTGTGTCTTTCACTGTAACTTCAAAACACATTAGTGGAAGAAATTTGCCACTTATTATTTTTGTACATTGCCTGTGACTATTGCTGTCATAAATTAGAAATACTCAAGTGTGTTTTCCATAATGGATACCTCCGATCTGCTTGATGCTCTCTGTAATGAAAAGCACAACTTTTATCTTTGTTGCTCTGCCCACATTCTTATGCCATTGTTTCCTTGATATTAATAGTTTACATCCTGTTAAATTCTTTGACACACATGCTTTGAAAATGCTTAGTATATGGTATAATACCTCACTGTGATTTTTATCTTGCTAATTTTATTTCTGAAGTTACATCAGTAAAGGAGGGAAAGCCATTCTCCATTTGTAAACATGAAGTCCCAGGACAATACTGTCCAAGGACTTTGTTGTGTTTACAGCCATCCAGATGGCAGTGAATGTGAATTTTGCATTTTGATTGAGGTGGCTAATATTGAAGTGAAAACAACAAACCCCCCCATGTTTGCAGAAGATTGCCTACTAACTATGCATCTGGTAATGTAGCAGGTATATAATTTATTCCATGTACAGAGAACGTGTTTCTCTTAGAAAATATAACCAAATAGAATGGTTTCTGACTCTAATCAAGCAGAGTTTCTTCTGTGATGAGTAAAAATTGATGCTTGCCAGAAGTACAAATTGGTAGAACAACCAGGAACAATGAAACAGTGAGCAGTTTCAAAGTTAAATAATTAACCAGCAAACACACATACAATCAATACTGCAAGCAAGTTATGTTAATGCTGAGGTCGTAGCACTTTCAAGAGTGCATGCTTGAAAATTATAATTACATACATGTGCAAAATAGTTTTATGACTCATTTATTCAAGCAATTACTGCGTTTTTGTACATAAGAGCTAAATAAAAGAAGGAAAAAAGATAATTTTAAAAGAGCTTGATATTAATTTTCTTCAATAAGTGATGCTGAAATGTAACAGCTGCATTGTGTTTTACCCTCATTCTTTGTGCAGATTTCCTTTTATCACAACTGAATCATTCTTGTCTTTCTATTTTAGTTCATATTTACAGATTTTGTCATGCACTTTAGTTTGCTATGAAGCTAAGAAGCCCGAAGTGTGCACTATGAAAATGGAACAGTTTTAACTACTGGAAGTCTCATGCTAGTATTTTTGGTTTTCTGGATTTGTTTGTTTTGGAAGTGGAATTTCTCAGAATTCAGTCATGAGCACAGGATCACTGAATGGTACTATTCATCACCTTCATTAATGATCAAAATAAGAATATGCTAATTAACTTTTTGGTGGCACAAAGCTAAAGAAGGAAGAAAGGCAATCCTTGGGGACCTGAAGACTAGGAACAGGGTGGAAGTTAGAGTAAAATCCATTGCAGTTCTATTACAGGCCTTGTCGAAGAGTTTGCATTTACACCTTCTCATAAGATTCTAGATGGTATAAAAATCCTTTCCTCTCAGAGTTTGCACGTGAATGAGAACATTCACCACCTCATCTATATGTAATTCCTCTTTCTAGTGGCAGTTACTTAAATTCTACCTCTGTCATCCAGGATATCCTTTGTGTGTCTCCAGGTCAGAACTGTGACTTTTGAACCAAGATGTTTGGCTATTCATCCACAACTTCTCTGGCCAACCTGGTCCAGTGTCTCACCATCCTCATAGCAAAGAACTTCCTTCTAATACCTAATCTAAACATACTGTCTTTCAGTTTGGATCCATTCCCCCATATCCCGTCACTACCTGGACTTGCAAGAAGTCTTTCTCCATCTTTCTTGTAGGCTCCCTTTGTGTACTGAAAGACCACAGTTAGATCACCCCAAAGCCTTCCCTTCTCCAGGTTGAATAAACACAATTCTCTCAAGCCTTTTTTTGTATGAGAGGTCCTCCATCCCTCTAACCATCTTGGTGGCCCTCTTCTGGACTCGCTCCAACAGGTCCATGTCTTTCTTGTGCTGAGGACCCTAGAGCTGGATGCAGTACTCCAGGTGGCAATAATGACAGCCACCCATTAGAGAACCTTTGGCCATTCCTTACCACTGTTCTGAGGCAGCAAGCGTAGCTCTGGGAAGTGACATACTGCTCTTGCTTACCAGCAGTGAAACTCTAACCAAAAAGCTTCCTCCTGTGTTTCCCTACTTTCCTTCAGAATTACATCTACTCATTGTGTCTCTTAGCCATCATCTTCAGCAAGGAGATATGAGGTTAGGGAAGTTTTTCAATAATGTGGAACTTGGCATGTACCTAATCTTCCCCATCCAAGAAAGACTGATTCATCTTAAAGAGTTAATTTGACTCTCCAGCTATGAAGAAGACCCTGTTAGAAATGATGAGAAGTTGACAGCCTAAGAGTAGAGTAAAAGCATTACCTTTCTAATATAGTAAAACAAAGATGATTGTCATGAAGAGATACTTTGTCCTGAAAAGAATATCCTTGAAAAACTGAGGTTGAAAATAAGAAAAACCTCCCAGAGTAATAGCACCGGTTTGGAGGTTTTGGAATAGTCTTCTAGTGTGGCCAATGGAAGCAAATAATGTGATTTATTTGGAGATGAAGCTTGACAGTGTTATTAATTGGATTATATTCAAGTTTACATGTGATGGTAGGAGCTTGGGCTTGGTGACTTTTGCTGTTCTTTTCCAGTTCTTACCCTATATTCACCTGTTCCTAAAGTTGGAGAGCAATTTGGCCTAATTTCAACAGTCAGAGAATTCATAAGGAACTTCAGACTGCTGAGGAACTCCCAGGTGAACTCCACTTGATGGTCTTGAAGACAGCAATAACATTAGATAATACTGTTATAAAAACCCCAAAAAAACAACAAAACCCAGCTTTTTCTCCTTACTCTGCATGGGCTGATTGAGAACCCTTTATTGTTCTCAGAAGGAGATGGCTCATCAGTTCTAGATTTCACAGTCTGTATTTATTTATTCTTATGACTCCATTGTCTTTTAGCTTAAGTAAAACTTCTTTCTCCTTGATTTTTAAAATTTGTTGATATACTTATAGATCAGTTGTATCCCTTTTCAGTCTTCATCTCCAAGTCCTTATTATTCTCTGGCAAGAGACTTTCCACTGCCCTTTTCACACTTATAGGATCTCTGGAAGTTACTGCAATCTCATTACAGACATACTGATAGAGCAACACTAAGACTCATTTTATTTGAATTTTTCTATCGGGTCTTGAAAAATTCGAGTTGAAAAATGAGTTTACAGAGAGAATTGGCTTTCCTACCTCTATTCAAACTGTTTATTTTTAGCTAAATATTAGTGATTATGGAAGCAGTCCAGTTTACATCCTGGTTTGATTTCCTGTTTACATGAGCCTGTCTGGTGTCACCATCGTATTTCTGGACCACTCTGGAAGCTTGTGTGCAGCCTTCCTTCCACCTCCAAGGAGAGCTGTTGTACACAATGGAACTATTGTGCTCTTTGATAATGAAATATGAATATTGTTGGACACAGTATATGCTTGGCTTATGTCACTTTGCTGTAGCACACAGATATATCAGCAAACCTTTCACTGAAATGTGGGGAGAAAACTCACGATAGATAATAAAGTTGAAACTGTTCCCATATTTGTTTGAAGTTAATGTATAAACAGATCTGGTCATATATAGGGTGGCTCCCTTTAGTATAAATACTGTGGGCTTTAGGGGGAGGGGTGTCTTCAGTTTTATTTTTTTTTTTTTACAACTTCCCATCTAGTTTTGTTTCCCAAACTATAAAGCTTACTATTTTCCCTAAGAGACTATTAGAAATATTTTTTTTAAATCTACAAAATAGCTGAGAATCTGAATTGGCCATTATGAACTACTAATGGTCATAACAGCAGGCATTTCACAGGAGGGACACTTAGAGAACTCAGTTTCACCAGTCCATCTAATGCTTTAGCAGTCTATGTCCTTCTTATTATTTAAATAGGATTTTCAGAATAAAATGTAATAGTATGTGCATCCAGAGAATGCTCATGCCAGGTAAAATAGCAGTGTTTAATAATTTTAGCTCAGATTCTATCCAGCAATTTTTTGTTTTATTTTCATTAAAGATGCATTGTAGAGAAGTGGGAATACTTTAATGTGTACTGATGAATGCAAAATGACAGACTAACAAGTCTATGGTTTGTTTGAGGATGATACAAATATTGCAGTGCTAATAGATAACCCTGAAATAGAGCTGGTTAATTCTTTTGTTCTCGAGGCTGATTCACAATAACAGTACAAGATAAATTAAGCAAAGCTCATTCAGTTTTTAGTAACATTTTGGATTCACTGATGCAAAATTTCATATTAAGATTATTTTTTTTCCCCCAAAGGATACTGCAAATTTCATTTTTATTCAATTACCCATTTAAAAATCACATTTTGAGTGAGTGCCTCCCATTAGAACATCCAGATTCTTCCCTGTTTTTTTTTAACGACGCTTTTTCTGATACTTGCAGGCAAAGGTTCGAGAGCACAGATACCTAGCATGGCTTGTGCACACACAGGCTTACCTTCTGCTGCTGCTATTTCCATTTCAGATGTGCTACGGCTGTGCCCGGGGAATACCCTCGAGGAAAGCTTTGTCACAGGGAGGAAAATGATGTTTCCCGGAGCAGCCCCCGCAGTGCTGCAGCTGGCCCGCAGCAACCATGGCCATCACCCCAGGTCAGAGGCACAAGACAGAGCTCAGAAATTCTGTGTCCAGTTTTAATCAGGTCAAAAGATACAGATGGAAAATGGCTCCTGATTTTCCTGATCCAATAGCGCAAAGCAGGTCTCCCGCTGCATTAATTGTGACATGTATAAATAATAGTTATCAGGCCTCTCAGGGATGGGTTTACAGTGAGGCTATTGAGCAGCAGCTATCAAAAGGGGACACAGCAATTAATTTGAAACCCACATGATATTTATTTTGATACTGTTAAAAACTCTTGCAGAAAATCTTGATTATATTCTGAAATGTTCTTTTTTTCCACTCACAAAAATCAAAGTACCTCAGTCAGCAATTTAAAAAAAAAATTAAAAAATAAGCAGAAACATTTCAAATCTGGACAGTATTTCACAGCTATTTTCTTTTTAAAGCTGGTCATGGTAGAAGATTATGCTGATGATCATAATGCACACTCTTATTTTTGTTTCAGTTCCACACTAGCAATACGTAAAAACCACTTTAAACCTCAATGCTGCTTCAGTAAGTGCTGCAGCGAGAACAAAGTTTCTTCTATGTACTGAAACTGTTTATATGGGGTGGAGGGGTATATGTTACACTTAGAGAGGATTCCAAAATATGCACTGATCATGAAACTCAGTAATTCTTGTCTAGAATATTTATTACCTGCATAAGAAATGTCACATTTAAAAGCTTTCAGCAATATCACACGATGAATCCCAGAAGATGGTAAAGAAATAAATAAATAAATAAATAAAAATGAAGCAAACCAGGAAAAATTAAATTGTAGTAGGAGTATTTTCAGTGGTAATTACAGGAGCCTGTCATTGCTGAACTGAAAGTAATAGAGCAAATGTCAAGAAATCCAGCAGTCGCATGGCACTTAATGAATATGAATGGAACATATTATACAGACACTGATCAGGTCTTTATGACTCATTTAAAATGAGATTAGTTTCAGGTTTAAATCAGAAATTCAATTTATTTGTAGTATACAAAGGAAACGATGTATCTTACTCAGATCTATTGTCCACAATGCCTTTTGTTTTACAAATTGGAATTTTGAGACTCCAAGGGAGTTGCTGTCTTTTAGTTTGCTACTTGTAATCTAAGTGGTTAAATTGTAGCTGAAGATCATCCAGAAAACTTGATACATTATTTTTACCCTCTTAGGAAACAAAAGTGACTAAATGCTGAAATGTTTTGAGAATATGAGTATACAAAATGTATGTGATCCTGATCTTCCTGAATGTTTCATTTAAGTATTTTCGACCAGCATGAAGCATTTTGACATTTGTGGAAAGACACATTGCATTTCAGTTTGTCAGATCAAAGACAAATGTTTCGCTTGGACTTAGTTTTTATGTGTACCCTAGAGCTGTTCAACAGCTTCCTGGCATTTATACTCCATGCTACGCTTCTTTCATGTGCTGAGTCCCTAACCCAAGTTGTGCTGACTTAAATGGTAAAGACATTTCTGCATCTGTAAGTATAACAGTGCATTGTTTTTGTCGGAAAGCAGAAAAACATTGGCAAAATTGTTTCCTGTGGAAAATGTAACTTTTACAGAAACAGCATTTTCCATTGAAACACCACATTTTTAGAAAACTTCCAACTAACTGCACTTAAAGTGTATTTCAGGAGTGTTATTATGAAATCTATAAATGCTAAGATCTATTTTTTATCCTGAATAATTTTGATTACAAAAATTTCGCAGACACGCAGTGTAGATAAAATTAATTGAACTTTCATGTATAGGATATATTGATCATAATTTAATTATAATTTCAGTATTACATTAATAATTATATAACACCATAAAGTGTTATGGTGCATTATGGCTCTTCTACGTTACTCCAAATAGTGAAAGTCTGTGAGTCTGCAGATTATTGCAAAGGGGAGAAGAAACCAGTGACAAAGTGAGCAATCATTGTAATGAAGTCACACGAAATTACAAGGAATACACAAGGTCTTGTTTTACTAGACAAAGGAGGAATTAAAACTGTAGGAGGTGATGTCCTTACTCAGAGCTGTAGGGTTCTTTCACCCTTCCCTCCCAGCCCAGTTCTTTGATTTCTTACTGAAACACACTTTTGAGTAGATATCCGCTGGGTTTTGAACACAGCTCCAAGCCACAGAGGCATTGAAGCCAAACAGCTTTGATGTGAGCCTGTGCTCCTTCTCAGCTTGAGGGAAACCTCTGAAGGTTGGTAAACTGGGATGTGGTAGTCCCACCCATTGACTGGGCAGCACCATGGTATGCAGGCCCGGAAGTTCATTTACCAGTTTACACCATGTTTACCTTGTGGGAACGTGAGAAGCCACCTTGGAACAGAAAAAAATGTCTGTCTTCCTTCCCTGCAGCAGCTGTAGCAGAGCATAGCAAGGCAAAATAAGGTTATAGCAGAGAAGCTGTAGGTGATTTACTTGCTTTTCTTCAAGCACCATACTTGTGTGGATCGTTAAGACAAAACTAGAATTTTCTTCTACAGATTGGGGTTGAAACTTCCTGTTCTATCTATAGGGTGAGTAATTCACACCGTGTGTCTGTTTTTCCGCCCCTGTCCTACAGCTACACAAATAGACAGTCATGCACACATGTTGCACTGGTCAGATGTCTGGGGTTAACCCAGACAGTATGAGCCTCAAATCAAAAGTCGGAGTTAAAATATTATTTTTGCTGCTGAGGCTTTAGGTGTCTGTTCATGAGACAATCTCATGCAACACTTGCAGGGCTGTGGGAGATAAAACTGGTGATATTTGGTTTGCAGCTCTCACGGGTACAAGTACAGATGCACAGGCAGACAGTGTCAGGCACGGTTCTCCATGCTATTCCTAATGTCTTCATTTCATATATACCTTTGTTTTGGCTAGCAACACATGCCTAGTTGGGGGGCTTTTTGTCTTCTGAGACTCTATATATAATCTTCTTATCAATAAAACCAAATGAAAGGCCACGGCTACACTTGCTGATTTGCAACAGTTTATTACAGTTCAGTTGCAGTTTGTGAATGAGGCCAGAGTGGCAACTGGGTCCTTTCCATGTCAGGCAATAATGATATCAGATTCATCATGATTTTTCCTCCTCCTCTACAACTTGTTTGTGTGAATAAAGGAAGAAAACCATATAATGTTCAAGACTTCATTAATTGGTTGTGTAGTCTCAAGTATCACTTTTCTGAAGTTACCTGCCATCTGGCACTGGGAGCAGGTTTGCCAGGACAACTGCTGAGCAAACAGCAACCTTCCTAAGCAGATGGAAATCCAGCAAGGTGACATGGAAAAACTGTCTCATGCTCCAAGCCCCAGATATCCTTGTGGTCTCTGGTGTCTGTCTCTTAATTTCTGTCTTTTCCTTTAAAGCTGCCTTTTGATTTTGTAGAAAAGGAGGTTTGGAGAAGGAAAAGGAAGAGGAAGAGAGGAATTAAGAAAATCAGGTATCCTTGTGGCTCTTTGGGGCCAATTCATTAGCTTATTATGGAAGCTGGTGCAAAGGACATGGAGAGGAGACTGACAGCAGATGTGTTTGTGTGGAGTGCTTAGGCTTCACTAAACCTCAACACAGAACTGATGCCCTTTCCCAGCTCCTTCACGTGTCCTGTCTCCTGCGTATTAGTTGATGAACATCAACAGACAAAAAAGCCAACCCTTAAAAAGATGCTGAAGTCTGCAGCAAGTCATGTGAAAATGCTAAGCCTCTCAATTTTCCAGCCTACCCCTCTGCCAGAGATGACTGTAGCAGGTCCAGGAGATGTGTGTCTATGCAGCAGCACCTACAGTTCAGGCTCCTATGCCATATCTCAAAACTTGCCTCCACTAGGAAGATGCTGAGTTGGTGGGCACTGAATTGGGCTGAGGGTGGTGACGTGCCAGTGTACTTATTCTGGGGTGGAAGTGGTATTCTTTGGCAGCCTTCTAAAACAGTAATATCTCACTCCAACAGAGGAAGACCAAGATTTTTGTAGGTTTCTTTTCAAAGCCAGATTGATGGAACGATCAGAGAAGAAAACACACCGAATTGCTATGGATTTATATTGCAGCTGAGCCGGCTCCATGTCCTGTCCGACAGGGGCTGTGTCGGTGTGACTGCACACGCTCCCGGGGCAGGGAACGAGCGGTAGAGAACGGGCGATCGGGCAGGAGTGACTTAGCCGGGTTGTGCCTCTCAGCTTGGACCTTTATCATCGGCCCGTGTGACAGACAAGGTTTTACTGGATCAACAGCATCACTCAGGGCCGTGTAGATCTTCACCAACAAAAGTACATTTTAAAAGACTTCACTTGGAATATTTATAAAGCTATAGGGCTTTACATACGCACACCTCTACAGCTGCTTTGCTTAAGCAGAAGTTATAAATGTCACCAGGACGCCAAATATGAACAAATTTAACTTTTCCACATAGCATTAAGAATGAAATAGCACATTGCCGAATCCTCCAACACCACGTAAGGCAGAGATTTTAGACTGTGTTTAAACTAGGAAGGCGCGGGGTGCCTGAGCCCTCTCGCTGCGGTGCCGAGGGGTGCAGGACCCTCTCCCCGCCTGGCACCGGCCGGCGGCACTTCCACAATTCAGTTTCTCCCGCGCACATTTTTATTAAATAGATCTATCTGTCTGCACACACATACATACATATACGCATGCATATATACACTTCATATGTACATAGAATATGCGCTTACATTTATATAATTATTATTCAAACACACACACACACACGCATATTTATACTTAATATACATACATTCAAATACGCAAGGAGCGGCCCCCGGCGAGGTGTCCGCGCCCGTCCCCGTCCCCCGCCCTGTCCCGCCCCGCCATCTTCCCGCTGCCCGGAGTCCACCGCCGCTGCAGGGACACCCCCGGCATGTCCCACGGCTGCGGGCTTCCCACCCGGGGCGGGACCCTTCTGATCCGGGAGTTTCAGTGAGATGCTGCGCGAACCCCCAGCCCCGGGACGCGGCGCTGTCGCGACTACATGTCCCGACATGCCGCTGCAGCGCGGCGCCGCGGACATCCATCGCCGCCCATTGTGCTCCAGCCAGGGGAAACCGCGCTCCGCTACGGTCAGCCTCCCCCCCGCGCGCCAAATGGTCCCTTCCAGCGCTCCAAAAGGCGCCTTTCGGGCGGTCCCATCCACAGGAAACGACGGGGGGGCGCCCGGCGGAGCGGGTGAGGCTGAGACCAGCGAGCGCTCCTTCGAAGCTCGGCCGGCCGGTGATTGGCGTGCGCGGCCGCCAATAGGACAAGGCGGCTGTCGGGAGAGCCAATGGACGCGGGGCGCCGCCGGGGTGAGGCGGGGCAGAGGGGGAGGGCGGGGCGGGTGCCGCGCGTGCGCGAGACGGGAGGAGGCGGGGCCGTGTCGTGTCCGTGTCGGCAGCTCCAGGGAGGGTCGGGTGGAGGGAGGGGAGGATGGAGCGGGCAGCCGGGCGGCCGTGAGCGGGGCGGGAGCCGACCCAGAGCGGAGCCAGCAGGCCGCGGGCAGGCCCGGGCGGGGGAGAGGCGAGGCAGGGAAGGGAAGGGAAGGAAGGCGGCTGGGTGAAGGGTCGTGTGGCGGAGGGGGCTCCGGGCGGAGAGCGGGCGGGCGGCCGGGGCTCCCGCTCCGTAGGGCGGCCGGCGGGGCAGGATGAGCCAGGAGGAGATCTTGAGGAAATTCATTAAGCGAGTCCAGGCCATGAAGGACACGGACCACAATGGGGAGGACAACTTCGCCAGCGACTTCATGGTGAGGGGCGGTGGCGCGGGCGGGGCGGGCGGGGCTCCTGCCGCCCCCAGGGCCGGGCGATGACCCGCAGCCCCTTCCCCATCCCCCGCCAGAGAGGGGGCGTCGGGGCGGGCGGGCGTCGCATCCCTAGGGGTGACCTGCTATTGTGTGCCCCGGGGCTCGGCCGGCTCTCTGTGCCCACCTCGACTTCGGAGCTCGGCGGGGGAAGGGAGGGAGAGGGGGAGAGCGTCCGCCTGGATTTAGCCTCCTTCCTGACCCCCAGTCCCGGGAGGTTTGTCACCGCGGCCCCGGCCCTTCCCCGCGCCTGCGGAGGTGGTGGTCATCGGCTCTTGCAAAATTAACCGGGAGGCTCCTCGTCCGCCCCCCCCCCCCGCTGCTTTCCCTGAGCGCATAAAGGGGACAGAGGCGGCGCGGGGGGGGGGCTGCGAGCTCTTCCTCGCCCTTGCAGCCCCTTTTCTGCGGGTTTGCCGTCTGTGATGTCAGCTGGGGATAATCGGGCACTCCTCCCCTCCTTCCCTTTTTATCTGCCCCTCTAGCTGCCTGCTTGAGATTTCTCTTCTTTCCGTGGAGATGTGTTAAATGTATTGATAGTCCTCGGAGGAATATTCATCTTCCCTTCGCTAACATCTCCCATCCCCCATCGCAGCCCTGTCTGTATCCCTCGTCCTTTCTTCCTTCTAGATCAGTTCACCGTTAGCATTTGGTTAACGTGTGCGCTCGGGGAAAATTTCTATTAGAGAATTAGTGCTTTTCCTGGTTTATTTTAGCTGTTTAACAGGGCTGTTGCAATATCTTGGGAGTTTCATCTTTTGAACTAGTCGTCTGAGCTGTGAACAATAATTTTGATTGGGCAGATGTTGCTGGCACTTTCCAATACCATTTAAATACTTATTATCAAAATGCAGTTTGACCCCCAGAAGAGCTGAAGGAGAGCAGGTTAGTGCTCTCCGTATCTGTCTTTGTAGCTCGTTTTATTGTGCGTCGCTCTTGGGATTAAAAGCACATCGTTAGCCCTTTAAGCTGTCAGTCTGTGCCAGTGGTCTGGGAACAACAAAAAAAAAAATAAAATTAAAAAAAAAATCTCAATGTAAGTGTCACATCGGAGATTGTCCGAAATGTGGGGAGGAGGCCGCGGATGTTGCGCAAGGCAGAGGGGCGTTGGGAGCGCTGGCAGGTTCAGGGCTGGAAGAGGAAGTGGACTTTGGGAAGTAACGAGTTCATCCAGGGTGGGGAGGGAGCCCGTGGGAAATCGGCTGCGCTCTTTGGGCAGGATTTTGCAAATACTAAAAGTATGCTGCTGAAACGTCTGAGCGTGTGGGAAAGGAAGAGAGAAACGTGTGAAATGAAGAATGGTATTGGAGCGATAGGACCCTTCTAAATGTTCACATGAGAGCTTAAAGGTTACAGAATTTGACAGAAGCTTTTTATTGAGTCATAGTTTTAGTAATATAATTGCTATTTAACACGGATTGACGTCTTGCCCTGCACTGATGAACCCGTCTTGTTCATGTAAATTATATATACTTTACAGAAATACTGGCCTGGACTAGTGCAAAATGTGGGACATTTTTAATAATCTCTGTGTTAAGTATTTTGTTCTACATCTCCTAATCCGCCTCTACCATTTCATATCTGATAGTTGTCCTGACGTTTTAGCTTTGTTGTAGTCAAATGACATACAATACATATTTTTATCATCCTTTCTTTGAAGCAGTGGCACCTCTGTATGGAAAAATAGCTTTTGTTTGAATTTCTCTATTTGACAACGTCTTGTTTCTGTAGCTTTCAATGATATAGACAGTGAGTTTTCCCATTGCTTTCCTGTAGCTGCATGAAAAGAGAATGCAGGTAAATATGGGAAAAATAAGATTATAGGAACTAATGGGCAAGATATTTCAGGAGAAAAATGTATTACCTGAGTGTTAAATATTTCAGGGAGAATTGTGTTGAAAATTTCTTTTGTCCTCTTAACACTTTGTATTTCAAAGTTTCATATTTGACTTTCGTATTGTAAATAATAGGAAAACCAGGAAATTAGGATCTTCAGCTCTAATATTCACCTTTATGTAGTAAACTAGACATAGATTAGTGTGAGGAAAAGAATCATAGCTGCTGATGTTTAACTGTTTTTTTCACTATGAATGTATTGGGGTATTTTGGGATTTTTGGGCTATGTGTTTTGGGGTGTATTTGGCTGTCTTAACAGAGCCATGCTCAGATTCTCTTTGAAATGATTTAAAAGGAAGAAGGAAAGAGAGGTAAAAGGTAAATAAGTTTCAGTATTCTGTTCAGTGAAAGAATTAGTAGATATTTTTTGAGGAGTGAGAAGGGAGGGAGGAGGTTGTGTGTTCTCATTTAAGTGCAGGATGTTCTGTGGCTGTTAAATAATGTCAAGTTTGTGGAATAGGATTTGCTGTTACTCATTGCTTCGTTTCCAAGTCAAAATGGAATCTAAAATATGAATGGAATAATGGGTGAATGCAAATGAAAACAATTCTTTACCTTAAGGTCTTTGTTGCTTTGAATGTGTTGAGTAATAGGCTTAGAGAGTTGTATGTAGGCCTGAGTGAATGAATTAAAAGTGAGTGCTGGAGGAGAGGGTAGAGAAACTAGAGGTGTGCACAGGCAGGCTGATAAGCCTGGCTGATTGCTATTGAAAGTCCAGAGTGTAAATGACTAAGGCTGCAATTTAATAATGCCATTGACATACCTGGAAACAACTTCTGCTTGGAAGGTGGAAAGTTGAATATTACCCCCTCCACCACTGCCTCTCCAGCTCCTTCTGATAACAAGATAAATTCTGTAATCTGGACACCAGTAGCAAGTTTGTTACTGGAAATCAAATGTATTTAATTAATTTGCAATAAGAAGTAAGCAGGACTTTGGTAGATCACTTCAATATTCTGGGTGTGACCAGTTAGGATTAAATGAAGTGGATAGTTTGAAAGCAGGACTGACATGTCTGTAAGCCTTGCCAGTAATCAAGTATATGTGCAAATGGGGCAGGTGGGCTTTTTCCTAAAATAATACAGGTGAGGATTTTGCTACTATGGTTGCAGTACATCCAAGGAGTATACTTTTTCCTGTTTTTTTGCTGGCATTGCTATTTGAGTAGAAGGAAATAAGTATAGATTACTTCCTCTTGGTGTTTCATGCTGTATAAATGCCACCAGCGTGGTCTAGGTTCTGATTTTTTTGTAATGAATGTGTGTGTTACATCAATCAAGGGTTGGAAGTCAAAGTTCCATATGGAGGAAAAGAAAACAGCCATTCTAGAATTTAGAAAGACTTTGATAAATATTACTTGTTGGTTTATTTTTAAATTTTAATTTACCATAATTAACACATTTTTTTTGTTTTCTTTTGTTATAGTCATGACAAAAGCATTCTGACACTCTCATTTCTATTGTTTGATGTAGGTTGCCGTTGTTATGGGAGAACTTAAATACGAACTTTGTGAAGCTTTACCTTCAAAAATCTGATGTTTCAATTGTTTTGTGGTATATGAGGGTCTTGCTTCATCTTTTGAGTTATATATCTGGCTAATCTGTTGTCATGGGACACTGTGTATGGCTGAGAATTATTTTTTTTTTTGTGCTGGATACTGTGTAGGGGACTCTCAGCTGCTGTTTGGAGGTAGTGGTGTCAAAATGATCTTGTCTTAGATCATCAGTCTAAGTAATAATGATTGTTTTTTACCAACTTTATTGCACCTAGTCACAGATCTCTTTATACCTTTCATTCAAGAGGGCAGAGGTAACTAACTCAACTGAATATTGTTTGTGTTCGGTTCAATCGAAGAGGACACATTTAGGTTTGGAAACAGTAAAGTACTCAAGGTACTGTTTTCTGGAGTATGAAAGGGAATTTGAATGGTTTGAAACAGGTAAAAAACTAATTTACATGCTTTTTACCTCTAGAGAGTTTTGGTTTTGACATTTTTATAGTTAAGCATTTCTAACTGATTGTTTTGTGAAAGTGCTGTTTAAATAAAATGGGAGATGGAATGTGCTTGGCTTGTAAGGATAAAATGTAGCTGGTCATAGGAAATGTTATACCAGATGTTATAAAACTTGCTTTGTGCATTTTTCAAGGCTTTTGTTTTTTTTTGTTTCTTTTGTTTTTTTCCAGAAAAGGCACAATTTTTGAAGTGTCTAAAGGTTGCTTAAAATGAATAAAGTGTCTACAGTATACTAAATTACTGATTAAAGCTACTGAGATACATAATGAAATATCACATACTGATACCAGTCATGACATAGATTTTTTTTCCATGGTTCTGGAACAGCATTAGGGATACCAGAAATAACTATTCAACTGTAGCACTTCAGAAATGCCCCTCTTAAAAGCTTGTCTGTGTATTCATGTGTATTTGCATAAGCCTTTCCGATTCAAATACTATTAGTGCACCACTTGAGTATCTGTGAAGATATCTTTCAAACTCATAAGGCAGACATACAGTCTGGAAGCTTATAAAATATTTATCTTTTTTTAGTATCTCTGCTTTTTAAGTTTTTTTAAGATCTCACCATATAGACATTTTTTGGAATTTTCTAGTATCTATTGAATGAGTTTTGTGCTTGTAATATATTGTTAGAAACACTAATGCTTTGTCATATGTGTTATAAAATGCATGCTGTCTTTTCAAGAGATGTTATGTGTATTTGTAAAGATTAAACTGGGAAAAATCCTTTCATAGAATCAACTACATGGTAAACTGTTTCTTGAAACTTCAAATCCAAGATTTAATTGGTGTAAGCAGAGGTTTGCATAGAATTCTTGTAAACTGTGTTCTTTTGAAAAAAAATCAACTGTTTGGAGCACTTATTTTCCCTGAAGTGTGGCAGAAGGAGGAATTGCCTTGGAGAAAATGACCTGTAAGTGTGTTGTACAGATGATCAGTTATAAGAAACTCTGCTCTTAGCAATGAGTTAATAGGTCATAGGCAACTGTCACTTCAGATATGCCTTGTGCATTGTTATCCTTTCAGGGTTAAATAATGGATCTCTTAGTAATCGCCTTTCATATTATGCTTAAATTTGCGTGTAAATGTATTTTTAAAGTTGTTTCCATTAACTGTATTTCAGCTGGATGCTGTTAATTTGTATGTGGGGGGCACACCCCAGCACGTTACTTTGTGTGTGGTTACAGTCATCGAGACCATTCATAAAACTTCTTTTACATGCACCCAGCCTGGTTGGGGCAATGTGACTGAATAGTCATTTCAGTAAACCCAAACTTCAGAGGCTTCTGAAATTTTGTGAAATACTGTTCATTCAATGCTATGTGAAAATACAGGTTTTCATGAACAATCCTTCAGTTTAAATATTCAGCTTTGTCCCCTTCTGAGGAAACAAGTTTTGTTTCTGTGGCTTCAAAGATGCCATTCTGAATTTTCATAGAGGCAGTTGAATACAGCCACAAAGCCTCTGTAGTGACCCTGAGATATAAGAACTTGCAAACTCTGCCTGAAATTGCTGCTCTTTCAGTACGTGAAACTAAACCAAGTCAGTTAGGCAATGCTCTGGGTTTTGTCAGATAGCTTGTGTGGTAATAAGTTCTGTTTGCTCATTTTGCAAAGACACCAGTGTTTTAAGTCTGCTGTTCTTTTGGAATAAAGGGTTGTGCATGGCTTTTGCAGAATATTAAAGAAGCATTCAGGAGGAGCAAATGGTGATGTTGACCTTGCACCTCATGGCATACTACATGCACTCCAAATAATTTAAATAGCATGTCAAATACTTTGTTTTTATTCTTACCTCAATTCTACAGTACCTTTTGCTGTACTTAGTTAGATATATGGATAGATAGATAGTTATCTACAGATATGTATCTATGGATATGTCTCATGTGACTGTAATTCATCAGCCTTAGACCCTAATCTGTAGTTCTGTGTACATGCTTATGTATTTGTATATGCATGATTGTATGTCTGTGTACTACTCTGCCTATGTGCGACTGATCTAAAGTATGGATTTCTTGGTTTGGTTTATATGTAATTTACTTTAAAATTGCAGTCAGGTCATTTTCCTTGATGCTGTTAAAGCTAAATACAAGTTATCAGTTCTGTGAGCAGGGGAAGGTTAAGCAGGTATTCAGATTATGTACTATGTATAAATTTGTTGATCATGAGTGCAACAAAAGTCTGAGGTGTCTATGTTAATCTGTTCAAGCCATTGGTTTGTAATAAACAGGAATTATACTTTATCTTCTTCACTGTTACTATTTAAGATTCGTGGATTTCCCATTGTGTACTGCTGCAGTTTGACTATATATGCCTAGTACAAAGGACTTTTTGGTGTAGGGAAAATAGTAATGCATTTCTTTGTGCTGGGAAAACTTGAAACTGTACAAGTGCCTTGGGTATGGATTTCTTGAACTGAAATAAGATGGTAGATGATGGGGTTTTTTTTTTCTTGGTCTTATAAAGCAGCCTTCAGTTAGGAAGAGGCATCCATGTTAAAAGTCAGGTAAGGAGCTGAGTAAAGCACAAGTGAATTAGGTAGAGTAGGAGCTCTTTGTGCCATTAGGAAGTGCAGTGTTTGCATCCTGGTGTTTTCTTCAAGCTGTTGTACTCCACAATTGCTGTGGTTATGGCAGCACAGGCTTGGATAATTCCGCTGTGTGCATTTGCCCTGAATGAAGCGTGGACGTGCATTTCTATTTCTTTTAACTAGCACATGAATGTTGCAGAGAAGATTAAGCTCTTTGTTTCCCTGCTTCATCTAGCAAAAAAAACTTCCTAATAGAAACTTAACTCGTGAAAGTATTTGCTCAGATTTGAGCAATCAGAATGTATTTATGAAAGGACAGCACTCTGGCATGGCTGTGGAGTTTTGGATCTGCAACCTGGAGCCCCAGAGAGCAGCTGTATTGTTGGAGCTGTGTCTGGAGTCCCTGTGCATCTTCAAGAAGCCAGATTATGTTCAGACCCAGTATTGATGAGACAACATGAATGCAAAGCCAGTAGCTTTGCTGGGGAAGCTGAGAGTGCAGCAAGGTAAGGAAAGAATTGAAAGAGCAGAAGAGCACAGTCAGGTCTGTCAGGCTTTAGGACTGTCCTTCTGGGTTGGAAACTGTTGTTTTAAAGTATCTCTAAAATACTGGTGTCAGAATGTTTCAGTCACTGAGGTTTGCAGGGGAAAGTTACTGCTTGTGTCCCTGAAGGCCTTGTTCTAGCTACCCTTTTGTCATCAGCTCTATAATGAAAAAATTCGTACACAGCTAAAAAGAACAAGTAGAGAAAAATGTTTCCCAAAAGGTACCAAATAAATAGAGGTATAAATGGATGTCCTAGTTTAGTTGACCTAATTTTTGCTCCTATCTGTCTTCCTACAAGCCAATACTTTTAATTTCTTTAAAAGGCAATTTTATTGGTCTTAATTTATGGGAAGACTTAAAGGCAATATTGTCCTAATGGAAGAGTCTTGTGAAAGTGAAACTTGGAAAAATTGAATTATCAGCTCAAAGAAGTAGCAAGGCAGTTCCTTCAATGGGGGAAATATCTGGCTATTAAGAGATGACTGAAGCTATGAATGATGTTGCCTCATGGGCTACACATGTCATTAGGAACAGAAGCAAATAAAGAAACAAGTTTCATTCATTCAGATTTGTGGAAGGAAGCATCAATAGTTTGAAGGAAATCCTACCATAATGTTTCTGGCAGTTAATTTTCTATATTAATTTTACTTCTGAGCTCCCTTAGTTCTGCAGAAAGAATTGAATTGCCTAGTGTTAAGAATGTGCCAAGGGCAACTATATGAGTAAACTGAAAGTTTTAAGTGCTGCATGGATTGGTTGGATTGTTCTATTTTTGATTTGCTGTGATTTGGAGAAATCCTAACATAGTTGTTAAGGGTATCCATGTAATTTGTGTTCCTTCCTGTTTGGCAGAAGGGCTATGTGCTTCATATTTTACATGTTGGAGAGCAGGCCTTGATTCCTAAACATTATTGAAATTTATTAGTTTTAATTGCCTGATCTTTGCTATGATTTTTGGTGTCTAAAGTCATGGGTTGGAAAGCATCAGTCTCCAAGGGGAAGTTAGCTTAGTTAAAACCATATTGCTTTAAAGAATGTATGTAGTACTACTTTAATCTCTTTCTTTTAGTTATGACACTGAACTTGTCATTTTCAAATAAACTTTTTTTGCATTAACTTCCTTTTTTTGTAGTCTTATAAGGTGTAGCTGGGTTTGTTTTTCTAAGGTCAGAGTACAGTGGGTGTCCCTTTGAACAGTTTTACATCTTGCTGCATTTGTCCTGCTGTCTTGTCATATTTGCTGTCTCATGTGGATGACATCTGCTTTTTGTTTTTCTTCTGAAAACACACAGATGTTTTGTACTCTTTGTGATCACAGGAGGAACAGCTATGTGGATCAGTGGAGGAGTGTGGTTTTTGGGGGTCTGGAGAGGTAAATGACCATCTTTCAGCTGTGCAGCTGGGCTGCAGTGGCAACAAGGGGCCAAGGCTTTTCTTCTGGGCAGCTAATAAAATCAAAGAGAGGCTGAAAGCAATGTTGTGCATGAGTGATGTCTTGTGTTCCTGCTTTTATTGAGGTTGGGCAGTCAGCACCTCTGCTATTGTTGCTATCCTTGCTATCTTTCTTATTTGCTTTAGGGTCAGTATCATGGATGAGAAATTAATATCTTGTGCTGAGCTAGATTAGTTCTAGGTTCTAGTTCATGCACATTTTTCCTGGATTTACTAGCATGATTTCCAGCTACCTGGCAGCATTGGGAGTCTCAGGGGCTTGTTCCAGAATTTTAATATTTTTTTCCATTGGTGATTACGATTTAAAATACATTTTGTCTTCCATTATGATAGTATGGCATTATTTTTTATACTCCTGGTAGTTCTTGGAGGACACAGCTATCTTTGAACATCTCAGTTCCAAACTGAAAGGATGTTTCATGGGTTTCCTGTCCAAGTGTTCAGAGGACTTGTCAGTGTAGATTATGCATCCTGTTTAAATGACTGATTACTGTGGGAACTGCTCTGCTCTTGAGAAGCCTGAGTAGTGTTCTACTCTGTCCTGAATGTTTCAGTTCTTATTTGATTGTTTGACTCTGTAATGCATAACCCTGTGATGGAACAGTGTCTTTTTTTTCCTCAAGTGTGTGGGTAGCACATGTGGTACTTGGGTATAGCTTCCTATTTAGACAAATGCTCTTATTAGATTAGTTGTCCAGATGTTTCACTGCTCAAAACTGAGAGATCAATTAATATAAAAAGCAAAACAGACACAAGTGACAGGAATAGTGCACTGCTCTTCAACTGTGGATAGGCTGGGCTGGAAGTTGATGTCTGGCTGCTCTGTGAGTGAGTAAAATTAATCATGGAGTTGTCTCAGTGGTAAATGTATCATGTCCTGCATATTTGCAGTGCATAGCTCTTTTTTTTACTGTTTGTACACATGTAGAAAATCAGTATTAATTCTTCCTTTATTTTCTGTTTGAATGTTTACCTTCATGCATGGGAAGCAGGATTACAGCTGGAATGCTTTTGTTATTACTTACTCCCTCATGTATATTCTGATAATTTTAGCAAATAGGTATTTGTTAATTGAAATGAATGCAGTTGTCCAGTAGGAATACTCAGGGGAAACATTTAGCTCAAAATAAAGCTGGAAAATGAAACAGTGTTCTGGAGGGAAGGGCATATGTAGGTTAGTTGAACTGCTTCAAGAAACTGAGAATTCCTGTAGAGTAGAATTAATTATAAATTGCCTATAGGGCAGCACCCCTATTGCACAAACTGCAAAAGGAAGGAAATAATCTCTTAGATACTGTGAATGTCCCCAGATAACTCTAAGTGTTCAACAGTTACTTCTAAGATTTCCATTTTAGTAGTTTAGGTGGTTACACAAAACTGTGTGGATTTTTATTAAGACCAAATCAGTCTGTAAAATTAATTTTAACTCATTTTCTTTGAGGTTACATAAACAGAACTGTGATGTTAATAACTGTATGTAAATGTCAATGGAGAAAAATGACTGATTTTAGGCAGGTAGAAAGGACTTGCAAAGTACTGCGGTCACACACTGGAATTTACTTTAGTAAAGAACTAGGGTGTTTTATAGATCCTTTATTTTCTGTTATTTTTACTTCATGAAGACTAGGCCTGGAAGGGAGAAATATGTTGTTTCCTTTAATAGCCCTTTGCTAGAAAATTGCATTAAGTGCTACACAGGCACTTAAAACTTTGCACATGAGTCTGCTTTTCAAACTGAATGCTCTGAAATACGTTGCTATTAAGCTGCTCTGAAATAAGTTGTTATTAAGCTGCAGGTTAAGCCCTATCACAACCTTTTATATTTTTCTTGTAAACAGAAGACCTTTTCCAGAGGCTGTTCCACAGAGCTGCTGTGGAAATTGCCCTGGAGTTCTGTAGTAACACTGCTACAGTTGCTTCTTCAACCGGTGCCATCTATTTTCTTAATATTTTGACCAAGATGATGAAATGTGAGCTTTCATTTCTTTTCCCTTTTGTGGTGAATATGCAGCTTGCAGACTGTCTGAGATGTCAACTTCCTATTTTTGTTGTTCTGAAAAGATCAGGTGAAACTGTGGCAGAGAAGCCTAGGTGTAGTTTTTTACAAATTACAGAAATTTAGAGCTTGTTGATAAATTCTTTAAAGTGAGGGACCAATAACACTGAAAAAATGTGTGTATCCCAAAGTCATCAAGCTGTTGCCATAAATCAGTGTGATTTCCTAAAGGGAAAGAATATTTCTTTATAAAATGCTAGCTAATTCCATAACTAATACTAATATGGAGTAGCCTGGGTGTGAGCTTGCATTTGGTGCCTTACACATGATTAAACATGTTGGTATTTTTGGTGCAAAACTATAGCAGCATGTCTTTCTGGCATGGCAATTTAAAAAAGCATTAGCACTGTTTAAATTGGTGATTGTGTGAAAATGAAGCCAGCATCCTGTTTCTCCAGCCTTAGAGCATACATAATGGGCTTTCCTTCTTGTATTCATAGAAAAAAAATATTCCCTGTCTGGTACAGTAAGATGGTATGATCATCCAATGAAAATATGTGGATATAAAAATCTCAGTGATGATGTCTTTAGCTCTTGTGGAGAAAGGTTACTTCCAGATATACTAAGTGTATATGAGGTCAAGATATGTTTAGAAGTGAGAAAAGCAGCAATGAAGTAACAAGGGAATTCAGTGAAGGGTTATAAGAAGGTAAAGAAGTGATTTATTTCTTGACACAGTACCTTTTGAACTAAAAATGACCATGATTTTTTGCTAGGTAGAGGATCATGTAGGGCATGTCAGGGAGGCACTGGAATTGCCTTTTGTAAATAAATGCAAAAATGAGTTTCTTTTTATTCTTTGACTGCCATGTGGTTTATTTTGTAATTTGTTTTTCTTATTAGTTTATTGGGCTGTTGTATTACTTAACACTGTAACACCTGCAGAACTTAATGCTGATTTAGGGGTTTCCCAAATGGTGTACTGATGGTATAGATGGAATACTTTGCATGGAACACCTGAATTAGATAAATGATAACAAAGCAGACAATATTTCCTTATTATATAGAGTTCCCCCCCCTTCCCCTGCTGACAGGTTCTTTTTAGTGTGGTACTGGATTCTGTTGTTTATTGGTGACAGCTGAGAGGGTAGAATGTTGTTCTTATGGGAATGTTGCTGTATTGGTTTTGCATGGCCTGATTTTGGTACTGGGTGGGGGCTACAGGAGTGGCTTCTTTGAGAAGCCACCAGAGGCTTCCCCCACATCCAACAGAGCCAATGCCAGCAGCTCCAAGAGGGACCCATTGCTGGTTGAGGTTGAGCCATCAGTGATGGTGGCAGCACCTCTGGGATGACATATTCAAGAAGAAAACCCAAAAAAGTTATTGTGCAGAAGTAATTGTAATTGTGGCCAGAGAACAGCAGACTGAGAATATCTGAGAGAAACAGCCCTGCAGGCACCCAGGGCAGTGCAGAAGGAGGGGCAGGAGGGGCTCCAGGTGCTGGAGCAGATTCCCTGGGGCAGCCCACGGTGAGGCAGCTGTGCCCCTGCAGCCAGGGAGCTCCATGGGGAGCAGAGATCCACCTGCAGCCCCTGGAGGACTCCACGCTGGAGCAGGTGGATGTCCAAGGGAGGCTGTGACCCTGTGGGAAGCCCACCTGGGAACAGACTCCTGACAGGGAGAAGCCCCTGCTGGACCAAGTTTCCTAGTAGGACTTGTGACCGTGTGGGGGTCACACTGGAGCAATCTGTTCATGAAGGACTGCACCACATGGAATAGTGGCCCACATTGGAAGAGTTCATGAACTGTAGCTTGTGGGAAGGGCTCACACTGGAGAAGTTCCTGGAGAACTGTCTCCTGTGGGAGGGATCCCATGGTGGAGCAGGAGAAGGGTTCTTCTCTCTGAGCAGTGGTAGAAAAAAAACATATGATGAACTGTCACGTCACCCCCATTCCCCACCTCCCTGCTCTACTTGGGAGGAGGATGTAGAGCCTGGGAGGGAGGGTTGGAGGAAGGATGTTTTGGTTTGTTTTGTTTGTTTTTAATATTTGTTTTACTTCTGATTATTTGTTGGTAATAAATTCAGTTAATATTCCAAAGTCAAATCTATTTTGCCTGTGTTGGCTGTCAGTGAGTGCTCTCTCTCTGTTCTTAAGTTATGAGCTTTTCATCATATTCATTATATTTTTTGTCTCCCTTCTCCAGTTGCAGAGGAGAGGGATAGAGTGGCTTTGGTGGGCACCTGGCACCAGCCAGGGTCTACCCACCACAGCAGTTTACCAACTTTGTATGCCTGAGCTGCAGATCTGTTTGGATGGAGATCCCAACCTTCTCTGCTTCCTGTGTTTGGTGGGTTAGTGGGTATGTGATTGTCATATTGTGTGAAAAGTACATAAAATCTTTTAATTTACCAGATGGGCTTGAGAAACCCTTAAAACTCACAACACATCTTAACAGCACAAAAACAAAGTTACCTCACTTGCTTCTGGAGGTTACCTTGAAGACCATCGGGGAAGGACTTTTTTTGGAAGACAGAAATTCTTGCTCATATGAGCTTCCTCTTGTATTCATAGTCTTGTCTTTGACTTGTCTTTAGCTTATTTGATCTAGCTTCTGGACATTATACAAACAAGATACCCTTCAGGAATTCTGTGTTTATATCAGCTGCTTGTTGAATCATCCTATGAAGTGTGTAGTTTTCCACTGGGCGTAGTATTTCTGTCAGATCTTATGCAAATTGCAATATGTGTTTTTGATCCATATCAACTCCAATATCTCTTGAATGTTTTAATTCTGCTCCCCTCTTTATGTTGTGTTTGGATTTTCCTAGGTTTTCTTTTCAATTCTGTTTGTGCTACCTTATCCCTGGGCTGCTAAAATGATCTCCTTATTTTTCTAAAACCTTTGGCTTTTGCTGGTTTTGGATGACAGAAGCCATTGCATGATGAGTGGGAAACCATACGATTAAGTTTCCTACAGTTCTTTAACTTCACTTCTAGACTAGAAGCTCTTCAGAACAAGCATTGGCTTCATGCAGGTTGTGATGGATTTGATGAACTGAAGGTAAATGATTAACTGCAGTTTAGTTTGGTACCCTTTTAAGCTGTGTGAGTATTGCATGATCAGTTGTTGGATTATAAGAAAGTATATGTGGGGGGGGGGTTGTTTTCTTTTTCTTAATTCAGTGGTCAAAACAGAACTGGCTGGTCTATTTGGGTCTTGGTTTTAAATTCAGAACAGAGTAGCTTGGCCACACATTTTATTGTCTGTGCTATCCTCTTACAGAGAAAGTTACATTTAAAAGTGTTGCCTGGCTCTGATAGTCACTGCTTTTTTAATGACTATGGACAAATATATTTAACCAGACTAGTTTATATGGTCTTTATAAGAATCTTCATGCAGCGTCCCTTATGAATTTTCCTGTTGTGGTTTGTTCATTTCACCAGGAATAATATTTCCAGGTTTGTACTGGACCAGGTAATATTGCTTATGGATCCCTTTCCTCAAAAGAGCCACTGGAGTGTTGAGGTTTTGTCTAAGCTTGGTTGTTACAGAGATTCATGGAGATCAAAGCCTAATTTGAGTATTCAGAAATAAATATTGAGTCCTGACAGCTACAAGGAATGCAGTCAGTATTCAGAGGGAATAGCAGTGAAGCTTGCACTGGGGCCAGGATGCAATCTTCTAGTAAGTGGTATACTTGAGCATGTTCACATCCTCTGCTATTCACCATAATGCATCTATAAGAAGCACTTGCATCCTGATAAGACATTGTGATACTTCACTGCTCCTGTGAATTAATTTGCTTTGGCTATAGAGTATGTGTTTCTGTATTTTGCATTTTAAAGCCAGGACTTAGCAATCCTGTATGTCTCATCCTATTACTTGTCATGCAGTTACTGTCTCTTTAGAACAAACGTGTATTGCTGTCTGGGCTTATTAGCATTAATGGCTGTTCTGGTTGCCCAGTGGAATACTGATGCACAGTGCTAGAAACTGGGAATGAGAAGAAGGTAGCCTTTAAGGGAAATCACAAATGGAAGGATTAAAA
The DNA here is from genome assembly GCF_963662255.1 of Cinclus cinclus. Classification (NCBI taxonomy): domain Eukaryota; kingdom Metazoa; phylum Chordata; class Aves; order Passeriformes; family Cinclidae; genus Cinclus; species Cinclus cinclus. The sequence continues at coordinate 10,207,602 of NC_085049.1, forward strand.
AGGGCATTGCTTTAGAAAAATGCTACTGTCCTTTAAAGTCAAACTGCAGCAGCAGATACAGAAGTTGAGATTGAATTTAACTGATGTGTTGAAAATGAATTGAGGTCTTTTAAAGGTTTGGAATGCTGCCACTTCATTAAGGGAAAATAATACTGAGAAACTTTGAGTCCTATTTAACTGTGGTTAAATAATTTTCCTAGTAATAAGTAGGGAGTTCCAATATTTGGAAAGGGTCATTGTTTCTCCCCAGTCCAAATTTCATGCAATATCTATAGCCTATTTTCTAGCTAGAAACACTGCAATAGGCAATCTTCAAGATCTGTAGGAATTTAGGAGTTTGGGTTTTTTCTTAAAGGTACATCTGTTTCCTCACTGAAGAGCAAGTCATGTAGTTTTCATGGCTGTAAGCAGCAATGCTACTTGTTCTTTTTAAGCTGGTTAGTGCTATGTAGCCTAATTTTCACCAGTTGCTCTTTTTTTCGTATAAAAAAGAAACTCCCACTTTGGTTTAGTATTTGCTATCTTTGTGAAATTTTAAATTCAATTCTTCCTTATCTAACTTTTCCTGAGAGCGGCTTTGATAGATCAGAGGAAATAACTTTGGTAATGCAATTCTCCTCATTTCCTGTATTTTATCTACTTATTTTGTCATTCTGAAGAACTGTGACTAGCAGTTTCACGAGTTTGGAGATTTAAAATTGGAGAAATGACATCTAATTGCACTTTTAAATAATTGAAATATAAGTTCAGTACTCACTAAAACGCTATAACATGTATGTTTCTTGAGGGAGGTAAAACAACATTTTGATGGAGAGGGCAGCAGAGTAGAGTGAAGGTTAGGAGGAAGCTGTTCAGAATGAGGAGTTTTTGAAGACTACATTGTATTTTAGTGACCTAGAGCAGGAGAGGTGTTCATGGCTTATTTGTGTGCAGGTTGGCAGTGTGCTGCTGTCTCCATGAGGAATGTATGTTGAGCAATGTGCTGAGTTGAAAGAGACAGCAAAAATGTGGAGGAAGTTCTGCTTGTGCAGGGAGCTGTCACCAGTATTTTACATTCAAACAAGGCCTGACTGGTCTCTGCAGGCAGTGGGGCTTTGTGATGCCAATCCAGCTGCTGCTGCTCTTCCAGAGTGACCACTCTGTGTCACCAAGGCACATTGTTAATTCTGTGGCTTTGCTGAAATAGGTTCTGGTTTTCCAGAATTAGGATGTGAATTTGACCACAGCTCAGATTTTTTTTTTAATGTAGATGTAAGCAGAGAAAAGAGGAATACTGAGTGAGTGGTGAGCAGCTTTCCTGTTCCTAGATGGGCAATTGTAGGCTGCAGCCAGAGTCCCTAGCAAGTTCTTGTGCAGACAGCATTTGCTCTGAGATGAGGAAGGAATGGCAATAAAGATTAGTGGTTTAGTAAATAAGATTAAAACGACAGAATTTGAGTAAAAAGCTAAGAAGTGAAATACTGTGAAAACTTGATGCAACAGTTAGAGAAAATCTCAATATATAATTAGCTGTTGTCATTGATGTTAACTGTTGCCTCTGGTACAGGCAAAATAAACCAGCTGACCCTTGTCTGTAGGGTGGGAATGAAATTCTGTCCTCATGTTAGTTCATTGTGCCAGAAGCTGAACAGACTTGCATTAATGAAGCATGGCTCATACCAAACTTAAAGAATCCCAAAGTTATAAAGAAAGAAACCCCTCTGTCCTTATCTTATAATCATGTTGATCATCAAAACCTGTTTCCCTGTATTCTATTTGTTAACTTCTGCAATATATGGTGGAAGGAAGCAGATAAATAGTGGTTTATACATTTATGGTTTTAGCTTGAGGGAAACTTCTTTAAAATCTGAAGTATGCCTTAGAATTGTATCCAAGGTGGTAACTTGCCATCTTCTACGAGGTAGAAAAGCCAAGAATCTACTTTAGCTGCTTTTTCTGATGGTATCCAGACACTTAGGTACATAATCAATAATTTAATCAGAATGAATAAACCAGGAAAGAAGTATTGCTTTGTAAAGACTACTTATGTGCTGAGGTGATGGGTTTGTTACTTGAACACAGTAAATTAGTTGAATATTGATAATTGTGATATTAGGTAGAATAGAATAATATGAATGTGATTGTCTTATGCTGCCTGGAAAGGATCTCAAAATGTTATAAACATTTTTAGAGTTTTTTGGGGTGAGGTTTGGGGTGTGTGGGTATTTTTTAGTGCTGTTGAAATTAGAATCTGCTACACATAGTACAATAGGTATATTCATAATTGGGAAAGAAGATGAGTAGATGAATCTACAGATCACTGCATTTGACCAACCAATAGTATCAGCAAGGTGAATGAAGATGTGATCTAAATAAGGCTTACAGGAAATGCTGAAGAGTTGAAATTTGGCCAGGATGTTCCCCTGGTTGCCTTTTTTGCTGTTCTCAAGAAGTATTTGTACATTAAAGTTACCAAAACAATTATCTTGGAAAGAGATGGACCAGCAAGCACAGTGTTATTGTAAGGCATATATGCACATGGGAAATAAAACCTGGAGTTATTTCTGTATTGAGGGCAATTTTCTTGAGATTTCTTTGGATTTGCAGCGTAAGAGCAAAAGGGTAAAACTGTCTTAGACTTGCATGGGCAAGTGGGATCTGAGTAAAAGACAGTTCCTTAAAAACAACTTGGGTAAAAAAACCGACCAGTTCAAATGATCATAACTGCAGTTGTAGTGGTTGGGAGAAAATAATAACAGGAACAAGGGTTTTTTATTTTAAATCCTTTCCAGGCAGTGCAATGCAGTCTGGTGTACATAGTGCAATAGGTACATTATTAATGGGGGAGGAAGAGAAGGAGATAAAGTTTAGGATCATATGATACTTTTCTTCAGAGTGTTAAAACAACGTCATGTGTCAAATCAAATACACACCTAGTCTAATACTGTATTGTGCCTGTAGGACACTGTGAGAATGTTGGGAATGAAATGGAGCCATCCTCCCAGTCTTTCTCAATGGCAGAATCTGAGTAGAAGCTCAGAAGTAGCCACAGTAGCAGCAGGTTGATGAGCACGGACAGCAGAGCCCATCCCTGCTCAGGACAGTGTACTGCTGCCTGGCGTGTTTCAGCAGGCCCTGGACTGCTTGCAAGTGTTTTATGGTTTTAGTTCCATGTAACTTCCTTTCATTCAACTTCCCCAGTTTACTTTTTTTTTACTTTTTTTTTTTTTTTACTATTTTTTCCCCCTTTCCCCCCCCCCCTTTTTTTTTTTCTCCTTTGAGACTGTGGCAATTTTTTTTTAGCCTTTTCCTGTCTGGCAAGAATAACAGATATGAGCAGTAACTATAAGTGGTTCTTCAGGATGTGTCCTTAGCCAGGTCCTGTGCTTGTTCTAATTGGCTTCAAGGTGTTTTTCTTGCTGGGGGATCGAAAGATTCTCTGGCAAGCTGATCCAATATCTTCAAAAAGAAAGCAATCTTCACTTCATAACCCTCTGAAATACTGAATTTCTTTTTTTCAACTTCATATCCTTCCCAGTCTCCTCCACAAGAACCAAGAGATTTCTTGTGTGTGCTACCACTACAATGATAATTTCCTTGATTGTATAGGTTTCATACAATCCTGGGTGCATTAAAATATATCACAAAAATTTAGCTTGCTTTTTGTCACCTTCCTTGTTTGTCTGTCTTCTTTTGTAATTCGTGATGCTGCTTCCCCCCTGGAATGCCCTTGCCCATCAGCCCAACATAATTTGTAGAGGTGTCATTAGTTTACAAGTATGGTCCTGAAGTAAAGTTTAAGATTCCTTCTATATTGGTATTCTCCTTTTAGACTTAAATTTAGACACCCTTGAAGAGGTCAGGCAGCTGGACTAAATGATAATTTTAGGTCTCTTCCAACTGAAATACTCAATTCAAAACTTTGCCTTAACATCTAGATGTAGCGCAGGTGAATAGAAAGAACTACTCATTTCTTCTGACAGCAGTCACTTTATGTGCCTGAACTTTGACTTTGGCTCTTTGGCTTTGCCTTTTATTTAGGGTGTGGTATTTCATGCCTATCACAGAGGATTTTACTCTGTGTTGTAATAATTTACATTATTGCTTCCAAGTCTAAGCCTCTTGAAGGTGGATTTATATTTTAGTAGAGGTAGAACCCATTCTTGTGGCTTTTTTTTTTTCTCCCATAAACATTGGTTGGTGTTTTGGGGTATTTCAGGAAGTAAGAAACAGAAATACCTTTATCTTGCAGGTTTTTTTTAGCACTCACGTTCAGCATCCTGAAAAATGTCAGTAATGTTTCATGAAAGACTTCTTAGTCATGAGATTCTCAGCACTATTGGCTGAGCTTTGTGTCTGGGGCTATATTTGTTCTGTGTCTCTTACCCACAACTGCTGCTGTTACTGGCTGCTTCTGTTGTAGCCTAGGGATGCTTGATAAGAATTTCCTCCTGTGCAGTTGACCTGATAACCAAGGGCTGCCAGCTGCCCTATTTCCATTGGGAGCCAGGGTTTTCCTCTGCCCAAGAGGACACTGACATCTAGTGGATGGGTTCCACTGACACAGGGCAAGAGAACTGCTTAGTGGCCATCTTTCTTCTAAACTTTTGCATAATTTTTCTTTCATTTACATCCTTGAGGTTGTTAGGGAAAAAGGGTAAAGCCCAGTCCATTTTTATGTGATTTCTGGAGTTTAAGATGGGAAGTCTATGCGGTCAAAGTAATTGTGTGTTTTTGTTACTGGGTTTTGAGGTGTTTTTTTTCCTTCAAGTCACCTGCATATTAGCCTGGGTTGTTTGTAATAAAATGATTCAAGTTAGGGCATTAGTTCTCCTCCCGGCCTGTGTAGAATATAAATTACCTGTGGAGCACAGCAAGAGGCAGATCATAAAATCATTGTGTGGTTTGGATTGGAAGGGACCTTAAAGATCATCTAATTCCACTGGCCCTGCTATGGACAGGGACAACATCTTGCTCAAAACTTCACCCGACCTGGCCCTGAACAGTTCCAAAGATGAGGTACCCAGAGCTTTTGTGGGCAACCTGTTCAGGTGTGTCACCACCCTCATAGTAAAACATTTCTTCCTAATATCTTAGCTAAACCTGCCTTCTTTCAGTTTGAAGTAATTTCCTTGGGAAAAGTCCCTTTCCATCTCTGTTGTTGGCTGCTCTAAGGTCTCCTTAAAGCCTTCTCTTCTCCAGGCTGAACAGCCACAACTCTCAGCAAGTGTTCCACCTTCTCACCTCTGAGACACACAGTGCCTCTAAGTTCTCTTCAGTTCTGTGCCTGTTCTTCCTATGAAACTTGAAGCCTACTAATTGCCTAATAGCTGCATTGCAGCTTGTCCTATTCATGTTAGTTTAGTTCCCATGTTAGTGGGAACCAAGTAGCAGGAGGAGCTTTAACAAAACCACAGATTTTCCAGGAATGTCCCCAAGCAGAGAGCAGTGCTTAGAAATCAAACTTCCTGAAAATATTTGTCAAAATGTTAGTATTTCATTAAAGACAAAAATAGACATTTTGTTTCTGAAGTAATAAAATCCACATTTCTTTATCAGACAAAATAAATTCAGCCTAAAGCTTGACAGCAGGAGATGCCATGCTTAAGTATTGCTGCAGATTACTGTTTGATCTCTCAAGTGTTCAAACTATTCTGCACTAGTACTCATTAAACAATACTGTACTGGGATTGGATTTGTTGACTATCTGGTAACTTTGTAAATGTGGTTAGAATGAGACTATTTCAAGGAACTTAAATTAGGACTTAAAATCAAAGAAAAGCCTTTCTTGTACTGTTTAATGGTACAAGACTAATAGAAAGTTAGGCTGACATTGCTTAGGATGAGGGTGCTAGAATTAAATGTTCAGGGACCATTTTTTAAAAGACAGTATTTCTTCCTTGTCCAGAGTAAACTTTGGTTATTTTTTTCCTGAAAGATGCTAATATTTGCTAGCATTCTTTGGTTACTTTGAAAGTATCCCCAAATAAAACCAGACTATTACAACCAAAATTATTGCAATACAGAAGAATTAATGTTTTATATGGAGTACCAGCAAACAAATGTAAAACCTATCAGCCCTTTATGTGTGCATTTAGGCAATGCAAGCAATAGTAGAATATGAATGCATCTCTTCTAAGAGGAAAATTTCCTTAATTTCAAGTTTTACTAATTTTGAACCACAAAGAAAATTAACAGCATAGTCCATTAAAACAGAAAAATCACAGGTTTAACTAACCTGTTGTGTTAACTAAGAAGAAAAAGTGTGTTTTTTTTTTTTTTCTGTTTCCCGTTGTCTGTTGAGAGTTTATATTGTCTCATCTGTAGTTCACCAGCATGCTGGACTAATTACTGAATACAGGTTATCAGTAACTATTGTGTCTTTTTTTTCCTTGGTGACTTCTATAACTCTTGAGTTGCCACTTAGTTATTTGTGATATGCATTTGTGTTTCCTTCATTGTAACTTCTAGCCTACCACTTTATTTGGCATTTTTGAGGTTTATTCTTTTTTCTTTTACCCTAAAAGGTGGTTCTCTTGATTAATGTTATATTCCCATCTTCATTTCTTACTCTCTTCTGGTTTGTTACTGTGCACTGCTTTGCTGGAGAGGTCATGAAGGAAAATGCCTTCTTGGTCTGGGAAGTTTTTTTGATAAACTCTGCTTGTGAAATCCTTTGAGTCAGACGATTTTTTTTTAAATTTTTCCTTGTAAAAACAAACTAAAGAGACTAGTCTCGACTGAATTCCTGTAGAAATTCACATACTCTTCTTTTGCATTGGCACTGTATCAAATACTTAGTTGAAGCTCAGATTGGAACAGTTTCCTTTTCCAAGAAAGGAAGTGGAGTCACATATTCCACATAGATGAGAATTATAGATAAAGATCTTGAGGTGGGATCTGAAGGTGTTCCCGTGAGTTTCTGAAATACCTGGAAGTAAATCTGTCATCCAGAACCCGGAGGTGTTGAATAAAGTTGTTTGTGTATCAGATAAAACCCCCTGTGCTATTGTTTACCAAACAAACCATCGGCTTGTACTTCTGGATTGTAAATGTTAATCTTTTTTTTAAGCAATGGCAGCTGAGGTTTATTTTAAATTTATCAGCAGCTTGATTGACAAGGCCCTTGTCTTAACCACATTGATTCTACCAGTTGACTTGAGGACTTTCTCTTTGTTGAAATTTGGCACTGTAGAGGGAATGTGTTTTGCACATTAGCTGTGTAGCAAATTTAAGTTGTGGAGTACTCAAAAATCTTTAGGTGATGAAGCATGTGCTTCATATGATGCCATTTTTCCTTTGCTCTTCAAAATATAAAAATTACACAAATGATTGCATTATAAATGTAAAAAAGGCATCCTACAACTATTTGGAAAATAATTTAAAATTTGAACTGCAGTTTTGATGTACAGAATAAAAATTATTTAAAGGCTTTATTGTAGAAGTATGAAGAGTATAATGGTATAGGTTTTCAACACTGTTTTTAAGAGGATATACAATGAATGTCTTTTACTTGACTCTGTAGGTACAAGCTTTAGTGAGTCTTCAGAATTAAAAATGTCATAAAAAATGTCAATGGTTTTAAAAAGGTTAAGCTTCAATCTCTTTGATTAAAATAGTATTTTCATTTACTTTCTTTCGTATCTTGTCAAGATACAGGCCTGCCAAAGAGACAACTATTGCCTTTGTTGCCACTTTTGGATTGGCTTGGCCTGAGAATACGTGGGATTAAGGTCACCATGGAATTCAAAGGGTTAATGGTATGTCAGTGGTTATGTTGGAGAAGCACCACAGCCTTTTCCTTTTCTTCAAGTGCTTATTGAAATAAAATGTGAGGCAAGTAAGAAACCTCCTTGAGTGGTAATACTATATTAATACTATAATATGTACTCTTAAAGGTAATACTGTGTAGATGCCTGTGTTCCTTTTGTGGGAGACAATTGCATACAGTATAGCATGCATGGAGAAGATTTAAGGACCTTTTCTTGAATTCAGCAGAAACAAATTAAATGGCAAAGTTCATATTGTTCAAGCATTCGAACAATTAGCAGTTCTACTTGCATGTTCAGCCATTAAAGCAAGAACTTTAATGGAGAGAAATAATCTAAAGTCATGCGTGGAAATAACTGGTTGTCTGAATTTATTGTTTTTGTACTAGCCATTACTGCTTTGGTTTCATTTCAATAGGTGCTTTATAGTTCTTTCTGCCAGAATTATGAGAATTTTGTTGGTCTTTGGATTCCTTGTCCTGTCTCTTTTTGAAACCAGATTTATGCTTGGAAGGTGTGTGCTCCTGAATTGTTGGGGACAAGTTTGTTAGGCAAAAATTGACATATACTGCAAATATAAATGATTACAACACAAAATTCCTTTGTCTCTCTGTAAATGTTGTGCTACTTATTAGCTAGGGTTATTACAGTTGAAATCTTAGTACATGTTTGTGACTTTAATGAAGCTACTTCTTTCTAGATCTTAAAATGTTATTGAAATCTTATCATAAATGGCCTTTTTATAACTAGCACATTCCTTGGCTTCCAAACACAGCCTCAAAGAAAGGGTGAAAATAGTTGCAAGCATCTTTTCTCCAGATAGTAGAAATGTATTTTCTATTTGCTGTCTCATATTTTTTTTTTAACAATCCCTTTTATATTCCCTGCATATGTGTTGCTGCATGGAAGTACTGATTCAGTGTTTGTTAAAAGTTTTCTTATTTTTCTTGATTAAATGGTGGGGGTTTTACCTGCCAACCATTAACTGTCATAACTATATTATCATCAGTATTGTAGTTTTACCTGCTGAATGGTGGGGGTTCTAAATTGCTGAAAGTCTCACTGTGTTTCTCTGCAAGGTTCAATCTTGCTTTAAAAAAAATTAAAAAAAGTTAATACTTCTAGTGAAAGACAAAATTGGCATTTTTAAAAATTGGAATTGTAAATTAAACACTAAACACATGTCATTGAATAGCATTTCAGCTGTATGCCAAAGGATGTCACTGAAGGGAACAGCACCTCTGAGCTCTAGAGGTGTTTCAGTAAGGTAATTTGGACTCAAAACTGGATCACAATTACGGTGTTTTTTGACTGTACAAACAGCTCTGCTTTTTACCCCGCACAATTTTTAGGCTCCAACTTTTCAGCTTCAAGTCATTCTCAGTGAAAATCTTACAGGGCAGGATCTGTGTTTCAGATAAATTGGCAAGACATGGCTGCTAAAACCCTTTTGGGAAGGCAGGATATAACACCTCTGTCAGACCTTTTTAGAGTGTGTGAGTGTGTGCAGATTTATTAAAAGGCTTAAGTAAGGTTTTAGTAAGGCTCCAGGACTATTCTCCTGTGCCTTTATTTATGGCAGCTTTGGTGTAGTGGGGGACTAACAGGTAGCAAATTCTAGTTTACTTCTATTGGAGTGAAAGCTCAGTGTTTCCTGTTTCAGTCATGGTGCTTTTTTTTAATTTTTTTTTCCACCTTGTATGAATTGCTTGGAAAACAAACACTGACCTCAAGGAAATGTGTTCCAAGGCGTGGGAAAAGAGGAAGGGTTTTGCATCTTGTGAAGGAAGAGGGAGGAGAATTTGGGTTGGTTCCCCCCCTTTTCTTTCGTGCTGAGCAGAAACAAAGGCAAGATACATTCTCCATGGATCTTTATGCTTCATGCCACATACTATGAAGTCTCAGGCAAAGGAATGGTAAAGACTGTGGGGAGTAATAGATGCTGATAGATGATGAAATATTTCAGAGAGAATTGATATGGTTAAAAATCCTCAATAATCTTCAAGGATAGAGGCTAGTACTTATTTAGATCCTCATGCTGTTTGTTGATATGAATTGTACTTCATGTGTGTTTGCTGTGCAGGTTTTCCTGTGAACACTTGTCACAGGGTGTTTTTTGAGTGTTTCAGGGTATGTTGGTCGAGACACAAGCACTGGAGCTGAAGAGCCACAAAGGTGTCACAACCAGTGACTGGTCCAGCCCTTTCTGTGGCCATGAATAAATATGACTTAAGTTCCCTTTAGCTGCCTGATTGACCTGGAATAAAGACTCTTGCCTTTGGGGTGTTTCTTTGTGGAAAAAGTCTCAATTTGCCTTTAGCTAGTTTCTTCTAGGTTTCCAAGAGTTGATCTTGAGGGCATTGTTACTTTGGTATCTGCTGCTGTTACATCAGAGCTGTTGGGTTTTGAAGCAAATCTGATGTGTGTAAGGGAGAGCAGGACAAGTATCTGCTTCATCTCTGTTTTGTGTGAAAGACATGGTCTGCAGAAATTTTCACTCAAATGTTGCACTGACAGTGTCACACCCAAGCTGCCAAAATTTGATTTACTTCAAAGGCAGAGTCTGGGATAGACTGCCAAGATGGAGTGGACTGTAGTGTGGTCACCTTTCCTGGATAACTCATAGTGGCTCTTGAAAAGACGTTTACCTAGACCTGTAACCATTTCTTGTTTTAAAACAAGATTAAATATGATGCTCTTAATATACCTGTGCTGTGAACATGCATAAAGCCTAATACTGAGGGAATAAGAGGAAAATAATAAATCCAGTAACTTGGAAATCATGATTTTTAGCAAGGGGGTTCCCCTGGCTTATGAGTTTTATTTCTTTGTTCCTCTAACTGCTTTGCTTCCATATGCTGTTTGGGTTTATATTGTGAAGACAGAAAGTCACCTCGTTGCAAAAAAATTCGAGGCTTATTTCTGTTTTGAATTATCAACAATTGTTCCAGAATTGCTCTAACGCTGTTAAGAAGCCTGCTGTTTGTAGTGTGTGCTAATGTTAACCTTTTCTGGTTTGGGGTGCTTCCTAGACTTGAGTCCAAAGCAGACAACTTTCTAATTGTGTGCCTTCGTACTAATAGAAATTTTCATGTTCTTCACTCATGGTCTATAAAGAACTGTTGCTGTTTCATTGTCCAGCATGTTTTCACTTCTTGTAATGTGTTCACAGTAGTCACTGCAGTAACGTGAGTGTGCTGAGGAAACAGTATGGTTCAGAGATGGGAAGTTATAATTCCAATTCTTAATGAGCGTGCTGCAGGACTTTCTAAAATATCTCAGAACATACATTAGTAACCTACTAGCTAAAACCAGATTATGCTTTAGTAATTTAATGTTCTGCTTTGCTGGATTATTTCCTTGCTTGTCTCCAAACCACAGATCTACTTAATCTTCTCCAACCTTGTAAAAGTGGCAGTAGGTATGTTGTTTAACTCTAATGCTGAACATAAATTAGCTGTAATTGATAGTACTGCTAGTTTAGACTAGGATTAACATGCAAGTAATATAAAAATAGTTTTAGAAATGAGGGAAAGGAGACTTTTGAAGCAGTCAGCCCACATTTTGATAGTGTCTTTGTAAAACTATCGTTAGTTATTAGCAGTGTGGGAGATGTCTGATTCTAACATTTTTCTTAGGGAAAATAAAGGTTTGGAAAGATGGGAAATGTTGGTTTTACTCTGACAGTACCTAATTCTAGAGAGTAATATGCTGGTTTGAGTTTTTTTACCTAATTCTGGTTTTAATGTGATACTGAAGAAAGTAGGATGTACCCCTTCACAGGCTGCTTTCGGTATTATCATTTTGCCCTCTCTACGTGAGGATGTACCAGCATTGTCTTCATTGTCTTCATTGATGCTTCTTTATGGGATAGAAATCTCCAATTAGTGCAGTAACATGAATTCAGCTCATTCCTGAGAAAATACCAGGGGTTAAGATGATGTAAAATCATATCCTGAGTTGGAAGGGACCCACAAGAATAATTGCAGTCCCAACTCCTATACAGTACACACCATACATTCTAATACTGAAATAATGCTGTTTTCAGCTGGCTGGGTAATTTTGGAAGGATTTTTCTTCGATGTGGTTCCCACAAACTTCCTGGAATGTAGTGGGGTTTGTTGGAGTCATCATTGTCCTGCTATGAAATGCTGAAGTCAGAGCTCCCAAGGGAGTGTAGTTACCAGGCTTGTCTGTTAATCACTTGAGCAGAGCTTCCCTTGGAGCACCTAGAGCTCTAGGGTTAGTAGGTGGTTAGTTGCCAGAAGAGAATGCTAAGGCAATGAAAACTCCTCCTTCTATCAGTTCAGCCTGTAGTCTCCTTTCAGGGCTTTGTTTCAGAGATAAGTCCAGTGCAGACTGCTAGCCTGTTTTTTTTTTTTTTTTTTTTTTTTTTTTTTTTTTTTTTTTGTTTTGTTTTGTTTTGTTTTGTTTTGTTTTGTTTTTCTTTTTTTTTTTCTTCAGCCAAAGCCATCTATGAATATTGAGGTACAGTGCAGTTTTACAAAACTGAGTCATTATCCTTTCATTATTTGTTTGACTACTGTTTGGGGAGGCTTTTTCCCTCTTTCAGGAGGGCTAGGAATTCTTGCAAACAATTGCTGTTTGAAAGCTGACAGGAATAAAGGGGGACATATTGACATGGGTCACCAGGGTATGCTATTTTACAAATACTCCTAAGACAAGGTGGTGTTCACTGTATTCATATGTTCCTTGCTATTGCAACCTGGAGCTATACATGCACTCCTGAATAGTCCATTTTCCACCTGAGTTTACTACCATCAACTAGTCTTGGTGTTTCCCAGAGACCTCACTGATCAGAAAGTGGTATAGGAAAACTCCAGTTAGATTTGTAAGGCCTTGAAGCTGAAATACTTCCGGAATCAAACCAAAGTTTTAGGAAGTCAGAGCCCCATTTGAGCACTGATACCAAAGTCTGCATTGAACTGTGTGTTGCCAAAGGCATCTCTGGCATTTCTTTGTTCATAGTTACAGATCCTGAAACCTGTGTTATCTGAATACAGATAACCAGAAGATAGTAATTTTGAAATTTTTGTGGTAATTTAGTTCACATTGCTCCATACAGGTACATTTTTCTTACTGTATAAGTACTAGAGAAGGTATTCTGCCCTAGTAAGCTTTATCTGAATTATTTGAATGAGACCAGAGTTGCACATAATTCTTGGGTTTTTTTCTTCCCTTCCTGTTAGTAAGAAAAATGCAATGTCCACCTTATGATAGAAATAGCTGTCTCATTTCATTAAATGAGTGAGTGCATTAATACAACATTTTAAGGTGTTTCCTAGCATCTTCTTTTATGCTCTGATTTTTAAAGTAACTTCTATGAAATCTTTTCTTTAATTGCTTGTTTCTTTGAGTATTTCTTAATGCACTTTGGCAAATTATGCAGAGCAAAATATGTTTCTGTGTGACTGGCACAACATCAGGAGACCACTGCCAGAGCTGGCTGTGTAGACCTTCCTGAGCCTGGTTTTATGGCCTGTTGTCACATGGCAAGTGGGTGGCATGGAATACTGGAGCAGCTGGCATCTGACACCCTGGTATGTCCTGCTCCTCAGGAATGGTCAGAAAGAGTCACAAGAACATCACTATTGTATTATCTCTTGTTCTGCCAATTAGAAATGTCAGACAAGGCATAGGAAGCAGTTTGAAGACTCGAGATAACAGAAACTCTGGTGAAATATTTGTCTTGTTCTCCTTGAAAAGAAGCCTGGAAAGGAGTCAAAGGAATGTTTGTATCTTAAATAAAGTTTATGCTTTTGAAGTGAGTTCTTAAAATTTCAGTGGGCTATATAAATGCTTTCTTTAATCCACAAACAGCACTTCTATATTAGGCATTGTGTCTTTAAAGGCTTCATAAAGTGTTAAATAAATAAATAAACTGACAATGAAAGTTAAAGATCTCCATTTCTTGAACTAATTGGACAAAGTAGTTCTTAATATGGTAGGATTCCACAAGTTGGGTTTGAAAAGCTGGTTTGTCTTTTTGTAAAATTCTGAAGTAGATTTGTAGTACAGATTGTAAAACCACTGTGGAAGTTGGAAGCATGTTTCTGAAACTTTCATTGTTTCAAAAACTCATCTCCCCACTGTCACATGTGGTGTTTGTCACCACCCCACAAACCACTTCTGTCACACAATGAATAAGCAGAATTAAAATTGAGCTTTTCTAATGACTGGAACTAAAGACCTTGAGAATGTAGTTCTTAAAGTGTATATTTATGGCTCATCATGCCTATTACTCTTTGACCATTTTGTTTGTTCTTAAGAGAACCTACCAGCGGAGATGGCCGTGGTACAGAACAGCAGTCCCAGTGGCGGGCGAGTGTCGCGGAAGCGCCCGGTGTTATCTGCAGAGACACCAGGCTGCAGCTCCCATGGCCCTGCTCTTGGCACCCCAGTATCTTCAGGGAAGCATTTGGGCAGTTGTCTGACTTAACCCAAATGAGAGCTGCTTTGTACTCTGGACAGTTGTTTAGTAACAATTCGCTTGAAGCCGGGCTGAGACGGATCTTGCTGGCTGTCTTGTCAGCTTAGTGTAGTCTGAACAGAATTCTTTTCTCTTGTGCCCTGTCATTACCCCCGTTCTGCTGTTGAGTACATTCTGCTCCTGGTCACTCTGGGCTGTAACCTAGGAAGCGCTGGATCCCTTGCATCCCACAGCAGGCTGTGAGCACACACTGCAATAGCCATCTGCAGGGATTTCCTATTGCACGTAGGGCGGAATCCTCTGCTGAGTCTGGCACTTTTCCATTCTTGTGGTACTCTGTTCAAAGCTCGGCTTTAAAACTTCTTTCCTTAGTCTTGAGTCAATTCTTCTTCTTCCAAAGCATGAAATAGATATTGTTCTGTGTGGCAGATCCTACTGTAAATCATGAAGAAGGCTCCTTACTGGTTTTGATTGCTCTCAGGACTTAGGTATCTTCTAGTTCCCATATCACAGAGCAGCTGGCAAACATGCATTAAAAGCATGGATCCTGGAGTATTTTAGATGTGTGCTAAAATCAACCTGTATTTCATTTCCACACTTTGCCTTGGAGCTGGGCTAAGCTAATCCTACTTTCTGGTCTGTTTGGCAGACTGCAGAGCAGGGGAGATTGAATCATGTAGGGAGGAAGGCTGTGCTGGATTTTCATATAGCATTGTTTTCTAGAAAATGAAAGTTGGTACTAGTCACTCAAGCCTTTTTGGCTTACAATTTGTGCAAATTGTATTGGTGAAAGTGTTTTTTCTTGCTTTTAAAATGGGCTTACACAAAAAGGATGGTCTTCTACTTTTTGGTGTACCTAACCTGACTTCCTTGAATGTGTTCTTTCTTATGTAAAATAACTTTTGCTTCTAGTCATGGTTTGTAGAAGTTGGTTTTCTCTAAACTTCTTTTAAGCAGAGTCATGACATTTTGCCCTATAAAAATCAGTAAGATGGAGGGAAAAACCCTTTAAGACTCACAACCATGTTGGAACAATACACAAAATCATATTAATGACTGTGATTGGAAAATATCATTGTTAGTCTTTGCTTCCCCCCCCCCCCCCCCATTGGAAGTTTATAGCCTATTTCAAACTATTTTTCAGCCTTGCAGTTCATAGCTGATTTAGCCAAATTATGTGCATTCATTTGGCTTTTTCTAGACTCCTGGATGTGTTAAGTCTTAGCACAAGTGATATTTTTTGACTTTGGAAAGGTCAGTGTTACATAGGACAATGCCTGTTACATGCAGTGATGTTCTTTGTGCTGTATGACAAACCAGTTTTCTCTGCTTGCTGTGTGTTCAGGTTATGCTGTGAATTTGTTTTTAGTGTTGCAAAGATGAGTGTAGTCTGCATGGGGGATTCCAGGAGCTGTTTGTGTCTTTTTAAAAATTGAATCTTCCTGTTCTTCACTTTTGCAATGCTTTCAGATTAAATATTTAGTAGCTTGAACACTGTGTGGTCAGACACTTCCTACCACACCTCCAGGTATTTACTGTTTTTCTTCGTTGATTAATATTGCAGATTTCTCAAGAAAATGAATTTTGAGAAAAATAGTTTCAGGCTAGTTCTGTTGCTCTTTTTAGTGTTCAGTGATTGAATCTGTTATGATGTCCTTGCAGAAGAGAAAAAAAATTCAAAACGGATGCTTCTTGATTTGCCTTTTTTTGTTTTACCTTGCCATTGGTTTTTGCTCTGCAAATGTCACTTTTCTAGTTTATTAGATGTGTATTCAATTAAATTAATGACAGGTTTTATCCCTGCTTGCATAGGTAATCTGATTTTTTATTTTTTGCTATATCCCTATAAACTTCATGAAAATGTTTTTGTCTGTGTAAGAGAGATGCTTAATTGTATGTGATTTTATTATGGTTGCAGATGGGGCTAGGAAAATCTTGGATCTAATATGAATAATTAATTGCATAATGAATTGCACAATAAATTAGGAGGAATTATTGGATGGCCTGAGTTGCCAAAACATTTTTTAAATTAAAGTGTGCAGTGAGTGTCTCAAGTGTGTTCTTCTTTAATTCTTCTAAAGCTACTAAAACTGGCTTTCCAAACAAATAATCTTCGTTATGATTCCTTTCTACCTATGTTGTTGCGTAGTCAGTGACAAACAAAATTTACATTTTTAACTGTCAAAAAAACCCCTCTCCCATTGTCCCCCTTTCCCAAAAGAACACAAATCATGAATATTTTGAGTCTTCAACTGTACAGTGATGAATTGAATATAGAGGGAGGGACACATGAAGAACCTCTGTCCTTCGACCTGTGCAGAACACCCCTCCACTGGAGATGCTAAACTTGTTTGAAGCTACTTTCAGTCTGCCTCTTGTGCACCACCACCATGTCAGTGTCGATAGAATGGCTGGGTTTGCAACCACCTGGGTTAAATTTCTTAGTTCTGTGGTGTTCCTTTTTAAATCTGGATGTCTACACAGTTTAAAATAACAAGACCTGCTGGCTCCTCTTGCATTTATTTTTTACAATGAGGAGTTTTACTCCTCAGTTTTAACGTTGCAAAGGCCTGACTTGTTTGGAATGATAAAAGCTGTATTGCTCTTTTTATCTCCCAACTTACTGGAAGGCAGGGCAGGTTTTTATTATTAGAGGTTTTGACTCTCTCACATTTCTAGGATTTGAAATAGATGGGGGGGAAAGTGATGTACTGTTGTGAATACAGCAGACCTCCTGTCACTCATCTTAATTGTGAATAGCTTGTGCCTGAGAGACAGGGACCTCCTTTCTTTGAGCTTGAAACTCAACAGGAGTTGGGCATTAGGAGTTGGCAGCAATTAAATGTAAGATTTTGGTTTCTGTTCAGTTGTCAGTGCTGGAAGCTTTGTGCCTCAGAGCCAAGTACCAGCTGTTCTGAGCCAGCTCATGCTGTGTTCTTCCTCCAGGTACCCTGAGATGTTTGTTTCTCACAGATATTCTTAATGCAGTCATTACTCCACAACAGGGCAATGTAAAGTAAAATATGGCCGTAGTTCATGCTGGTGCTATACTGGCTTTTCAAAATTCCATGTCTCATGATGCATAGAGCTGGCATCAACTTGGGTATAACCTGCTGATGTGCTGAAAGTACTGAATAACTAGGTGTTTAAAATTCATCATAGTGAATATCATAAAAGGAGAGGATTTTTTTTTTTTTTTGTTCCAAATGATCATCTTCATCAATGAAACTAATTCCTCGTGATGTTTATCTTGAGGCTTGGAAATATAACTTAAATCTTTTGTTCCAGAGATTAAGAAGATTATCAACAAAATACAGAACAGAGAAGATCTACCCAACAGCCACTGGAGAAAAAGAAGAAAATGTTAAAAAGAATAGATACAAGGATATATTGCCATGTAAGTATGATTTACATCTTAATAGAAAAGAAAGGGCTTGTTATTCTCCATGTATTTTGAATTTTACTTTTTAGTTGTTACTGAAAAGCAAATTTTGAGATAATTTGCTGAAAGATGACATTATTAAAACTTTTATTTTTAACTTGGAAGGCAAAGTGACTGAATATTCTTATACTTCGTCAGGAGAGGTATCACCAGAAGATAAATGTGTTCTGGTTCTGATGCTGTATCGAGCTGACACTTTCATTTTAGCTCAGAACAGTTGAGAACTTTACTAGATGCTTAAATGTATGTTTTCCTTAGGAGCATGTTATTTGTGGTAGAAAACAAACAAATGTCAGTGTTATACTCTAGGTGAAATTCTAAGGTGGCATAAGGAACCTGTTTTGATGTAAAACAGGTATCTTTTGCCTGTTTGTATCCTGCAAATGATGTTGAAAAACTTTCAGTGCTGGCTTGGCTTTGGTGTCTATTTTGCTAGAGTCCAAATAAAATTATTTTTAATGTGTGGACACAGAAAGCAAGAGTCAGAGCACAATTTAGATTTCAAACCCACCAACAAGTGGATATTACAGATCAGTGATCTGAAATTACAAAACTGCCTGTTACATGCTCACTTTGTGTAGCTCCTGAGGCCACGTATTTCAGAGAAGCTCTCACTGTGCTTCTTGATCTGAACAGCTGACAGTGAGATTAAAGGGTAGTCTTGTGACAAATGCCACTTCTCTTGTCCCAGAAGGTCAGCAACAGGTACATTTTACGCTGCTTATTAGCTGGGAGGAAATGTTTGATAGGTAGAGTGAAAAACAGAGAGGAAGTTGTTATTGTCATCTTATTAACAATGTCCTGGCATTTTGGTGGCTCGTGAACAATATAGTGAAATCTTGGTGGCAGCCAGGCTGAATTGGTGAGGCAGTAGCACTGCAGCAGTGCATGGCTGCAGCTACAGCAGCAGATGAGCTCATCTGCCATCTGCATGGAAATAAAACCTGAGTCACTGGCATCTGGAAGGGAACGAAGCTTGCAGTGGGGAAATGAGTGAACTTGAAAGCTGACATTGAGGAAAATTGAAGATGTGTTTTCAGTTTAAGTGAATGTCTCAAACATGCAAAGTCTCCAGCAATGAAGTGATGGGAGACCAGCTTGGAATGAGAAGCAGGAGAAAGGCCAAGTATCCTTGTCTATCTCTCATAAATCCAAGAAGTAATGTATTTGTAACTTAGAGATTAGTGCTGTATTTATCAGAAATTGTTACTGCTTCCAGAGAGATCAGTACCTCAGCACTAACTCAGCACTGGCTTCAGAGTAAAAGGTGCCTGTTCCCATTATAGTTTACTAAGCCACCCAAAATGGTAGAAAAATGCAACGTGGTGTTCACTGGTCACCTGAAGAACCAATTAGTTCTTGTGAACTGGGCCTTTAAATTATATAACAATATCCAAGCACTTAATCTTCAGAAGCTGAGAACTGTGGTGGATTTTTGGGGAGAATTCTATTCCAGACCTTAAACTCTGTAGCAGATGAGCTGTGGCAGACAGACAGGCTGGTGATGTTGACATTTGAAAACTGTTCTAGAGTTTTGGATCTACTGTGCTGAGAAGATAGGATCCCTCATTAGGCTGCTACTTTAATTAGTCTGTTCTGCCACTTAAAAGCAGTTTTTAGTATAAAGTCCGTGGCACCATTTCATGCTTAGAGAATGTTCTTGCCTTTACAATCTATGCATCAGCTTTTAACACAGTGCAGTGTGTTTAAGGGTTTTTCTAGGCCTTTATATGAGTATGTTCTCTTTAGATTTATGATCTAAAAGTCTCATAATTTAACTTGTGCTTTTTTAAGAAGCATTACATGGTAACACAATTTTTTTGCATGTTATGAGGACTCTGGTAGAAAAATTTCAGCATTTTGCTAGCTTTTTTGGAGAGCTTTCTGTATAGAAATAACTCTTAGAATTTACTTCTTCTCAGCATGGTTCCCTGTTTTATTATCAGTGATGCTTTTACAAAAGAAAGAAATCCAACTAACCGTATTTTCTCTTTTGAAATATATTTGTTCTTTATCTTTTTTTTTGAATTTAGGTCTAATCAAAGTTTTAGCAGCTGTTCTGTGGTTGAGGAATTGACCCTGGGACCAGAAAGTAACAAATTGCTTGAGCAGCTGCTGTTTCTACAAATACTTCTGTTGCCCCATTTAAAGATAATTTCTTTTTTGATATGGATTTCCAGCTTAAAGACCCTCTATCGTAGAGGTAGTTTGAGCAATTTTTGTATGATAGCCAATAAGTGCTGTTATCAACAAGAGCTGGAAGGACTGGCAAATTTGCCAACCACCTACACCATTATAGTAACAATCAAGTTGTTGTACTACGGATGCAATTTTTTTTAAGGCCAAAATGAATAACAAAATGTTTAGTTTATTCTGTCAACAAATAATAAGGTTATTTTTATATTGCTGAGGATTTTGGTCTCCAAAGATCTGCTGGCTTTATCAGAAGCTTGACATATCCAAAATCCCTAAATGAAGGAATCTCCTGCTTTCTAGTTCAGAAGTTTTCCTTTGCTCCAGCAAAGAGCCTAGCCCAGTATCTGGGAGATGGGGGGAGATCCTAGTAAATCCTGGTGCCTGTTTCCTGTTGTGATACCTGATGGAGTCCTCCTTGGCAGAGGCTTTGAGAGCTGCCAGCTGCTTTAACTGTGCTCTGGTGTTTTGTGCTTTCTGCTTTCCCTAAGTGTGTCTTAATTCTGACCACCATGATCTGTGTTAAGGTTGTGTAACTGCAGTTTTGATGGCTTCTGATTAATTATCTTCTGCCTCTTTGTAATGTATTGGTTGGAAAATTGCTCTTGGAATTCCAGGAGGTGGTACCCTGTGAACTTGTGCATCAGCAGCACATAACAGTAGGAGCTACTCTGCTTTTATCACTCACTAGCTGAGTTAATCAAAATCATAAATCAAAGTTTTTGACTTGCTTGTGTGACTTAGCTTTGGAAAATTGCCTTTAATGTTCTCTTTTTATTGTTCTATGTTGATTTACATGTGTTGTAATCCTTGTTCAAAAAATATTTTGGTCTGGTTTGTTTTTATAGTTGATCACAGCAGAGTTAAACTGACCTTAAAAACTCCCCCACAAGATTCAGACTACATCAACGCAAACTTTATTAAGGTATGTGGTACTAGTTTAACAGTTCTATTCTTTTTAAGCATTTTTTCCTTGTCAGTGCAGTTTTAATATTTTAGTCTAACATAAGCCTTTAAAGCTGTGAGGGAAGATATTCTTTTTTATGACTTGAATACATTTGCAAACATTGTGCCATTTATAACACAATCTTTAAAGCTTTGATTTTACTCCTAAGTGGAAATATAATGTAAAATACTTCATTTTAAAGTGGCAGGCACATGAATTGGAGATTTATACCATAGGAAAATACAGATGCAGTTGTTTTAACAGGTCACATTTTTAGGGACCATAAATGAGATGTTTGACAAATTGTGTATGTTAATGCACATTTCACTCTACTCATGGAAAGAGTGTGGCAATGGAGTTAACATTCTAAAATTTGTAAGAGAAGCCAGAATTTTACTAAAAGCATGTTGCAGTTTTGTTTCTAAGTATTAATATCTTAAGCTGTCTTTGTAGCTTTATTCTGATGCTGCTTCTACACAGTATTTATTTTTCAGAAACAGGTATTCCTGTAAATCTTCTTGCATGAGGATTTAGCTTGAAAGGCTGAATATTAATGTACTGAAAATTTATATAAAACAATTCTAAAATTATACATGTACTACAGGGAGGGAGGAACTTAATTTTTTTCAAGAGGATGCTTTTTTGCAGAAAGGTTTTCAATTTTTCATCACTGAATGTTTGAGTAACAAAGAAAATGCAGACTTAATGGGAATCTTCAGAATCTGAACACACTTATTTCCTGTGACAGTCTCTGGCAGTGCTGTAGCTGTTGTGATCTTGGGCTCCCTTGAGATTACCAGCAAAATTCCCACTAGTGTAATTAGTCTTGTTTCATATTCACCCTTCCTGTTATATATTTTTTAAAAAGGGTATTCTAATTTTACACTATTATAATCCAAAACCTTTATAAATTCAGGGCAGATAAATGTTCTTTGTAAACATTAATGGTTCCTTTCTGCAATCCCAGGGAGTACATGGGCCAAAAGCATATGTTGCTACCCAGGGGCCCCTAGCCAATACAGTCATAGACTTCTGGAGGATGATATGGGAATACAACGTTGCTGTAAGTAGCTATAGAAAAATTCAGTGTTGCCTTATTTCATGGCACTGTGATTGTATATATTTTGCCTGAGCTGGCTATTATTATCAAAATATTGACAGTGATTTAGATTATTTGCTTCCCAAATCTTGCTTTTTGTAGTTAAATAGCATTAATATTATGTATTCAGTTTAATAATGTAAACTCAAAGTAATAATTTTGTTGAATGAATGTTAAGTCCTTCATATTTATGGTTTTTGCTTGGTTACATCTGTAAGGTAGGAGACCTTACAATTCTGACTTAATGTAGATTGATAAAATCAAAAACAGAACCAGCATGTCAAACAAAAAGTACCCCCAAACCACTTTTTTTTTAATGCTGATTTTGGATTATTGTTTTATATACATCTACATCTGTTTAAACAGCTTTTGTCAAGAATTAACTTTTAAATACTTGTGGAAATTGGATAGGTTTGACAAATTATTAGTGAAATTTTTTTTGGGGGGGGAGTTGTTTGACACTGAAGTCATGGTTACTTACTGTAACAAATAGCTCACCTGTTGGTGCACTTTTATTGTGCTACTCATGCTTTCTGAAATAACTTCACCTAAGAAGTTTGATTGATGGGTCAGGGTTGTTTTTGTTTGGGGGGGGGGGGGTGTTAATATTTTATGCATTCTATGTCACTTTAAGCAAATACAGCTATGTTTCTTCCAGTTGGCAAATAGTACTATACTTTTATAAGTTTAGGCTTTTCAGTCAGACTGAACAGGATTACAGTGAATTTGAATTAAGTAGCCTTGAAGTGTTGTATTAGTGATGTAGATTTTGTGAAGGATGAAACTGTTACTGTTCTAGAATTCGAAGAGCACGTGTATGCAGGAAAGAAAATATTATTAATAATTAGTCTCTTCTGTAGTAACCACTGAAAGTGTATCAGTATGCCTAATAGAAGCAAGTGGTGAAGTGTAGGTTTAACTTACATGATCCAAAACCATCTAACTTGGAGCATCTTTTTTTTCTTTTCAGATAATTGTAATGGCCTGTCGAGAATTCGAAATGGGAAGGGTACGTGTCCTAAATACAGAAATAAATGAGCTGTGTCCCTATGGGGCAATAGCTGTGAAGCTTCATATGCCAGATCCATAACTGTGATAATAATATGCCAGATGAAGTGAGAATGCTTATCCTTACATTTCTGGACATAGGAAATAGTTCATGAGACTACATTTCCTTGCCCATTTGTAGGGCTGCATGATTATTTTTTTAGGTGTCATCCCAGTGGAATATGAGTTTGTGTACAGAACTTTTCCAAGAGTTTGTTTCTGGCCGTGTCACAGTGGAAAGTGACTTGCTCTTTGTGGGATGTAGGCCAATTATGAAAATCCTGAGTCCTTCAGAATTTCCTGTCAATTGATACAGCTGCAAAAACAATTTTTTTTTTTCAAAAATCTCTCTTCTTTATTCTTATGTCCTTAGAAGGAAATTCAGAATAGTGAATTCCCAACTTGCACAAAAACTAAGCTTTCATTGCTCCCCTCTGCATGCATCTTATGCACGTGGTACAGGCAAATATGAAGTTTTCATCCTAATTTACAAAATGTCTTTTGCTTGTATTTGTGTTGGTTGTTTAAGATCTTGGTTTTGTTTTTCTCTTGTTATCCAAAAGAAAAGTTATTTTGCTATCTTAAAAGAAGTCCAGAATAAGGCATTCAGGATTGTAATTTTTGTCTGCTCTGCTTCTGTTAATCATCTTGCAGTACCATACATGAATTAAATTAGGATTATTTACTTTAACAGAAAAAATGTGAGCGCTACTGGCCTCTGTATGGAGAAGCAGCTGTAACTTTTGGACCATTTCGTGTTTCTTGTGTAAGTATAAAGCTTTATCAATTAATTTTCAAGTGTTTAGTGGGTTTGTAACTTATATGTTCAATTAACTATTTGTAATTGACTTTTCAGTTGTTCAGTACTAAATTTTACCAAGGGACTCTCAAAGGAATGTGCACCTCTAAGCTGTGTGGTTTTTTGAATCCTCCATGATTAATTTTTTTAAGAAGGGAACCTGTGTCCCCTGGTCTTGTATTTTTTTATGTATTATTTCTTGAGCTTTATATGCTGCTTGAATGTCTGTATAATACTCAAGAAATCAAAATCTTGTGCACTTGTTTTGTCTGTTATGACTTGTGCTTTCTGAGTGAACTGAAAGCAATACTGGGATAGGTTCTTTCATTAAGTTAATTAGCATTAAGTGTTTTAAGGTGTTTAAGAGCGTTTGTGTGCCTGTTTATTCAGCTATTAATATTTCTTTGAAATAGTGTAACAAGAATTAAGTACAATTCATCTTGTTAGGAAAATATATACTGGCAAATTTTAGTCTGTAAAGATTCTGAGTAACCTTTTCCTACAGTAAGTTGATTCAAATTTGCCTGCTTTTTCCCCTGTTCCTTGTGATACTGGTGAAAGGGATTTGTGTGTTTGTTGTAATTGAATTCTTAGCTGAGAATCCATTACCTTTAGGTACTCTGGTGTGTGTAGGCTGCATTCCTTTAAAACCTGCAAAGTGTTGCAGTTGTTGATGGGAAATGGTAAATTCCCAGGAGCAGATAGAAACGCATTAAAGCATATATGCAGTCTCCTAAATTCTCTGTGGGAAGCTGTAATGCCAAGTTTTTAAAGGCATCTTCAAATTCTGATGTTACTGATATTTAAAGTACAATAATATTGTTTGATTTCTGCAGTATCAACTTTTCTTGATATTCCAAAGGAAGATTTGAAAATTCTGTGAGCTGGAAGCTAGGTTTTTTGACCACAACCAAGACAATTAGTGATTCTTTTAATTGCTCCCTTAATTAAAAGCAATGGAAAAGGAAAACATAAAAGGAGACATTGCAGGAAAGAGTGGTAAGAGGCTGAAGCTTATACAGCAAAAGTGTTACAGAGGGACGGCTGTGAAAGGCAATCTGTAAATTAAAAGTTTGGAGAACTAAAACAAATATTCTTACATGGCTTATTCATGACTTTGGAGCAGACAAGACTTTAATTTCAGAACTCCTACATTTAAGTAAAAAGTATTGTGTTTTGCATGTCTTGTGCAGCAAGCTAACTTCCTGGTGTGTTAATCAGCGTTTTGATTGCCCCTCTCTTGAGGAAATCATAAATACAAAACCATTAAATTAAGTTAAAATTAAATTAAGTTAGTCATGTCCTGTATGTTGCATATTGTTTTTTGATATTTTTTTCCAATGTATTATTGTTTACTTGTGTTTAGGAAGCTGAGCAAGCAAGAACAGATTACTTCATTAGAACATTATTACTTGAATTTCAAAATGTAAGTACAGAATCTTTTCTGGTCTCACCTTCAATGGTTCCTCAAAAGTCTCCAAAATGATACAATGTCAGAAACTCATGAAAATATCTTCACTTCTTCAGGTGCTGATTATGTATGTAAATGATAAAGCTTGGAAGTAATGTTAAAATTATATTATATAAAGGAGGAATAGCAAAACTCTTTGCCTTTTATCTATGTTCTTGTTTACCCAAATGGCTTAAGCTTTCCTTATAAACTTACACAGAAATGTCAAATGTTAGACTTCATTTGAGTGAAAAGCAGCTCCCAGTAAATAAAAACTGTAGAGCCCTCCTGTAAAAACACAGAGCATTCCATTTTACAGAATACCTGTCATTTTGACTGTCAATCTGCATTAATAAATGATTTATTACAGGCTAGTCTCATTTGAGGTTATGTTTTCTTTGGCAAAGCTTTGTTTCAATTCAACAACAGATACCACAGCAGTTATGAAAACTGCTTAATCATGAGGGGAGTAATTTTGGGGAATGATTTTTGTCTGCAGTATTTGCTAGGAATGCAAGAACTTAATCAGTTTTTCTGTTAGTTCTCATAACTGGCTGGGCTGTGGGACAGTTTAGATAACAGAAATTCTGTGTAGTAGTCGGGGTTTGGGACATTTTTTGAAATGGTGCACTTCAAAACAGAGCTGGATACCAAAAACCCCAAAGCAGAACCTGCTTTCCTTTGAGTACCTGAATATTGTACCAGATACTGTAGTTGATGTATATTTTGCTTGCCTATATTATACATGCAAATGGTGTTTGGCTATTGACTTTGGGGAGTTCTGTCCCAGTTAGAAGCCTGTGTACTGCTTAAAAACTGAGCAGCAACAAAAACCTACAGCTTGTGCTGAGCTTTTGATCTTAACAAGGAAACAGGAGTTTGTTCCTATGAGGAGCAATTTAACTGAAAGGGTTAACAAATGTGTTATTTGATATGTGCATCTGATAAAGTGTTTTTCTTCAGATTTATGTAGCAGATTTGCTTGAGCATTCCTGTAAAATTAACTACAGACTTTTCATCTTTCTTTGAAGAATTTTAAGCATAGCCTTGCACTGGGGGTGGGAAAGGTGTATTTGTGGTATGATGTAATATCCTTTTAAGTTGGATTTCAGGTTTTCCAGAATAATTATATGTTTTGTCACTTCTGTAGCATTAGCAGTGGATTATCATACCAAAAATCCTATGCGAAAGGATTAAAATTATTTTGTAGGTTTGTGGAAATTTTAGTTTCTAGGAGGAAAACCAATTTAATTATTTTCAAGAAAGAGCTCTGGTTCTCTAATTTATCAGTGGCTGAAGAAAAAAAGGACTAGAAGGGTTCTTTTTGAAATTTTGATTTTCATATAAAAAACTTTTTTTTTTTTCCTTGACCATTCCACTAATGTGAAAAATCACTGGTCTTTTAGAAAGTAATTAAGTACAATTTCTTGGTGGAGCTTAATAGACAAAGCTGTCACTCTTCCTTTTTTTACTAATGACCCTGGTTTTACATAATCATCTAGATTTTTTAATTTGTGCTTTCTTCTGCTGTGTTTTCTTGTGTTTTAACTAGCTGTGGTGTTTCCATAGAGCTGGGGAAAGTCAAGCACCAAAAATAGAAAAATTTCCATGCTCAGGAGGCCTGCTATATTGCTTCTCACATAACTAAACAAAAAAGTTTAGGTCTTGAAACCTGTAGACTGTAATGTGGTCAAAACCTTCATGCTCCCCAGAATATTACTTTGAGGGGCTTACTGGAACCCAGAGGTATGACAGCAGCATGGAAAGGTGCAGTAGAACTAGCTACTGGGTCTGCTGGTTCTTTGGACAGTGATGAAAGAGGATTTTCAGGGTTTCAGGTAGCTGAGTAACTAAGCTCTTCCAAAGCCTGCTTCTTACCTTGTCTTTAGAATTATTGCAGCTCCTGTTACTAAAATAAAAGTCGACCTAATTGTTGTTGCAAGTGTGATCCATATTTAGTTGTGGTCTCAGTTATTTCTGTTTTCTTAATTTCCCTCAGTGAGCCTGTGCACGTGCGCACACACTTTATTTTTAATGTGACTAAACAACACCTTTGCCCCCTTTTTATTTCCTCAGTGTAAGTTACTGAACTGCAAATACAAAGACCACATGAAAGATGCTTTCTCCATTTCCATGTTGTAGATTTAAGGACATAGGACCTTTTCATAGGGTGCAGCATTCTTGGTCTTTTAGCCATATAATAAATAGAGAGAGGCTTCCAAACTGTCCCATAGGGCATCTTCTTATGCATTAGCAGCCCTTCCAATATGCCTTCAAAATTTCTCTTCTATTTTTTGGAGTGGTATAAGCTATAGGGTTTTTTAATCCAGTAAGTGATTTTGATTGTCAAAGCAAAGATTCCTAGAACTACTTCTTTGGTGCAAACTCAGATATATGTTATCATTAACACCTTTCTCACTGCCTCTCCCTTAGGAGACTCGTAGTGTCTATCAGTTTCATTATGTTAACTGGCCTGACCATGATGTCCCTTCATCTTTTGATTCTATTCTGGACATGATCAGCTTGATGAGAGAATACCAGGAACATGAAGATGTTCCTATTTGCATACACTGCAGGTATCAAATGTATTTATCTTTTAATTTTTAAACATTTTCATTTTTTCAGGTATAGACTTTTGTTATGGGATGCACTACTTTTGGTTCTAAGTCAGAATTTATTTATTTTACTTGGAAAAAAAACTTCTGTCAAAATTTAATTTAAAATCATGCAGGCTTCATTTTCTTAAAACTGATGCCACAATGAAATTTTGCTTTTATTTCAGTTTAAGACAGAATATCAATCAGAAAAGAATGAGCTCTTGAAAGGGGACCAATTTTGAGGTTCTTAAGATGTAAGTCCCCCTGAGGACAAAACAGACTTTGAAGATCACTGCAAATCAGCTTGGGAGTAAAGGCTCCATTCTCAATAGGAGAGACTGCATGGCACGTGCATCACTAAGAACTCTGTCTGTGTTCTAAAATAAGAGAAAAGATCTTTAATGAGCAGGCTGTAGTTTCCAGTTGGGAAGTCTGTACTTCTGAAGAACAGTTTCATCCTTGACCTGAAATTTGGCTAACAGAAGGACTGTTGAGACTGAACTGCTAAAAAAATATTTTGCTGACTTGACACTTTCTGATAACTTTTCTGGAAATCTTGCCTATTGTTTTTTATGGTTTTTAGAGGAAAAAAAAAAGGCAGTTCATATGTTATGTCAGGAAAAATTGACTTCAGATTTCTAAGCCAGGACACATTGAATTCATGGGACTTGTTAACTCTTTAGAGCCTAATTATTCTCTTCAAGGGCTGCATTCTATTTTTGAGTTGTCACTCTTAAGTGAGGTCTAAAACCATAAACTGACTTAGCACTACAATCTCTTTACTTTGTCCTGGTCTTTTTGAATGTCAATGTAACTCTGAATGTTGATTCTTTACAACAGTCTAACTACAATGTAGTAAATAACCATGAATTATAACTCAGCATGTGTAAAACAGAGGAATTCATACAATTTGGAAAAATAAGACAGTTTGTTGTCATTCTTAAACTTTCAGATTTATGTTTTTAGCTAAAAAGCAGAAAATACAGATGTGATACTAAATCAGAAAAATGTGGCAAGTCTTTAAATGTATTCTGTTCTGCCATTTTACATCATTTATCATTAAACTTGAAGACCACACCTGATGAAGCAGTAGCAGCTGGAAATAGTGTGGCAAAAGAAAGAGGCAATCAAATTGTCAGCACTGAATCATCTTTCATGACTGCAGTTCCAAATGGCTATGAAAACCTGCATTAAAAGATTCAGTGTTGCATTTTGCACTGCTGATTGTATTTTTAAGACACTGTAGCATCAGGCTGAGTGAAATGAAAATGATGGTTGATGGATTTGGATAATTTTTTTAACATGGACTTTTGAAATATAAGGCTTATGGTGTGTTTTTTTTTTAAATCAAATTTAAGTAATATCTAACACCTATCTGTTTATGTTCATAGTGCAGGATGTGGAAGAACAGGAGCCATCTGTGCCATAGATTATACATGGAATTTACTTAAAGCTGGGGTAAGGAATCCTAAAGGAAGTTTTATGACATTCTGTAATTTCATGGCAGTGATTGATTGAGTTTCCAAGTTTTCAAAAATAGTGAAATGTTTTAAGACAATCTGGAACTCTCTTGACAGGTTGGATTAAGACAGGTTTGGTTTCATTATGTTTGTACTTTAGTATGAACTTAGTTTCCTTGGACAGCAGGTTTTTATCTAAAAAAAGTCACTATAAAATTCTAATTTTTGAAAAATAAATTTCAATATAAATTGATTTTTGAATTCAACTTTCTCAGTCCCTCTGATGTATCATGCAGCTCAAATATAAAGGGATCACTTTCATCCTGGGATTTTTAGATTATGAACCATTGTTATCATTGCAGTGTCATTCATATTAATTACATTGGATATCTCATTTCAAAAATGCTCAAAATGCTCTCATCTGGTCTAAATCAAATGTCAATTTGGAACTGCTTTGAAAAAAAAATAGTTGCAGTGTGGAGAGAACAGATTAGCTTTACGTATAAAAGTTACACTTTTTTTTTAATGTTTAACAGCTTTTGTATTGTTCTGATTGTTATGTCATTGTAAGTAACTTGCTTCTGTATTTCAGAAAATACCTGAAGAATTCAATGTATTTAATTTAATACAGGAAATGAGGACACAGAGGCATTCTGCAGTGCAAACAAAGGTATAGTTTGCTTTAAAATGAAGGTGATAATATATCACTTCTTTAAAAAGATCTTGTGCATTAATTTTCATCTGGTACCTTATTATAGGAGCAGTATGAACTTGTCCATCGAGCCATAGCACAACTGTTTGAAAAGCAACTGCAAAAATATGAAAGTTGTGCAGACTGGAAGATTGCAGATGGAGTGGTAGGTGTCTTTCCCATATGTAGCTGTTAGCTTCTGATGAAAATTCTCCTCTGAAGTTGTTTTTAAAGCGTTCAGTGGTGTGATCTTATTAAGTTCTCATGTTTTTTAAAGTACTGCTTGCCTTGAAATAGATTAAGGGAGAGAAAAATAAGTTTAAAAGGCTTTTGTCAGGAAGCTTCACGCTCTACCCTTTTAACAAGGGGGAAGGAAGTGGGGAAAAATATTCTTCATTGGTATTCACAGTATTTGAGGATTTTTCTGTCTTTCTGTCCTTCCCCTTTAAATTTCATGTCTCCTATAGGTTTATTCTCTTTTTTATGTTTAGATATGTTTTCTTGGCTGTTGTTGGGCACTGTGTGAAAAATGGCTTTTTGGATTAATATATTCTTTCTCTCCCACAGTCCAGAAGTCTGTCCCACCCTCTGTCCCTGGATTGTGTTTTGTTTATTCAGTGATTTTCTGTCCCTAGTTGTGTAGATTCCATAGCTATCTAGAGGGAGTATGAGTGCTATCTCCAGGACTCTTTGAAATATCTGGAAGCAATTTTAAATGTGCTTTTATTAATAAGCATCCCATTCATTTTAGGGATTTAGCTGTCCTCTGCTGTACTTTTTAGGAAGTCTAGAATGTTTTTAATTCTTGTATTAAAGACATCCACCCTTCTGCTAACTCCTAAGAATTTATGTCAGTTCATATATATGTACTTATGAGGTCTTTAGTCATGGCAAGAAGCCTGTTGACTAAATACAATATGGATAAGGCAGGATGTTTTTTTATGGTTTTTTTTTGGTTACAGGTTTGATTAAACTGATGTGGTGCTTTTTTTTTTTTTTTTCCGCCTGAAAAAGAAGCGTGGCAGGGTTTGGATTATGCAGATTGATTAGCTTTGTACAGAAGTGATTTCTAAATACTTGAATTTTGATCATAAAACAATACATGGATGAGTCTACTGTATCTTCTGATTATTTCACTTAAATCTGATCTTATGTAGAATCAAAAATGTCTCTTATTTACTTATTCCTATTACTATGTATATTAAATGACTTACATATTCCAGAAGATGAGTAAAGCTGTGGTAGAATATGGTGATACTCTGTAACAAAGGCAAGTCCTGTCTTTAGCAGAGCTTGAGAGATTTTCTGACTAATAAAACAAGACCAAATAGAAAATGGATAGGTAACATACATGGGGATGAGAGAAGGGTAAATCCCAGCTCTGAAAATGCAGTGATGGAGTGTGAGTTTTGAGTTTTGCTTGGATATAATCTTGGTTTGTGATCAACAAGTTGTAAAGGAAATTGAGTTTTAGCAGTTACTTGGAAACTAGTAAGAGCAGAGAATGTAATGTCCTTGTGTGGGTACCTTGCAGTTTGACTACTACTGAGTGCATGTCAAGTCTGCTTATCTCAAAAACATGTTACAGAATTTGAACATTAAACACCTGGACAAGGATCAAAGGTGTTGGAAGGCTCAATCTAAAGAACAGCCAGACTGAGGTGGAGAAAAATGTCTGAGGTTAGATATAACAGAGGCTGAGTAACAACAGAAAGCTGATTACTATTAACTTTTTTAGGTCTTACTGGTGTCCCTTAGAAAGGCTTCATAAAAAAAAAAAAGTGACATTTGTATAAAAAATGCAAGATGAGACTGCAGAGCTCCTTGCAGCTGAAAGCCTGTATCTTTGGGGTGAATATCTCAGCATCTTGGAATCTTCTTCCATGAGTTTCACTAACCTCTGACCTGTGAAATTCCACAGTTACAATCAGTTGGAAAACATTCTAGGGAAGGATCTCCCTGTATGTCTGCTCTGATCTTATTTTTCCCTGAAAGTTCCCTTTTGGTCACTGCTGGAAGCAGGACAAAGTAAATCTTTGACTAGGCATAGCCTTTTTTGTGTTGGGAAATGATGCTTCTTCCCACTGTTACTTGAAAAATTCTGCAGAAAGGTTGAAGGGGAAAGTGTCAGGGGTAAAGAATTTCTGAATCTAAAAGTCTGGTACTTAGACTTGCTACTGTCCATTTGTTAGAAAGTTTTCTTTCAAGAAATTTACTGGTATAGGCTTAGCTTCTGTTCTGGATTTATAAAGGTAACCTCACATATACAGTTAAATATTTTCTTCAAGTTTTAACCTGATTCTCAAAACTTTGAAGCTCACGTGTAACATCACTTTGATATTCTGACAAAGCTCCTTCTTCCACCTCCAAGAGTGTTATGTAGTATCTCTTGTGTATAATGTCTGATTTTCCTCAGGAATTTTCTAGTTTGCTTTCTTTTAAAAAACAAGCAAGCAATCTGGAATGTATCTTGGTTAAAAAAACACTAATTCTGCGGCACGAAGTTTTCAAGTAAATTTTTAAAATACCATGTCATATTCTAAGGCTCCTTCATGCATGTTACTTTGCCTGCAGATGCTACAGCAACTATGAAATCTTCAATATGTGAATTGTTTTAATTATGTCCACTGAAAACAATTCCAAATAAAATCCATGTGCCTACTTTCGATTTATTACTATTTGTTAAATAGGAGATGCTGCTGGGCTGAAGGGGAAATGTGTCATTTATTCTCTTTTGAGAATTCTGTGAAGAGCTGGAGTGCTCTGTAGGGTTGGTGTCATGGTTTTGTTTTCCTGTTGCTGTTCTCACTTCAAGCAGTGTTTGAAGTGGGTTCAGTTCCAGGGGCTCTGTAAGCAGGGCTTGCCAGTAACATCCCAGTAAAAGGTTAATCTGATTGGCAGTGGGGGGCAGTATTCATGGGGAAGTAGCTCAGACACAATCCCAAACGTGTGTTCCTGTGAACTTGCCAGCTTTGCCCTGCTGGAAACAATACTGTAAAAAGTCAGCAGCAAGGTATGCAGTGTTTGAAAATACACTTATGACAGGGTTAGAATTTCCATTAGAATTTGATAGATTTGAAACCATGTAGAAAACACATGATGTGCTTTAATGTAGTAAATGCCTATGCTTGCCATATAGTTATACCTATTGTGAATGTGTAGAACTACAAACGTTTAACACTAAGTATTTAAATGGAATGAAATTAAATCAGGAAAGCTCTGCTCAGATAGCAGTGCTTTCAACAGTACCCCACAGCAGCCAAACTTCGGGGTGAAGAATTGCTGCTCAGGAGCCATTTTTTTGGAGATAAGGAAAGAATTCAGATGCTAAATTTGATAATCAGAACTATTCCCCACCCCCACTTACTAGTACTTTCAAGTTGCCAAACAATTAAATTGGAACAGAATCTTGGACTGAAGCCCTTCCCACTGAAATTTTTGATCATATTGTTATGTATTTCAGGTCAATAGCTGTGCTTCTCACCATCATTTACTTTGTTAGAACTGCTGTGAAAATATTTCACTTGGTGTTGGGTTTGGAAGCTTTGAAATATATGTGAGATCATTAATCTTGGTCATCTGATAAGGTATCAGTAAGATTTGTATCAGTGAAATATTTTATGAGTTATTTGAGAAGGTTCCTCGTGAGCTGAAATGAACTGTAGCTGTCTTGGAAAGTCTGAATCATATGGAACTTCATCAAGTTGGATGTTCTGTTTGGAAGTCAGAAAAATGAAATTGGCTGAAAGACAAACAACCAAGCTCACTCTTAGCTCAAAAATGTTTCTTGTTGAATTTTTTTCTTGACAACACCAAGCATGTTATAGTACTGCAAGTCCTTGTTTTGCCCTTACCCATGAGTAGAAGCTTGTGTTAATAAACACTTTCTCCAAAATCTGGCAGTGCTAGTACTCTCCAGTGTCTCTTGCATTTCGTGCTGTGAAAGCAACAGAGTTCTGTTTCTGTGGTTGACTGCACTTTTAGAAGTCATGGTGGAATCAGCTGCTATAAGAAGAATGTTCATGCTATAGGAGGAATGTTCCTAATGGTTTAGAAACTGTAAGTGAAAAGATTGTGCTGTTCATATTCTCTTGGCTGTTTGGCAGCTTGGAAGGATATTTTTTGTCATTGCAGCATTCTAAAAAATCACGTATTTCTTCAGAGACATTTATCTTGTTGCCTCTGTTGGAATGTTTTATTTAATCTGAGTCACTTGAGTGTATCATTTCAATCTGAAGTATTTTTCTTTTTATCTACTGATGCTCAGTGATTCCCATGCTGCTTTATGAAAAGGGCAAAAGGAATGCCTCAATCCCTTTTAAGGGAGAACATGCGATTACTTCTGGAGGAGTATTTGCAGTAAATTTGCCAGTATTTTACTAGTACAGAAAGCTTCTGAATGACATTAAATATTTCCACTGTGAGTTCCAAAAGAAAATGATACATTGCAATTCCTGGGCAAAAGGTTTTGAATTGTGGGCGGTGTGTGTGAAATTTTAGTGTAAGACTATGATCCTCTATTGGCTTTAAGTTAGTGACAGCACTCTTTGGTGCTTGAGCCAGTGGAGAAAGCAGGTGGAGGAAAGATCCCCCCCCACCTTGGGAGGTGACAGCACAGTTTGGGTTACCTTAGATAGCTACATTCAGACACTGCATCTGCTGTGAGAATTCCTTGTTTCTCTGCATTACTACAGGAATGTAAGTTACTTTGCATTTTAGTAGACTAGGGGCAATCTACACAAAATATTTGTGTTATATTCCTAACTATGAGCAGTTTCACTTGCTCTCAGTAGCTACTCCCTCAGGAGAGCAACTCCAGGGGAGCTCTTGAACTGTTGAGCATTTGATGCATATAGACACAAAGGTTGGGGAAAGATCCTGTTCTTTTGTTGACCCACGTTGCAGAGAGAAGCCTGCCACAGTAGGATAGTTCTTTTCTGTGAGAAAGCAGGGTGCTACACTGAACACTTAGTGAATTTGTTAATCCATTTTTAAAACATGTTTCTGTATGATGACCCCCGTGAGCTTTGTTTGTTGTCCCGGTTTGTCTAAGCTGATACTTTAAAAAATTGTGCTCTGCCTGAGAATGCAACATCTGTCTAGAGAAGCAAGGGAGTGTTGATTGATGTCAATAAGCTGTGCTTGGGAAGGCTGTGGAAGGCTTTTTCTTAATACCACCATCTGCTCTTCTCAACAGATGCAGTCATCCCAGAGAGATACCCTATATTCACTCTCAGAGCTGAGCTTCCTTGTTTCTGCTCCATGCTAGTTTTTCTGCAAGTTTGCCTATTCACTTAGTTTGATATATGACAGGGAAATCTGTGAGCTGGTGTCCCTCAAGAGTGATAAATACTCAAAGTACTGGTTATTCCCTATTTCTTGTAACACAGAACAGAGAACAACTAACAGGGAATGACTTCTCTAAAAGCAAATGAAGCCTTCACAGAAACATCAACCCCATTGAGCTAATCAAGGGGAGTAGCAAAGTACCTCTCTTTTTTGGTGATAGTAATTCCTGTAACTATTCTTGCTCCTCATTCAGTGTAACTAAAACAGTGAATTGTTCTGGAATTTAACCTGATGCAGAAATGAAAGTTTTGAGCACCTCTCTGCCTGAAGCCTTCCTTGTGTATGAAATTGGGGTAACCACTGGCTTTTCTAGTGTTAAATTTAAAAGTACCATTTTGTATGCAGGTTTTCTTGTTGGGTTTTGTTTGTTTAGGGGCTTAATTTTTTTTTTCAAGGAAAAAAAAGTTTTTGTAAACTGTCATTGTGTATGTGCCTTGGCCATTTGAATTTATATACATTTTTGTGAGGCTTATACATATGTTCTGTTACCAGTAGCAAAAATGGCAATGCCTTTTCAGCTACTTGTGTCTGTCTCAACTACAAACAGCTTCTTACTGCATACATGGAGTTTTAAGAAGCTTTGACATATGTTAGCTTCTTTAATAAGCTTTTTCTTCGGCCTGTGAGAAAACCATATCTCAGGAAACATTCTGTTCACAAACACTTCACTTTGCAAACATAGAAGGACAGGGATGCAGCTGCTGATTTGTTTTCTGGACAAGTTAGTCTAGAGCCAACGGCACACCCTTCCCCTTGCCAATACCCTTTAGAAAACTGAGTGCATAAATAAGAAGTGTGTTCCTGAAAACTTCTATGCTAGTGGAACTGTACTGGGAGACTTCCGAGCTGTTGTAGGATGGAGAAGTTGGTGGTGAAGGGGGAGGAATTCTTGCAGAGTCTCACTCTTTCTAGCATCTCTCTACCTGTGAAACTGGGATGTGCTGCAGTGCTGAAGCAAGGCCAGCAGCCTGCTCTGTTCTCAGGATGCAGTTGTTGAGGATGCATTCATTTTAGCTCTGGTTGTTAGTACTTATGAGTAAGGGGAGCCTTTAGTGCTATCCATAGTAACAAATACATAAGGGAGAGATTCAGAGTTTGCATTGCACAGCTGGGGGAAGTGGGGAGGAACATGACACGACTGTTGAGCAGGAAATGGAGTTTATTGTTGAATTGTGGGAGCCTCAGCATCTTTGGCACCGAGCTTCAGCATGGTCTCCTGCCTGAATGAGGCAATACAATTAATGTCCATATTTGTTAAAGGCAAAATTATCTGTATGGTCACTCATTACTTGATGTCAAAAAGTAGGAAATTGCTTTGTTACTTTTTTGAGAGGAGCTGGTAGAGGGGTTGGATGTTCATGCCCCTTGGTCGTGTTTCCAATGCTGGGGACCCCAAATCTGGATGCAAACCACTGTAGATAATACCAATACCAATTAAAAAATCCAAAGAAAATTCAATACCAATTAAAAAATCCAAAGAAACCCACATTCATATTTTTCCCCAGTCATTAGCTGCATCCAAAGCAGCATGGGCAGCAGGTGAAGGGAGGTGATTCTGCTCCTGTCCTCCATGTTCTCCTCCGTGAGACGCCACCTTGGGTACTGCATCCAGCATTTGGGTCCCCAGCACAGGAAGGACATGTTGGACTGAGTCCAGAGGAGGGACACAAAGATGAACAGAGGGATGAACAGGTCTCCTAAGAAAACGGGCTGAGAGTTGTGGTTGTTCAGCCTGGAGAAAAGAAGGCTCCAGGGAGACTTGATTGTGGCCTTACAGTACTTCAAGGGGGCTTACGAGACAGATGGGGACAGACTTTTTAGCAGGGCCTGTTGCAGTAGGACAAAACATAATGGTTTTAAATTCAAAGACAGTACACTCAGACTAGATGGAAAAAAGAAATATTTATGATGAGGGCGATGAAACACTGGAACAGGTTGCCCAGAGAGGCTGTAGGTGTCCCATGCTGGCATTCCTGACAACAGCCAAGGCCAGCTTGGACAGGGCTCTGAGTAACTTGATCTTGTTAAGATGCTCATTGCAGGATTAAATGGCTTTTGAAAGTCCCTTCCTACACAAACTGTTCAATGATTCCATGAAAACCAAACAACTTTGATTGACTGCTGTGGGAGCTTCAGTTGTGTTCATTCAAATGTGAGTGGCTTTTATCTGCTAATTGAATCTTACTCCAAAAAACCCCTGATAGCTGCAGCTAGTGGTCAACAGGACAATGAACTCCCTGTGCAATTTCCCTGAAAGGACTAAACACGATCCATTCATTAAGGAACAATAGGGTGTTTCTGCTGGAGTACTTGTGCAATATTATATTTGACAACAACTTAATGGGGGGCAGTTGGGGAAAAAACAGTAAGAAAGATCAAAATAGTTAATTTTTTTTCTTCAGAGGTAAAGCTCCGCTTAGTACACTGAGGAATAGAATTTGATAATACTCTTCACAGTAGTCAACAGCAATACTTTAAGACAAGTAATGGAAATTAAAAACATATAACTAATTAATCTAAATTTAAGTGAAGTCAGTTAACTTTTGAGGTAACTTGTAGTTTATCTTCCGAAGCAAAAATTGTTCACTGAATTCAAATGCAACTATCACATCTGAAGCAGAAATTTAACAGGGAGTTCCCTTTTGTTCTATAAAAGTGAAGAAGGTCAGTCTCTATCACCAGTCTCAGCAGGTAGGCTGGCAGATAGCAGACCCTATTGCCTCAATGTGGTATTGTGCTTTGAAATGTATTACACCAGTTTGGGATATTTGTTGTTCTTTTTTAAGATTGCTTTTCCAAAAGAGAACTTTCTCCAGAAAAGCCTTTAGGTAAAATAAGCATTAAAGTTAAATGAACACTAAGGTCCTTCTTGATTTTGTTGGGTCTTGTGGCTGTGGCACATGTTTGGAAATGGTATGTCAGCTTTAGACTGTTGCATGTTCTGTTTTATGATTTTTAATAATATATGACTTTTTCCTTATTTTCACTTAGTGGCTGGGTTGTAGTTAAATAGTGTTCATAGGCCCTCTTGGGGTGCTGTGTTTTAGATGTGTGGTGAAAACAGTACTGATGCTTGTTTGTAGCTAATGCTGCAGCTATAGCTGAACAGTTTGGCCGGTCAGGAAGTGGCAAAGACCCACCTGGGGAAGGGTATGAGTGATTGCTTTTGCATTGCTTGTTTGATTTCTTTTCTTTTCATCTTCTCCCACTTCTTTGCCTGCTGAACAATTTCGTCTTGACCCACGAGTGTTCCTGCTGTTCCTCTTTCCCCTGCAGGAGTGGAGTGGAAAAATGAGAGTGGTTCTGTGGGGCTTAGCTTCCTGCCACAGTTAACCCACAGTATTTTACATGTATATGCATGTAAATGTGTATGGATTTATAAATACATGCATATATAAAATATGTCTTTTATATTTACAGTCCAAAAGGGAAATTAAAATCTTCATGCTTTGCTGAGTAAATTAAACTTTGTTTTACACAAATGGGAGATTATTCGAAAATGTTTTAGATCAGTGTGTTAGGAGACAAGTGGGTAAGATCTTCCTCATTTTCTGACAACACTGTAGATCATTCTTGTCTTCATTGGAGTGATTGTACAAGTGGAAATAATTAAACTGATTGGAAAATAAATGCTTTATTATCCAATTGTTCATTTAAATATTCAGCTTGAATAATTGGGAGAGTGTACAAGACCTTGCTCTCTACTAAAGAAAGATCAGCTTTTTAGTATTTTCTCTAGTGGATTGTTCAGTGGCAAGTGGACCAAAATCTTCAGTCGGAAAAATCTGAAGTTGGATACACAAGATAAAAAATACCTTTGTGCGTTTAGAATAGAGTTTTCAAAGTGATCCCTGTATGATAGCCAAAAATAGGCCATATTGTTATATATTACTGCCAAGTGTCATTACAGATCTTTGGACCTCACAGTTCAAATATCGTGTGTATCATCTTTACAGCCATGAGTAAAAATACCCTTTTTTCTTTTAATCAGGATGAAAATAATACAGAAAATGCTGTCAGTTCTTCAGATGCTGAGAAACAGGACTCTCCTCCACCAAAGCCTCCACGGACCCGCAGGTGATTAACTGTGTTCCTATACTATTTTAAGCAGGAAGATGAATAAAAAGTAGAATAAAGCTACTGATACCGTAAGGACTTAAGATGAATATGTTGTGTTTATAAATAGAAATATACATAATGCAAATAGAAGTCTTGTAATTGACTCTGAATATAAGCCACAATATCTTTGTGAAGTCTGTGTTTAAGTCTACCAGCTGTGCAATGATTGAGTAGACATGTTTACTAGTCAGATATGTTAGATCTACTTTTGCTTTAATTGTGCCAGGTGACAGTAGCAAAACAAACTTAAAATCACCTCAAATAATGACTGAACCTTCATTTTTGGAGACAAAACCATAATGAAGCATAGCCATTTATTCCAGAAAAATCTCAGACAAGTACTGCTTTTGACCAGAGTAAGGCAGCCAAACACTGTTATTATTGAGAAAAATCCTTTCGTTCAGCAGAGGAAAATCTTCTCTAGTTCTTAAAATACCTAGACATAGCTTTACAGAAGTGAAAAGTAAAGCAAGATCACCTGCCAAAGTCACATTACCTTAGTTAAACAGATGTAAGGTGAGCACTTGGGTTTCCTGAAGTTGTCGAATGACATAAGAAACCACCAGCCAGTTGATATTCTTGCATAACATTTAGGCATAGGTAAAGTATAATTCCTTTAAAATAAAGAAAGAGATGGAAGTAAGTTGGGGCTTTTTACAAAGATATTACATGGTTGGGGCTATGTAGGCAATATATTTGTTACCTTATTCAGATTGGATGGTAAGGTGATTGTATTCAGTTATGTAGATTAAGATGATGACAGGAGAGTCTCTTAGCCTGTATTCATGAGTTCCAAGCTCTTGAAACTTAATCACTGTGCTTAGAAATATGGTTTCTGTCCAATAGATTATTTCCTTACTGTTTCCAAGTATTCCTTGAAATAATCTTAGGT
Source organism: Cinclus cinclus (assembly GCF_963662255.1). Taxonomy (NCBI): domain Eukaryota; kingdom Metazoa; phylum Chordata; class Aves; order Passeriformes; family Cinclidae; genus Cinclus; species Cinclus cinclus. Next base: position 10,247,885 of record NC_085049.1, read on the forward strand.
GTACCTTAGTTTTTATCATTTATATATATTCAGGTAATATTAACTTATGCAGAATTCTTATAAATCATGTTTAAGCACACATGTGTCTTATCTGCACTGCATTGTTCTTTACTTGCTGTATTAAGTTAAAATCTTTTAATATCTTCTTAAAGCTTGGGGGTTTTTTGGGCCTGTTTCCACAAAATCATACTTTCCCATCTGCCAGCAGTGTTCTGCCAGGCAGATTGGTTTCTTAGAGGTGAATAAATGGAAGCTTTTAGCAAAGCTGTCGTTATTCTAAAAAAGGGATTATTTTTGAAAAACAATTAATTAAACTTCTCCTGGAAGATGCTTCTGAGGAAAGACTTTATTTGCTGTTAGTCACATCTGCTCAAAATACCCACTAATGAGCATGATTTTTTTTCTTTATGCGGGGGGATGGGTAATTTTACAAATCTAGAGCCTGATTCAGGAAGGACATAGAGCCAGGTTTATGGATGTTTTGGCATTAACTTCCTTTTCCTGGGGAGGATGGGAGAGCAGAACCAGTGAAACATTCTAATTGAATTCCCATATTCAAAAGGAAACATTTTTAGGTTGCCAGACAAATGTGTACTGAAGTTTTACAGGCATTGTCTCTGAAGAAGTTACAAGCAAGTTGCTAAAGCTACTATTTTTGGAAAGAAATAAGGCTTTTACATTGCATATCATCTATATTGTAAATGCCTTTATAATGTGTATTTAGTAAAGCAAACTGCATTTTTTAAGGGAAGGCTTAACATTTGCTTTGTTTTTTAAAGCAAAAAGGCCTATGGGGACTGATGGTGCAGAGTACTTTGGGCCAGCTTGGTTTCAGGTGAACTTGCCTGAGATCATCCTGACTGAACAGAATAAAAGTTGGGATTCTTTTCTTGGCCTCAGGATTCTTGTATTGTTACTGGACTAAACCATGTTTGCTTAGACAGGGAAGTCTATGATACCTTTTAGTTGTTTTCTGACAGCCCCATGTCTGCTGGATGAGATGGTGCCATCTCCTCTGCAGCCTTTCCACTGACTAACCACTCAGCACATGGCAGAATGTTTCTGTGAAGATGGCTTGCTCACTCTTCCTTGTTCTGTTTGTAATATAATGAAATCATCTCAGTATCTTCTTTCGAATTTAAGATCTCTTCTTCTGAAAGTGCAGCTAATATTATGTAAACACTCTTGTCTGTGCTAAGGATGAGATGTCACCAAAGACTTTTACCATGCAAGGTAGGAAGCTTACTCAGAGAGGTATTGTTACTCCTTTTAGTACTTGCTTTGGCCTGGGCATGTATTGGGGATGGACTGATACTTTCTGGGCTGCTTTTGCATCTTCTTGGAAGTTATAAGTATCTTTAGGATATTGGTATTATATTGGTATTAAATTGGTGTTTTATTTACTTAGATTGCCATGAAGCATCTACCTGTACTTTTTTTTAATTGCAGAGGTTTTGGAATTGTACTGCCTTCCAATCTTTTCTCACCTTGTAATGCTTTAATGTAATTAAACTTGCTGTGCAATATATGAGTGTAGTCATTTAGCTTAATCTCTCTCTCTCTATTCGATGTCAACAGCAAAAAAATCTAATATTTCTTGATTATTAGAAAGATAAACAAGAACAACTCATTACTGCATACATCAGTACCTTATCCTAGAAATTGTTTGGCTTGGCAGTTGATGATCACTTCTTGTGAAAGGCACCTTTCTTTAGAGGACTTGGGGTGGAAAGTCTTAGTTAGACATGTTTTAATTATTTTCAGGTTAAGGTAAGAAGAGGACATAAGATTTAACTTTGTTAGATATAAGAGTGCAAAAAACTTAAGTTTACAGTTTAGGACTGTACTTGATTTTACATGACTGATGGTTCACAATTCAGAAGGAGCACCTCAATACCTTTAAGTATTAGTCCTTGAAATATTTGTGTGCTTAGTAGTTGATTCTAAAGTATTTGGGAAAAAACGTGGTTACAAAAGGTTCTTTATTTTCAAGTTCAAATGCAGTTTTAAATCAAAACATAGACATAAACTCAAAAAAAGTGAAGATGATTTAACAGGTTTTTTTGTATGCATTATAATGAAGAGCTATGTGCTGCTGTCTGAAGGAGAAAAGATGAAATACTGCAGCAGTTTAACTTCTCATCAGATTCTGTTTGCACTTCAGTCTAATGATAGTAAATGCATTTCCAGGGTTATGTCTTATTCTGTTTCATTTCAAACCCTGCAAACCATCTCTTTCTATCTCCTGCAAAGCTAAGATAAAACTCATTGATGAGTGTTCCTTCTTAGTTAAGTGTCTCTAATTTGTATGCCACAATTTAAAAAATCAAAAAAGCCTCCATAAGTAAATTTTAAGAGATAAGTTCACCAGCTGGTTATTTTTATTAATTCATTATACTCTTATATAAAATTATTTGTAGTGCATTTGCAACAGCCTGACTCGCTGTAGTGTGGCTTTTCTTTCATGTGGATGGAAGTGATTTCATGCTAAAGTAGAATAATGTGGTTGTCTAGCTTCGGCCTGCTTATGTTGAGTTTAATTTCCCTATTTTAATTATGAGGGAGGATGTAGAGCTTGGTATCTATTTTTGGTTGTTCATAGCAGCTGCATTCCATGACCTTGGCATCAGTCTCTTTGATTTGAAACACCCTACAGTATGCTGCATGGAATAACCATGGATTACTTAAGGCTTTTTTTCTTTTGAACACTGGCCAAGTTTCATTTAAATCTGAACCCATTGTGTGCAGTTTTGGTAATACAGTTCTTTTCCACTAGGAGTGGAATGGATTAGATTTTAAAACATTTTAAAAATGTATAATTTACTGCAGAAAAAGCAATAAATTAGTTTTTTCATGTATACACTTTTGGTGGATAGCTGTGGGGAAGCTTTTTTTTTTCCAAATTATATTTTTTTTCCAAATTATAGTACTTTTGACAAATTGTGTCTAATTGTTACTATGACAAATAATTTAAAGTTGTTACTGCCTGAGAAGCAACTGGCTCTAGGGCAATGCATCAGCTGCCCAGGCTGTGTGGCAATAAAAGTGTATGAAAAAGCTGCCTCGATCACCCAGGGAAATTCCATTTCCAGCTGTAAATGAGGAAGTGCTGGGGTAGTGGCATTCCAAGATAATCAGGAGCAGTTGTATCTGAAGAGGCACTTGAAGGCTGAGTCATGACCAAGTTTCTATTTTATTTTTTTTTTATCACACAGTGACATTTTGCAACCCTGTGTGTTTATTTAAAGGTGTAATACATGGAAGCTTACTTCTTGTACTTCAGTGGCCTGGCTTTCTTTGTTCCACTAACTCTTTTCTGTCTCAATATCTTCTTTCATGAGCTTTCTGTGAGTTTCCTGGTATTTTTAATCACTCTGGTCTTACTGTCTCCTGTTGTTTTCAAGAGTATTAGTAGGTAATTTTCAGATAATTTTCTAGAAATGTCTCTGGAGCCCAGCTGTTGAAGGACATGCCCAAAGACAGCATTATGCAGCAGCCCAAAATGCCCAAGATTCACACGAGTTTTATAAAAAAACTACTGCCAAACAGAGATCTTCTGAATGTGTTCATATCCTAATATTTCTGCTATGTAAATACAAACAGAAACATTATTTGCAATGCAAAACATGTGAAATAGAAATATTAAAAATGCCAGTGAAATGGAAAAAAAATACCTATTGGGATCTAGTTACTAATTTAAAGAGAAAAAATACATCAGTTTGCTATTGGGATATCTCAGTTGCTGAGGACAGGTATCCTTCAATATTAATAAGGCAAAGAATGATTTTGGCAAATAATTTCTCACTTCTTCACTGTAAGCTCTCATTTAAGAATAGAGTGCCATTTAACTTCAAATGTAATGGGGGACATGATAGTAGTTCTGTTGAGATGTGTAGGAGGAAGTTGTTTAATCAACCTTTGGTCTGCTGATTTATGCAGTATTTCCTGTATCAGTTCTAGGGATACATCTAAGGGAACTGTTTGAATACAAGAGAGGAGAGGCTCTGTTTACCGATGGATTGAAGGGTAGTGTGATTTTATTGAACAGTAATTGGTGAAGAACTTAATGAATTTTGACTGGTATTGTGGACCTGTAACCTTGTTATAGCTAGTTTAATGCTAATTTGCTCCTTTAGCTAATTGTAATGCTTAATGTTAGGTCTGTACCAGATAAGAAATTAGTTTTGCTGATGGAAATAACTCTGGGTCAGGAAAATCAGGTCAATAAGGGAAAAACATGATTTTCAGTAGGAGGATTTAGTGGAGATTACTGATGAGCATCACTGCTGCTAAAAGGGGGCATGTAAACATTTGTCCAAGTGCATTCACTGTCTCCCTCCCCATGTTCCCCTTCCCATTTGGAATAGAGGAGGGAATTCTCTTGTCCTTAGTGTGTATTAAATTGCAGCAAGACTTATATTCCCCCCCCACTTTCCTATCTTATCTTTACTAATTCAGACAAACAACTTGTTCTCAAGCTTACTCCCTTTTCAACAACATCTAGAGGCAAGAGTTCCCAAATTACTTCTGTTAAATTGCTTTGGTATGCTTTGTATTTCTCCTGTTTTAATATAAAGAAAAACAGCAATATACAAGTGCAGGGAAGAGAGGAAGAGAAGGAATTTGAGGCCCAACTCCTTGTGACAGGAGTCAGGCAAGGAATAGAAGAAATCATGCAGAACTGAAAGGGGATCTGGGGTTTTCCAGATACAAAGGTACAGGAACTTGTAGAAGATCATTTGGAAGCTGGGAAGCTTGCAGTACTTGAGGAGGTTAGGATTTTCAAACTGAGAATCCAAATGGTTCTCTTTAGTATGGAATCCCTTGTATAAAGATTTCAGTTCTGCAACCCATACTGCTGTAGCTTGATGCTAACAAAGGCACAAGGATGAAACACATGCTGTAGCCTGTCCCAGGTCAGGTATGCTTTTAGTTCTCTACAAGATTCAACTGTGAGACGGTCACTGGGCATTTTTGTTCTGGGGTTTTTTCCTGTATGTCATGATAGTCTCAAGAATTTGCACTTGCTGAGTCCTTCTCATGGTGTGGAAGTAGGGGAGCCAAAATAGTACTTTGATTTTGCTCATTATGTGGCATGCAGACAAATAATGAGAGCCTCTCTGATGCCTTTCTCTTGTAGACAGTTCTTGTGCAATTGTGTGATCCTTCTTATGCTGGAGGGTCTCATGAGGGCAGAGTATAGGGGCAGAGTAGAATTCCTTCCTTCCATGTGCTGGCCATGCTGCTTAGCATGCAGCCCAGGACACATGGTTGGTTTTTGGACTGAGCTGGTTTCTGCACACTGCTGGCTCATGTCCACCTCTCTTCCATCAGCATCCCCAAGTCCTTCTCCACAGGGCTGTTCTTGGTCTGTTCAACCCCCAGTCTGTGTGGATGCTGGGGGTTGCCCCAGCCCAGGTGCTGCATCTTGCACTTGGCTTTGTTGAACCTGATGATCTCATGAGCCCACCTCTCGAGCTTGTCCGGGTCCTTCTGGATTTTTAAAGGAATGGAAATTATAAAAATGCCTTCATCAGTTACGCTAAACGTTTGTAGTCAACTACTCTGCATCAAATCTGACCATATGCTTGAAGAACTTCTCCTTTTAAGGAGCTTGAGATGAACTGCAGTTATAAGTGCTGTGGTCTCGCTAATAGGCACTGTAATTTGGATCATAAATTCTACTGGGAATATTTTTTATGTTGTATGTACCTCATGTCAGCTAAATTTGGTTTGCGACTAAGTGGAGACTATTAAATACACAAACAAAAATAAAATCCTCTTGGGTATGTACAGGAAAATAAAATGGAAGGAAGACATTCAGTGTTAAGTGGGCTGTAAGGATTTTTTATTTTTTTGAAAAAGTAATCTTTCTTGGCTTATTGAAATTTGAATTCCATATGTCAGTTTTCTTGCAGCCACTTAAGGAAAAAAGTAGTGAAATGCTGCCACAAGAGGGCCTGTCTTGCAATGTCTTTGCAAAATGTTTCTGGGAAAGGATATGAGCAAACTTTGAACTATTAGTGAGGATTACTTGTGGCCTGAATCAATGTCTTTGTGCTATTCTGGAAGACATTTTGAGTGTGTTGTCTTAATTCTTGCCTACCCTGCTAGTCATATTCTATAACTGTTGTCCATGGAAGCTCTGTGTGAAGTTTGATACTGGTATTACAGCATTAACTACTTGTCTTGGGGTGACTTTATGATGCTTGTATCCCCAATTGTCTGTTCTGTTGGTGTTGAATATTGAGTTCTGCAGCTTTAAGACTGGTTCCAGGAGTGAAGGGGGAGAGAAGAGGCAGAATTGGTCCAAACTGTCTTCCCTGGGAAGTGGGAGATGGATAACTATCTAAAATCTTGTAAAAATCCAGAAAACTTAGACAATTGTGTCTTGGTTGTTTTGCAGTTGCCTTGTAGAAGGAGATGCTAAAGAAGAAATCTTGCAGCCTCCAGAGCCTCAGCCAGTACCACCAATCCTAACACCATCTCCCCCATCAGCTTATCCAACAGTCACTACGGTGTGGCAGGACAATGACAGATACCATCCTAAGCCAGTTTTGCACATGGTTTCATCAGAGCATTCAACAGACCTCAACGAGAATTATAATAAGTCCACAGAACATTCAGGGAAGAACCAACCCAGCGAACACACAGAGAAGAGGCTGGAGCGCAACTTAAGTTTTGAGATCAAGAAGGTACCTCTTCAGGAAGGACCACGAAGCTTTGATGGGAACTCCCTGTTGAACAGGGGACATGCAATTAAAATTAAGCCTGTGTCGTCCTGTGTAGCTGATAAGAGCTTTAAGCCACAGGAACAGATTTCAGGGGATTCATTTGTAGATGCTTCTCAAAACTCATGTATGGAGTACAGCGTGCCACAGTCTAACACAGCCTTAATATCTTCAGCAGAAGATCTGCAGAGTCAGCAGGTGTCTGATACCCCAGCCAGACCAGATCGTCTGCCTCTGACAGAAAAGGGACATGCCACGTGGTCACTACATGGGCCTGAAAATGCACTGCGTATGTCTGTGTCTGAAGAGCTGTCTTCAGACACCTTGTGTCAGGGTGTTAAAACTCTCTCTCTAGTATCAAACACCCCAGCTGAACATCCTTGCAGTGATACTGTTGATCATACTCCTCTTTCTGTTCGAGCACCCCTGTGTTTTACTAATCCTCTCCATGCAGATGATTCTGACACGGATGAGGTGGACTTTGACAGAGCCATGAGCAAAAGCGCATCCAATGTGTCAACCGCAAGTGCCACAGTCTCTGCTGCCACTAATACTGAAAACACTTCTGCCAGAAAAGTATTGCCAATGTCTATTGCTAGGCAAGACTTAACAGCTGTAACGTGTTCTGAAGATGGCAAAGGTAGGTTTCACTGAGGTTCAGAAGTGCTGCTCTTTATCTAGCTGCATCTGTAGAGCTGAACAACATAGATTTCTTTGTAATGCAATTTTCAAAATGTAAATATAATCAGTGCAGTTATGGCAACTTCAGAGAGGGCACAACTCTTTTCGTGACAGCTTTCAGTTTGCATGTGAGCTATTTTTTGGTATAAGGTACTACAGACTATGATTAGCTGCTTCAAAAGCTGTACTGTGAGCTTTATTGTGAGCATTTGTTTAATGCTTTTTTTATAATGCCTTCCTGTAGGTTTGTATGTAATTGTAGGTTTCTGTGTTACTATTTGGTGCATATTTTTTTCTCTATGCCCAGTTTCATGGAAGTGTTTATAATAATTGGGGGTTGACTATTCAAAGCATTTTCAACAGGCTTGTGCAAATACATAACAATTTCATGCTTATTGGTTGATGTGCTGTTTCTAAAAATGTAGATGTAACCTCATTCACTGTGTTGGTCTTGGAAGTTGCTCATGATTCCACTCCTGCGTGTTAATAATGTAAATATTTAGATGTGCTTTCCTCTTTTTCTGTACATGGCTGGGGGAGACAAGCCAATACAGCTGTTCATCTAAAAATCCTAGTTATGCTTTATTGGCACTTGGAAAATTATTCAGTGGCTTTTTCATCTTTTACTACTTTTTTGAGGGTTTTTTTTGTGAACGTTTGCAAGTTAGAACATCATTTATTGAAGACAAAAGGGTCCCAAAACATGTAGCTGCAGATTTCAGTCAGGCTGGCACACTTAGAGCAGATGGAGGACAGAACAGAGCTGGGAAGAACATATTAGGCCTTGGTAACTGCTTGTGCAAAGCCCAGCAAAACAAGAAGTAAGGCTGTGGAGCTGAAGGGAAAACATGAACTTCTGGATCCAGCTCAGACTCCTGTGCTTGTGGAGCTGCTTACAGTGGTGGCCTCACCTCAGGAGTCTGCACAGACTTCATGACTTTCTGAAGTGAAATGGGGCTCAGTCTATGATGCAAGACGCAGAACCAGCTGAATTGAAAATACTGGCTTTGTGAACTGAATGTTCATCAAAAGTCATATATGCAGAGGTGTGAACTGTTTTGCAGCCTTAACAATCTGTTTCTGTAGATCTTGATATAGATCTATAGATATTGCAAACTGTATCTATAAATCTATAGAATTTGGGACATTGTGTAAACGTAGGATAATACTTGCACATACCTGTATACTTTTAACACTGTGACTTAAAAGATGCTCTGCAGAGCTGACAGAGTCCTTTTGTCACAGTTATTTCAACTTTGCAAGCAGTTCTCCTTAGATTTGCTTTATAGATGTGCAGGCTATTGTATTTTTCTTTTAGCCAGAATTTTTTTCTTCTTTTCCAGAGCAATCATTGTTTATCACTGTTTGGAAATTATCACCTCTCTGTGCATCTCATTATGTAGATGCTATAAGAACATGCAAATAAAATAATATGTCATAAATATGATAAAGAATTGGAGAAATGTCACTCTAGAATTTGTTTCATGTAACTGTGTATCAGAAACATCTTGCAATAACAGTACAGCCCTTGTGCTGCTGGTATGTTTATGATTTCACAGGAATTGATTAAAATTCTAGCATTAATTTTTTATCATTTATCTCTTGTTAATAAGGGTGTATCTCTTCCCCGTTTGTATGATAGTGAACACTTCCCATTTTACATTCTGGTTGCAGGTCTTGTAGTCCCTCTGGGACTCGAGAATATAGGGTGAGATCACTTTGCACCAGTGATCCTAAACCCTGTGTGCAGTGGTGTTCCCATTTTCATACTGGCTCGGGACTCTTCTGTGGGAAGCTGGGAACGTGGCTGCAATCACCAGTGAAACTTGTCTGTGAATTTACTGGCACCCTAATTGCCTAACCATAACTGCTGGTGTGCATGATCTTACCACACAGTTAAATCCTCTTTTTTATTCCGATGAAGTGAAAAGTAGTTGTACCCTGAGGTACAAGGAAAAAAAAAAAACAAACAGAGAGAACAATAAAACAGCAACAACACAAAAACAAAACCCTAAAAACTCACTTTCAGTTACTGCATATCCATGGTGACTTTATTTGATGGTTTTATGGAGGCCCTTTCTGTTAATGAAGGTTTTCTTGTGCTGCATAGTAAACTTGAGATGGAGCAGGTCTCCCAAGTCACTTGGAAGATGATGGCTTGTAGAACTTGATGGAATTCTGTCCCTGCAGCAGATGGGCATGCTGGCAGCTCGAGCTTCATGGCTTTATTAGTTGAAATGTGTCTTTGTATTTTTGAATTCTGTGCAGAGTACAGTTGTCAGATGAGATTTCTTATGGCAGCAGCTACTTTAAATTGTTTTAAACCTGTAATTACTACTCCAAATTTCTTAGCTGGTCAGGGATGGGCTTTTGCTGCCAGAATAGCTTGTGTTAGTACACTCCTGGGAGGTGTGAGGGAACAGACTGGGGCAGGATGTGGTACTGGCACATCCAGCTGTCTCCTCTGGCTCCTATTTACCCTTCTGCCTAGTAAACTTGGCACTAGCTGTTTAACCATATCAGTGGTGTCAGAGCCAGTGGGCCTCAACATGGACTTTGTAAGCAAAACTGAGACCTGAAAGAATGAACAAAAAGTATTCATTGGGGTTACTGAGGGCTTTTTTTTCCTCCAAATTATTTAGACTGAAATTGTGTTTTTGTTTTCTTGCTTGCATAACACATAAACTGATCCTACGCCCTTAATGTGAAGTTAATATTGTTAGATGAAGTTGCTCCACAGTGTTAGTGTGGTAAACCAAAATGTTTTATGATACTTGGAGCAAATTTTTCTTTTGCTTTAGATATTATACCAAGTTTAGGAATATCTCATATATGAAAAGATGAACTTCTAAAAGTCTAGGAGAAAAATCTCTGTTTTTTAACTTATGTAAATGTCATATTTGATTTAGATGCCGAAGCTAGTGAAGATTCCTCTCCCCCGCTCCCAGAAAGAACACCAGAATCATTTGTATTAGCAAGTGAACAGAGTGAGTTTTTGATGTTTGGTGATAATTTGAGATAAAATGCAAAGAGCATGTCAGTATTGTATTTGAGCACCATGATTTTTGGACAGTATATTGGAGCAAGTTGTAAAATTGAATGAAATCTAGCATGTGCAGTGGCTTATTTGAAGGTTTAACTTCTGCATACCCTTGAACACAGAAAATACTTTTCATTCTCTGACCAAATATGGTGTTATATGCTATTTAAGTAGTTGGAGACTTCAATATTAGTAGAGCTGGTTTTCAATCTGAAGGGTAAGGAAATGAGATGATACAGTGGGGAGATGCAGTACAGTTAGGGAATTTCCCAGCTCTTTTAATTTCCTACTGCTCCCAGGTAGGGAATGGGTGTGCACATGAACAGTGTTTATCTGATTCCCCTTTCTTGGGCAAAGGAAAGATGATGACACTTCATTCTGCACTGCATGTAGTGAACAAGCCCAGTTAGTCAAGTTTAATGTAGTTCACCCTTTGTGTCAAAAGGGTAACTGCAAGAGAAAGCTGGCACAGATGTCGTGTTCCTATTGTCATAGTACATTCATCAAGCTAGTAATAGCAGAATACAAAACAGATGAATTGATCAATTAGGTTGATGCTTGGTATCTTCCTGAAAGCCTAAAATGATGTAGTTATTTACTGACTTTTGTTTAGTGTCATTTTGAAACTTAAAAAAAAATAAAAAAAAAATGGCCCGTAACCTAGATATTTTTGGCGTGAAAATGCTGAAGTTTCATAAACGTGTTCTTTGAGCATCATAAGCATAGGCAGTTCAGAGTCAAAGTGATCCTTTCTTTGAGTGTTATGGACCTGTTGCTTTTCTGTAACTGCACAAGGAACAAAGCTGTCTTCTTTTAAAAATAAAACATAAAAAAAAAATCTCTCCAGGACTGAAATCACTGAAACCATTTCCATTTTATTTGTCTTTTTGCATGATGTCAGTGAAGGACAGGTGTGGCTAACCTGACTTGTTTGTTTACTTAGGAGATCTGAAAAACACACACTATAACTGTCCGGCTGATAGAGCAGAAGTTCTAAATTGTCCTTGAAAAGGAAGCCAATTCCCCTGTCGATTAGGAACCTGCAAAGGAACAAAACCTCAATGCAAACACTCTAGTCTTGTGCTTTGAGTTATATTGTGGCATTTTGCCTTTTCTGGAGCACTTTTCATGTAGAGAGATTTTTGTATTTTTACAGGCATTTCATCTAAAAAACAAAAAAAAAGCATTTAGAGCGCATTTCTAATGTGTACTAATGCCTCATCATGAAGAGAACTGAAGTATGTTGAGTTGATTTAATTCTTCCTAGGCACACCCTTGCTGAAGCCAGTTCTGATTGCACAGTCGGAGTGGAGCGTGTTGCGTGATCAGCACCTGCCTGAGCAAACAGCCTCCACAGTAAGTGCAGCAGACAAGTCTCTACTACTCAGTCATTCCTGGTTTGGTTAGGAGCCACAACAAAAAGTAAAATGCATACTTGTGAGAAGTTGCAGCTGTTGGTCATCTACAACTGGCCAGTTTTTCCTCTACCTGAGCTGCTGAATTTATGTGAAGAGCATGTTTTCTTACCAAGAAAATTATGTTTTTCTAAGGTCAGCAGTACTTTTAAAAGGAGTAATCTTAAATATATGTTCGACTATGGCCTTAAGAGTGTAAATATGCTACTTTAAGGGAGCTTGCTTTGTGCCCTTAAGGCATCTTGGGCCAATTCAAACTGGACGAGAACAGCAGTCTGTCATCTAAACTTCTGCAGGGCCTCAGCCCAGGCTAACCAGAGCTTCTTCCAGATGGCTCTTAAAAAACCACTGGAGATGCCCACTTCTTATCATCTGTGGGCAAGCAGTTTCACTGCCTGAAAATGGTTTTCCCTTATGTCCATATTTATTTTAAACAAACCATTTTTGCCGATCAGATTTCACTTTTCACTCACCCATCTCACAGTCATCCTGCATGAACAGTTGGCAGAACTTTAAAAGCATGTAAGTCCCTTTTACATTGATCACTTTTTTTTATGTGCCCCCAATATCTCACTTAAAAATATGAAAAAAGATAGATGTGAATTTTCAGGGACTCTAAATGTAGTGTGAGAACTAACCTAAATCTAAATTTTCAAATAAGTTCCAATGTCATGTTTTCAAATTTTTATTAAATGCTAAGGTTCAAATAGTAAATTCTCATATTAACTAGCATTTTTTTGGTCAATGTTGAGTTAATTCAAAAACATAGAGGCAAGTAAGTATTTCCATGAATGTTATGTGGTTTTGGTGATGTTTTCATAATCTTAAATTTCTGACTTTCTTCTAGATTTTTGGAAGTGGTTTGTGTAATTATTTTGTGTATCTCTCATTAACAGGGTTTGAAAACAACTTCACCTATACTACCTGGTAAGTGGTGGAAAAGCTTTTCTATTTTTTTTTCAAAATACATTTTTCCTACTGAACAAAAATTTGCCTGAACTTGGCGTTTGCTCTGAAGATACGGTATCTAAGTATATTGTCAAATATTTTATACTAAATATATTGTTATCTATGATGTCTAAGCACCTTTAGCTTAGAAAGAAACAGGAACCGATGCCTTTATGTTGATGTATTTAATGGCACTGTGAGCTTTTGCTATAAATAGATTCTATGTGGGATTTCAGCTATTCTAGGAACTAATACAAAATAATAATTGAGATTTGGAAAGCAGGAATATGTTGCTGTCACTGAACATGTACTTCATAAACAATTTTCAAGTTTTGCTTTTAGCAAGTGAGAAATTGGCTTTATTTTTGTAAATAGTATTTGCTGCCAGTTGTTTTCTGGACTGTAATGACAAGTGGCATTGCCACAGTGGTGACAAAGTGAAAGTTACAGTGAGGGTTCTGTGTTTTCCAGATCGTCCAGAACGAAGCAACAAAACACCAACTGACGTTTTACCTCAGATTTCTTTTTCTGCTTCCACTGATACAAGAAGTCAAATTTCAGAATTTCCTGCAGAAGTAACAGATATTGGTAATTACAATTCTTTCAAAATACAATCACTAGTTAACTTGAACAGGGGATTCACTATAAGTACTGGTTTGGCTAGCTGCTACTACTGCCTTCTTCCAACTCACTGAGATGTAGGACCCAGACAAATAAGCCTGCCTAGTCTTTCCAGCAGTGCTGAAGGAGTTTTCCCCAGAATAAATTATTAAATAATTCTTGACTTTGAAAAAAAACCTGAAGTGTATAAAATATAGAATTTGTCAAATGGGTTGTAATTTTTGTCAAGCACTGAAAACTTCCAGAAATAATACCCAATAACTGCTTAGGTATGCAGAGAAGGGGAAAAAAAGATAACAAAGGCTGTAATACTGTATTTATTGAAAAGTACTTCCCCGTGAGGTTTAAGTACTGAACTTTAATGGTATACAAATTCTTGATATTTGTATTTACTACAGGCCAGAGTGCCTTCAGAATTCCTTGTATTACAAAGTTTTCCAGCCCTGAGAGTAAATCTGTCCTGTAGGAGCTTGTAGCCATGTCTTAGTGATCACCTGACTGCTGCCAGCCTTTGTGAGCCTGTGTTGTCCCAGCAGACAGAACTGTTAAATACATTTCTTTCCTTAGGTTTTGGTAACCGCTGTGCAAAACCCAGAGGACCAAGAGAGCCACCCTCAGAATGGACATGATCCAAGAACCAATGGACATTCTATTGATAAATTATACTGGAAAACTCAAGTGCCACTGAGAACTAGAGAAATAGCGTTCCACTATCCTGGGGGGCAACTAACACAGAGCAGTGTAGATCTAATTATCAATGGTACATTCTTGCAGTGCATCCCATGCAAAACCTGACACAGGTTCACAACAGTGGATTCCAGTATTACAACCTTTTGCTGGGGCCATCTACCTGCCTTACTACACTTAGGAGAAAGTATTACATATGATTTATTTTGTAACTTCAAGTATTATTGCCTTAATGTCTTTTAACCCTGTTACACGCTGCTTGTAGACATATGTTAATATAGTAATACTTTTGACAGATTGTGTTTATGGACTACTTTTTGCTAACATTTGATTACCATGTATGCATTATTTTGTATATGTACAGGGCAAGTAAGTATATAATTTGATAAAGTTGCAATCATAAAATATTAACAGAAGATGTAAGAAATCTCTGCATGATCTAAATTTTTGTGTACCTTATTTGTAAGTTATTTGCCCTGAAGTTTTAGAAAATAGTTTCTGGGGTTTTTTACAAAAATTGCTGGACACACACAGCCAGAATTGCAGGTTAGCAGAGATAAAGATTGTAATGCATTTTGTAAATTGTAAGCAAAAGGTTATTTTTATATTATATACTGTTTAATTGTCAGACCTGATTTGTTCTGGTTTTCATCTAGTCATGGAGATTCAGTAAGTGCCTTGGAACAGTATTGAATTCTCTTAGCCTGTGTATGTTATTTCAGTGTTTTGAGTTCATCTGGAATTAGATTATCAAAAAATATTTGTATGTTTCTTAGTATATTTGACCTGCCAGTAAAAGAGAAACCATTTTACATAATCAACACTCCTTAGTTTTCATTTTAATGTTTCATCAGTTACAATCTTTAGAAAGTTCATCTCTATCACCTTTTTGTATAGTAGAATTTTACAGTTATAATATGGCATGTTTCTGATTTTGGAAAACCAGAACACACTGATAAAAGGACTGTTTCAATACCACTGTCTTCTCTTACAGATGGGGAATACAATTTATGTTGTTCAACGACTGTGTATGTAAGAAAGCAACTTATATGAAGGTTCACCTGGAGCCCTTGCAGCCACACTGTATCTTGGCAATATATTATGTCAAGAGTTAATCCTTATAAGGATTCCTTACTTAAACTTTTCTGTAATACAGTCTTTAAATTAAAGAAAGTAAAAATCTCACTCTGGGTGTTTTTACTCTTAGGAAGGAAAACTGTGTTCAAAAGCAAAGTGTAACAGAGTGAAGGATGGCAGTCTGGCTTAGCTTACAGATCTCGTACTTGAACAGAACACTGACGCTCCGAACCTTATTTTTAGTAACTACTTTAAAAGTTCTGGCTAGCAATAATGCAAGAGAAACAAAGAAGAATGTTTAGAAAAAAATGTTCATTTTAGGTAGTGAAACAGCATTAACCTGAACTTTAGCTGGAAATCTACTACTTGTACCTTTAGTGTCTCTGCTAAAAGAGAGCTAATGCCCTCATAGCAGCTCTGTTGCAACTTCCTGAAGGGACATAACTTGCAATTACTGTCTCTGACTTAGAATTTAATCACCATGTGCTTCATACATGTGACAGACTGCTAAGCTGGGGAGCTCTTTCAAAGAACTGTGTGCACTATAAATACTTCCCATGGATATAGTTTTGTAGTTATTCATTTAAAAATAAATAATTCAATGATATATGCCATCTGGGATAACCTATATCAACTATAATCCTGATTTGTAAACAATTCAGACATCTGGAATGTTCTGCAGTTGGCAGAATAAGGCTGGCCTGAACTTTGTCTTCCTTCCCTTGTGTTGCAGATGATTAGCTCAGACTTTCACTCTTACAGAGCTCCTGTGGATTTATAAGGCAAGTTGAGCTGTCAGCAGGCAGTCCAAATGATTGGGCAGTCCAAATCATTGGAAAAAACTTTGGGAAAAAAAAAGTTAAATAAGAAAATTTCCAAGTATGTTTTGGATGTACTTTTCAAGATCCCTTCCATTTTTGTCCACCAGTAAAACACAGATCTGTGCAGGCAGGAGATTTTCTGTATTTCACAACTGGAATTTTACTTAACAGCAAAGGCTAACCCAAACCTGTGCACTACATACATGCCATCTGGTTATGCTTAATTAAAGTACATCCAGGTTAATTTCTTTTTCCCCTTTGTTCTGCACAGATTTGGATCATATTCCAGGCTGAGGTTGTCACAGGAAAAACTCCAAGAAATGTTGCAGCCTTTCTTTTCTTTGGCGATAAAGAACTGCAATTGCCCAGTATGGATTCCTGTTTCCTTTGTGATTTACACCTCACTGTTCCCAGCTTTGGGTTTTATATTTTCACCTATTCTATTTCAGATAAACTGAGCAAGGTGAAACCTGCCCAATGTCATTACTTTCTGTATCTGCTCTTGTGGGTGGTACAGAGATAACTGCAGGTCTGGATGTCTTACACTGGGGAGTTTCACATCAGAACTTTGAAATATTATTATCTTAACAGCTTCATAAAAAAACCCCAAGACTTTTCCTAGTGGTTTATTTGAAATTGAATCTAAAATGGTTTAGAGTATTGCCCTGGCTTGCAAATTATCACTGAAGCCATTTTGTACATATACTGAAATCAATCCTGTTTAGTTCCAGTCTTTTGTGTTATTTTTTCCGAAAGCAGTCTTCAGCTTTCATCTCTGACGTGCAGCTTTTCAGGCATTGACTTGATCACTGTAGCAAAGAAGTAATGCTATTCAACCCAGCTATTTTTATTAATAAGCACTGCATTGGCTTGTTTGTCCTTCAGTATTTTTCTAATATACTATTTACTAATATTGAATTAAATCATGCAGTGAATTATCACATCAAAAAAGACTGAGTTCTCTATGTTTTAGGAATGTGAATTGTCAAGACTCAGAAGAAAGCTGACCTCCACTAATACCATTGCTTATCTCCATTACTCAGCATATTTAAGGGATTTTTTTTACCTTAGCATTGATTTGGCAGGTAACATTCTCTTTTGGTAGCAATTAGAGCATTACACCAGCATTTTTATTTCTTATCTGCTAGGAAAACTTGCTGCATTTATGTCATTTTCCTTAAAGAAGTTTCTGACTTGGGAGCTGGGCAGAAGAGTGAAAATCTTGAAGAATTACCTCTGGGTCTTTGTATATTGGAATCTTGGATTTGGTTTCTTTGAAGATAAATCTCAGAATGAATGAAGGACACATGCTACCCCTGTGCTGGTGGAGCAGTTTCTTTTAGCGGCAGGTCAGACTGTGGGGAAGCACACAGATCCAAAGCTCTTGCCTGCAGCATAACCCTGACATGCAGCCAGAGAAAGTGAACCCAGCAGGAGAGGGTTGAACTGGGGAAAGACTAGCAATGAATATTGCCTTCAAAAGGGGATTTTGAAGAGGAACAAGGAGTTAAGGACTGCAGACAATGGAACTGAGCAACCACATACAATTGCACACAACTAGGGCTTTGAGAATTTTCTCAAGGCTTGAGGGAGGAGTAACATCTCTGTGCAGTATTAAACAAACAAGTCACAATTCCTACAGCCCATTGCCAAAGAAGGGCCTTTCTCACAATCTCAGAATGCTCTTCAGCTCTTGAGAAGCTGAAACCATTTCTAAAGGAGGCTATCCTGTGTGGGCTGAAGAGTAAGGCTAAATGCATGGAGTACATGAACCTAGGACTGAACATAGCTGGGGCCAGCCAGCACAACGCACTGACTGCTCTGGAGCCCTCTGAGTATCTAAAGCCTGCTAAAATAGCAAGGCTGTGAAGTGATTAGTAACAGATTAGTAACATCCAGTAATAGCCAAGCTCTCTGATGCGACTTTTCCTAACCATTTCAATGCATGAACTTAATCAAAACACAGGTTTGTCAAGTGTTGGGTCAAACAGAATAAGAAAATAACTGTTTTCTTGACTGCAATGCCATCATATCCTCAAGATCTGTACCAAATGCTTTGCTTCATTACTTCTAAGATCACATGGCAAAAGCTCAGTATTTGCATTCTTAAAGCAGTGCATAAATAAAATATTTGCTGTTTTGATCTGTTCAGCTGTAGCTGCTGTAACAGTTGATTTCTTTAAAAACTTGACTCTTGCCTCTGAAATTGTATTGTGTTTGCATGAAGAACTTACTGTGGTGAAGCCAAGGTAAGAAATCAGTTCTGCATTTTGGCTTAAATCCTGTAAAGTTACATACCCTGTGCATGTAAACAGCCATGGTGAGCTCAGTGCAGGTATTCATCCATGGGTGTGTGTTGGTGTTTGCAGTTCTGGGGCACTCACAAGGACAGGGGTTAGCTCTGCCTCAGGCATTGTGACTGAGCTCCACAGATTTCAGCTTAGTGAGGTGGAAGTTGTCTTTCACATCTACAGTTCCTACTTTGATCCACACAGTTACATTCCTTAATATCAAAGATCACAGGCAGGTAAAAAAATTGATCTTTTGGGTAGGTAGTGCCGCAATCTGATGGAGAGTTTGACTGTTAAGTCAAAAGAAGAGCCGGACTTGGATCAAAGATTATCCCATTTTTCAAACATGAAGTATCAAAGACTGCTGAGCTTACTCAACTCTGCTCATCACCAGAGGACACCTGGTGTGTGGCTCCATCCCAGTATATATTCCACCTGCTACATCTCTGACCTAATGTTAAATGGACCAGGAAACCCCGTCAGGTTCATAATCTGAGTGTTTTCAGGCCTTTTGCTACATTTGTTCAATTTTTACTTGCTTTCTTGCCGTTTCCACATTAAATGGTATAGTTACTGTTCAAGTGAGCCTGGAGAAGTTGGCAGGAAGAAGACACAAACCTTGTGAGGAAACATGCCAGCTCTGGTGTCCATTGGCTGTAGCTATTCTTTTATTTGCTGTATCTCCAAAATGTATATGCTTTATGGTGAATATTTAACTTTGTAATGTCAATTACACATTTTATTAGCCCTGCCCAGTGCACTTCTCTTCTTTAGAGACAATTAAAAGCTCAAATAGCCATCCCTTGTGAACTCCAGTAGGGGATCTAGGGTTACCTTTCCCATTGATGTGGACAACCTGTACTATCAGGCTTTTCTGAAAAAACACTTGTACACTGGTTTTTGTAAAAGTTAATTTAAAAATATCTCATAACTCAGGGCATGAGATTCATGGGGAATGTGTGAGCACTTCAGAAGTGAAGCAAGTTGCCTGGATAAAGTGATCCAAAGAATGGTCTCTGCTTGGTGTGTGGTAAAAGATGAATCTGGCAGAGTTGGGAAGAATGAAGAGCAAGTAATGCCAGAGGAGAGGAGCTGGGAAGAGCTGAATTGTAGCAAGTACAAGGGGGAAAGTGTCTTTGCCTGTGGGTAATAAAAGACTGACCTGAACTTGTTAAGCAGGTTCCTGGTTTTGTAAGCTCCTCAGAAGGGCAGAGAGGTGTGGTCGGGTAAAGGAATGCAGCACGAGGAAGATGCTTCTTTAAGTAAATTGTGTTTGAATTTCTACTCAAGTCTGCAATTGTGTACGAGCCTCTCACGTTTTGCCTGATCAGGCCCAGACAAAGATTACTCTCCAAGGTGGGAGAAAAACAGGGATATAATAAATAAGGGTAATAACCTAATAAGGATAAACTGACTCTTGAAGGATCCTGGAGTGGGTGGGAGAGGTGGAGATGTAAAGAATGTTAAATTCAGAAACCAATCTCTTGTCAGGGATTTTCAGACCTCAAAGTGATACCTGAACAAGGGCACTTTGTGATACCATTGCCATGCAATGAATACATCTTTGTCTGCCTGTTGACATGTAAATCACTGGTAAGAAGGAAGCAATAAAAGTAATTCTTTTTATAATGTAAATCAACTTTTATTATACATTAGGACTAGTGAGATACCTAACAGCTCAGAAGTTTGCTGAGCAGCTTTCCCCTGTGTCATCAGACAGCAAATTCATACCAGTTCATTGATGCTGGAAAGAACACTCAGCTGTATTTTTTCCCCTTAAATCTACCCTTTTTTGGAAAAAAAAATTTCAGACCCTACAGAGTATTTCTACAGATAAATTAGTTCTTTACAGTTTGGATACTGGGTGGTGGTCCAAGTTGTCCTGAATTTACTTCTCTGACTTTCACGTTTCTTCTAGAAGAATGGAACCCTCATTGGGCAACTATTCCACACCTGGAGTATTCCACAGTCTGGAATACTCAGACTCCCTGATTCATAGAAAAGAGGGTGTCTAGTCTTAAAGTTAAAAAAAAATTAAAAACATCAGGCCTCCTTTGGACCTCAGGCACCTGCCAGCCTTATCTGGGTGCTAAGCTGGAATGGCTACATGAACCAAAAAGTCTCTCTTGGAGATCTTCCATGTTACTCCACAACACTGAGCTCAATCCTGTCTCAAGGAAAGATCTGGCTCCAAGAGGGGCAGCTCTGCTCTTGGGCCTGTCTGCAGCCCCCAGATCACAGGGAGGTATTTTGGATGGGAGAAGCATTTGTCACTAAGCCAAATGCTTTGTGAGCCATTCAGGGCTCCTCTGCTCACCACCTGTGTGTGGAACATGTGATATGCCCTAGGGACTCCCCATAACTCAAAAAATGGATAGGTGCTCCTACAGACCACATCAAATGCATATCTAATTTATATTTGAAACTATGAGACAAATCTTTACTTTTCTAGAGACCAAAATAAATGTAACAGTAAGGCCCAGAAAGAGGGCACCAGGGTATGTCACTGTTAGTAAATTCGCTGCACGCTTCAGTTACACAACTCAGATGGCTGGCTGGAGTTTTTAGTAGAATTTTTATCTTAATGATGTTTTGTAGATATATCAAGCAAGCACTTTTAGGTGTGTCTTCTTTCAGTGATTAAGAATATGTAAGGAATTTTCCATCTGCTTCTTCCTCTCCCCATTAACTCTGAGCATCAGAAGGAACGAGCATGACGGAGCTCACCCGGAGCAGCCTCTGGCTTACCAAAATCTGTGGTCAGATGACAAATCTGTCCTGTAAATTTGCTGGAAGTGGGGTTATCCATCAGCATTCCTGCCTTTAAGCCAGGGCAAGACTGTACAAGTAACAAGGCACAATTGTGATTTCACATGAACGGGCTGGGAGGAGTCTGCTCATCTCCCATTTCAAGACTGTGATCTGAGGCTGATAGTGATGTGTTGGATCTACATTGACGTTATTCAGTCTATCCTGAGTGAATCCCAAAGTCCCTAGCTGCCATCCCAGTACATATCTTTAAACATTTTTGGGTGACTTTACACTGTGAGATGCTTTCCTAATGCCATAGTCTAAAAATTTCAGGTGCAGTTATCTTCCAGTTACATTGGTACATCAGAGAAAATCTGAGGATATTATGACAAATGCATTTTTACTTTCAACAGCTTGTCTTAAACTGTTTTCCAGAATCACTGTGGCCACTGATCTAGAGAGCTGCTGCCTCAACTGTGGAGTGAAATTTGTGAATAGACAGAAAGCTCTTTATTGTGGATTTTTCCATTAAAAAGTTGTTTATGTGAGCAAGAAGCTGAGGTGAGCAGTGAAATATTAGCTGCTACATATAACTACCTGTTTGTTTTCTTTTTATATATACACTAACAAATATAAACTGCTACTTTGCAAGTAAGTGTCTGCACCTAAGACACATGACCTGAATTTCCTAGAACTAAATGTACTCCAAATCAAGGCCAAGTTGGATGAGACTCTGATCAGCCTGGTCTAGTGAAAAGTGTCCCTGCCCATGGCAGAGTGGTTGGAATGAGATGATCTTTAAGGTCCTTTCCAACCCAACCATTTCATGACCATTCTTTGATCTGTTTATCATTCCATAAGCCTTTAGGGATAGGGGGAAAAAAATCCATCAGGAAATCCATCAGGATTTCAGTTCATTGACTTGAACAGTAAGAGGTATGCATACGTCATAGAACTGCCTGTTAAGGAATAAGTATTCTTTGAAAGTTTAGTTTGGGAGAGTCTGTGACTTCTCTTTAAGGGAATCATGGAATTGTTTGTGTGGGATGGGAACTTAAAGATATATAACAGAAACTATGTCAAAGCTTAAACCAAAAAAAGCTCGTAGTCAAAACCAAACTAGTTCCACAATTACCTGTGAAACCCTTGGAATCTGCTGTTGAAAGATTTCTGTAGAATTTCTAAGCTGATATGAATGAAAGGATGGGATATGGGACTATTTACAGCCCAGGCAGGCACAGCTCAACTGGAATTGTGGCTGGTTTAAGTCCTTGTCACAGCAAATAGATATTGAATCCTGTACCTGCTGAAACAAAGACTTGCAGGCCCTTCCCTCCATGATGTTTGGAGTGGCCTGCAGCTGGAGCATCAACAAGGAGAAAAGATGGCGACTTCCAGGCACAGCCCACAGAAAGAAGTCTTCTCCCATGGTCTCCCTTTTCCCCAAGGAGCAGCCACAGCCTTGCTGTAGCAGCTGTGGTAGATAAATTGGGACATAAGGTTTAGGCTCTGTATTGTATTTTTAAAAATGCAGCCAGGATACAGAGAACAAATATGGGAGTGGACACTGGAAGGATTTGAGTGAAGGTGGATCTAATGGTAGCAGATTCTAAGGAAAATGAAAAAAATGAGTGCTTGTTTAAATATCTGTACAGATCTGTGCAGAGCAGCAGGAAATTCAGGTATCTCAAATTGCAGTGAGGAGGCTGTTAATCTATAAAACGTCCAGGGTTGGAACCCAGCAGCTTAATTTGAAGAAAATTCATCTCTTAATTGTTACTGAAATAAGAAAATGGGTAAGACTTGGATCCATCTCCTCCGTATGTAAGGAAATACAATTTTGCTTGGCTTGCATCTTGTTGCTTTCATAATGATTTTAGTCATTATATATCTTTTGTATTGAAAAATTCCAAAGATCTTTCAAATAGTCACTTTTTTTTTGGGGTGGTATGAAGACAACAGCTAAGCAAATTACCTTTTCAACTGCAAACAGACATCATTTAAAATTGTATATATCAAGACTTTCCAAGTCTTCCATTGTTGTGATTGCTATTACACATCAAAATGAAACACTGGAGCTTAAAAAACAAGTTAAAAACAAGTGAGAAAACCAGTTGTAAAGACTAAAGAGCTGTTATAGCAGTAATCTGTAGCTGTTTGAAAAAACATTAAACAAGAAACAAGTACTGTAGGTCCTCCCTGAAGTGTAAACTCCTTTTTGTGGTTTTTATGGATTCTGTAAAATACTGGCAGATGAACAGTGTAATAAAAACCATGAGTGTCCCCAGTTGTATGCTCTGCCACACTGCCAAATGTCTAACCCAGCACCCCTGAGCAGTCAGCAGAGACATCTGCTGCTCCTGAGGGGAAAAAAGGCTTTTTGGGATAACTGCTGCCTTGGTCACCAGTTTGATCAAAGATGTTGGGCTGCATATTCCCATTGCTCAGGCATGGGGGCACTGTCCCTTGCAAAGGACAAGGGCAGGAGAGGGCAGTTCTTATCTCCCTGCAGCAAAGGTTGTCATGCTGTCAGCAGCTCCCAGTTATGAGCCAAGTCCCCAGTGTCACATTTAGTTCAATTGTTTGGGTGGTAATTGCAGAAGTATTTGCATATGTCACTGGTTGTTCTGAAAACCCTGACTATGGAAAATGAAGCTCTTCTAAAATAAATCACACTTTTACATGATGAAATCACCTTTGTCAGTACATTTCTGTGCACATAAGGCTGGTTTTCACCTCCATTTCCAAAGATGAATTAACCGACTTTCAATGAGTTTGAAGAAAAAAAATGAGTAACATTAAAAATTACAGTTAGCTAATTCTGCAGACAAAAACCAGCATAAAGACATCTAAGTGTTATCAGATGTTTTCAATTTACACTTGGCACAATTATTTCCATGCTTGACTTAAGAACTGAGCAGTTGCCAAACCAAGGAAGTAAGCACACTGAGACAAAACTGTTGGAATTATAAAAAGATTAAATAACATTTCTGAAAGCTGTTTTTCTCTTTGGGGACCTGAGTAAGATACAAAGCATCACTTTGGTAGGCAGTTAAGAGTATAAAGCTATAACACTAACTCAACCTGTGTACAGCATTTACATTCAGCTTTTTATTTTACAGAGGATGTCTGAAATGATGATTCTAAGTCTAGGTGAGCACATACACTAATTTGTTTAAATAAATGCTGTTATTAATAACCATTTGTATCAGCATTTCATAATTATCCTAATTAAAATGGCAATGCACTTGCAGGCTAATAACATGGGAAGCTTATTCTTAATGCATGTTGGATACTGGACTGCTCTGTGCCTGACATTTTTACTGCTATGGTTTTACCTCATTTCAGCTTCCATGGTCTAGAGACTCTTCATGGGTTTCCCAAAGTGCATATAAAACTATAGACAAAAGTACATTGATATAATTTCCATAGTCAGTTTAAAGGCTTCTGCTGAAAGAGACAAGCTCTCTGGTCTCTGTGTGTGGGCTGCTGCCAACAGCTCAAGGACTGATCCCCACAAAGACTCCCAGTTCACACAGCTCTCTCTCTCTCTGTAGGGGACTGGACTTGTGACATGAGATACTACCATATTTCTGTGTAGTAGTTTGGGGCAGTGTTTTGACAGTGTTTCTCGAGATTGTATCATTTAATATATATTTTACTCTTTTCAATAAACATCAGAACAAATTTCTGTATTTTACACAAGTGATACTGCTTGCATTTACCGCCTTTTTTTTCTAAGGACACTCTTTATTCTGAAGCAGTTTTGGTATTTCTCATCTTGTCTCATTCAGGAGCATCTGCCTGGGACGTGCACACCAGCAGCCAGATGTTTAATAAAGTAAAAACAGGTAGTAAGGAAGATACCCTGAGATTTAGCATTAATGCTTTGGAATGTGTACTCACCATAGGTATGGTGGAACACTTTAATGTATCTGTGTGATTGGTGACAAAACAAGTGACAGGGACAACACCCCTCCCTCTAATGCCCATACAGCAACACAACTGTGGGAGCTGAAACAGAGCTGGCTTCTGAATTTCATGCACCCTGCAATTTCCTCTGCTGACAAATGGGTATGAGATAGCAGCAGCAAACCTCCAAACATTAGTCACGCTGCTTTCCAACAAGCAACAATTACATGTAATAGGTACTCTGTCATCTTGCTCCAGCTGAATTTTATAAAGAATTCACTAATAAAAACTTGGCTTATGCTTACAAGCACAATATGCTATTTCAGAAAGCACAGCAAACAACTTCAGCTTGACCTGGGTTTAGTAGCATATTGTCAGCTGTTAAAAGTTTGCTGCACATTTCTAAGTTTGTCAGTTCTTTCACCAGTTTTATCTTTGTACCTATTTTCATATTGCTGGGTTGCACTATAATTCAATGCATATTTAAGACATCCAAGCATGTCCAATATGAAGATCAGAAATATGAACCGTCTTAATTATTAACATTGATGTAAGTGCACGTATCAAGATATTCAGCTATTTATATATACAGCTATCCAGCCTCAATAGCCTAATAAGTCTTGCTAAGCCTGCTGCATGGACAAAAGTGATGTACTCCTGGGTGACTCTGGCATTTCACAGAGGTCAAAGTTCCTTGAACCAAAACCAAGCCCTAGGATTTACTCTTGTTAAAGCACAAAGAAACACTGCTCTTCTGTTTCTCAAAGCCCCTAAAAGTGAGAGGTGAAAATATGATTGTGACTTATCTGAAGTTTGAGTGAACTTAATATACTGTTGACTTGGGATCAATACTGGCATAGAAGTTAGATGAACTTGGTTGTAAAGCCTGTGAAGTTCAGACAGTGCCACGAGGTGCCTCAAATTCTTGCTCTAGAGTCACCACAATCCAGTTTCCATTAGGGACTGGTATATAGGGATACCAATGGCCTCGTGTACGTATTGTGGCACTTCTAACATTAATTGAGACAAAATAACTGATCTGGACAACGGTGGATAGGTTACCTTTACTTAATCTGGAAAAGAGATGTCCATTAAAATGCACAGGCTTTTCCTCATCCACTGATACAAATAAGACGTTTCTGAGGGGAGCTGAAGACGACCTTCATACTCATAAGCCCACTCTAGTTTACCAGCCTACATACACATGGGTAGATTTGTACCTGGATTTCAGTCTGGGATTGGATGTGAGTTGACTATTGCTGAAATACCTGCTGCAAAATGTTCTTCCTTCAGTGCAGATGCCATTTCCCCATCAGGCTCAGAAATACCGTTTGAGGACACACTCTCACAGTGGTGGAACTTGAAACATCTGAGAAAAAGGCAGAGTTGTCGGGATAGAGGAAATCTATTCTTTGCTGCTGTTGAAATGAACATTGAACTGCATTCAGCCTGGTTTACAATGTCGAGACACAAAAGAGGAGATAGCCCAAGTGCTAGGAGCTTATTCTGAGGCTTGTCAGCGGTAGCTCAAATGAAACTGCTTTGGGGAGCAAAAAATCTAAACTTAAAACCTTGTTTGCCTGCTGATATATCGTGTACAGAACTTCTCAGATCAATTTCATCTGGCTGCCATCTGCCAGGTTCGGTTTAATGTGACAGCGACTCTGCTCTCCCCGCGGCAACCAGGAGACCCGAGGTGAGACTGACGAGAGCAGGAGCCCGGCAATGCGAACACTCCAAGAAACCTCTGTGCATTTCCACGACGCTTCCCGCTGACACCACAACTCGGGGGACTTTCGGTGTGCTCCTGAACCGCGGCCATGGCAGCTTTAGTTGCCAAAGGCACGAGCTGGGGGCTCCTGTTTGGGATACTGAACTCAAATCCCTACCCTGAGGCACGGCGGTCAGCGATCCTCGGGTGAGACGCACGACTATCCTGGCGGGCCGGCCTCGGCACCTCGCACAGCCGCTGACCTCGGCAGCCTCTGCCTTCCTCACATCAGGGAGTCCGGAGCTTCCAAGCTTTATCTGACTGCTTCCAAGGACGCGGGAGAGCGTGGAGAACCGAACGAACCAACCCCCGGCACCAGGACAACCCAAGGGACAGGTTCATCACCTCCCGGGGTACATCCACCGGGAACGGCGCTAGTCCAGAGCTTCCTTATTCCTAAACAAACGCCCTTCCCAGGAAGGGCCCGCAAGGCTGCGGGGCCACGAGGATCCCGTCAGCCGTTTTAGAGCGGAGAATCCCAAAACCTGAGGCGTTAACGAAACCCCCGGCATGCGCTGGAGTCCAAACCCTCCTTACTTCCAAACAAGCGCTTTTCTCAGGAGCGCCTCCGCTCCCCGCGGCGCTCCCCTCACGCCGTGCCCACCGCCGCCCCCGCGCACCCTGCGCATTCAGCCGAGCCACCGCCCCCAATCCCCTGAGGTCCCGCCCCCTCTCCGCGCCCTACCATTGGCCAGTCTCGCTGTCTGTCCGGAGTCTCCCCAGCCCATTGGGCGAAGCCGTGGCGCTACCCCGCCCCCAGCGCTATCGGTTGGGGCGAGCCGAGAGTAAATAGACGCCGGAGCCCAAGATGGCGGAGCCGCCCAGTCCAGGTTGTGGCGCGGCACCTCCCGAGCATGAGCTGCTCAGCGCCAGGACGGCCCCGGACGCGAAAGGTTCCCGCGGATCCCAGCCAGCCGCCAAGAAGGTGAAGGGAGCCGAGGAGCGGAGCCTGAAAGGCGCTAAGCGCGTCAACGGTGAAGGGGGCGGCGGTGGCGGGAGCGCCAAGCAGCCGCTGCCTGCGGTCGTGCCCAGCTACGGCGGTCCCGGGCCGTGGGGGTTCGCCACGCTGCCCTCGGGCCCCTCGGCCGGCGCGGGGGGCTTTGCGTTCTCTTCGCCGCTGTCCCGGAAGCTGCTGCCGCCCGCGGTGCTGCTGTCGCCGTCCGCCTCCCCCTCCTCGTCCCAGCCGCAGCACCAGCACCGCCACCACCGGCACCGTCTGGCGCTGGCGGCCGAGGCGGGAGGCGGCGGCAGCGCCAAGCCCAAGAGACCCAAGGAAAAGCGGGACAAGGAGAGGAGGAAGCACGGGGCGCTGCCCGTGGCGGCGGCGGCGGGAGATGGCGGCGGAGCCCTGAAGCGGGAGGAGAACGGGGACGTGAAGCTGCTGTTCCCGAAAGGTGAGCGGCTGGGGGCGGGCAGGGAGGGCTGGAAGGGGCAGCGAGCGCAGCGGGGCTCGCTGGAGCTGCCCGGCGGCAGCGGGAGGTGGCTGAGGCCGGGCCGGGGGCTGCGGGCACTGCTGGGCTCGCTCGCACATCGCTGGCGTTGTGTAAGTTCGCGGGGAAGGCAGCGGCGGCTCAGTCCGCCCTCAATCCTGTCAAAAAAGGGGGTGTGGAATTAGCGATGGCGTCAGCCAGAAGCTGCCAGAGGCCTTAGGTTTTCTTACCTATTAGGGAAATGAGGATGCCGAGTAATTTATTAGAAACGTGTGAAGAAAATTGAATTGGGGGAAAAACTGAGAGCGTGTTGCAAAAAATCACCGTAATTAATTTAAAAATTAAATTATGAATTCTCAGGCTATTAATTTTTACAGGCTAAGTCATTGAGTACTAGAGAGCATGCAGGTAAAATTTAGACACTTAGACTTTTCAAATCTCATGTAGTTGCTGCTTCAGGTTTTCTTGTATTTCTTGAAGATCACATTTCCCAAGGAATACTCGAGGCCCTCAGGATAAGGGGAGGAGTGTTGGATTTCTTCATTAGTGGGGCTGGACAAAAATGGCCATATGCAGTAGGACAAGATGTCAGGCAAGAGTCTTGCTTGAATTCCAGCTGTGATCAACAGTAAATCTTGGGCACTAAAACACAATACTTGAGTATATGATGACAGCACAAGAATACATGCTTTTATTTCTAGTGTGTCCTTTCCCAGCCTCCAGTGACCTTAACCCAGATGTTGATGCTTTCAAATTTACATTGAAATATGAGGAATTTTAAATGTGCACTCCATTACCTAATTTAATCAAGTTTCCTTTCTTTTCAAGGAAAGATAAACTACAACTATTGTGTAAACTTAGTTTAGTTTGACTGTGGCCTGTACCTGTAATTACAGGGTCAGCTAAGCTTGTAGAGAAATATCTATATGCCTTTTTGTCTATTGATTATGTTGTCTGGGGTGCCTTCATTTTCTACTAATTTCTATGAGTATCTTAGTCTCTCATTCACTTACCATTGAGGGGGTTTTTTAATTTACTGGTATCTTGATTGGTGGTTTTTAAGTATGTGATTTCAGTGCTTTCAAGGGTTCCATTTTAGGGCTTTTCCCCCACATTGTTCGTGTCCGAAAGGTGACTTGGGAAAAGCCTTTAGAAATCATGCTCAGTACCCATTTGATGTTGTAAAGTCATTTTGTCTTTGAGGATAGCTGCTAGGAAACTCACCCAGTATCCTTTTTGCAAAGCTATGTAATTAATAACCATATTTTCTCAGATTGCTGTAGTGTCCTACCAGTGTTGAAGAGTCATCTTGTAAATCTTGGAGCCATATTACAATAGCAAGATGAAATATTCTTTCATATTGGTAAAAGAAATTGACACTGATAGTGTTAACTGAATAATTGATGTTTATTTAAATAGGAGATTCTGCACCTTGTATCTGGAAAAGATACTTTTCTCAGAGCTTATATAATCACAGGCACAGATTCTTTATTTTTTTAGTTGCTGAGTGCTCAAAACAGATCTTCTTACCTTTTATTTTTTCATTGAAAACTTATCTACATGCAACAAATTTTCAAAGGCAAATGATCCCTGTTTGGTGTCTGAGCCTAGAGATTTCTGTTTAGAGGAAGTAGTTTCTAAAGCTAAAACTTTGTGGCATAATTTCCTATATAAACAAAAACTTTATTTTAATTAAAGTGTATATTTCTTCAGAGAAGGCTGTGAGAAAGTGAAGGGTGCTCTGAGTCTCTTGCTGAGAGCTGCCAGCCTTTCAAAAGTGATTCAGTATTTGACCATAGATTAAAGAACTGGTTTGTGCTGTTAATCTTGTGAATAATTTACTTTTCAGAAAGGAAAGAGAAAAATGCAGTTGTGTTGCACGGAGAAAAGAATGGCTTGGGGGCATGCACATAGACTCCTAAGTACAGAGGAAAGCTAAGAATGTCATTAAGGTGGGTGGGTGGAATAGTCAGGATTTGTGCATTGGGAGTGCTGAAGCTACAGAGTGGAGAAAGATAGAAAACAGAGGCACTGTGGTTGCAGGATAATGAGTGAACGTGGAGTAAGTTTGTAATATTGACAGGAAAGGAAAATGGCAGGCAAAAGCAGTGTGGAGGTGATTCTGGTCTTGCTTTGGGGCAAAATATTATACTTAGGAGCTGTAGAAAAGGCCAGGAAGGTTAGAAAAAGGTAGGATAGAAGGAAAATGGAAGTTTTAGGCAGCGTATAGATACAACCTGGGTAAACTTAGACAATTTGGGGCAATTATGAAAAACTGAAAGGCTAGCACATGCAGAATATATGAGGGGTGGGGAAGTAGGAATAAAATATTTTCCTTTTGGTGTCATGAGGTGAGTTTGTAGAAGCTGTCATCAGTGCATTCTAAAAATCAACCTCATGGAGGCAAGTGCAGCCTCTTGTTCCTGGAGTCTGGAGTTAGACAACCTTTTTGCTTTTGGTGCAGTGAAAAAGGAGCAGCAATTGTGGAATTGATGGTATTGATCATTCTTCTGTCCTAGCATTCAGAATTGATACACGTTGCACCTGCCAGAAGGAAAACGGTGTCTATGGGGAGACTAGAGGTATAGAGGCAGAAATACTAAGAGCTAAGCAGGTGGAATGGGTGAGTTCCTTGGTTGTTTTGAGGCTCTGAAAATAGAAAAAGTCTATCCTGCTGTTTGCAGCCAAAATGGAGATGCATTGCAGTGGGTGCATGGGATGCAGTGGAATTCCCAGTTGTTCCTGTACCTATGAATGAGGAGGATTTGTGTTTCTGGTCAGTGAGCTGTGTGCTCTGCTGCACAGAGCTCTTAGGGTGTGAGGAGAAAAAGCTTTACCTTTGTGAGATAGACTAAGGGTGTGCATAGATCTCAGTACTAGAGAAAATGAGGAGCAGTGCTAGGAGAATCAGGAGAAGAAGGGCAAAATTTGTTTAACGAGATTGTTAGGACTGTGGTATAGACAAAATAATACAGATAATCAGGGTGTGCAGTGAATGAATGTCACATCTGGCCTTGAGAGTAGTAGCAACTGCATTTTCCTAATTTTAGTTGAATTACTGTAATGGTGATAGGGCTATTGACACTGGGGAAGAAATAGTGAGATTTTTCACCTTGCATTAAGAAAAGCTGATGATGGGAGCTGATGTCCTTTAGTGATGATGAGGTAAGGGAGCCTAGTTCTCAGACTCCCTTGTTTCCTAAGTGATAGGAAGATGTTAAGCTTGGTAGTAGCCAGGATGGATGATGCATTTAAAGCTTTTCAAAAATTTGTCTTTGTTTAAAGACTTCTCTAGTCTTTTAATTAATTGCAAAGAGCTTTCAAGCTGCCGAGTCATAACCAGGCCTTACAGCTTGTGATTCTGTTAAATGAATGGAGTTCAGTGACCCCTTCAGAGATAGTCTACCATGCAGAGAACCTGAAAGAGCCTTTTGCTGGATGCATGATTTATTCTGCAGATAACAAGGTTTAGGCTGTTTAAAATAAGCTTAAATTTCACTTGTGGTGTACCTTCTGATAGTGGAACTAAAGTTGTGCAACGTTTTTGTTTTTAAAACACAGTGTCAGTCTGACAGAAGTGATTGCTGTTCATGCTATGACTCTGCTGATTTAGGTAGTCATCTACCTGATACTCAGCTCTAGCAGTTCATAGCTGAAATTGTTTTCATAACAGTGCAAAACTCAGCTCAGCCACTCCCCACTTCATTAGACAATGCCTGTCCAAATCTTTGGTTTTGGTCCCTGTACTTGCTGTAAGGTGTAATGCAGTTGCATGATCCATCTTTTCTGCTTTTCTTGCTGTTTTTGTGTCCAATTTCTCTTTTTCATCTTTTTTTTTTTTTTCCCTCGGTGAGCCATTTGCTGATAAGATTGCCTCAGTATGCAGGCAAAATTACAAAATGAGATTGACATCTTTTGAGTTGCAGATGGGGATTCTCCGTATGAGCAGGAAAGCTGGATATGGTGCTGTAGCTCTTGATTATAATATTAGTCTATATTTTTTGAACTTTGTCTTCTTTGCCTCCCCCTCCCTTCACCCCTCTTCTTTCTCCTGCTGTCTTTGAATAATAGGTAAGATTAGATTTCAGATGAGCATTTAGCAATGATTCTTCTGGCAACTGTTACCTTGTATTGTGTGACCCCTCTTGGATTTTAGCTTTCAAGAAGTTAGACTTTTCAGTCTTAATAATTTTGGTCTGCTTTCAGTGGGGTGCACGTTTTGTAGTCTCTTTTACCAAAGTAGGCTGAAGAAAGTTTTAGATCTCCTTTTTCCCTACTTTAGAACTGGGGCCATGCATGCTTGTTAGGTTTTCTTTTTTTTTCTTCTGTTAAACATTTCCTCCTTCTGTTAACTTCTATTTCCCTTTTTTTTTCTTAGTGCTACGTGGCTTGACTCACTCCCCCCTCCTCTCTGTTGAATTTTTTTTAAATATAGCAGTCATTTTCATGCTTGTGAGGCCTCTTGACCACTTTTGTCTGAATTCTTCAGTATATTTCTATTTAGATACCCTACTGTAAGCAGCAATGTCTAGAAAATGTTTGCGGCTTCAAGTATGGTATCCAGGAGGAAGAGTGACTTCTCAGATTTCTGTTGCTGTTTGAGATTTAAATGCAGTTCAGTTTTCAGAGCCTGTGGTGGCATTAATGTAAGTATGCAATGTTGGGATAAATTTGAAGCAATGCATCTTTTTCTTGAGGGACCCTGGCCTCTTTTTGATAATCTGAAACTTGCTAGGCAGACCAACATCTTTCTAAGCTGAAGAACCATGCCCTTCCTGTACCCTAAAATCCAGCTTTGTGTGTAATTTACGCAGCAGAGACTACACTCATTTTAGAATACTGAGTAATTTTTTTCTTAGTTGACACAAGATCAGGAGGCTGAAGCATTTGATCTGAAACCTTTTGGAGGTCTTGTTTGCAGCTGTCACATTCTCTGTTACTGATTTCTGATGCAATTCCCCGTGCTTGAGTTTAAACTTGGCTCATTCAGTTCTGCATGTGGAAGGTCTCCTTAGAAGTGCAAAGCGTAAAGTAACTTGAGTACTGTAATGATCATATTTCCATTTTTTTGGAAGTGTTTTAATTCTGAAAGGGATCTGTCTTCCTTTCCATTCATTGAAGAGCTTGGGGAAATGTTCTTGCCTGATAAGGGGATTTCTTTAGTCATATATTGGATTTTAAACTTAAATTACTGAAAGTGGTGTTAACCATATATTCCTGCTTGTTGGGATGTGAAACGCATCCCTTTTTTTTTTTTTTTTAATCTTGGAAATACTGTATGAGTTTTTCCATGTTCATTAAGTTGGGAAACCTGTTCTGCAGTGTATGCTGTAGGATTTAGTAAGTGCAGGTGTTATGCAGATACATGAAGTACATTTAAGCAGTTAAACACGGCTTCTTGAGATTTTATTTTTATGGGTGTTCAAAGTGAGGAGAGTGCTGGTGGAAGGGATGGTAACTGATGTTCTTGTACACCCATCCTTATTCCCCCTCCTTTTCAGTTGCACTGCTGGTGGTGTTATCCATATTGATGGTGTCCCTTAGCAGTAGTCTGTAAACATTTTGCCTTGTGCAGTGACAGCCCTTAAATCAAACAGAGGAGAGAGAGGATAATCTATGACTGACTACTAATGTGAGTTACCATCTGGAAAATAATGCAAAACAGCTGCAACTTTTGGCATCTGACAGGGTAGTACAGCTCTCCTCTTTCAGTGCTGAAAAGGACTTGGTTGTCTGAGCTCCTGCATGGGCTTCAGGGTGCAAATGTCCCAAGTGACAGCCACCATGTTGCACACAGTCCATTCACTAAAGAGCTTCCCACTCATTCTCTGTGCTCTTGGTTTACCTTTTTCTTTGTAGAAAGCTTGCAGTAGAGGCAAAGATCTGATTAGATTTCTGAAATCAGTATATTGTGACCTGTGAATTTGTGTTCCTGTGTTTACTGCTTAGGAAATGGTGGCAGTCATTATGAGAAGACATCTCTTGAATTGGGAAACTAAAATCTTTTACTGTAGTCTTTAGTTGTAAACGTCTGTTTAATGTATAAATACAGTGTGTATCCATTTATTTTATGATTTACTTAACCTAACATCCAGGAGAAGTAACTTTGGAATTTGAGGAGGAAGTATGCTTATAATTCTTAATTAGTTCAGTTCATTGTGTAAAATTGTTGTCAAGTGAAAATATTTTTCAGATGCCCCTTTAGAAAGGGGAGATGGCACACTTTAGAAAGTTGAGATGGCTCACACCATAATAAAGTTCTTCCTGTACACTTCTTCTATATGTAGCACTTCTTTTATTTCAGTGTACTGCTGTTGCAGCACTTCTTTTGTGTGTGGGTGTACTGTTTCTGTGACATGCTAGGCAAAGAATATGGACTTCATGGTGACACTCTACAGTGAGCTTGAACATGTTGAAGATCATTGAAGAGACACGTAGAAATCTCTTAATTCCTTGGGTGTTGCATTTTCTCTGAACAGGATACTTATTCCCACGAAGCTCTGTATTTTAAAAAGTATATACTGGTTTATTTAGTAGAGTTGGATTGGGCTTGCACGGCAAGGTTTTGGTAGCAGGGGGGAGGGGTACAAGGGTGGCTTCTGTGAGAAGCTGCCCTGACAGTGGTAGCATCTCTAGGATTATGTATTTTTAAGAGGGGGACAAAATTACTGCACAGGACTAATTGCAGCTGGAGAGCAGACTGAGAATATCTGAGAGAAACAGCCCTGCAGGCACCCAGGGCAGTGCAGAAGGAGGGGCAGGAGGGGCTCCAGGTGCTGGAGCAGATTCCCTGGGGCAGCCCACGGTGAGGCAGCTGTGCCCCTGCAGCCAGGGAGCTCCATGGGGAGCAGAGATCCACCTGCAGCCCCTGGAGGACTCCACGCTGGAGCAGGTGGATGTCCAAGGGAGGCTGTGACCCTGTGGGAAGCCTTTGCTGGAGCAGGCTCCTGGCAGGACCTGTGGCCCCGTGGAAAGAGAAGCCAGTGCTGGAGCAGGTTTGCTGGCAGGATATGTGACCCGAGGTGGCACCACCATGGTCGAGCAGGCTGTGCCTGAGGGTCTGCACCACTTGGAAAAGGACCCGCACTGCAGGAGTTCCTGGAGAGCTGCAGCCCACTGGCAGGACTCACATGGGAAAAATTTGTGGAGTAGTTTCCTGTGGGAGGGACCTCACTCTGGAGCAGGGGAAGAGTGAGAGGTGTTCCCCTTCTCTCTTGAGGTAGGAGTGTCAGAGGTGGCATATGATGAACTGGCACAATCCCCATCCCCCTGTGTCACTCAGGAGAAGGAAGTAGAGAGAACTGGGGGTGAAGCTAAGCCTTGGTGGAAGAGAGGGGAAGGTGCTCTTAGCATTTAGTTTTTATTTCTCATTACCTTACTCTGCTTTTGATTGGTAATGAATTAATTTTTTTCCCAAGTTGAGTCTCTTTTGCCCATGACAGTTGCCAATGATATAAACGACCTCTCTTTGGCCTTACCTCAGCCCGTGAGCCTTTTGTTGTATTTTCTGTCCCCTGTACGACTAGAGGAGGGGAGTCCTGAAGTGGCTTTGGTGGGCACCTAATGTCCAGCCAGGGTCCAGCCACTCTCTTAAAAGAGTGAGAAATCACTTTATAGTAACAGAAACTTTTGTTTTTTTCCCCCCTCAATCAGTAGAGCTTGAAAATGAAGGACTGAACCTAGCTCTTACTGAACTTCCATAGCTAATTCCTACTGTACTTGGATTTATATTATTTTAGCCCAGGTAGGGAGTATTAGCAAACTGTTTAGTCAGTCACCATTTATTTCCTGAGCAGTGTATTTTGTCAAAATCATATCAAGTAAAAGCATATGTTTTAATAGGTGGGACAAGCTTAATGAAAACATAGATTTCTTTTTTGTCCTGTGATACAAATTATTTCAAATGGTTGGCTTTTAGTTTTAGTATCTTTGGAGGTGTGTAAAGGGCTGTGTATTTGGGCTGTGTTATTTCTGTGGAGTCTTGCTTCCTTCTCAGCAGCTCAAGAGGCTTTTTTATTTTTCTTTTTTTATTTGTTAGGAGTAGACTTGGTGGAAGCTAACTGCAAAATATTTTGTGGACATGGGAAGCTTATCATAATCATCTTTCTACCTTCTACTGCTTTGTGATCTTGTTGCCCCACAAAT
This sequence comes from Cinclus cinclus, assembly GCF_963662255.1. Classification (NCBI taxonomy): domain Eukaryota; kingdom Metazoa; phylum Chordata; class Aves; order Passeriformes; family Cinclidae; genus Cinclus; species Cinclus cinclus. The sequence continues at coordinate 10,284,206 of NC_085049.1, forward strand.
GAAATGGAGACCTTCTCTATCTTCTACTGGTAAACTACAAAAAAACTGTACAAGATAATTCCAGGTCTTCATAACTTCAACAGAACAAGATTTTCTTGTATTCCCTTGCCAGTGTCACTCACTGCTTGTTTATTCTATGATATGTAGGTTGTAAATTGCTTAGTGTTGGGGGTATTCATTTTAAAGCAGGAATTTTGTGAAGAATTTTCACGTTTCTGGGTGTCCCTGAGGAGAATAATCTGCAGAATTTTGTTTGAGAGTTGTCTTTGAATTCTGCAAGTCAGACTAGAAAATACTTATTATACTCATAAACTGAAGACATTTGAACTAAGAATTAAGTTCAAGTGTTAATCCATGGAATAACTCTCATTTTGACACAGTATTTTTTTTTCATTTGCCAAGATTAAAAAAAAATTCTGTATTAATTTATACTTTTTAAAGAGGTGAGCTACTGGGTATTGTTAAGCTACTCTGTGAGCTTTGAGGGAGGAAACCAGAAAATCTGTACATTCAGATTGAGCTTCTCAACTGCTTTTTACTTGCATCAGACTGTGCATTGGTTTTGTTACAATACAGTGATTTCTAGAAGGGAAAGTTTAAGCCAAACTTCCCTCGGCTGCATATACATTGTATTTGCAGTCACTTAAAAGGTAGGATTTACTTGTGGCTGTTGATGGGGTATGTTACAGAACACATTGATTGTTTCTTTTGTTGAGGAGGTTTCACAATTGACTGTAATTGCTTTGTAGATGTGAAAATAAAGTAGAGGCTCTTTAGAACCTTCTTTCTTTATGTGTTGCTTCTGACAAAACTGGAAGATTCATTGGCCTGTGATGCTTTTCATGAGCTTGGCAGTAAAGGGTTCTTTCAGTCTTTTGTCCTCTTTCAGCAAGAGTCAACATTTGTATATGCTCTTCAATCTTGCTTTGATTTGTAAGTGATAGCAGAAGTCAAGTGTGTCTCTTAACCATACAAAAATGTTGAGATAAAATCTAGGTCTTCCCATGATAATTGTAATTCTGGCTGAATTGATCATTCAGCAAAGGTTATAAATCAAACTGTTGTTGCTGCCTACTAGCTGAGTGTCTGTTTTTAGAGTTATATTAACTCCTGTTTGTACAATTTACTCAATTTCATACTCAAGTTGCAGGGAATTTACAAGTTAGTTTCCTTTTTTGGGGAGAAACAGGTTGGAAAGGAAGATTTATGTCTGTTTAACCTATTCCTAGAAAGGTTTGTGTTGCTTAGGAAAGCTTGTTTGGTTTCCATGGTCTGCTGTACACATAAATCTGCTTTGTCATCCATCCCTTCCCACAGAGATGTTAGGAGGAGGCTTTTCTTGGACGTGACTGTTTCAGTCACTTAGAATAAAGACGTCCTGTAAGTGCAGCTACCTTACTATATTTGTGCCACTACAGTTTCTGTTCTCTCCCTGCTGCTTATCATGATGTGTGGAGAGGCAGCAGACATCTCGGTTGCCAACTGTTTTGGTTTTTATTTCACTTATGTTCTTAAGATTCTCTGTAAAGTACATTCTTTGCTTCACCCTAAGAATTGTGAGGGTTTAAGTTTTGTATCCTTATTAGAACACTCCTCAGAGGAAAGGTATGAATGCTGTGGAATCACTGTTAGAGCATTCATTTATGTGGATTACTGTCAGCTCTTTGCACCTTTTATCAACATGCTTCCTGAGTAGTTTGTTTAGGAGTCACTCTACGTTGCCTTCTAGAATTGAGGGCCTTCTTTGGTTTGGTTCTGAAATATTTCTGATTTGTTAGTAGTGAACATATTTGCTGCTTCTATTTTATGTGAATGCTTAAGGAAGAGTAATTGGTTTTCTTTGCTTCCACTTGGGGTTTATAATGCAAGTATCATGAATAAAACATCAGGGCTGTATCTCAGCTGTATTACTGAAGCATAACATTATGTAGAAGCTTGAAATCAGATTTCCTCTCTCCTTGTGGAGGTTAAAAAGCCCAGCGAACTCTTGGAGCAGGTACTGGCTTCAGGCCAGGAAATAAGGCATGAAGTGCTGGCTGCAATGCACATAAGCCTAGTAAAATCTGACTTCTGTAATGCTTGGCCTCATAAGTGACTCTCAGCTTTGCTTGCAAAGATGACTGCTTGATATTAGTAATTTCTCTGGGTCTAGTATTTTACATGCAGAAAGCATGCCTAAGAGCTCTGCTTTTCTATGTTAGGGATTTAAAAACCTGGAGTGACTTGACAAGAAAGTAAATGAATAATGAGATTGCTCAGGTAAGCTGTTGGTGATGGTAGGTAAGCAGGGGAAGCACCAGTGAATTAAATCTGTATTCACCAGTGCGAATGCAGCACATCTCGTGTTTTTACTAATTATATCTGACTGCTCTTAATACATTAGCCTGTGAGTGTAATAGAAAGGATTTTTCAGTTGGTAGATAAGGCTGTCCTTCCCAGGTATTTGCAAAAGCCTTTAAGTTCAGAGTATGTATAGATAGTTTCAGTGTAGATGTGCACCCAAGAAAATGCAAACTGTACTTTTTCCCCCCAGTTCTTATATAATGCATGCAATTCCAATTTTGACAAATGAGCTGACTGCAGATGCAGAATAAGAGCAGAAGGTACAGGAGTAAGCAAAAATTACAGTTAACTTGGGTTGTTGCATGCAGCCACAACGTAACAAACAAAACTTTTCTGAGTTAAAGAAGCTTAGGTTGGATTACGCAACAGATAAATATTAGCTTTTCATATTGTAAGTACTGGGATTTCCTTGTAACTCCTCCTCTATATCCTCTTAATAGAGCTTGCATAAGAGTAATAGGAAACACGTATATGGCAATTATTTTTATGTTATTGCTTAATTGTGAAATATTTGCGTTTCAGGTCAAATCAAAGACAAAGTTAAAGAAAGGGAAAAGAAGCAAAAAGAAAAGAAGAAGCACAAAATAATGAATGAAATTAAGAAAGAAAATGGAGAGATCAAATTACTGCAGAAAGGTAGGTTAAAACAATGTAGTGTTTTTTCATTCTAGTACTAGAAGTATTTGTGATTGGAGACTGTGTTTTAGTACTATGTTTTTCATTTGACTTACGCCATTTTTCCTGGTTAATTGGTGCAAGAGCTGCAAATGTAAACCTGATATAATGTTGATTTTTTTTTTCTTTTTTTTTTTGGTCAATGTGCTAGGTCCTGGAAATTAAAGATAAAACTATCATCACAGTGTTGCATATGTAATAGAGGTAATAGGAAAGACTAGTACTTCAAGAAACAATATTGGTGATTCTTCAATAACTTCTGACAGGATGTAGGTTATCATTTTATATATTGTGGAGAAGAACGGTTGTGCAGGTTACATTTTCTGTCTAACATTAATTGTACAAGACTGAGTAATTACGGAGTTAGAATTCAGGAGCTTTGTCAAAAACTAAGCAGTTGTATGCAACATGCAGTCTCAATTTTGGCTGATTTCTTCAGCTTTCTATTCTGTAATGAAAGGTTGTGAAGGTTGCATTCTCGTGTGTTTTGTGCACCCACTGAATCTTAGAATTGCACAGTAGTTGAGGCTGGAAGGGATCTAGTCCAGCTGCTCCAAGTAGAATCAACAAGAGCAGGTTCTCCAGGATTATCAAAGTCTTTATCTTCAAGGTGGAGGCAACAGTCTCTGGACAGCTACATTCAGATGATATATACAGAAGATTTTTTTTTTAATATAATGATGATGGTAAGAAACTGGAACAGGTTGTCCATAGAGGTGGTGAATGTCCCATCCCTGGCAGCATTCAAGGTCAGGTCAAGGACTGGGCTCTGAGCAACCAGATCTAATTGTGAAGATGTTCCTGCTTATTGCAGTGGGTTAGACTAGATGGTCTGTAAAGGTCCATTCCAATACAAACTATGTCTGTTGTATGGTCTATGAAGAAAGGCAGAGACTGCTGGGACTGGAGAAGAGGAGGCTTAGGGGGATTCTCATCCATGTGTCTAAAAACCTGATGAAAGGGAATGAAGGAGGTCATTAACCTGTGCTTCAGTGGGTTTATTCTCCAGGTGCAGGGCTTTGCCCACCCCTCTGTTAACTTAGAGTCCCTCAAGTTAGCCTATTTCTACAGCCTCTCGAGGTCCTCCTCACTTGCAGTGCAACTCTGTGCTACATCAACTCCTCCTTCCAGTTTTGGATCAGCTGCAGCTTGCTGAGGGTATGCTCTGTCCTATTATGCCATTAATGGAGAAGCTGAACAATACTGACACAAGATGTTAAGGTCTGGATTACCCCAGCAGTGACTGTTTCCACCTGGAATTTGTGCTGCTGCTCGCAATCCTTTGAGGACAGCAGTTAAGCCAGTACTTGAACCACTGTACTCTTCACTTAGGTCATGCTGTGTCAGATTTTCTGTGAGGGCGTTGCTTGAGTAGACCAAATGCTTTTTTAGTCTGTTATTTTCACACTCAGCTTTTGAAGTTAGGAATGAATTCCTGTTTTTTGTTTTTTTTTTCTGTTACCTTGTTTGTAAATTAAATTCTACAGTATACCAGAAACTGAAATCCTCAAACCAAATCTTGATCTTCAGAATGCTCTTATGAGGTCACAGGCACAATTACAGGCAGCCCCCCTGTAATTAGTACATCACATAATATACACATAAGTAACTGTGTTAGCAACAGTGACACCTTAAAACATGTGCGATTAGATCTCAAAGTATTGCCTTGAACTTGAGGATTCTGTAAGCTGGTGACTTCCTGTGAAAAGGGCAGGTGTGACTAGTCTTTGCTGAGCATGGAAGGAAGTTGGTGGTTGCAATACTGGGCAACACTTAACTGCCATAACAGTGGGTTCTGTAGGCTTTGTTTAAGTTGCAGCCTTTTTTCACACTGGGTCCCGTTTCTGTTGCCATTCAGTGGATGAGGTGCAATCTGCAGGGACAGCGAGCTGTTTTATACCAATCTAATAGATGATACCTAATGGGGCTGTTGAGCCTAAAATTGTGCTGTATTTTCAGGTTTGTGTGAAAGTGCATATACCCAGGGACTCTGTTAGCTCTGCTGAGAAACAGGATAGCTTGTTTTCACAGCAAAGAGTGGTACAAGTGCATTAGATGCTTTACCCCTATTTCATTTGACTTTTCATCACTCTGTTATATATTAGGTTTTCTTTAAGGTGTTGGCTGTTAAGTGTTTTGTAGAGGCTATGTTTGGTTTGCCAGTATCCTGAAAAATTCACTCCTATTTCAAGGAAACAAGGGAGTGAGTCGGGAAAGCAGGCAATTATTTAGAGCAGACAGATGATCTCCACAAGGTTTGTATCCTGTTCAGAATGGCAGTGTGGTGTCTTCTGTGGGCCTCCAAAATCTGACTGGATGTGTTTGTATACGGTGTTAGGTTTGTATAACATTGTCTGAGCTGTCCTGCTGATCTAACTTTACGTTCTGGGCAAGATCGAGGAGTGGCAGAAGTGTTTTATGATGCAGCTTATATATATATATCTCAGTGGTCAGTGTTTCTGTGACCTTTTCAAATACTAACTTGTTATCTGAGAGTGTCTTCTTCCTGTGTAACAAAAGTTAAGCTTCAAGCCCTGTTCTTTTGAGCTCAGGATTTACTGTGTGGGCTTTGTTCCAAAGTTTTGGAATGAGTCTGCTTTGCATTTCTTTGGGTTTTTGCTTTTGTGGTTGTTTTTTCTGTTTTGTGTGTATGTGTTTAGAGACCAACAATACAGTGCCTAAAGACAGCTTATTTCCTTTTTCTAGGTATTAGATCTATATCTTGCTGTAAAATAGTGCTTTAACTATCTGTTTGTGACTGACTTTAGTTGAGGGGGTGGAGGTAGGAGCCTACGTGACTTCAGACAGCTGAAGTGGCTGTCCAAGGTCAAAGGTGATGAGTTATAGAAGAGGTCGGTACTGAGGGACTGATGCCTTTTGAGGGAGAGCTGGTGCATAAGCCTAATTTTGGTGCTCTAGCCTGAATGTGGAAGAGTTTATTTATACTTGGAGGCTCAGGGTTGTGAGCTGTTCATCTGCCTAAACTTGGGTTGGTGTTCTGTTGAAAGCAGTGATCAACTTGCCCGCGTTGGAGTAGGGTGATTCTTAAAAAGGGTTTTTCTGCTGTGCTTGAGGCTGCTAAAGGAAAGGAGACTCTTTCAGAGAGCCTGATGGCTTTTCTTATGAACTTAGAATGAAAAGGTTTTCTTGTCACCCTTTTGCACTTAAAAGATGTAATCTCTGTAGATAAGGCTATTTAATTGCCTCCATGTCTCTCTGTCTGCTATGTGGAAGGAAGAGTTCAGTTTTCAGACAAAAGCTGCTTGGAGCATGCATATTAAAAATTAATAAATTCAGCAACAGTTAAAAATTCAGGAACTCTAAATGATTTTAACTTATTTTTAAGAAAAACCTGCACTGTAAATAGTTGCAATCTAGAAATTGAGCATTTAATGTGAAATATTTGCACCAGTGTGATATGACAAAGTTACTGGAGGTCATGCAAAAGGAGGATGGTTAATAGGTTTTTTTTGTAAACAGTCCCATTTATGTTTTTCATTTTAGAAAAAAAGTCAGTCTTGTTTTTCTGGTTATTTATATCTGAGCAACTGCTGAAATTGCAGTAGGAGAAAGTCTTAGTGTGTGTTTCTGCAAGATAAAAAGCCTTGGTTTATTGAGTGCCAAAGTCCAGGAAAGAACTGAAAATGATTATTTTATTTGCTGGTATTGTCATACGTAAATACAAATTGTTTTCTAAAGCTTTTTAAGAATTATTCTTCTGGAAGAAATGACATTTAATTGCACAGTCTTACAAACCTTTAAAATTTTTATAGATGGGTTTTTTACACAAATAATTACAAAATCAGTATATTGAACATGAGATGTGAGTCTTTGTGCATCTTGAGGTAAAATGTTTAAGTATTTGTATGCAATGCACTTCAGATGGGGAAATGAGTAAGATTGAGATAATAGTGCAGGGCCCAGTCCACGACACTGATTTGTCTGATACTGAGTTTGCTTCACAGTCCTCATGTACCAAGTTACCAACTTTTACCTATAAAACATATGAGTGGGGGGTTAAAACACAGATGTGAAATGGGATGGAGCAAGTGGCAACTGGAGGGAGAGCTGTGCTGGAAAGCTTTCTGGTGGAGCTGAGGATCTGAAGCTGGGGATCTGAAGCAAAGACTTCTGGTACATCAAAATGAAAATGTTATATTTTGGTGACTGGGCTCTCATAAAGTAAGGAAGTGAGAACCAGTTTTACTTACTGGCTGCTGTTAAAAGTGTTTACCTTCCTCCTACTAGCTGTCAGCTAGAAAGCTGTGGAAAACAAAGTGCTTAGTGTTACTAATTTTTGGCTTTTGTTTTGAAATATCTAAAGTCCCCCTCTAATAATTTGGACCTCAAAGTTGAGAAATAACTGCTCTGGTTCAAGCAACTGAAAAAAGTACTAGACTTCGTGGTCTCAGATATTTAAAATTTCAGATCAAATGATCAAGCAGAGAAAATGGATGCAACACTACATAAAATAAATTTCAGGTAGTGTCTGATTTCTTGCAAAAACTTGAAATTGTGAGGTGTCTGTAATTAATGAGAGATCAGGCTGTCTAGCATCAGTTTCAATTACAAGTATGTGTCATCTTGTAATAACAGAGCATTGGCTTATTTGCATAAAATTTGAACAGTTTTGAGTACGAGTCCTTAGTAGTAAGTCCCATGTCAACAAGAGTGACAGGGATATTATGACGCCACAAAAAATGAGCTGTGCTGAGTTGCCTTGAAAGATCTGCCATTCCTATAGATGTGTGAGTGTGAGAATTAGTTTTCTGTTTGATACACAAGGCCTGGTGCCTAGAGGATGGCTGAAAGTTATTTAGCATTCTGATACTGCTGAGTATCTGCATGCATGAACAGAATGAACATAACTTCCATTCTTCTGATTTCTTTCTTGATACAGTGCGAACTTTGGAACTTTATCCTTGTGCAGTTACTGCAAAGCCAGATGAGAGCAGAAGCTGTTCTTAGGTGTTTTTGTAGTCCAGTAAAGTGTGAGCTCAGTCTGCTTTTTAACAGTAGATCAAAGGGGAAGTTCCTGTGAATGTGTATGGCTGAGGGTTTTTATATACAGCCCTTGTCCCTGTTATTTCTCATTCTTGGTGTCCTAGGGCAGTGAGTCCCATTAAATAAATGTTTTCAATACAACTGAAAATTATCTTCTGTCTTGTGTTTCCAAACCACGTAGTGGGAAAAACTTTTTGTTTATAGGTTCTGTATCTATTGTCTAAATGGATCTCAGGACACAGAGGCAAAGATGCCATGCACTTCAAAGTGTGTGAAATCAGATTCCGAGAGTCATACGTACATGTATGTATGTATCTACACAACTGTGTTGTGTGTGCTGGAAGACCCTCTGAAATGACCATCTTGAAAGTTTTGGGTTGCCAGTGTATGCCTCAGCAGCCTGAGATGAATCCAGTTGGCTTGCATCAAGTGCTGCACTGCTGTTCTCAAATCTGACTTCAAAAAAAAGTAGTTTGGATATCTCAGTTGTGTGTTGGGATCGTTGTTTCAACTTTTGGGTTGCTTATTTATGTGTTCAGAAAATTCTGTATGTCCGCTCTGGAGCGACTTGATTACTGCCCTAGAGAGATGTGGAAAGCTGCTCTTCTTTTTTGGTGTCCATTAATGAAGTGTCAAAGGAGTGTTACTAGTTTTGGAAGAAGCAGTGCATTTTACTTTAAAGTACGTTGATATATGCAGCAGAGGAATGACTGAATGTTTCTGTTCCTCTCTACAGCTGATGTAGAAGAAGAAAAAGAAAGTACTTATTGGGCATTGCTGATAGCAATTCCACTATTCCAGCAAGCTAATTACTTTTGCTCTTAAGTATTTGCAGCTTCTGAGCAGCTTTAAACATCTACTTCAGACTGGATCTTTGAAATTCATCAGAGTAAAAGCCTTAGGCTAGAAATGTGCTTCCTTTTCTGTCACATTCTATCCAAGCTTTACTGTGAAGTACTATATACTTCTAGAAATCAGTTTTTCATTTCGTGTTTGTATTCTTCAAGAGAACTGTCTGTACACTCAAGTAGTTTAGCATAAATATTCCAAAATTGGGTGTATACAGGTGTCAAAGCAGTATGGAGAGCAAGCATCACCCGCACTCATTGTAAAGGGATCTGGAAGAAATTGTAGTCTGATCCATATTACAGTTAAATGAACTAAAATGTTTACCTTTTAAAAGGTAAATTTTTTAACTTCTTTTTTAAATTTGGAAGTTCAAGTGTTTAGGTTATAAAAATTTCTATTTAGGTTTGTAACGAAATTGATCCTGTCTCATAAATGTACTGTTGAGTGAGGTGGTGGGACTTCTTTTAACACGTGAAAATTCAGCTTTGTTTAGTGCTGGGGTGGATGGAGAAGGTGTGGGTGACAGGGTAGCTAAGCAGACCAGGTGGTTTGCTGCCCTGAGGAAGGGTGGGTGCTGGTACCCCTTGTGTCCTGCTCCCAGTGGTCTGTATGCTTTAGTTCCTGTCTGACAGTGCTGTGAGCCAGCTCACTGATCAAGCAGCAGCAGAGTGAATAGTTTTCTGCTGAGCCATTAAGCTACTGTGCCAGTGATGAGCATCAGTCAGCAGCAGTGGTGCAGGACTGTGTGCTGGGAGCAGTGACAGAGCAGGGTGGGGGTTGGATCATCTGCCAGTGAGTTCATACATTGCTCAGCTGTGTCCTAGCCATTTGAAGGCTGAACTGATAATTGAGAATGTCACATTTTTTCAGTCTTCCCATATACAGTTTGATTTTAAAATGTTTTTTTTTTTTTTTTCTTTGCAGTGTGGTATATGAAGTATCTATAAAAATAAATTTCTGTTTGTATGTCATTTGCTGCTGGTGGGGAAATGGGGTTTCTGACAGAATTTGTGTTGTGTATGCAGTAGCTAAAGCTCATGTGAATTTTAAAAAAGGCTTGAAACAGCTAAGCAGGTTTTGAAGTTGTTTTACCGAATTCCTGCTTGAAGTGGTTTTAGAGAACTAAGTTACTCTTTTCAGAATGCAATTTTTTTCAAAATCTTTCATTCTAGTAATGTTTTGGGAAAAAAAAAATTGAGTCCTTTTCATGCTCTGATTTCTGTGTTTTAAAGCTTTTTCTCCCACTTCAGTGGCATCAATAGCTCAGACCCTTGAAGATGGGGTTCATGTTTTGTCTCCCAAGGATAGATACTTACAATTTTACTCTTTTTCAGTTGCAGGTAGCAGTTCAGGGGGCCCTGCTACCTTCCATCATAGATCTTCTGGTGGTTTTTGTTCTACAGCCTTTTGTTGTTTCAGTGATTGTTGCTCTCTTGGTTTCCAAGTGTTTCAGAATTAAAAATGATCTCAGTTCCATCATTCTTATATATAGAGATGCACAAAATTCTGTGGAAGAGAATTTTGTGCACTAAAGTGAGGGGCTGTGTCCAAATATTTTGCTCCAAATTGTGTGCCTAATTTTTGCGACTTGGTGTGATGTGAGAAAGTGCAATGATGAATTGTGATACTTTGTATATATGTAAATGGCATAACCCTTTTATCTTGTGTGCAGAAGTAAAAGCACTCTATATTAAAATCAATGTATTTAAAGCTGAGAGTAAAATTTCTTTTATATTCCCGAAAAGGAATTATTTTTATCCTCTGGTTAAAAACTTCTCTCTTCCAAAGGTTTTGTAGAGATAGCGTGAAAACAGAGGGAATAATAAATATTCTTCATTTAAAAAATGTCTTAGTGTACTTCCTTCAAAGCTTTTAAGTGCTTCCATAGATGTATACCAAGTTAAATAAAAAGTACTTTTACAACTGGTTTTGCAGACAAACCCTTTTGGATATGTTCACGTGAACTCTGCATAATTTGAGACTGATTTACATTCCACCTGTGTTGTTTCTGTCTTAAAGACACCACTGCTTTCAAGGCCGTGGCTGTGGTCTTTTGAGTGTTGCTTGTTGATGATCTGAAAAAAAAATCAACAATTTCAGCTGGAAGGGGCCTACAGTGATCATCCAGTTCAACTACCTGATTGCTTCAGGGCTGAGCAAGAGTTAAACCATGCTGTTAAGGGCATTGCCCAAATGCCTCTCAAACACTGCCTCATTGGTGGGCATTGACCACCTCTCTAAGGAAGCCTGTTTTGTTGTTTTATAGTGGAATTTTTTGTTTGTTTGGGTAGGTTTTTTTGCATTTTATTGCATAGCTGCATCACATTAAGTTATGGATTAAAGGAACTGCCACCACATATTACAGGAGCAGTTGAATGAAATTGATTGTTAGTAAAACTCAGAAGATCAAATCAAAAGGAATGGGACAGAGTGCAAGGGGAAATTAGATCATCTTCTTTCTTGTAGTTTAGGAGTGGAAGTCAGTAGTTTTTGCTGTTTTGCACAGATACAGATTCTATGATATAAGTACTTTACATTTCAGCTAGTAATGATGGAATGTAATTTAATAGCTGGATGTTCAGGGAGAACATGCTGATCTTCAGTTGTTTTAGGATTTTCTTTGGTGATTACAAACATGCTCAAGTAGGAAAGAGCAATTTCTCTCTTACCACAGCAGATAGCTTCTTGCTTTGGTATTTTTTGCCATTTATATTACTCTGATTGAACTCGAGTAAATATAAATTTCCATCCTTTCCCTGTCATGCATGATGTCTCAGATCCAAGTGGCTAATTTCAACAAAAATCAGAGCTCCATTTAAAAACTAAGTGAAGTGGGTGGGCAGGTAACTCTGCTTCCCCATGCATCGCCTTGCTCCAGCATTTGATGCCATAATTGCATAGTTTGTATGTTCAGACTAATAAGATATCTGCAGAATGCTTGGCTTCTTTGTGATATCCATCAGTATAGCCAAAAATGTTCATATTTAGAGTGAAACGATTTTCAAATGCTAAGTTAAAACATTTTTAAGAGTTCACAATACCTGCATACTCGTGGTTGTTTTTGGTTATGTGGGAGGGAGGTCCAAGTCTGTATTTTGAGAGTGAGATTTGTGTTGAGATTTCAAAGCCTGCAGTGGGTAAGTTCCCACTGTCATAAACCATTTCTCTGTTTTTATTTCCAGCTGACTGGTGCTGGTACCATAATGACACCCTTAGAATCCCCCAGAACATAGCAGTAGGTGTTTTTTGTCAGGTGTTGACATTACACCCAAGGACCCCGCCAGCCTGAAGGAACTATTTTCAGGATTCCTTTAAGGTTGAGGTACTTAGTTGTTGTTGTTGCATCTGTTGCTGCTCTTCCTGGTTTTCTCATGCCCACTAGAGTTAGACTCTGGTGACAGAAAGAGGATATCTCAACAAAGTGGTGAATATTGCCTCTACCCAATAAGGCAGTCCTGTTGCAGAGGTTTGATGCTGGATGTACATTAAATTTAGCCTAGGAAAGGACAGACTTCCATGAAGATGCTCTGCCTTTTGGCACTTGAACTTAGTTAGCTAAAAGTGAAATTGTGTTCAGAGAGTGTGCCGAGTTAAATCTGATTCTGAGTCTTTGTAGTTATTAACTGTGTGGATTAGGTTAAGAAATCCTAGAATCTATTTCCTTGTTTGGGCTAAATAAGAAATGTGACCTCAGAGCACTTCTCCTTCCCCTCTCTGTGAGAAAATAGAATCCAGAGAGATAACTAAATTTGCCTCCACTTCAGGAATCCCAGAAGTATTTAGCTGCTGTCACAAACCTCAGGAGACTCAGACCTAAGTGTCTTAATTGCTTGTTCTGTTACCTATGTTACAGCATCTGCATCTTCCATATCCAGCCTCTTAATCATCAGCAAGAATTTGTGATTCCATGCACCAACAGTTGTGATCTCACTTTGTTTGTTTTTTTTTTTTAAAGGATTCTTCTAAGTTACTTGGGTGGAAGATGGCAAGCTGAAAATAGTCTACAGCAACATAGTAGTAGAGACTCACTAACTTAACTCTTGCAGATTTCATATTACTTAGTCTTGCAATGAAATACACAATTTTTAAATGTCAAAGCTGCTGTGTTTGAACATGCTGGTCTTGAATTGCTGGTGTGAATGTAATTTTGTGCTGAAATATACCCACTGACTTAGTTTTACTATGTGCTAAATCATTTTGACTGCTTCATCTTAGGGCAGTGTAGTGTTAGAAGTTTTTTGGGCTACCACTTCTATTACTTGCCAAAAAAAAAAAAAAGGCAGTCATTTAAAACAAGTGAGAACATTTACCTTGGGAATCACTTGAATGTGTTATCCCCAAATGAGTAATTTCTGTCTTTAGGACGTTCTGGACACTTAGGACAGTTTGCTTTCCCTTTAGCTTGTATGTTATGTTAACTTGAAGACAGTTTGGTTTTTTTTGTGAGCATTTTCTTTAACGTGTCTTTTGTTTTAATTTTATTTATGTTACAATATGTATGGGATCAGTTTTTAGATGTTCCCACATATACTTCTTCAACAAAGATTATCTAGTTGTGAAAGAATGACCATGTGAAGCCCATCAGACAAGGTCAGTTCTGGCAGTGGCATCTTGTGGGCAGCTTGCTGCTGCAGGTTCTTCTCCATGGATGGTTTGCAAGCCCCTTGTTTGGCAGTGTGGGACAGCTGTCCTGTGATGTCTCTGGGCTTTATGGGGCAGTAACTGCTAATGACCAGCTAAAGGCAATGTTGGACTGCAACTCATCCTGGAAGCAGCCTTGGGAGGCTTAGGTTATGGTGATGTCTTTCCCTTGTTGTCTCAGTGTATTTATCAGTTGCAATGTGACCATGGCAGGTGTCTCTTACCTTCCTCAGGTTTGGCAACATACCCATTGTGACCCTTTTGGTCTCTGGTCTTTGTGTGAGGGTTTTGGTGACTGGGAATCTTTAAATACCTATTTTGTATAAAAACATCCTTAAGAGATTTTTTTTTTAAACTCTTAACAGGTGGGAAGGAGAAACCAAAAGCCAATGCAGAAGAGCTACAGATTAAAAAAGTTAAGAAGAAAAAGAAAAAGAAACATAAAGAGAATGAGAAGAGGAAGCGTCCAAAAATGTACAGCAAATCCATTCAAACCATCTGCTCAGGACTGGTTTCTGATATTGAGGATCAGGAAGCCAAAGGCATCATAGATGATCATCTTAAGGATTTCAATGGGAAAAATATGGATCCCAAGAAGGACTGTGGGTCCAAGATACCAGAGAACAGTGAGTTTCCATTTGTCTCGTTAAAGGAGCCACGGGTTCAAAATAAACTCAAAAGGTTGGACACATTGGAGTTCAAACAGCTGATTCATATTGAGCACCAGCCTAACGGAGGTGCATCAGTTATCCATGCCTACAGTAATGAACTCTCCCACTTGTCTCCTGTGGAGATGGAGAGATTTGCAGAAGAGTTTGTGGGTCTGGTTTTTAGTGAAAATGAAAACTGTGCAGCTTACTATGTAATGGGTATTGTTCATGGGGCAGCTACTTATTTACCTGACTTTTTAGACTACTTTTCGTTTAATTTTCCCAATTCACCAGTGAAAATGGAGATTTTGGGAAAGAAAGATATAGAGACAACAACTATGTCAAATTTTCATGCTCAGGTAAGAGGTTATGCATTTTACTTTCTAAAGTCATATAATGGTTTCAAACAACTGTGAATTGGGTGGTTTTGGGGTTTTTTTTGGAGTAATTGCTATCAGCTCTGCTATGTGGATGACACAGAAGACTAAAAACAAGGGATTTATTTACTAAGTCAGTTCTGCATTACTGAAGATGAGAAGAGACATAAAATTAACTGAGACGTCAGATTGGATTTTTTGGTGGGAGGGCAAGTGTTTGCATGCTTGTGTGTGTAGGTTTCTTTGTGTTTGTTTCTGTAGCTGAAGATTTACCAGGAGATTTGGAATGCTAAAATGGTTTAGCTGTGGCTTTCTGGATGTCTGAACAGTAGTTTGTGTATGAACTTTGTCATGAAACTGAAATGCATTAATATCATGTTTTACATAAAAACCCACGTAGGGCACAGTTAAATTAGCTGCATTTGTAGTTTGGGTTTTCTAAATCCATCCTTAAAGAAGAGCTTGGGGGTTAATGTGGCCACTGATATGGACCTTAGCCCTTTGCATTTCTCCTCACTTGGCTGGATTCTCTGGAAAGCTCTTAGGTTAAATGGTAGGTTAACTGGCAGCTTTTGAATATTTTTTATTTAAAATTTTTTTGGGAGAAAGGACTGCATACTCTGTTAACAGAAGCTACTGATTAAACATCACCTCTGCTGTTTATTAACTTCCTGTAGAAAATACAATTCTGTTGCACAGAAATTATTTATAGCACTGGTTTTCAGGAAGAAATCTGTCGGATTTTCACCTTGATGATGTTATTGCAAAAAGCCCCTACAGTGAGTATGAAACAATTTATGCAGAAACTCAATCCTGTTTAAATTATTTCAACTTTGTCACAATTATTCTTTTAACTCCCATATTTATGAATTTAGGTGTTGTATGGATCAGCTTTAAATTATTTTAGTCTTCACTTTTGAGACAATTGGAAAGAGTTCATGTATAAGTTACACTGTCATCTTTTTAATGAGAAACATGCCCGTTTTTCCCTTCCCCCCCTTTGGCTGCATAAGTATTTGCATAGAACACTTGAAGCTATTGACAAATTTCAGGTGTGTGTTCTCCACAAGGATATGCAGAGCTAAAATGTTTCTGCATGAGAACATTTGCAGTGTTGGCTGAGAAAATATCTGCTGTCATGGAATGTGAATATTCTGTGAACTACAGTCACTGTTTTCCTTGTGTATGTAAACTGAATCATGAACAATAAAAATCACAGAACATATGATGGGCAGCTCTCCAGAGCTGCTCTATCTTTGGCCATTTTATATAAGAAAAGCTGGATCTGCCCTTCTAAGTGTGTTCCTTAAGTCCAGCCAGTTGTCTTGGGTAGCATTAAGACAGGCATAACTGTGTGCTGGTACCTGCCCTAAAGAAATTGTTAAGGAAAGTCAAAATTTAATTGTTGTGAATTCTAATAGAATTACTTTACTGAAAGGATAGATTAAATTGGTATTACAATGGTAGCATCAACATCTATAGTTAAACCAGTCCTGTGTTTGTTGGGGTTGAAATCGTAATTCCCCATTTTTGTGTAAGCAAAGGAGGAGCAGAGAGAGGCTGTGGTAGATGAAAGAAGCCAAACTGTATTGTTGAAGCATTCAGCTGATCAGCTCTATGGTCTAAGCTGTTTTACTTGGTTGGAGGTTTAGTTCTTTTCCTGTGTGTTCCCTCATTTTTTTTTTCCTTATTTTTCATGGTGTTTTATAACTTCTCAGTTTGGTTGCCTGACAGAAAATGCTTGGCTCTTTGTAGTTTTGCTAACTAAGGGGTATATGGTGTATAAATAACATGTACAGGCAAACATCAGACTTTCTCTTCTATGCTGCATTCCTGTTTCCTGGAATATTTAAGTCAGTATCTTGGTTGCCTAGATATTGATTCTATTTTTCCTTATGATTTTCTTACTTCTGTTTTACTTTGGATGTTTATTTTGATTTTTTTTTTCACGTGGTATGCTACAGTTAAAATGTTTTGTTAGCTTTGTACTCTCTTTTTTGACTTGTTACATTTTGTGCAGAATGAGAACCTTACCCTGTCTCACTAATTTTTCTTGTGAATCTTTTAAATGATAATAGTATCTTGTTGCAGTATATTTTTATGAACCTTTAAATGTTTGGTGTTCTGTTCCTGTATTGCCCAAGCTTTGTGCTGTGGTGTTCCTTGTCCTAAGCAGCCTCAGCAGTGTCTAGAGATTGTTGTTATAACCTCAGTTGAGGAGGGATTTGTTGTCTTAGTTCTAAATAGGAAGTTGATTTTATCAAGTCTGCTTTAAGTATGTATCTTGGACTTCATCAACTTTAAGAAACTTGGTTATTCCTTTGCTAATTTTAACTAAAACACTGAAATAAGGCTCACTTTGGTACAAGAGGTTCTTTGGTGGTTTCTCAGAGCTCATGTAGCACATGTAATCAATCTGACAAATGTACGTATTTTAAAAGATCAAAAAAATGATAAAAAGAAGAATGAAGGCTGAGGTAAGCATGAAATGGAAAGTATTACAGAGT
Source organism: Cinclus cinclus (assembly GCF_963662255.1). NCBI lineage: Eukaryota > Metazoa > Chordata > Aves > Passeriformes > Cinclidae > Cinclus > Cinclus cinclus. The sequence continues at coordinate 10,301,252 of NC_085049.1, forward strand.
GTTTTATGAAGTTTTGTTTTTCAAGTTGATCCTTTTGTTACTACTCAGTCTTCTACCTCCTGTTTTGTGACACATGTGGGTTTGGGATTTTTTTTGGTTTTAAGTAATGCATATTTCTAAAACGTCAAGTTCTGTGACAAGAGGCAGATTGCACAGAGATTCTGTTGTTGATGTCAAATTGGAGTCCTCCTAAGTTTACCTGGAAGGTCTGCATCTCTCAAGTAATTTACTTAATTTTCACAGTTTTAGAGTTGAAAACTAACTCCTTTCAGTTTGCTTCCCAAATACATTTGTGTCAAATAGGAGTGATGTAATTCTACTTGTTAGAAGATTATAAGGGACACAGATTTGTGAGAATTTACAGCAGGTGCAGGAGAGAGGTTTGAAACTGGTTCTTTCTAATGAGAATTAACTTTTAAATTTTGCAGGGAGAGGAACTGGGGACTTTTCATCGTCCAGTTCAGGCGTATGCCTGAGTACTCCTTAAAAGTTTTTTTGCATTTGTGGAACAGTTCTTTCTGAACTGATTGCAAGACTTACTCAGACAGTTTCTGTAACTGGGCAAAATTAAATGAGTCTGGATATCCTTGAAGCCACTAAGTCAGCCCTTCAGGTGGTGAAAAACTGTCTTGTAGCTCAATCTTCCCTGGGCTCTATATTTGTGTGTATGGCAACAGCTGCATCAATTATCTGATAGCCATGAGTCTTGTCAGGTTCTTAGGAGGATTTTGGAGAATGTAATAATCAGCTTTTGCTGCCTGCTTGCAGCTTACATCACCGAAGTTATTCAGTACTCTTGAGACAAATGTTAATATTTTGAACTTGTTGTATTTTCCCTTGTGCTGTGCAAGTGTAAGCTTTTATTGCTGTGCTGAAACCCCAAAGCTCACAGTTGATGTTTAACAGGAACAATTCTTAGTGCATTGATTTTGCTGTCTTGCATCAGAGGCAGCTGCTTAGTACAGATGAAGTAAAAGGCTGCACAGTACCAAACAATTCCTCTGCTGCAAAACAAGATGGACTGTTTTAAAGCCATATTTGACAAGTCCTTGTCTGATGTGTTTGTGAGAGATCTCTAAGTCATTCCACTCTTTCCAAAGAAATCCATTGTAAAATCGTTTTTTTTTCCCTTTTATCCTCTTATCCTTTTTTTCTGATTTTTTAGTGGACCAGGCAAATAATGTCTTTGTCATTCATGTATTTGAAGGTTGCTTAAAAACTCCTTTGTTTCCCCTCTCTCTAGATCAAATAATTTGAGTTATTTTGGTCTGTGATTGCATGTTATGCCTTCATTAGTCTTAGTGTTCTCCCCTTATGTTCAATCCAGTCATCCATACTTTTTTCTTAATATATAACACTAAAAATCAAGAGTGTCTGCCTGGTGTATTGATGTAAAGACTATGAGAAGATTGCTGCAAGTGTTTTGCAAATTACTGCTCTTATTGCTATTTCTTGCTTTTTCAGAGCAGTTTGTCCATCTGCTGTAGCAGCAGCTAGTGCTAATTGAGTTGCTCCCCTTTTCAGGTTTATGCAGTTTATTAAATATGTATGTGAGTGTAGTTGATGCTCTTGTTTAAACTGAATTATATCCTTTGCATTCAGATCCCTTCTCCAATTTCAAGATCTTGTTAATTTTGATCCTTTCCTGGACTTGCAGTGTTAACCATACCTGTGGGTTTTATGAGGATACACTGCCTTCAAATGAAGGATCCTTACTGTCTGCCTCAAAATTAGATAGTTATGTGAGCACAGACAAAACTGCCCACAGTTTGCTCCTACTAGACCATGTTTCTGTAGCAGTTCTTAGACTAGAATGGAAATGTCAAGATGTCTATCCAGTCATAGTAATAAAGGTTAGTTTGGCTTGATGGCTTCCATTTTTTTTTAATGTGGTAGTTTCTAGGTAGTTGATAGTTGTGTCCAGCTAAGTGTTTTTTTTTCTTATAAATTGGAATTGGGCTAAACAGTTTCCAGCTCCTCTGTCTTCTTGACACTTCTTTCTTTAAGATGGTGTGTTACTGTCTTCCAGATTTGAAGAACCTGTTCTGTGGTTTGAGTTAGAATCATGGAGTAGTTTGTGTTGGAAGGGACCCCAAAGAGTATTTGGTTCCAACCCCTGCCATGGGCAGGAATAGGACACCTTCTACTAGAACAGGTTGCTCAGGGCTCCATCCAGCCTGAACACTTCCAGGGGTGGGCCATCCATAACTTTGCTGGGCAACCTGTTCCAGTGCCTCACCACCTTCACAACAAAGAAATTCTTTGTAATAGCTAAAGCTGTCCTCTTACAATTTGAAGCCATTCCACCTTGTACTGTCCCTCTCCTGTTCTCTTGTAGTCCCCTTTAGGTATTAGAAGGTTGCTCTAAGGTCTCCCTTGAGCCTCCTCCCCATGCTGAACAACTTCAATCTGATTGTGAAGAGTGAGTCTGCACAGTAGAGGTGCTTCAGCCCTCATGATCTTCATGGCCTTCCTCTGGACTTGCTCCAGCAGGCTGCTGCTCTTCCAGTGCTGGGACCCCAGAGCTGGATGCAGCATTGCAGGTGGGGTCGCAGCAGAGCAAAGGGGCAGAATCCCCTCCCTTGCCCTGCTGCCCACACTGCTGGGGTGGCAGCCCAGGACATGTTTGCCTTTCTGGGCTGCAAGTGCACATTGCTGGGTCATGTCCAGCCTCTCATCCAGCAGCACCTACCAGTCTTTCTCCCCAGGACTGCACTCAGTTCATTGTCCATGCTGTATTTGTGCTTGGGATTGCCCCAACCCACATGCAGGACCTTGCACTTGGCCTTATTGAACTTCATGAGGTTCACAAGGCCCATCTTTCAAGCCTCTGGGTGGCATCCCTTCTGTCCATTGTGTCAACTGCACCACACAGCTTGGAGTTCTCACTGATGTATTAAAGCTGTTTTACTTTACTGCCTTTATTGTACTTATGAAGGGATGCACATCACTCAGCCTGTTCACCTTAGGCAAAGTCATTCTAACTGTAGCAATTAGACAAATGGCCAGAGCCAATCTGGCACCTGCTGCTGCTACAAGAAAATGTCTCCTCATTCCTTCTTTCCTCCCAGTTGCATGTTCTTGTGTCAAGATGTGCTTCTTGAACTGGTGAGTTCAGTTTGTTTCATTAATCCAGCAGAACTACTTAACTGCTCTTGAGGGATTTGTTTTATTACTGAGTTGGCGAATTACGTTGTTTAAATATGTCAGAGGTAGCTCAAGGATGCCTGTGGGTCTTCACAGTCAGCTCCATTCCATAACAAGCAATTGCATCTTCAGAGAAATAATTTTTGTTGATTTTGTTCCCAGTTTGGAATAAATTCATATTACCATGTTAGCTGTGATGGACACTGAGTAGTCAAATACTAATAAGTATTTTAGAAGAAGACCTGTTTAGCCTCTTTTAAAATTCTATTTTCCTTGCTGTCCTCCTTGTTTGGCTCTTTAACCTTTCTTTTGCTGTGAGGTGTTTGCTGTTTAGTTCTTTTGTAATTTGTGAAATCCTGCTTGAAATCATTAGTTCCTTTACTATTTGAGGGGAATTGCTGAAAGTATTTTTTTCAAGAAAATCTCAAATAATTGGTTAGTGCTTCATTTCTTTATCATTAAAGATTTGTGCAGTATCCATTTCCATATACTGTGTTATTTTCTTATGTTCTAGAAAGAATTATTTTATATTGGAACTGTCTTTTTAGTTGTGTGTCAGTAGTTTTCAGTAAATATGTTTCTTGCTTTTAAGGTGATCAATGGTTTGGTTAGTTATTAAAAAGGTATAACATTTTTGAGCAACTTCTTGCTGTTACAAGTCCTCCAAAATAAAGCCTACTATTTTTTTTTTCCTTCTGGATGATGAAAAGTTGAATTTTATCTCTTAAAGCAAATATATTGCCCCGTTCTCTTTTTTTATTAATTAAAAAAAAATCCTTTAAAAATTTCTTAAAAATAGTAAAAAGATTATCTAAAAAAAAAATATCTTAAAAAATAGTTTTTAGAAAACTGATCTGTTGGACTCTATGTAAGAGACTTTTTGATTGATGATGGCAACATATTGTCTCAAAGCATAAGAAATTTTCACTTACTGAAAACCATTGAACAAAGAATGAGTTCACTGGGAATGACATTGGAAATCTGCAACACTTGCTCATTTGTTTTCCAGTTAAAAAACAGTTACCTTTCTAGATTTCATCTTGATAGTTGCATCCAGTACATATTAGATGACAGTCTTGTGTTACTCTTTTTAGTCACACGTGTTGTATTGACAGAACCCAAAGCTAAACAAAACCCTGGAGGTTTGTACTGGCAGCTCAGACAGGATCTGAGACTGACCCTGTCATGGATCTAGCTACATCACTTTCCATGAAGGTGTCTAATTGATTCTATCCTTAATTTTTTATTTATTTTTAAAAATTCTTTGTCAGCTGCTTCACTGGTTTTGTGTTGCTGGAATTCAGAGTAAGAGTGAGGTAATTTTGCTTTTAAAAACCTATCCATGTTATTATTTGAGGATTTCATATGCAAGATGAAACATGTCAGGTGATAGATGAAGTACAGTGGTAAAAGGATGCTGCTGAAAGTACTAATGCAGTGAAAGTCTTGGGATTGCATTTCCAGAAGCTTCCAAGTGGGAAAAACTGTTGAAATCAGGTTTTTAATGACAATTGAGTAATGGCAGAACTATCAAGACATCCCATACTGATACTAAAAACCTGACCTAAAAAAGGGGGGAAAAAAGTTGAAGGAAGGAGTATGAAGTATATGTGGTTTAATAGTAAAAAGCAGCCAAACACATTCAGGAGTATTTGTAAAATCAGAGCAATTTTGATGAATATTTATTCAGTGTTGGCTCCCATTTGAAACTGGAATTATAATGAAGCATTTAAGGATTTGATTGAAGTTGGCAAGGAACAGAAAACTGCTTGGGCACTTTATTGAAATTAGCAAATGAGCAGGGATGGTAATGGCCTCTTCATGGCTGTAGCGTTTGAGATTAACACAGACCCTGAAATTAGATGTTTTCCATTTGGAGATACCAGTGTGTAAGTGCATTGCTTGTGCACTTGGGTAGTAAAACCCTCTACCCCCTCAATGTCCTTGAATATTCTTAGATGGTATAATGTTTTTGGGGTGTTTTTGTTGGTCTTTGGTGGTATTTCATGTGTTTCTTTATTTTGAGTTCAGTTGGTGGGTAATTTTGTTTATTTGTTGTTGGTAATTTTTTTTTCTCTGAGTTCTGTTTTTCCAGACTTTCTTTGTTTTAAGGGTGAAAAATTGAAATAAATTTAAACCTTAAAATTCTAACAGGAAAATCGGGAAGTTTTAGTTAAGAAAAAAACCCTCTTCCGTGTAAACCCCACAACAACCCATATTCTACTATATTAAAAATAGGAATTCAGTTATTTGTCCTAGTTTGCATATTTTAAATTCCTCTCTTGAAATCCATGATTTCTCTGATTGTTCCCTCCACTTTGTGACTTATTCAAACACAAAATCTTTAACATGTAGTGTCTAAAATGTTTCCACTTACAGGATGATAATGCTCAAATACATTGTTGAGATATATATGTATATGTATATCTGTATTTTTGCATTTAGTCTTCAGATTCCTGTCAGACACAAAGACATTTCTGACATAACATTTGCTATTTCATTAAAAAAATCAGCGGTGGCCATGCAAGTCACAAAAGCAGATAATTCTCAATTATTACTAATTGTGGATTCAATGGTGGTTTTACTGTCACAATTTTGCATTACTGTGATGCAAGAGAATGACAGACTCCTTTTGTGTGTTTTTAGGTGACATCCCTCAAATGTAAGCTACACGAGAAGAAAGAAGTTAGGATGTCATCTTTATTATTTTGTGTTTCTCACTTTTACCTGTCCATGGTATTATACTGCATGTACTTGGTGATTTGTGTGTATTCATTCCTGACCACATGCTAGAAGGAGCAGATGGTCCTTGATTTCTCCTTTTGTTCCAGATTTAAATTGTTCCAATTCTGAACAAGTCTGTAGAATTCCAAAAACGTAGTCACACTGTAAGCTGTGAAATTGTGAAGATTATTTTATACAAGGTATATGCACATGTATATATAAAATACTTCATTAGTGGTCAGTGCATAATTTAATATAGAAATTGATAAGTACTGATTTCAGTATGTTAGTGTTGTTTTTGTGAGTTCAGAAATACATAGAGGAATCTATGTCTCTTCCTGAGAACAGACCAGCCAAGGGATACTGACAGTAAAAGGAAGGGAAAATGTTGCTGTTATCTGATATACCATAGCTGTGTTTTTTTGGTTGATGTCTTTATTAGGATTAGTTTTGTGTTTGTCATCATCATCCAAAGGAGATTTTGGTGTTTTCACACTATTACTTAGTAGCAGTCTAAGTTGGGAGTGAGTGAAAACTAGCTCCTCACTAAGAATGACCTCACCTTTTTACACATGCTTATCTAAATCTTTAGCCTAATCTAAGGTAATATAGTTCAAGCATTAACCTCTCCTCTAAGACTAGAGTTTAGGATGCTACAACCCAGTTCATTGAAGAGATGGAATAGGAGTTGCTTTCTACTTGTCCACAGCTGCTTCAAACTCTCCCTTGTTCTTTCTGGCCAGGCCAGAAAGTATTTAGTATTTATGGCCTATGTATTTACCTTTTATTATTTTCTAAAATAGAGAATTTATTTTAGGTAATTTCTGGATTAAATTCAGATCAGTTCCCTAGGCTTGCTCCTTGTTCATCTTCAGAGGACCTAATGGTATCAGGAAAGAAGGGAAAAGTGAGAGCGAATCTTCCCCTTTGATCACCAGTGTGGATTGATTTCCTGTTCATACTGGGTCTGGATGGGTCATTTGTCTTCATGGACTGTGTTTTGGGTTTGTGACTAAAACTGTTGATAGCACACCGGTGTTTTGGCTATTGTTGAGCATCACTGGCAGAGTGTCAAGGCTTCCAGAACCCCCCTGGTGAGTAGGTTGGGGTTGGCAAGAAGCTGGGAGGGGACATGGTTGGGACAGCTGGTCCCAATTGACTGCAAGGATATTCTGTGCTGTATATCATCATGCTCAGCAAAAAAACCTGAAAGGACTGATGGGTTTGCTGGCAGGTGCCTGTTGCTTGGGACTGCTGGGCATTTGGAATTGTTGGTATTTCTTCTCCTAAGATGGATTTTGAGAAGCAATTGCATGGCCTCATGGTCAAGGGGAGAGTGGTTGACCAGGAGAGCTGAGGGTAAAAGGAGTTGGACAAACAGTGCTTGAAAAAGTTGTGTTCTTTTTCAGTTTTAACTTTCAGTGCATAGTCTTTTTTTTTTTTTTTGGGAGCAAATGAAAATTTTCTTAACTGATCCTTCTTAATGCAAGCTTTATGCTGCAGCTAAATACTTTGCTGACTTTTTGTTTCATTACCAACACCTAGTGGTATATAAGCCAAATGGGTGGGTTGATCCAGCTGGAAGCTTCACAGCTTTGCCAAGCTTTAAGATAGTATTCTTAGGAGAATTTTTAGAGTTTTCACTTGGAGTAGTTTCACAACCAGTTTATCATATTCTATATGCATCATAAAATGATTTAGGATGAAAAGACCTTTAACACCTTTTTAAGAGTCCAGCTGTTAACCCAGTCTTGCCAAATCCAGCACTAAACCATGTCCTTGAATTCCATAGCTGCATGTCTTTTAGATTCCTCCAGGCATGGTGACACAACTCTTCCCTGGGCAGTTTATTCCAGTGCTTGAGAACCTTTTTGGTGATGAAATGTTTTTAATATCTAATCTATAAGTCCCCTGGTGCAACTTCAGGCCATTTTCTCTTGTCTTATCACTTGTTACCTGGGGGAGTGGTAGTAGGCAGCATGGAAAAAGGAAGCATGGAAAAAAGGCAGAAAAATTGTTCTCTTTAATCAGGGATGTAACTGAAAACAACATCTCAGTATCCTGGACTGGAGTGGTGGAATACTAAGATACTTACATCAGTGGAAGAAACATCCCCTTTGCATGTTAGGCTTTTTAATAAAGTGTCACAGATTTGTCACAGAAAGTGGTTTTAGGGTTCTTCCTTGTTCATTGCTGTAGTTGTACAAGCTCCTGATGCTTTGGTGAGGACTGAGCTGATGCGGATTCAGCAGAAATTAATGTTTTGTGATACTTTACCACAAAATCACCAGCTGTCTATGCCGAAAGAACCCTGCAGGAACGTGTGACTAAGGATTTGAGGAATAGGGGAATATTGCTGGACTATTCTTTTCAATGTGTCTATGATGGCTTGCTGTAGCATTAGCTGAGACACTTCGTAAAATCCTACTTTTAGCTATAAATCTGTTTGCTGGGTGGAATGAGAAATGCCTGGGATGATCAGAACTGTGTATGGTTCTGGATTTCTGGAAAGATCTGGTTCCATTACTTGAGTTTCTCAGAAGGGCACAGTGTTCCATGTTTTATTTTCAGGAACTGCTGTTAATTCTCCTGTGCACTGCCATAACTACTAGGAATGTTGATGGTTTCCTTGGGTGAGGACCATAGCTAAGTAGTATTTCATTAACTGTTTTCCTTGCACTTTTTTCCTTTCCTTGCTTTGGATATGGAGTGCATAGAGGTGCCATACAGGAGGCTTACTTGGTGTGTGCAGTAATCCATCTGCTCTTTCCTTTGTTCTGATGTCTTCATGTTTCATCTCGTATTGCCACTGTGTCTTTCAGCCTGTTAAATAGGAAATCAGAAGCTTAAAGTGGACATGAACCTTATCAATCTCATGGCTGAATATTCTGGTCGTCTAGTACAACAGATAAGATTATTTTAAGTTTATTTTCAACAATGTGTTTCTGTTCAAATTTCACAGTAGAAGATTTCTCATGAGAGGTGAATGTTACAGCCATGAAAGTCTGAAAGGAGCACAAGATGTGCTAGCACAGCACAGCAAAAGTGAAGGAGTGACGATCGTTCTCTTGCTTTTTGTCCAAACTCTTGATGAGCCTGATGTTCACTGTTGTAATTTGCTCCAGTTAACGTGCTTGCAAAGAGGCAGTACTGGAGAGGATGAGTAGCAGAGGAAATGTTTAGAGTTAAATTGCTTGTAACTCAGAGTTCTGCCTGTTGCAAGAAAAAAAGGCAGAAATTCAGCTAGACTTGAGTAATCCAGGTAAGAATCCTTACTGAGTAGTTACTGAGCATAACATGCATTGATATATTTTCAGAGTTACTGGTTTGGAATGTTATCTTCTTGAAAGGCAATAAATGGTTACTCCAGTTTACCTTCAGGTGTTAAACATCCATGACAATTTGTATTTTATTTTAAGATTTTCTGTCTTTGAGTTTGTAGTATTTGAGTTCATAATCTTAAATACGCTGGAGACTGAAGGACTAAAAAAAGTCTATCTTTTTATCTCATAAAGCATAAGCATAGTGATTAAAGGTACTCATTGAATGTAGATTTTACACAGTGGAGGAGTAGGTATAACTTTTGTTGTCATATTCTACTTGTAGGTAAAAAGAACATACTCTCATGGTACGTATAGAGCTGGCCCAATGAGACAGATCAGCCTGGTTGGAGCAGTTGATGAGGAAGTGGGGGATTACTTCCCTGAATTCCTTGATATGTTGGAAGAATCGCCCTTCTTAAAAGTAAGGACAGAAGGGAATGGGCTGGGAGAAAGGGGACAACATGCTGTGTAGTGCTGTTATAATAATAAAGTGAGAGTATGTGATAATTGTTTAGATAATTGAGTGTTCTAATAAAGGCTTTCATCATAAGAGAGAAAGGCTGCTTTTAACAAGTTTTTTAAAGTAACTCACTTAAAAATTGTGGCTTGTATTTCCTATTAGTGTACACTGCCATGGGGAACACTTTCTAGTTTAAAATTAGAGAGTCGTAAAGACAGTGATGATGGTCCCATTATGTGGGTACGACCAGGAGAACAGATGATTCCTGTGGCTGACATGCCAAAGTCACCTTTCAAAAGGAAGAGGTAAGTGGAATTATTTTACTTGGTAAATGTCTGGTTAGTATTTTTTCTTTACAAATTAATTTTATCCCAAACCTTTTACTTCTTAATATCATCTGTTAATAACAAATTACTGTAAATCTTCACCCCCCAAAACCACTTTTTTGTTGTTTTGTTATGTGAGAATCTAGATTTTTTTGGTTTAATCTTTACTGTCTGACCAAGTGAGGTGCTGGTCCTTTTTGGATCTTTAGTAGAAGTTTAAGGTAAAAACTTCAGGAAAATGTGTGCATGCATGCAATTACTGATATGTGCCATGAGACTGGAATTGATATGATATCCCTGTTGTTACGTGTGAGTGGATGTGTTATGACCTCTGGGGACAAGGGCTATTCTCTCCTGGAAGGTAGCAACTCCAACATTAAATGAAATTTTTAAGCTTTGCTGTGGTATTGGCTATAAGAACCATCTGACAAGTAGGGACAGCCTCTGAGAACTTGAATATTGTATGTCATAAGGAATTGTCGTGGGAATTCTTTTCAAAATGTGAACACAACAAGGGAGCATACAAGAAGTGGAAGCAGGGGCAGGTGCCTCAGAAGGAGTACAGAGAGATTGTCCAGCCATGAAGAGGATACAGTTAAAGCCAAAGACCATCTGGAGTTGAATTTGGCAAGGGATGTGAAGGGCAGCAGTGACTTCCACAGGCATGTGGACAGTAGAACAAAGACTAGGAAAATGGAAGGTATTTGCTGCATGGGGCAAGGGGCCTGGGGACAAAGGACACAGAAAAGACTGAGATAGACAAGGGCAAAGAAAACACTTTTCTAGTGAGATCTACTTTTAGGAATGCTCTGTTTTGAAGACAGTGTCTGAAGGAAGGGCTACTTGCCTTCAGTGGAGGAAAATCAGGTTAAGAAACTTAATAGATATGCAGATTAGACAGACACAAGGCTGTGGGAGCTGGCCAACATCATTGCAAGGCCACTGTCTTTGAAAGGTCATGGTAATTGGCAAAGGTTCCTGAGGACTGGAGGAGAGTGAATGCCACTCCAGTCATTTAGAAGGGTATGAAAGAGAACCTGGGGAACTGCAGGCCAGTCAGTCTCACCTTCATCTTGGGAAAGTTGCCATTTCAAGCTTGAGCAGCACAGCAGATTGAGGCACAGGGGTCTTGCCCTCTACTCATCACTGGTGAGACACATCTGCAGTATCATGCCCATGGTTCTGGGCTCACCAGTCTAAAACAGACCTGGCCGTACTGGAGTATGTCTGGTGACCTGGCAGAACTAGGATTAACTCTTGAGAAAGGAATGCACATATGTGGGATCATATGTGTTTAAGCACTTCATGGAAGGTTGTAAAAAGGACTTATTTCAGCAGTTCCCAGTGACATGAACAGAGAGAATGGATACAAACTGAATTACAAGAAAATCCATTTAAAATAAAGAAAAAAGGTTTATTTTTTTGCATAGATGAGCAGTCCTGTTGGCTATGATGGAAATGATATAATGCAGAGAAATTTCTCTATCACTGTTACTGTTTTTCTTACGCAGAACTACCAATGAAATAAAAAACTTGCAGTACCTACCTCGAACCAGTGAACCCCGTGAAATGCTATTTGAAGACCGGACCCGAGCCCATGCGGATCACATAGGACAAGGTTTTGAAAGACAGACCACAGCTGCTGTGGGGGTGTTGAAGGCTGTGCACTGTGGGGAATGGTAGGTGTTGATTGGCTTCACCTGGGCGTCTGAAAAATGTTTGCCTGGATTTCCATTTATAATTGGGGGTGTAGAATAGGTTAATCTAGGATTAAAGATTCAATGAACACTTCATAGGTCCTGGCTGAGCACTAGATGTTTGCCCTCTTTAGATTGCATGTGGCTTTGCTGTGTGATTGAAACCAGAAAGGCACCTTGTGGTGACAGCTGAATAGCTGTCATGGAGTTGCTGTTACTGAGGTCTTTTTAGATGTAAAAACACCTCACATTTTGTTTTACTTAAAGGGGTGCATGGAGACTGAGCTGTTACTGTAGCAGAGGTGCACATAGAGATCTTCTGGCTGTTCCTTGTGTTGTCTGGAGATGAGCAGAATTGTTATGCTTCTGCCTCCTAAGTCATGGCTGTTAGAACCTTGATTTATTTATGGAAACTCACATAAGAAGAATCCTGTTGGAAGCTGTGTGATATTTTTTTGTGTTCCTGTGTGAGATTCAGGAAATTAAATAGAGCTCATTTGAAGCTTGTTCACATGCTAACTAAATGAAAATACAGGCTTCCTGGTCCAGATCAAAGAGGCATTTTTTCAGCATCTTCCACCATGAAGAATGACCTTAGTTTCGGAGGTTTGCTTTGCACATGTTAACATTTTTTCTGTGCCTGTCTAGAAATTAGAAGCAGCAATTGCCTTTGGTTAAAATGATGTGAGTTTTAGAGTGCATGAGTTCATTGACACAGCAAGTAGAAGGGTTGTCATTGGGGAAGAGCAGGATTGTTCAGATGATGATGTGTTTTTCTCTTGGGCTCTGAGGTTTTCAGTTTCCTTCCTCTTCAGGTTAATGGCAGTGGGAGCCTTCAACTTCTGACTATGCTGTGGTGAATTAAGACTGAGCAGTAGTAGCAGGGCAAGAGCTGAGATAAATGTGTGGATCTAAGTATTTTAAATTACTGTGCACATCTGAGAGGGAGGAAGTAAAGAAACCAAGTAAAACATCGCTCCTGACTTGCATGTTGGTGGAGATTAAGAAACTGAATTGATAGTAATTTAAGTGTCTGGGAACTTTCCATTCTCATCCTATAGTTTTATAACATACTTGAAAATCCTTCTGTTTGGGGAATAAAAAAAGAAATATCAGCATGTCATTTCAGCGTAAAGACTGAAAATGTATCTTAATTCAGAATAAAAATTTTGTGGCTGACTGTGTTGCATATTTTACTCCTCTCCATACAAGCAGCACAATAGAGACTACATATTTCAGGCTTGATTTGGCCTAAATTATAATTCCTGCTTTCCCTTTCTGCTTTTGTGTAGTTTTGAAAAGCTGTTTCAGTGTACTTACATGATGAGAACTACTCAGGGCTTATGATAATGAAGCATCATTGATTAATGTAGCACATTAAAATTATTTCAGGTATTAGTTTTTCCATAATTTTCAATCTGTGGGTGGATTTATTTTGGAGGAAACAACATGAATGGAAGTTTTGAAAAATCTAGGGTTTTTTTCAGTTATGTTTTGTTTCTTTTTTTAATCTGTTTGGTTAGTTGAACAAACATGAAAAGCTGGAGATACTCTAGGTGATTAAGGCACTGTGGCAATAAAAATGCACACATTCTAGTGATGAGATAATGTATATAAAAATAAAGCTTTCTGTGAGGAGAAAATAAAACAATTTCTGGGCTGCCAGAACCGAATCCATAAAAATGAATTGAGCATGCAACAAAAGCTTTATAAGTTGCTGTAGATTTAGAGAAAGCAGGATTTATTTCCTAGTTGATAGGGATTAATGCTAGGTGGAATAAATGGTGTCTTTCAGAATAGCCAGGAACAGAACTGTTGAAAAGCAAAAAGCAGGTTATGGTGCAGGAGGACAGACATGGAAACTAAACATAATGACAAATAAACTAAAAATTTTGAAGAAGAAAAGAAATTATTTCCCAAGTGTTATAGGATCTTGATTTGAGGTATTTTGTAAAATTACTATATTATGATCTTTTTATTGCTTTTGAGTATTTGCAGTTTACAGAAGAACTGACTATTGCTAGCAAACATTTTAAGGACTGAACTAAATTCTGACAAATGTAGGTATGATGATGCTGATTATTAATGCCATTTTCATAGGTGATACCAAGTGAGCTTCAGAATTTATGAAGTTACCAGTGAAATTTTAAATTATGGAAATTTATAACATTTTTATGTGGGAAATTTGGGTGGGTTTTTGCAGGGGCAGCAAAAGGCACTTTGTAGCATTGTTGTTGGCAAAACAAAACCTTCAGCAAGCAGCTTTCAGGTTTGTGTTCTAGAGGGTGAAGTTGTGCTTCTCTGTATGATCATAGGAATTTGTTACATATTGCCAGTCTTTATGAATTAGGCCAGAAATATTAATGGTAAAACCTCTAGCTTTGAATATTTTGAGAAGTCACAGCAAAAGGAATCCAGCCCTTTTGAAGAATGGGGTTAAGGGGAAAATATACTGCCAAAAGCAGTTCTAGCAGTTCTCTAGTAGAGGCTAAAATGGGTTTGTCTGTAGTTATGATTTGTTTTCATTTAATGTCTTTCTGGACATTAAGTGAACTTCTGTGCTACAGTTTTGCTTGGGGTTAAGTACATGATACCTAAATTAAAGGTATTACAAAATATAATCTCAAAGTTGTGCTAAAGATAAATTCTGAATTCTGCGTTTGCAGATTTTATCTGACAGTATTTTTTCCTTAGTTGTTTGCAAATGTTGTGTTCTGTGACAGCATTGCAGCACAGAGCTGGTGATCCATCCTCTTGGACAGATATATATGGACTGAGACTAGGAATGACTATGATAAACCAGAATAGACACTGCTGGAAAAATGCAATGATTTGGATTGAAGTTCTTGTGCAAAATATTCTTTCAATTGATTTTTAGTCTAAACTTCATTTACGAATACTGGTGACTCCAAATGCAAATTCATATTTTAAAAATAAATGCATGCATGATGAAAGGTGGATTAATGCAGTTCATGTTTTTAACACCACTGATTAGAGGTGTTTTTGAAGCTTTTTTGCTCACGGTGTTTAAATCTTCTTTGGGAGCATATTGATCAAAATGCAGAGACACATTTTAATCTTTGTAAAACTAAAGTAAAATACATGGTCTGAAAATTGTCCCTAGCATACTTTCAGTAGTTGATCTGAGATTTTTTTTCTCCTGAAAATAGCCTCAGAGTGGTTATTTTTTGCTTTATTGAGGTCGTGACCTAAATAAAATAAACATGTCTCTTACGTTTAAAAAGCCTGAATGAAATGTACATCATTGCCTGCTTCCTAGAACAGTAATAACAGGACATATATGTATCTTTATATAAGAATAGGCCATCATCTTGTTTTTAAAAAAGGGCTCTTGAACATCTATTAGCTTCTGAAATGTTTCAGCTCTGCTGGATCAGCTGCTCCCCAGGCCCTCTGTGTCTGACTCATACCCTGGTTTTGGAGGGGTGCAAATGGAGTGAGGGATGTGCTGGGGGGGGCAGGCACCAGCCCAGCCCTGCAGATGGGAGAGGCAGGTGGACAGCAGTGGCTCATGGTTCTGATCCCTGGTTCCACTCCCTGGTCCCAATGGGCAGTGCCTGGGCAGAGGAGGTGCTGCATTCCTGTCAGCCTGGGGGGACTCCAGGGGAGGAGGGAAAGAAATCTTTAACCAGGTTCTTTCTGTCTGAGAAGCTGCCCTTGCAAAATTACTCCAGTGTGAGCTTTTCCCTTTATAAATGAAATCTTTGTATCATTGCATTTAAATTTTAAAAATCCTTTTAAAATGCAAGCATTCCTCAAAAGCAAGTATGTGGAGCTTTTTTTTTTTTTTTTTAATTTGTTTTCAGTGAGGACCAGAGTTTGGCCTTTAGGTCACGAAGTTACAAGGATTGTAGCTGCTTTTGCTTTCTGTGAGCTGATTCTAGATGATATCTCAAGGAACTGTATAAATGGTGTGCATTTCTTCAGGAGGGATGCTTTGGAACTAGAGATGTTTCTCCTTACAATTTGAATATGGAGAAAAGGCCTAATTCAGACTTTGCTTTTGTGTAGCTCTCTCTACATAAATAGGGATGTATTTTTAAGGGATGTTTTGTGGAGGATGTGAGTATTGACTGATTACTGCATTGTGGCAGCTTAATGTAGGTTCAGCTTTTACTCCTAACTCTGAGCAAGGTGTTTGAGGCTGAGGTGCTGAGCAGTGGTTGCCACAGTGCTCCCAGTCAGACTGCTGCATGCTCAGGTGCCTGATGGGTGCATTGTGATGGAGTGCTGACAGAGTAAGCCCAGTGTATCTGGGACAGCTGTCTTTCAGCATCTAGGCAGCCAAGAGACCAGTTAAAAATAGAAAGGAAAAATAGTGTGTTTTGTTGGCCTTTTATTGCTGCCTGTACTTCCACTTGCAAAGAAATCGTAGTTAATTTGTTTAATCAGTTTAATGAGGTTGTTTTGGAATTAACTGTTTTGATCAAATTTTTTTTCTTAAAAATGTAGGTTATGGTAGAGTCATTGAGTTTTTAAGTTACAAAATTTGCGTTATCCTTGCTTGCAGACTTTTCGTTTTCTGCAGCATGGTAGTTTCAGCCTCTGACTGTGCACTTCTTACTCTTTTGTAGGTCTGAGCAGCCTCGTATAACCAAAGATGTAATTTGTTTTCATGCTGAGGACTTCTTGGAGGTAGTTCAGCGAATGCAGTTAGATTTGCATGAGCCTCCACTCTCACAGGTAAGCACACTAAGAACTGATGGTCAGTGTCCTCTGAATACTCAGTTTTCACTTTCCCTCCACCTTTTTCCTACAGTGTGTCCAGTGGGTTGATGATGCAAAACTTAATCAGCTGCGAAGGGAAGGCATTCGATATGCCAGAATCCAGTTATTCGACAATGACATTTACTTCATCCCGAGGAATGTTGTGCACCAGTTCAAAACAGTTTCAGCTGTGTGTAGTTTGGCTTGGCACATCCGGCTCAAGCTCTATCATTCAGAGGAAGAACTCTCTCAAAACACAAGTACTGTTGAAGCAGGGACCTCTGCAGACCCCAAGTCTTCGGTTGTTGGACTTCAGACTGACAGAATTTGTACCATGAGCAAAGATACCTCTGAAGACGCCAAATTTCCAGATGCTCTGCAGACCAAGTACCTGCAGCAGGAATTTTTGCCGATAAAACACGAACCTCTTGCATCTCTGCGAGTAAAAGAAGAACCCATGAATGTCGACCTTGCTGAAAAGACAGTGACACCTAATGACATCGGGGCACAGAATGTTCAGGCTAGGCTGGATCACGTTGAGTTGACATCCGTGAAGCTGGAAATGGATTCTACATTTGAACCTGGCAACAAGGACTTACAAGGCAAGTTGTGCTCTGGAAGTCACGTACATCCAGACGATACAAGACAACCTGGCTTATATCCAAAATTGCATGGACAAAAAGAGGATGATTTTTTGTGCTGAATTTGTATATATGGTTTTAAATTCCTTTTTAAACTTAATGATGTAATAATGTAAAGACCATAAATTGTGAAGCAAGTTTGTGACTTGTCTTCGCATCTGTTACAGAAAATAGTTATGTAGCTTTGTAACATTCCTCAGTGCCTGTCCATAACTGTGAAGTATCAAAGCACTTAGGGCCAGATGCACTGTAAACACTGCAGGTTTAACATAAAGAAGTCTTTAAATAATTTTGAGTTGTAGGTTTTAGAGTAGAGCTGACATTTAACATATATATTTTTTGTAAGATGAGCCAGAATTCGTTTTGACAATTCCAGGCTTTTCCATAGAGCTTATTTATACCAATTTTTTCATTTTAAATGTGTCAGCACTGTAGTGTAAATATCTTTTTTAAGAATCTTTTTAGTGTGATTTTTACTGAAATGTGAGCCACTTAATAAAGGTTCATAATAACAGATTGGTTTTATTTTCGGGTCTGCAAAAAATAATTCAGTTCAACTGCCTCTCTTAGTGGTTGTGTTTCTGCCTGCCACTAATGCATAGGATGCCCTTATGCCTTGAGGGTGAGGAGCTGTAGCAAACTGAGGTAGAGCTGAGGCATCTTTGTAAATGCAGATTAGTCAGAAGGCAGAATCAGTCCTCCCTTCACATGATTCCTTACAGGTGCCCGTTCCAGGCACTCCCCAAACTCCTACTGTCAGATACTCACTGGAACAGGGAGACAAATGGTCTGTTTGGAGGGCAGTTGGGCACCAGTGGGCTCCAGGAGGGCTACCTCTACCTGCCTGCATCTCTCTAGATGAGCTGGTGCAAGGGAGCAAACTCCCTCCTGGGCTTTGCCTCTTGGCCCTGCTCGGGGCATAGTTCAGACAGTTCCATTTCAAGTAAAAAGGCCCCACCCAGCCAAAAAAAACAACAAACCCACAAAAGCCAAAAAAGCAATCGCTTCCTCAAATCTGTTATGTAATTCTTTTAATTGCAGACAGATAAGGGGTTACTTACCCAGCTACAAAGGCCTCAGCTTTAGCAATGACCTGTAATTCACAGAGACATACCTGGATTTGAATTGCTCCCTGTGCTGTAGTGCCAGGCAATAAAGAGGTTTGCCAGTATGTGTAGTGGGAAGGCTCCTCATGAATCACAGTTTGGAAGCAAGAGGTGTTTCATTAAGAAAGTAACAGCAGTGTCCAAGTTAACTGTTCTCTTTCCCCATCTATGGAACATTTGGATTCTTTAAAGTTGTGTTCTGAGGGAGGAGAATTTCAAGGCTAGCTAGCATCTGATCTGGTGACTGTATCATTTAACTTATTTATTCTCTGTGTGGTGTACTCCTGTGTAATTCAAACACAGCTGACTGCTCTGTCTCTCTTTGGTAGCTGCACACAGTAGTCCACTGCCCTACAGCCTGTCCTTCAGCTAAATATGTAAAACTTCAGATCCAAGGCCTATTATTTCCAAAGCCCTCTGTATCTCTGATTTTTGTTAGAATTTTTCTGTATAACGTTTTTTGAAAGTTGCACATCTTTAAGTACCCAATTTTTCAACTTTGATGCACTTAGTGGTCACTTTGGCTTCATTTGTGGCAATAGAACAATGTGGTTTTTCAGGTGATGTCCAGCTCAACTACCTGAGGTCCTTCTGTTGTAAATGTTCTTTTCCTTATAGGTTGTTAAAATTTACAATGTTACTGCATACTCACAGGTGGCACTAAAATCAGCTATTTATTAGATGAGTGCCCTGATTGGTTTAACCCAAAATAGGTCTATCAAGCAATTATTAATTAAATCAATATTTGAATTGCTAAACATTACTCCTACAGAGCCATAATTATGTATTAGAGAAGCAATAGACATGTGAGTCTCTTGGATGTGGCTAACGCATCCTTAAGTCTTACTACTGTTTTCTTTAATGCTGGCTAAGAGATTACTACCAGAGATTTTCAGCCTCAGGGATCTTGCTTTTCCCTTTGCCATCAGCAAACAATTCACACGTGCTTAAGTTACTGTTCTAGTAGGTTCTGATCTGAAAAAATTCATCTGTTCATATAAGAATTTGAGCCTTCCTTATAGCAGGAATGTGGGCTCAGCTCCCTTTATTGTTTTCAGGATTTTCTGGAAATAATGCTTCCACCTGTAATCTCTGGCTTCATGAACATCCATCGACAGTTACTTGTCCTTCCATTCCTGTTCTGTGCTGCCCATGGGAGAGCAGCAGGAGAGCAGAGCTGCAGGTTGTAGTTTGCACCAAGCACGCAGCTCTCCAGGTGGGATAGATGAGGGCTCCAGCTTTAGCAAAACCAGTCTTGCCAGATGTTAAAACAAAATAAAAACCACACAAAACAAACCCCCAGAACTGTTTATTTGACTCAGAATAGCAATCTTACCAGTGTGCTGGTCATGCATATGCTGACCATTCGTTTGGGTTCAAATAATTTTTTAGATTTTAGTGAAGTGAGGACATACATCCCCCAGGACAGAAAGCTGCCAGCTTTCTGCAGTATAGGCCCTGTCCAGACAGAAATAATAAACCCTCGAAAATGATTATCAAATACGACTTTACACTTATGAGCAGAACTCTTGTTTCCTTTTGGAGACCTGCCCAATGGTCTTGGCTGATGTGGTCTTGAACTTCTGCTCAGGTATCTTAGACCTGAGATTTTGCTTCTGAAGTGCCCACATGTTCTACTCTCTTTTCTTACCACTTTCAGGATTTTAAGAGATTTTTCAAAGTGGCAGGTTTTTTTGCAGTTTTTGTGTAATTTTTTTTTTTTTTTTTTTTTGAGACAGACTAGATTCTCAGTTTTGGCAGCATTCCTTGCAGTCAGAATTTGAACACTATTGGGATTATCAATGGCTACCAGACCTCCCTTTGCATTTACAGATGACTGCAGTCTGGTCTGACTGGATGACTTTTTACTTGCTTTTTAAAGAAAAGATTTAAAAGAAGTGGTGTCCTCTCCCTGTGGTATGTTCATTTTAATGAGGTTGTCATTTGAGAGGGAAGTACTTTTTCTGAGAATTTCACCTCCCAAATTAATTGTTCATTAGCCTGACAAAGGCCTTGCTTCAGTCCTGTGCTATAGCCTTTATTCCTGCTGCATACAATTTAATCTTCAGATTTTTGCTTCAGCAATAAATCTTTTTGTTCTGCTGTATTGAAATTAGTCCTCGCTTATTGCTTTTCCTCCTCCTCTGGATTTTGGTGATATATAAGTCTTTGTTATTTTGGCTGAAATCTCCAGTGTTTTAGTTGTTTCTCTTGGCCCTTGTTCTTGTGTAGATTGGAGAGAGCTGCCTGAGGACATTGGGGCTGTTCCTACCTCTCTGCACGTGCAGTGGAGTTCCAATTAATAACATAATGTGCAGAAAATTAGATGTTTTCCTAGATCCTGGTACATATTTCTGGGTAGCGAGAATTGCATTGTTACAATTGCTAAAAGAGCTTTCAAGGGGGTAGCTACTTCTTTTTCTTTTAATATTACTGGTTATTTTGCATTTCACTGGCAACTGACTTCATGTGTTACAAGTGTTACTCAGTGTGGTGTCACCCCCAGCCCTCCAAATGCCTGAAAATTGACTCTGAAAGAACGTTTTCATTACAGGTACTGCTGGCATGCAGATTTTCCCTTCCTTGTTACTATAGTGAATATTTCAATACTACTTTAACTGAAATATTAATTCTAGTATTAGAAATAAAGTATTATGTTAGAGGGTGATGATTTAATTCTTCATCTGTGAAAGAATTCCTTGGCGATAAATAAAGTTGATTTTTAAGTGGATATACATGTGCACAGTAAATAAGTTGGAATTGCAAAAGATGTAGGAAATGGAAATCTGAAATAGTAGAATGCTGTAAAAGAGCTGAATATTATAGATTTGGAAAATTGAGTAAGTCTTCCAAAAAACACAAGACTGGTATTCATTTATCAAAATGACTGTTTCCTAATATCTGCATGTGAATAAGATGCTGAATTGACCAAAATAAATCCATGATTTTTCCTTGTTCATTGAATGAAGTCAAAATGAACTGTTGTGAGATAAGTACACTGCCATGTGTCCCTGCTAGGCTGAAAACTCTACTGATTCTGATCAAGAGATCAAGGAACTCCTCAAGCTTCTCAAGTGTCATTTTATTTATTTTCCTGTAGTGGTTGGGTATGTAGAGAGCCTTGTGTTTAGGCAGTGCAGCACCTGTACCTTACTAGGATGTATCCAAGTTAGAAATGGAAAGGACAAATTTTCACTGCTTTGTGCTTTGCTGTGAATGACTGTCAAGAATATTTGATTTGATTGAGTCACTGTGTTCAGCTGATATTTTATTACTTTCTTAAACAGATGAAATGCACTTTAAAATTGTATACAAGTTACTGATATTTTGTGCAGATCCCACTGAATTTGCAGCATATGTGGGAATATTTGGGGAACTGATTCCCATCAGTCACTCATTTCATTTTTCTTAAAAATTCAAGTTAGTTGACATTCTGTTCAGAAGCAGTGATTAACTTCATAATATTTAGGTTGCTGTTTCTGTTAGAATCATCAGGGATACTGAGGTTGCAAATTTAGTGTATTATATTCTAACCACTGTTTTACTCTGTGCTTTGATGCTGATATGATCTCTGCTTTGAAGCCATGCTGTACTTGAGTGCCAGCTAAACATTGATCTTCTCTTGTTCTGGTCATGCTGATAGATGAGCCTACTGATGAGGGCGTTAGTCCTAAATAGTCCTTTAATATTTGGTGTACAGTTATCTGATACAAACATTGATTAAAATAGCAGTTAAAACTTCTATTTTTATCCAGTTTGATTTTTCAATAGCTATTTTGATACTATGTTTTATCATTTACATTGCCATCCACTGGAATAATGGTGCCATGTTGGGTGCAGCTCAGGCCTGTGTTCTCTGTGCTTTTTATGGGAGCTTTTTTATCTGGTTGTGTTGAGACGAAGTGGGGCAGTTAGCAGAGAAAGCTGTTCCTGGTGTCTGGAGATGAAAATCTTGAGAACTAGTCCTGTGTGTGGGAGACTGTGTAACATAAGGCTGCTGAATCCTTATCCTTAGCATGCAAGAGTAACACTCAGGTACTTGCCAGTGTGAACTGAAGCAAATGAGACTTTTAGTTAACCATGGAAATGGAATTTTTAGACTAAAAAACATCTTTAAGTTCATGTTTTCATGAACTTCAGAAGGAACACTGAGATAAAAATTAAAGCAGATGAACTAAGCTGACATTCTCATTGCTTTCCTGTTTCTAGCTCTTACGCTGTTGTTCTGCACCGTAGGGAGCTTTTCTTACATTAGTCTGCATGGGATGTTGGTTTTGTTAGGAAAGGCAGATCAGAGGGAATGGCATCACCGAGTTGCAGATTTTCCTATTCATTATCCCACTTCAGTACAAGTCCAAGGGGAAAATCCAGAATTTACATTGAACAGTACTCCAGTGGTCCAGCTGAAGAGATTCCTTAAGTTGCCTTAGTTCTCAAAGCCTGGTGCTTTTCAGCAGCAAGTTGATACCCAAGCCCATTCAGGTCTATAAGGCTCATATGGGAGATGAACTCCATGAAAACCTTAAAAAAAATGCTAGTTACAGAGAAAAGGTGCAAATGATCTTTTCACAGCTCAGCATAGTTCTTTTACTGCAGTCCTAATTAAAAAGCATGACATGATAGTGTTTTGTTTTCCACGCTAGTAAATTCAAACAACTTATTTCTGAGGATGCAATTATTCAGGAGCTTTATTACTGAAAAGCCATGTTATTTTTTTTCCCAAAATTATATTGGTGTTAAAATAGAGAACATCTGATGTTAAAATTGAGTTTCTGGGAGTCTCATAATTTTCACTTTCAATTCCACTTTGTGTCACCCAACTTTTTACACTGTGGAAATGTGAAAATTTTCATGAGGTTAGGCAAACATTTTGCTTTTGTACTATGATGCAGATGTGTCTGAAAATAATACTAATTCTACATGTCTCAAACAGTTGTGTACCCCCGTCCTGTGCTAGTTCAGGCTTTTATATTGCCCTGTGTGCCTGGTGTAGTGCATTTTGTGTGTGTCTGCACACATTCTCAGAATTCAGGTTAAACTTTGTTACAGGTGGGGATGTACATGTCACATAACTGCATTGTT
This sequence comes from Cinclus cinclus, assembly GCF_963662255.1. Classification (NCBI taxonomy): domain Eukaryota; kingdom Metazoa; phylum Chordata; class Aves; order Passeriformes; family Cinclidae; genus Cinclus; species Cinclus cinclus. The sequence continues at coordinate 10,324,486 of NC_085049.1, forward strand.
CAAGTATAAAAAGAACACAAAACTGTTCTAAATACTGTTTAGATATGTTCTAAACTGTATGGATACTGTTCTAAAATGGTGACAAATCAAGAAAACCAGTATGAACTGGCAGTTGAAGTTTTAGTTTCATGACCTTTCACACATGTGCGTGAAGCATTTTCTGTAATCAGGCAAAAGCAGATACTCCCCTGCACTGCACGCTGAAGTGTTCAGACTTCTATAAATGATGGCAATTATGTGGAATATATCTCCCCATGTCCAGTATATGTCATCAGTACAGCGAAATGCTTCCACTTGGCTTCAACAAGCTTTTGAATTGCAGTTTAAAACAAAGCTCCTGAAGATCAAGTTCTCTCCTTTGCCCCCCTATCAGCTGCTACAGGGAGCCGAGACATCCTCCTCGTGCCTTTGTATCACAAATCACTGTGAGCCATCTCAGCATGGAGCTCTTCTTTTCCCTGCCACCTTCAGCAAATTTGCTTTTCACTCGTTTTACCCTGTTACTGAAGACCAGTTGGTCACTTGGTAAATTTAGGAAAATGTGTGAGGAGCATTGTTTCCACTTCCACGCTGTGATGGGCACCTTGGAGAACGTTGCAATTATGAACAGATGTAATTAATTCCTGTGGCAGTTTCTGGGAAGGTCACAGTGGGCTATAGTGTACTTTGTATCATAAATCCTTCTGAGTGAAGTTCTCATAAGGCAGAGAAGCAGCACTGTGTGCACAAAGATCTCAGCGCGGTTCAGGTCAGTTAAATAGGATAAAAATTCTTGAAAGGGATAAGCTCTTGTCCAAGTTTCCCTGTAAGGATAAGGAACTTGGAAAGCTGAGCACTAATGTCTGGCTGTGTGTGACTTCTGTATGACACCAGCAAGAAGCATCTGCTTCAGCTTATCATTTATTTCAAGGTTTGTAAACCTTTTAAAAAAAAAAAAAAGCAAGCAAGCCCAATACACAACCAAAACTAAAATTGCTGATCTTTTTCTATTGAATTGGAGGCAACAATTAAGAGGAGATTTGTAAGGACTGTGTGTGATTCTAGTTAATTAGAGATGCCAAACTTTCAGATAATTGTTACATCTGTGGAAGAGAAGGGATTTATTATGGGGGCAGAGTCACCATTCACAGCCTATCTTGCTAATAATACACCAAGTTCCAATGAAGGCAGTTCTTATTCTTCCATCTTTTGTTTTATGTCATAACAATCAATTACCATCATCAGCTCAGCTGAGAAGAGCTGCTCTGCTCTCCTGAGCAGCCATGGAGGTGTTCTGGCATCCTCTGAACAAGGGGGTTTGGAATTCTACTTTTCCAGAATCATCAGATGGGAAAGTACTGTGCTTGGTCCCATACCTACTACAGGTAAGTGTGTGTGTGTGTGCAGATAAAATCATCTTGTCTGAGGTGTTTGAATGCTTGTTACGCTCTTTTATCACTGCTTGTTACGGGTCATCAAAGTTTACCTGAATTGGAGGTAGGGCTTTAGATTATCTTCTTCATAAATTTTGAAATAACAAAATGCCTAACAAATGCACAAGGTCTAACTTGGCTGCCATGGAGTGGCATTCCATTCCATTCCAGGGGCTCAGGGCCTGGGTTCCCATCTGCAGAACAGAACCAGGTGGGATGTGCAGATGGAGGCTGTTTTCTCCACCCCACGCACACCTACCCCTGGCACCTGCACGCTGTGCTTGCTCCTGCAGCCAGCAGGTCCCAGAGCATGTTCTGAGATTAATGTACTCTTTTGGTTTTCTCTTTTCCTGGCTTCTCCTTTACTAAGGTAGGACATTCAACCACATTTTATAGATAATTTGTTACCTGTTACGATTCATTGCCTTAGAATGGAACACGCTGTTTTCTTAGCTGAAGCTCTTTCAGCAGTCTCCCACAATATAGTTCCTCTGTATTTTTACCCACGTCTGTGTGATGAAACAGCAAGAGAAAATCCAAATACTTCAGAAATGTACATAATTAAAATGTGATTAGTGAGACACTTTGGTCTAGGTATGTCCTGTTACCCTAGACTGCTTTTCATTCACTTGACATTCTTTTGTCTCTAGGGGCTGTAAATGGATCAGTACATTCAGCATGCTTGTTAGTAATGTCCCAGATTAACTAATTGCACCAAATTTGAATTTGGTGTTACTGTATCTCCTGAAAGAGCACTAGAGTCCACAAAACACACTTGCAGTTCCAGTTGTTTCCTGAAGTCCTATTCACTTGTTACCTGAAAAAGGTAATTTCCTCACATCTGACTCTGCCAGTGTCTCATGAAGCCAAGGCTTCACCCACAAAAATTTCATATCCTTGGGTATTAAAAACTGCCTTATTCAAGTACCACGTTGGGCAGGTACAAATGCAGTACTGAACTGGCCCTGTATTTGCAGTCTCTTGCAACACTGGTGATTTCTCACTGGGAATCACTATTGTCTCCCTCTTCTCTGGATCTCAGGACTGCTGGCACATCTCAGCTACCAACTGTGCTCCCAGAAGTTAACATACTGGTCCATGGGCTGTTTCAGCAGCTTACAAAACAGTGCTTAGTTTTAGGCTGGTAATGAATTCTCACTGTCAAAAAAAAAAAAAAAGTATGTTACTTTATTCCTTTTCTTGCTCTTATTTGGCTGCTGTCAATTGTTACTCATTTTTAAAGCAAATTTAGCTCCTTATGCAAATTACTGTTAACTGGTTATTTCTTGACTTACAGCATAAGTAGCAGAAAATGTTAGTCCTCTTTCCTAGGATTGCTCAATGTGCTGAATACTCTGGGCAAAACATTTGTGGTTTCTTTAACAAGGTCTTCTACCTGCTCGTGAAGAACCTATATCTTATTCCATGTAACAAATAACAGTAATCATATTAGAACAGCTTATGTTGAACAAATACTTTTATTTACAAGAGCATATGTGAGTTTTAAAATAAAAAAAAATGAAACGGGTCTACTTTGATCTTCAGCCTGCTTTAGCTTAAGTCTCCAGCTTGACTCATTTGCCTTTCTAGCTTGAAGATCAAATTTGTGGCAAAATGGCAATAATCTGGTAATTCGGTGCCAATCTTGGCACTGGAAACCACCTGGCATAGCTCAGTCTCTTCGTACATAGAAGATATTATATCCCAGTTCAACCATGCCCCCAATCAGCAAGGCCCAGAGCGGGATGAACACGTAGGCCAGTTTCATGGTGGTGAATCGCTGCAGCTTCGCACACAGGGCGAGGCAGAAGGCCAATTTCAGCAGCATTGCAATGAGGTACCAGACTTTCTTCTTCATGTTCTGGGAGCCGTTGCGAGGGTCAAAGCCAGACTTGCACCGCCCAGCCATTTTTACAATTAACATAACCAGAAGAATTGTATCAAATATCCACACCGGAATAAAAATGAGGAACCAGTTCCATGGTGCTTTCTCATCCAACTTCAGCACCAGCATGATCAGGAAGAGTAACGTAAAAAGCCATGTCAGCAGCACTCTTTGAGCCAGGGACATTCTCATTTAAACAGCTTTGAGAGGAAGTCCTTCGCTGTCAGCAACCACCTAACAAAACAAAAGGGGGAGGGAAGGCATCAAAACTTGGCACTACACCATTAGGTATATTGCATAAAGGAGACCAATTCCTTGCTCTTGCTTTCCCACTCCTAAACCCACCCACATACTGCTTCCTGGCACTTTCATAACTACCGTGCTCAGCTGAAGAGTGTTTGTTCCAGTCCATCGTTTCCTTGGAGTGCCTTAAGTCAGCTGTATAACTGCCTTAATCTAAATTTGTTCTGTGAAAGGAACTGTACTTTAATCTTAAACAAGCTGTCAGACTCATTTAGGGATTTTTGAATGCTAAGAATATGTTTAGATCCATTTTCCACCAGTACTGAGGCACTCATAGCTAACACTGGAAAACAAAACATAACAATGCTCTCTGTGTAACAAAATAACCACAGTAAAATGTGAACCAGCACAAAAAAGCCTCAGAGAGATCCTGCAGCTTGCAGAGCTCCAGCCGAAGTGACCTGGGCTCAAACTGAGCCAGTCAGCGCAGCCCAGCTTTCTGTCAGCCAGCAATCTTGGAATTACTAAAAGCTACAGATAATGTTTGCTTTTTGGCAGGTATCTCAAGTATTCAGACACTGGCTGACAGGTTTATTGGCTGGGTAGGATATTTAAATTTCTCTGTAGTCACGATGAAAGAGAAACAAGACAAATGCATCTGCCACTACAGTCATGAAAGTTAAGTTTTTATATTCCTAACTGCAAAGTTTTTACCACTGCATCTGCCAAAAGCCTTTCACTACAAGTGAAAAAAACTGAATTATGAAGGACTCTGATCTTCCTCTAGATTTCTTGCTACAAAAATGAAAAATTTTTACCAGTGAAATGGTGCTGAAATGAATTATTTTAAAAATTTTGAGTTAAATTTTTTAATAATTCCCTTTAGAACACTAAATAGTTTTTCACCTGAAATGAGAAAATGAGCTTTGATATGTTCCAGACCACAGAAATATTTGAATTACTGGAAGTGTGATGTTGTGTTCTGAAGCATCCAATCCTCAGCACCAGATGCTGAGCGAAGGACAAGATCTGCTTCCCCTCTATGCCCATGCCCAGAAGCTGCTGCTGCTTCCTCTGCGTTATTTCCACTGCACACAACATCGCCGGATTATGGCTGCTCAACTCACCCAACAAGCAGAAATCTATTGCCACCTTTCTCCTAACTGGGATAGTTTTTTTCCAGTTTATTTGAAGTTGAACAAAACCTGCGCTCAGATAAGATTTGCTACTGGAAGCAGGGAAGTAAAAGTTGCTATCTCAACTGGTGATGAGATGACCTGCTACCTTGCAGTGAGGGGATAACAATTCTGTACATCACTAAAATCATGCTACAGTTTAAATCTGAATTCTGATACACAGTTCAACAGATCTACTATTCTGTTCAGTCTGGGTTTGAAGTTTGGATGGATTTGATTTAGTGGATAGCAATGGGATTTCTTGTAAGGAGAAGATCCAGCTTTCCCTAAAATAGTCTAAATTAGAGTTGCAATCAGCACATCCCCTCTTTGCTTTGGGGCTGACACTTGTGTCCAAAGCAGGCCAGTTCCCCGAGCTGAAGTAGGAAAAAACCCAAAGTTTAAAGCAGGACTTTATATATAGTTTTGCTTGTCAAAGTCTCAGTTCTGCTCAGCTCACCAAAGGGTCTGGTGAAAGCCAGTTCCTGATAAGATAGAACCAAGACCCCCCACCCTTCTCTTCCTTAGGGAAGAGGTGAAGCTCAGAAGCACCATTCATGAGTTAAGGGGACAAAAAAATTGGAGGAGTTTTAGTAGGATAGCATTGTTTTGCTCTTGTTACAGAAACAAACCTAAACCTGCTGACAGGGCTTACAGAACATTTACTGTGTCTGGCCTAAAGCATTTATAGTATTTTGAAAATACTTCCAATATTCTCAAGTGCAAGTCTGTGGCTAAAGTGAAGAGTCATGATCTGAAATGAAGTTTCAACATTCTTTTCATGAGAATGTTTTACAAAACCAGGTCTAGAAATCAATGCTACAAACACTACAAGAAGGAGACTCTCTTATTAGCAAACTGGAGAAAGCAGAAACCAAACAGAAACAGACTGGAAATTTGGGTCTGAAAGGAAAAAGAAATTCAACACTCTTAGAAGTATCAGGTTATCAGATTCTCAGAGAAGGTGATATCACCTGTCTCTGGAGGAAACACAAAGCTGCTGAAGATGTATTACATGGGGCTACTCAATTTGAAGGTTGCTCACTTGAAAATATTTTCAGTTTGCTAAGAACCACTTTGCAACAACTGGAAAAAAACAGGCAGAAAATTCATCATAGGAAGAAGTCACACTGCCTGTGTCTGGCCTAATAGATGTTCCTGCCAGACTGGGCAGGACTGCAAGGCTCTGGTCAGTTTTAGAGGCTTTGTTAGATGAAAACTCAAGAAAATCCAAGTGTACTTTTGAGATCTTAAGAGTGCAAGTAAAGAAAGCTACCAGATTTTGAAGGCTGTGAGCTGGATATAGAGCTGACATAACAATGAAGGGTTTGATCACATGGAGCATTTGATTATCCCACGATGAAAGATGACGGGCAGATTCTTTGCTAGAGCCCAGCTATCCCAACAAAATGGGTGATACTGGGAAAAGGATGCAGCTGTGCTACAGGTCTGAACTAGCTCTTCAGTGAGAACACTGATGGGATGTCAGAGTGTGAAAATAAAAAAGCTCTTGACTCCCATTATAGGACCGATATAATTAGGGAGTGAAAATTTTCAGTGAGGAGAAACTGTCCAAGGAGCATCACTGACCTTGGTGGGATGATCTGCATAACGAGGTTATGATCATAGCTAATTCTGTCCTGTTTAGAAGAAAAAATAAAGAGGAGGGCAACTTACACATGACACTCAGCTCAGCAGTAATGATAACATGAACCTATACATTTAGATTTATACCTTGAACATCACCTAAAAAAGACCTGAAATTCTCATTATGATGAAAACACATTAAACAGAACCCCAGTTTGATTAAATACCATTTTAGATCCTATTCATATCGTACTGGTAATTTAACACTTCGAAAGAAATACTGCGGTAGGCCCCGATTAAAACCCTATTTAAACACAGCTTCGGATTCACAGACCCGGCCCCTCCCTCGGTTTCATGCCAGGCCCCGCTTCCCCGGCCGTGCCAGAGGTCCCCGAGGCGGAAGCCCCCCTCGCTGCCCGTCACCTACCGCAGATCCCGGCGCATTCCCCGGTCCGCGGGGCCCGCGCTCAGCTGAGGGGGCGCCGGGCCCTCCCCTCCCGCTCCGCCTCAGGGAACGGCCCGCCTCCCTCACCCGCCCCGCGCCTGCTATTGGCCAGCGGGGACGCGCGTCCAGCCGCCCTCCATTGTCATTGGGCCCTGGCGACGTCGCTCAAGTTAATCCCGCCTTCCCGTCCTCAACCCTGGGTGACGCCCCTCGAGTTCGGATCGCCCCTCCCGACGGGCGGCGGGGTCAGCCCGGAGCCCCGCCCCCGCCGCCAATTGGTGAAGGGGCTGTTCGTCACAGCGGCCTCCCCTCTGCCCCGCCTGTCCCTCAAGCGTAGCGCCGCCTCCCTCGCGCGCTCGTTGGGCGCAGAGGCCGCCAGTCACATCTCGGCCCCGCCCCCGACGGCGGGCGGGGCCACCCTTGGCCGCTGTCCCGCGCGGGCCCCGCCCCCGGCCCGGCGGCGCGCGCGGGTGGCGCGCTGTTGCTGCCGCCACCTGGGCGCGCGCGCCGCTTTCCCCCCCCCTCCCCCCCGCCTCCTTCCCCGCTTCCCCCGCCAGCTGTTGCCTCGCGCGCGCCTTCCCGCCGCCGCCTCGCGCTCCCGCCGCCGTTGCGTGCGGCGCGCGCTGCCCCGCGGCACCGGCGAACGGTGAGATGGCACCGGGGGGGAGGAGAGAGCTCCGGCACCGGGGGGGGGGATCCGGCACCCGGGGGCGCCCCCGCCCCGCCGCGGCAGCGGCTGGGGAAGAACCGGGGCGCCGAGTTCTCCGCGCGGCTGGGGAAGGGGCCGACCGGGGCGCGGGAGGGGGGCCGGGGCGAGGCGGCGGTGCTCTCTCGGCGCTGGGGGACGGCGCGGCGGAGGCGCGGGGCGCGCATCACCGGCGGGGCTGCCGCGGCTCCCCTGGCGGGGCGGCGGGAGCGGGGCGGCTGCCGCCCCCCATCTCCTCCCGGGGGAGTCCCGGCCGGGCTAAGGGCGGGCGGCCCGCGGCCTCCGCGGCGCCGCGGTTCCCTCCGGCGGGTGCCGGCGCCGCCGGGGCGGGGGGTCCGAGCGCGGCTCCGAGCGGCCCCTGCCCGCAGCGCCGCGGACCCGCATCGGGTCCGGCCGGGCCGTCCCGGAGCCGTCGGTGGCCGGGCTGCCGTGTCCTCCGCCGCAGGCGGGCGCGGTGCGGGTACGGTCCGGGGCCCTTCCCGTGCTTGGGGCTCTGCCTGCCCGCTCCGGCTCCTTCTCTCCGCTGAGCCGCTTGAACGTACCGTGAGCTGCCTCTGTGCCCGTGTCGGGTGATAGAACGTGTTTTCTGCTTCCCTGTAAAGGTCCTGAATTTCAGCGTCTTCATGTTCGTCTCTGACCTTGTCTCTTGTATTCTTGTGTTTCACATGTGTTCGTGTTTTCTTTTTCCTTACCCTTTTGGATATTTTTTTTTTTTTTTTCCACTTTTCCACCCTAAAACAGTGACAACCTGACTGCAGCTTATCCTTGATTTTCCGTTTGGGAATCAAAACGCTAGGGAACTTCTCATCACTCAGAATTTATGCTGTCACATTCATTTTCTTGGTGTTTTATTTGCTGTCTTTTCTGTGAGGAAATAGAAGAGCTGGGGAAAATTTATGCCACAGAACTAGAACTGTCCAGGTTACTTTTACTTCTGTTTCTCATACCTAGCCTCAGAGTGGGTATTACCCAGGTGTATCAGATTCAGTGAAACTTTCGAGTCCATAGTGTCAAGCTCTGTGCCTGATATTTTGCCTTTTATTGCTTTTACGTGTTACTGGTCACTTGAAAAGTAATGCTGCTGAGTCTTGCATTTTGTTCCAAATTTGCCAGTGTCTTATCCATCTGTCATGTAATTAACTGGAAAAAGTAATTAATTGGAAAACCTGACTTGTTGAAAGTACTTTAATTAATGTTCTGAAATTCTTTGTGGTGAAATGTTCCTACAGAAAATACAGCTTGTCTTACAGTTCAGATACATGAGTTTTCTAATCAGAATGAGACTACACACTACGTACAGTGTGTCATCAGTAATTTGTCTGCTTCTATCTTCCTGTTGATGATGTTAAACAGATGGTGGTATCTGTTCTATCAGGGAGAAGTACATCACTTGAAATAACCTGTTAATCCTAGTAAGTGAATCCTAATATCTTTAGCTGCACTTGGATTGGTCAGTAAGCAGGAGAAGGATGTATTTTTGTTACATACATTAGTGCTTGGCATCAGACTTTCTGTTTCCCTGAGGTTAAGAGGCTAAAAGTGTTCTGTGAATAAATCTCTGGGTTATAAATAGCTGTATGCTTTTGGCTATTTTTGTAACTCTAAAGTTTTGGTGATCTTGTTTGATTTGCTTCTTTGCTTGTGACTCCCTGCAAAGGATTGATCCTTTTCTCAGAAGTCTTATTTGTGTTCCAGTAAGGCGTTCATGAGTATATGTACACACATCACCTTGATGGACTCCATTGTACAGTATTTGCAAGCAGCTTTCATTTCTGAAGGTGAAGGTTGAGAGCAATGCTTGGAACTTGTGTGTTTTAGATCCCAATCCGTGTTTGAAGTGGAATGTTTGTGCAGTTAAACGTTCTGTTGCTATGTTTTATTGCCAGTGTATGTTTTTATTCTGGATATAAATATTACAAAGGATAAAACATGAGCCTGAGTCACCAGAAAAAGAATTCGGAACCTAGTTGGAATAATTCAGTGTTTGTACTATAATTTTTTCCTCTTGCGTTGTGCGGAATGTGCCATACAAATAAGTTGTCAGTCATTGTTGGGAACTCCACGGAGCATTTCAAATGTTCTGGTAGTACTGGATTTCTCCCAAAGCAAAGTTAGATCAGCTTGTCTGAAAAAGTTGATCCTAGCTGTATCCACAGCTGCTGGGCATTGGTGTGAATTCTGGGAGAAGTCAGAGTAGGTTTTGAAATAAGGAGCAGTTTTGGTGTATATTACAGGGGGACATAGGTGTGTTCAAGAATTCCAGTCAACCTCATTTGAGGCAGTTGACCAAGGCAGGGAGGGGTGGAGTGCTCTTGGAGTTGAACAGTGCTGTTCCTGTCACAGCTGGCAGGGGTCACTGGAAAGTAGTGGACTTCATTTCTTTCCTAATTCTCCAAAGTTACATATACTATCTTCCTTGCCTTGTCTATATATCTATCTTTACTTATTTCTTGTAGAAGTATTGTTGAAGAAATTTTCTTCTTCCGTTTTCTCAGGACTCCTGTGAGTGAGAATGATAACAGTCAAAGATTGGGGTTTGGATTTTCCTTTGTGAGGAAGTTCTTTTCATAAAAGCAGTGTTATTTATGGATTCATCATCAGACAGTTTATGTGGATTTTTAGTGAGACTTATTAAGGGCACAAAGCTTGTGCAGTTGCTTTCTTTGTCTGTCTTCTCCCATTTGAGTCACTTCTTACTCAGATGATGAAACCTAAGTTAATGGCAACTGAAAGACATTAACTACCTACACTGTGACAATCTTTGTAAAACTTTTGACAGGTAGTGACCCAAAATAATACTCCTACCCAAAAAAAGGCAGTGATAATCAAGTCCCTCTCTTCTCCAAGAAGTGAACAACTGTTGGGCAGTCTATATGCTAAGCTCTGAGCCATCAGCACTAGTCTACTTCAGCTGGCCCAGCCAAACACTTGGGATGGTTTTTATGATGGGTGGGGGGCAGGAAAAATATTATGGGTGGGGTGGAACAGGACAATAGGGATCTGTGGGACAGTGGTGAAAGCAGGCATACTTAATTGCTTCTGCCCACAGAGCAGGATAGGCCTGTTTTTTTCTCCAATGTTTTCTTGTTTTATGAAGGAAACAAACCAAAACTCTTGGGGTACCTGTCAGAGGTACTGCTGCATCTGACTGTTCAAGGACAATTGACCACCGCTTATTCAAAGATGTGGTGGTGTGAAAAATAACAGACTTTGAAAGCTTTAAATATCATGTTTTCTGCTTTGAGTTTACTGTGCTGTTATTCATAAAGGCTCTTCCTGATGGGTGCAGAGGAAATGGTTAACTATTTGAAGAAATTATATTCAAATTTTTAAGGAGAACCTAAAGAGCTTAATAAATTGCCATAGGGGAAAAAAAGAATTAATACTAATTAGAGCTATCATGTATTGCTGTGTAATGTTTGGGTATGCTCTGTATGTAATCATAGAATAACTTTGGAAAGGGTCATTGGAAGTCATCAGTCTGGTCCAACCCCATCTCAGAGCAGGTTCAAAGTTAGAGCAAACTCGTATACATGTAGAGAGATAGCCATTGTGTTGTCAGGAAATTTGGAAATACAGCTTGTGTTTGTGGTAGATTTTTTTTTTTTTTAGCTGAAGGGCAGGATATCAGGGAGGTCCTAGAACTATTCTCTTATTTGTTAATCTGTACATGTGAAGGTTTGTTTTTTTTTTCTGTATTTGTTTGTGCTGGTAATACATGTAATGTTCAGTATTCTTTGCTCATTTGAGGTGGTTTCAGTGGATGTTCTCTAAAGAGCCTAGATGGCTTTCTGGAATGAGTCTGATCATTGGACTCCTATTTACAAATTATTTGTGATTCTGTTCTTAGAAAATAAAATATGACTGCAGAGTGGGAGAAGAAATTAAAGCAATATCACATCAAACGTGAAATCATGCAAGTCTTGCATTTTGGAAGTTGGCCAGCGCCAGATGCTTTTGGGGTTTAGGTGGTTGGCAGATGCTGGCTTGGCAGCTAAACACTCTTCGTGTTGATCTGTAAGGGACAGCTTGTTCTGTGTGTGGCTCATACTCTCCTTGGTCTTGGCTTCTGGTCGTTGTGGGGTCGGGTTCAGGGGAGCGTTTGGATGGCTGAATACAACCCAGTGATCTCTTTGGGTGTTTTCTTGCATCCTGGTTATGAAGCTTGAGATTCCCTCAGCTGTGTGTATATTTTTTTCCCATATTATTATTGTTATTGTGTGTTTAAATAGCTGCTTTCTTTTTGAATGGGAGTAAAATCTTGGCCTCAGTGACTTCCTGTGACAGTGAGTTTAACAGTCTATGTGTTGTAATATAATATTTCTCTGTTAAAAAGTTGGCTTTGCTATCCTCTCAGCTTAGTTAATAAATGGAGTTGCCTGTATTATTGGGAAGCTGTTGTTTTCTTGACTCTATTTACTGTTTTTCTCTTGAAGTCTCATTTAATTTATTATAATACCTTATTTTTCTGCTCATGGTTGCCTGTTTCAATAGGAGAGTCTTTCAAGAGATTGGTAATTCATAGCCCTGCTTAGAACCCCTCCCCCAATATTTTAATATGCTTCTCCCAATAAAGTAGTTGTATTTCAAGTCAGATTACACAGCTGATCAACAGAGCTGTACTGCAGTGTTTTCCTTGTCGTTCCTTTTATTCAGGTTTCCCTGCTCTTCTGACTGTATTACATTGGATGGAAGAGCTGCCAAAGTTCCTTTCTGGATTTGAGATGTCAGTTCTTAAGGATTTGAGTGGTGTTCACAGTTAACTTCCCCTGCCTTTCCTTACAGATGACATTGGCATGGTTGATACTGAATTCTGTTTATTTTGCCTTTTGGTTGTTAAAGTTCATACATAGTCTTAAGATTTGCTAGTATCAGTTTGCCATCTAGACATGCCACTGCTTCAGGTTTTCTTTCCTCTTTTACAGTATAGAAGATAAATATGGTGAGCACTGCTGGACCTTCTTGCAGAAGCTTAAAATTTGGAATAATAGGACAGGGTTCAGTTCACTCTATTTCAGAACTTAATTTAGGCAGTACTTCATAAAAACTGTAGTCTACTGGTCCAGATAGGAGGAGGAGAGGGGAAATAGCCCTAATTAGTTGAGATTGTTAATGGTGCTTGATAAGGCTTATGGGGAGAGATCCAGAGTGTTCAGTGTGCGTTACTGCTCAGGCACTGCACGGTCCAGAGCTGTGCAGAGGTAAATTGTGTGAGAGCTGCTCATGGGCTCAGCATTGCCATCAGACCTTGGGAACTATGTCCTGTGCAATGGGCTCCGGGGTTGGAAGCTGTGACTAAGGACACTGTACTGTGGTGATACTGGTTTAGAGTGGTTGAAACCCTTGTGGAGCCTCACAGGGCTGTCCTGACCTTCACCATCAGTTGTGTGGACATGTCTTTAGGAAGAGATTGCTTCTGCTTGAATTTCCCTCTTTGGAGTTCTGGGAGCCAGCAGGAGTTTGGGGCATCTCTATTTGTAAGCTGCCCTTACCTGTCAGGGCCCGATGAGCAATGACATGGTGTCTGTATTCATCTTTCTAGTTAAAGTCTGATGGATGGAATACTTACCTGGAATTTGCCATTTCTGGATGCTCTCATCCTTTAACAAGGTAGTCACCAGGCACATGTATGCTGGATGAGGCCCTGGACATCTGCCTCTGTCACTACAATGTGCTGAGGTATGTGAAAGCTAGTGGAACATAAAGAGAGCAGACTAGGAAAATTTAGTCTGCTTGGTTCCAGGATTAGGATGGTTCTGCATGATGAGAACGGGGATTTGTGTGCACTTTGCCTTGGGCTGGCACTGAATGGAAGAGCTGCAGCCAGTGATCTGTGATTCAAGGAGCTTCTGGACACTGGTACCAGGTGGTCAGTAGCATGCTCTATTCAGACTGGATGCTGTTGTTTATCTTCATTATCCAGTTAGCTGCTGATTGCAGCGAAGAATGTTGATTCCAGATTTTGTTCAGTGTTTTGGCTGGTTTTGATCTGTGGCAATGTTTGCTTTTCATAGACAACAGAGTATTTGGAAGTCTTTGACATCTTTCCAAAGGTTCTTTGAAAGTCCACATATGTTCTGTCACTTGCTGTTGTTTATCAGTTAGTTTGACATGTCCAGAAATACTGATAGACTGAGACATGATCTTCCTGTGTAGAAACTGCTGATTAGAGCCTATCAGATAGTCTTTCAGGTATAATGGTGTTCCATTTTTAATGATTGTTTTCAGGACCTTGCCAGATACACATGTAAGCCTTGTTACTCTGCAATTCCTTGCTTGGATCACTCCAGAGACTTTTTTTTTTTTTTTTTCCCTAGAATAGAAGCTCAGCATTTTCAACTGTGTTCCTGCAGACACAGTGGCTGTTATAAGGGACAGCAGCTTTCTCCGGCAGCTCAGCCACTTCATGCCTGAGCTGCTTCAAAAACTTGCAGGATAACTATTTGTAGAACATGATGCAAACTTGGTGATTTAGGAGTGGTTCAGCTTCCTGACTGTAGTCATCAAGAAACCACAACTCTGCTGTGCAGTGCCTGGTGACAGATAAACATGTCTTCCTAAACACAAGTCAGTATTTCCACTGAGCAAGATTTATTATTGCTTTAAGAATCTCAAGAAAGATGAAGGGAGCATGGCATTTTCTTTCAATGGGGTGACTGTATTTGTTTTTTTAGAGAGGTTTTTTTTTTTCCCCAAGTATTTATTAAGGCAGCTATATGTATAAAAAAATTAAAAACTTGGTGTTTATAGAAATTCTGTTCCTTAATAAAGTTGTTAGAGTTGTAAGAGCAGATGTATACCTGCAGTGTTTCAGGGATTTCTCTGTATAAGGTCGCAAATGTTTAATGGGATATGTATGTGCGTGCACGTACTATTCAGTACAAAAAACAGGAATAGAAGGAACTTGAGGTTGACCATGTGCTGTTTTTTATTTAATGTTTTAAGAAAGATAACAGCATTTTCAGAAATGGCTTGTAGATCCAGTGTGCTAGCAGCAATTACTCAATTTGGTGAGAATTTTGAAAGTGACATCTCTTATAGTAGATAAGAAGCAAAATTAACTTGAATATAGTTCCCTTTAAGGGCTTAGATTTTTCTACTTTATTGAACAGCAGAATATATTTAAATATTGGAAGCTTTTTGCTGATTTATAAATATTGCAGTGGCTCATAAGTAAATTATTGGAGGTATAGATTCTTGGACTTCAGTTCAGAGTCCTTCCCCCCTATTTTTATGAGTAAGGTATCTGAGATTGTGTCATGTTACTTCAAATGGAGCCATGAACCACTTACGTAATAAAATTAGGAAACTTGCACAGAGCTTAAGAGCGAGGGCAGAGATTCCAGAAATGGCTGCAGCAGTTGAAACAACTGCATGCAATGTTCTTTTACCAGAACCTGAAATAAATCTCAGAAATCCTGATGGTCAAAATTTTGTTGCTATTTCAGACAGTTGTGTAACTCACTGGATAAACAAGTATTCCTTGGGTGACAGTTAATTTTGCGTGGCAGTTCTTTGCTTCAAATATTGGTGGGTTTGCCATGGAAGTGAAGATGGCTGGGTTGAGTCTACTTCCAATCAGATTTTGAGAGCTGGTTCTCACTACATGTTCTGTGCTGTGTCTGTGATATCTTCCTGCTTTGGCTGGTGAGTGATAAAGGGCATGTGCTTATAAGGAAATACGCAGCAGCAGGAGTAGGATCAGATGCAGTGGTCTGTGGAAAGAATACCCAGGCCTGAGAAAGTATCAGCTTTTCAGCATCTGACATCTCACTGGAGGCACAGGCAGCATGGATATGCTGCCAGATCTCTGTCTGTCATCATGTATGGCATGTTTAGTACAACTCTGTTCATAAAGAATAGGGTTTGATGTACAGCAGCCAGCACAGGGTTCATGTCTGATTCATGTCTTACTGTTGCTGCTGTTGGCCTGATGGAACAGGCCTCCTCAAACAAAAACCTCATGAAATAGGCATCCAGGGAAGTTAATTATTTTTTTTTTAATTGGTTGTTTGGGAGCAATTGTATTTTGGGTTTTCAGGGTTTTGTTTGTGGGTTTTGGGAATTTTTTTGAGATGGAGTGAAGGGTGGAGTACAAAAATTAACTCTCATGAGCAGCATCCAAGTGATGCTGGTATCCAGTTTTAGCAAAGCTTTTGGTCTTTCTTGGGGAAAGCAAGTATGTTAATTCCTTTTTATTTACAAGCTCTTATGACATTGGGCTGCAAGACAACTTACGGGGGCTCATGAGGCATGGCAGGAAGAATGGGTTCCTGGGTATCATCCTTAGGTTAAGCAATATCTGTTTTTTTCTTAGTTTAACTTGACTTTTTTTCCTTCAGCTTTGACTGCTGCAGGTTTTCCTAAGGGTAGCTGGAAGGAACATGGTAAAACCTCCACTGAAAGGTGTGAACCTGGGAGTGACAAGTTTCTCATTTGCTTGTATACAATTTGCAATTCTGAAATGCTGTTTTGAGAACCGTGATGCATAGATAAAGTACTTAAAAAGAACAGTGAGTGCATTGCTTAGTATTTGATGTTCCCTTTCAAAAAGGAGATGTAGGTTTAATGGTTTATGTGTAATGCACATGTAAAGTAATGATTCTTTTGGAGCCTTGCTTTAAGGCTTTCATCCTGTTCTTTGTGGCAGTGGCAGAACTCCCCTGGGTTTGAGTGGAGGAAGGATGACTCCTGGTAAGTTTAGTGCTGTGTCTGCATTACAGGGATACCTCCCTTGGTTTGTTACATCATGGCAGAAGCAGCATTTCAGTCAACAGTGGATGCCTGATGTGACTAAGTCGTTTATTTGGCTCATTTAAACTTAAAGTATCAAATAATGTCATCAGTTTGATGATAATGTTAACTTGTATTTTGATGTTGAAATTAGAAACTAAGGGTTTTTCCTTCATTAAAGTTGTTTTCTGGCTCTGCCAAAATAAGTATAATGCTTTAAGAGAGTTTGTGTGATACTGCTAATAAAATTAGCAGTTTAGGCCATAGTCTGTTCTGATTCATTGTCTTTTCTTACTCTGCATGCCAGGGAATCTTAGTAAAATTATGCCTGTGATTGTGAAACTGAAGTACGGATGATCTAACGTAATCGTGAAACAGTTCTATCTTGGAAAGCAGTTGAAACCAAGTTGTAGTATTCTCATAGCTTTATATAATAACCTTTTAAAAATTGCCTTAAATTTCCTGAAGGTGCTAAAAATCAATGACTTTTTAAAACACGTTTGAGACAAAAGCAACCTAAGTTTTGCGATTTTAATTCTGATGATGTATTGTGAACATGCAACTTCATTGCTTCATCAGCCTGTGAATTCTATCATAACTTGTTCTTCTATCATAACAAGCTGAGAAGGACACTCAGGTCTTGACTCAACAGCTGGATGGTATCCTGACCATTCAGGTTGGGATTGCTATAAAGGGAACAGGTTCCTTGAAATACTTAGTGATTCACAGTGTTTACAGGCAAGGAAAGCAACTATTTGCCTGTGTGTCCTTGCTTGTATTGTATTTTTAATTATGTCCTTCAGTTGACACTGCTTAGACTTGTATATTCTTAAAAAAGCCTGTGTGTTTTTTTTTTTTTTTTTTCCTTTGTCACTGTGGAAGAGCACACTTTTGTTCTGAACTTCTGTCAGTTCAGATTGCTTTAGACTGTCATTTAGAAATACATACATTTATGTCTGACTAGGGTCACCAAAGCCCTGTGGATATGAGTAAAATTTCTAAATATACTTTGAATTTATTTAAATTCTGTCTTGCTCAATAAGCACTGCAGTACAGTCGTGCATGAGCTCTTAGCTACCTAGCGACATCTAAATACAAATTTGTGTGGCTTTTGAGAAACTTGCTAATTTGCAAGGTGTGTTGTATAATATGATAATGCCCTGAACTAGGAAGTAACTAAGAAACCCAGCCTTTGAAAAGGAGCCACCAAAACTAGGTAGTCTTTATTAAACTTTGAGAAAGTAATGAAGTTTTGATTAAAGAATATTGCTAGCTATTCATAGCATTAACTGTGAGTTTGATGGAAAGGTCATGAAAGCTCTGTTGAATGTTACAGAGATGTTGTGATCAAGCTTTTATGTTTGGATGCTCTGAAGCTGGGAGTATTTTTTGTGTTGCTCTTTAGTCTTCAGATAGTTAAGATTAAGTCAATCTTGCTGTAGTTACTCTGCACAGGACATTGCACTGAGTGCTAAAGCCTGTCCCTATCCTAGGTGCAGGTATTTGACACAGAACATGGAACAGAGGGCTGGGTCCAGAGAGGATGAGGGAGAAGCAGGCAGAAGAACAGGCTCTGCTCTCTCGTGCTTGTCCTTGTCAGTCAGCTGTTTGCACTTGTTCATTTTTACCCTTTTTCACTTTTAATGTGCTTTAGAGCCAGGCTTTTACAGGCTAACCTCGGGATCAATGCCAGTTGGAAACATGAAGGACAGAGTAAGCTGTAATGAATGTGCAGAGTTCTGAAACTGCTGAAATACTCAGTCTCTAGTCTAAGGTGTTCTCTGAGTGTGGGCAGGTAGTCAGAGCCAGGGCTGCAGCTGAAGTGCCTTGAATTGTTTCCATCCATCCCTCACCCAGATAAGCTAGCTTCAGGCTGAGTCTGTTAAGTAATGTCTCATCTCACCTCATTAAACTCCCCAAAACCTAAAGACAAACTAAAAACCAAACCACAGACAAATCCTAGCTCCTGCAAGCAGATACAGTGTACAGAAATAATCAAATAAGCCTTTTCACCTTTTGTTCCTGTGCTGTCTCAGAAATGTTTGTGTAGCTCTTGAAGAAAGCATGTGGTATTTCCTAGTGGAGGTATTTTTACTTAGCACACCAAACTCTGTTTTGAGACATTCATCCCATGATTTTGTCATATTTACTTTTGTAAGCATCATCTTTGCATTTGTTTATGCAAATGCATATGCAAATAAGGTTTGAATGCCACCAAAATAGATTCTATGGAGGATTTAATGCAGAGAATTTCTTAAAAATATGAAAACCACGGATAATCTAAATAACAGGTTTGTCGATAGAAATCAAATAAAGCTACTTCTTTATATTTGGTTTGTAGTTTTGTGAGGTAATTGTTTCTTGAGGCAAAGGGTTTTTGAATTGAAAAGCTACTGCAAACAAAGGTTGCTGCCTTTAAAATGGCTGATATGTTTTTAGCCACATTCGACACAGTTTGAAGTCTTGGATTCAGGAGTTAGTGTCTG
Source organism: Cinclus cinclus (assembly GCF_963662255.1). Lineage (NCBI taxonomy): Eukaryota > Metazoa > Chordata > Aves > Passeriformes > Cinclidae > Cinclus > Cinclus cinclus. Next base: position 10,343,158 of record NC_085049.1, read on the forward strand.
GTTTCCTGAAAAAAATCACTGACCTTGGAGAAAGACATCAAGTTAATGTAGCTGTTGAGGGAAAGCTTTCTGGCCAGGTTCAGCAGTTCTTTGCTGCTGATAATAACTTGTTCCAACCTTTTTCTCATGGTGTGATTAGGCTGGTAGGAAGTAAGGGTGTATTGTATTTGAGAGGGGTGTTATTTAAGAGAAATAAGGAGTTAAAGGTCCTCCAAGATGAGGTCATGGAGGCAGGGAAGGCGAGGGTGGAAATGTGATCAGTATCTGTGTGGCCCCTGCCTGCTCTGGCCCCTCTGTAGCAGTGAACTGCTTTCAGTGGGATGGTGTGATGTAGGTGGTGTGGGGAGGAGGGCTTCATGGCACTTTTGAGGCCAGTGTAGCAAAGGATTTTTAAAGTCAAGTTTAATTGAAGAGGTTTTCCAATAAGAAGGGAAGTCCTATTGTGAGCTTTGTGTGGGTGAGAAATAAAGGTGACCAGTCTATGGGACTGGTTATATGTCAAGTTATATCAGAGTCTCTCTTGGACTCCTTCCTTTATGTGATAGGATTTTTGTATTTATTGTGCCAGTGAATTCTTAATAATTGACAGTTGCTCGTAGAAAACCAGACTCTTATGATCAGAAGCAAATAGATCAGAAACAATTACAGATATTGACAGAGTCATAGCTGCCAGCTTTAACTGACTTGATGTGACTTACAGGCTATTTTCAACAGTGGAAGAGTTGAGGTGTTTGGTTGCTCAGTTGCACCAGTTGTCAGTGTTCTGATATTTCTGGAATTTTCAATGACTCTCTAAGCTCTCTGAGACATTTCTTTCTCTTGAGTTGTAGTTTTATCTGAAGTTGTAAAAAAGATATTGGAGTTGCACTGTTAAAAAATCTTAATAGATTTGTTTGGGAAACATGAGCATGTATGGCATGTTTCTTAGAAATCCTCAGGCACTGATATGATATCCATTTGTTGAAGGTTTGTACTGTAGTGTATATGGTGGATGTCCAAACTAAAGGCAGTATTATTATCTTTTAAGTAATGCGTTGTATAAAATAGGAGTATGTCCATGCAAAAGTCAGAGGAGAATGAACAAACAAATATCAGTGCAGAACTGAGTCTTTTAGAGGGTCATTTTTTAAAAAAAATAGAATCATACTGAGTTGTAAGGGAGCCATAAGGATCCTCAAGTCCATCTCCCATCCTTGCACAGGACAACCTCATCTGTATGGCCCCCTCCGTTGGATCTTCTCTTACAGCTTAAAGTATTTTTGTGTTGTGGTGCCCAAACCTGCCCCCAGCACTCGAGGTGAGGCTGCCCCAGTGCAGAGCAGAGGGGAGGGGACAATGCCCTCCCTTGCCCAGCTGGTGATGCTGTGCCTGAATCCCCCAGGACACGCATGGCCCTCCTGGCTGCCAGGGCACCTGACTCACGTTCAACTTGCCACTGACCAGGATCCCCAGCCCCATTTCTGCAGCTTCCCTCCAGCCTCTTGTTCCTCAGACTTTACATGCAACCGGGGTTGTCCCAGGTGCAGAATCTGGCACTTCCCCTTGTTGAACTTCATATGGTTAGTACCTGCTTTAAAAAAAACCAAAACAACCCAAACCCTGATTTTCTTTGTGATGAATAATGTACAGTGAAGTGTTAAGAGTTACTCTAATGCTTAGGTCTTTCATAAAGACGCTCATTTTAATCTATTGTGCAGTTTTGGTTCCCATCCCATTTGTTGAATGTTACATTTTTCTTTTCCTTTCTTATTTGTGTAAAGGCTGTAAACAAATGTCTTTAAATCAAGAGGTAGAGTCCCAAATAATCTTTTACTATAAAAACTCCCTACAGGTTAATAATTCTTGCTTCCTTCTAATGAAGATGTAATATTATTGTTGATACTCACAGTCTTATAGTAAGTGTAATATTTTTATGGCAGATGGATCTTGGAAAATGTTTGATGTATAGTTTGGTGTTCAGGGACTAAAGCCACTGCCATCCTTTATGGCATCCTTCACCATGTCCTTGCCACCAGTGAGGGCACGCCTGGGCTGCTGGGTCCAGTTCTGGGCTTCCCAGTACAAGAGACACAGATACACCTGAAGGCTTTCTATGTTTTTCTTCCTTTTTTTTTTTTTTTTTTTCTTAACAAACTCTGGCTGACTGATTACATGGAAGAAGACTGAAAAAATTAGTTTTGAGATACAAATATTTTACATAGGCTGAAAGTTTGGGTTTTGGTCTCTTTTTTCATTCTGAAAACTGATTACAGTGGCATCAAAGATTAAGTAATGCTATTGGTATTTGTTACCATTAAAGGAACTATATCATTCTTCCTTGGTTTTCTCTTTTTGACTTAATTTTGCTCTACTGTTTTCATGAGAATATGAATTATGATTAGTGAAGTTCTAGCACTGATACTGTTTTTTTTTTTTTTTTTCCCAATTATATCTAATAGTCCGTATTAATTTTTCTTGCATTTTATAACATAATTATTTCTGGACTTCAGAGTATTGTGTTGGGCAAATAACTATAGGTTGCTTAATTTATCAGGAAAAAAAAAAAGCTGCATGTAATAAAACACTTGTGAGATTCCTCTGAGACAGTGACAGATCATCTCTGTGCAGCCTGTTTTACTGGGAAGGAAGGGCAAAACTGGGGCTTCTGATGTCCTGTAGCAGCAGATTTGTAGTTTTTTGTTTGCCTAGAGGGAAAGCCTGAACTCTTAGTAGAATAGAAATGAGGCAATGTGTAAAGTAAATACAGTGTTCAGTGACTTGCAGTTAATTGGGAGTGTTTCTGCATTCCCTGTTTGGCCTTCATAAGAGAAGTGGAAGTAAAGTTGTGTCTCTTTCTGTTAACAGCCTAAAATGACTCTGTGAATTCAGTGGAATAAATGGCGTCCAAAGTAACTGATGCTATAGTTTGGTACCAGAAAAAGGTAAGATTTCTATTTGTTTTTATGGTGGCCTACTGTGTTTATGTGTTAATATAAAAATATAAAATACTTATGCATTACTTTAGCATTGTATCAGAGTGAGTACCTTGACACTTTTCTTCCATAGGTAAATAAGTATTTAGTGACTGTATTTAGTGACATGAAATAGCTTTTGGTCTTTGCTGGAAATTGCTTGCTTCCCTTGGTTTCCTGTGCTCTGCAAAAAATCAAATTTTGCATTCTCAGTAATGTGTTAATTAATGTACAGGAGAATGTTGTATGAGAATGTTTTCTGTTGCACAGAAAAGAATCCTTGTATTTAAGTAGAAAGTAAGAATTAAAACAAATTTTCTGACAGTAACAAAAAACCTGTGCAATATGTGCCTGAAAGAGAGAGTCTTGTCTCTCTGTGGTTTAATAAGTTTCTGTGAGTTAGTGTTCTCCTTGGGACTGTAGCTGTCCTTTGGAGAGGGTACATCTTGTTCTTATGCAGATAATGGCAGTGGTCTTCAAAAGAGAAATTCTGGTTAGCTTCTAGCAAACCAATGGTTACTTTATAAAAGCAAGGTAATGCGAGTCTGCTTTGCTGAGGTCTTTACAACAGTGAAATAATGAACAGTTGAAAGAGTAGAAAAATCAATTTTGCTGACTTAATTTATACCAATTATTCAGTTATGTATTGAAAATAATTCAGAATTGAATGACGAATTTTGTGGGTTTTTTTAACCGCTTACTGTGATTTGGAAGATGACTTGTAAAAGATCTACTGTAATGGAATTCAATGCAGGATCCAATGGAAGGGGAGTGATGTTGATTTTACCTGCTTCCACTCATTCTTTTCATACACTTAATTCACTCACTGTGTAGTGATATCAGAATACTGATATCTAAACACCAAGCTGTGTTTGTGTTTGCTCTGGCCAGAATCCCTTTGTGCAGTGCAAGAGATGCTGGGTGTCAGGTCCTCATCATATCTGAGGTTGTTTTTGTTGGTGATGATGCACTGCAGTCTGTAAATTTTAAGTGAAGTTCATGTTTGTTGTCTCGTTGGTTTTGGTCTTGTGTTTGCTTGTTTTTTTGTTTTTTTCTCAAATACATGTCTGTTTTCTTTCCTGTTGGTCATACAGTAAAAGGAGTTGCACATATGATATGCTCCAACTGTCCATCCTCCTGATGTTAGGAGGGCAAGAGGAGTCACTGTGTGTGTGATTTTACAGAGGACAGGCCTTCTGGTCTTGATATGAACAACCCATTCCTCAGTTTTTTCTTTTCCCAGGGCACTGCTCCTAACAGGATTACTTGTTATCAGTACAGGTCATTCTTTTAACCCTTGCTCTGTCGTTTTTTCCAATGATTTCATACATTTCCATTTTTTTTCGTTCATGGTAAAACCAGCATTTCTGTGGTGAATCTCTAAGCTTTTACAGAGGTCTGCTCATCCAGGAATTGCACAGTGACTTTATGGCAAGGAGTTGTGTTGGGGCGGCTTCTGTTACTTCTGCAAGGACTGAGCTGTCTTCAGGAGAGATAAGCTCATGTATAAACCAGATGTTGGTCTTTTCCCTGGTGTGAACAAAATTTAGTTGCAGTCCACATATGGGCTGGGGTCTGCTAAATGAGCAAGTTATGCTGCTTTAGTATGAGGAAGTGTCATGTTTTGAGACAAATGTCTGTATTGCAGAAAAGTTGCAGATGTTCATGTGAATTAGACTGTAGTTTCTTAGGTACCAAAAAATGCGGCTCCTTCAGGATTGGGCTGGTAATTCTGAAGAGTTTTTTAGTAGTGTGATGTGTGTGATCTGTTCCTGGGAGTATCTAGACTCTTTCATCTATGCCCATGATTTTGCTAATTTAATTATTTGTTTAAATCTATTACACGCCACAGTATTTTTTCCCCATGGATTTATTGTTTAAACCAAAGATTTCAATTTGGGGAACAGAAAGAGTTGTGTTGGTGTTCAGTTGATACCAGTTTTGGTTTTTTTTTTATCCTTGCATATGATATCAAGATACTGAACTTTTACCTGTCATTTGCTTCCAGTTTTAAATTTTAATTTCAGTTTTTATTGTGTCATAGTTGTCCCACTGATTAGATCTGACTCAACACAGCTGTAAGTGGAATTGAAAGTGGGGAAGGATCAAAATGTAGCACATTTTGGCAGTAGAACTTTGTGTGTGGGGCAAGGGAGAGACAGGGTTGCAGTCAGTATTGATCAAATTGATATTACTTGCCTCTATGATGAAATGAGAAAAATAAGCTGTTGTTTTGAGGAGGTGTTTTCAGATTAATAAATTGGTGTATGAATGTCTTGAAAAAGAACATTAACTTCTGGTATTTCTAGTTATACATGACTGAGAAGTATTTGAGTAGGTTGGGGCTGTGTAAGAAATACTGAGCAGATAACTTGCTCCTTGTCCTTCTTAGTTTTCAATTTTAATGTGTTTTTAAATATATTTATTTCATGTGTCTCTCTACTGAGTTTCAAAGCTCTGTTGGTTTCTCAAGCAGGAGACATTTTTATATCTATTCAATGGAAAAAGTTAAGCAATTGAACTCTTCCAGCCCTACTTTAGGCAAGTTTTGCAAACAGCATGTTTACTCATGACTCATACTATTGTCTGAAATTGAGCTCCTTACACCAGGATGATTTAGTAATACCCTTAATTGTTTAAAAGGTCAGACCTTTTATTATGTAAACGTGTTTTTCTGTTTTGACCATAGATTTTATTGTCAAATAATTTATATTTTTTCCAGTGTTTTTATTGCACTGGAGCTCCTGATTACTGTCTTGCAAAAAAATGCAGTAATCAATTCTGAATTATTTTAAGTTGTACTGAAAGATTTCAGGGTGGTATTACAGAAGCTTGTTATTTGAGATACAAGATTGTATGGATGCAGTTTTAGTGCTTCCAGTGATTGCTTGCGTTTCCCAACCAATGCAAATACTTTTTCAAGGCACGAAATCTGCTAGATATGGGTTGGCTCTGTAGAAATGAAAATAAATGAAACCTCTGCTGTGTTTCTTGATGCACTAGGGGGTACAGTGCTGAGATACTTGTGTGTGACAAAGGGTTTGTCTGGCTTGTTTTCAGCCCTGGGAGCTGCCCTGCTTCTTGCAATAAAAGGGAGTGGCAGGAGTGTCTGCATCGCTCTCTGGAAGGGTTCCAGGCAGCTACTGAGCTCCTGCTCACACAGATGCACCACTTGGTTAACAGCATTAGGATTATGTGTATGTTCCACAGTGCTGAAATTGCTTGGGCTTGGTAATTGATTAATTTTATGGAGAATGCCGTCATAGTGTTTCCTGTGAAAAAAATTACGACACCCCACATTCACTGAAAACCATTTCAGTATCTGGTGGCGTAACTTTTGTGAGGTACTGATAGTATATATGTACTTAAGTCTTGCCTGAGTAACAGTAACTGATGTTAAAAATAATAAAGTTATGAATAATTTAAAATACTGCTTCTATTGCTCGTAACTTTTTTGCATTAATTTTTATAGTACTTTCAAGTTTTACAGATAATAATAGATGGAATTTTTGGTCTTGTTTCCAGTTTGGAGAAGATATATAAATTTACCTCAACAACTTTCTGATTTTCAATCCTTACAGAAGCCTTGCTGCTAAAATGGGAAACTCTCCTGCAATATTGCCAACAAATTTGTACAATTATGTTGTTCCTTCTCTTGGGGGTGGTTGTAGGGGAAGGCAGAATGGAACTTAATGAATTGAGGCTGAATTGTGCACCTGATTGCATACCATTTAACTTTGCCAACGCTGCTTTCTGCTGCTTTGGGTGTCCCTTGGGTACAGCTGTTAAAGGGCACAATAAAATAAATTAGAGGTTTTCTCTCTCATGGCTTTAAAGGGCAAAATTAGAGTTCCGATGGCATTGTTTTAAGATCTTAATATTCAGTGTTTTACAGCTCATGAGTCCAAGATTATACTTGCCTACTTAGATTCACAGAATGGTCTGGATTGGAAGAGATCTGAAAATTCATCATGTTCCAACCCCCCCCACCATGGGCAGGGATGTCTTCTAGAGCAGGTTGCAGCTTGGAGCAGTTGCTAGTGGAGGCCAAGGCAAAAATATCTGAGTACCTCAAATTTCTCCATATCCCTGGTAACCAGCTCTCCTGTTTCTTTCAACAGAGGGCCCACATTTTTCCTAGCATTCTTTCTGTCATCAGCAAACCTGTAGAAGCTTGTTTGTGTTGCCCTTGAGGTCCCTGCCCACTCTTATCAGTTCTTTTATCAGTTTAACTCTGTCAGTGCTTTAACTTTTCTAACCTGGTCCCTGTATTGAGTTAATAATGGAGGAATTAAATGAAAGTTATATCCTACCTTGAAACCACCTGATTTCCTATTTGGCACTGAATTCACGTGATGCATTATTCACCCTGGTACCAAAGGCAGTTTTTGCCTAATGGGCAGGCTTGTATAGCTTTTGTACCTAAAGCTTTTGATGCTGAAACTGCATTGGTTTAAAAAGGTCTGACTTCAAGTGTTGAAACTTGACAAGTGTTGGAGCTGGCATTTGTCAGAGCACTGAGGAAGAAAATGTGTGTTCAGACAGAGTTTCCTTCCACATCTGGTACTCAAGTGGTTGCCTAACCTAGTGGGGATTTACCTTCAGTGCCTGGTTTGGTGAGGGAAAACTCTGGTTTCTGAATCTGGTGCAAAAGATCACTCCCATCTGGGGCTGTGGCTGAACGAAGCAGGCTTGCATTTTGCCTGCCTATAGGCTTCTGTGCCTGCTTTGCCTTTCCACAGGCTTTCATACATTTATTTAGTGAACTTGGTCAGGAAAATCATCCAGCTAAAACTAAGACTGTGAGCCTACAAGGAGATGAACCTATTTAATGGCAGGGGAGCAAGGAAATGAAATCCCTCTGTTTTGAAAAGGGTTCTCTGATTCTTAAATTGTTTAATTAGGGCTTGTGAAATTACAGCCTAACTTTTTCTTTTCTCTTCTTGCATGATCTGGTTGATCTTTTAGCCACCCTGACAAATGCAGGGGCAACAAGGAAAACATGCTGTGGGAAATAAAAATGATCAGGGACATAAGGGCAACGCCTAGTTGCAACACCAGTAAAGTTGCTGGATTTTCAGAGGTCTTCATGGAATTATACTGAATAATGAGCCTGTCAGAGTGGTTTTCTTCTCCCAGTTACATCTTGAGGCTATTTTGTTTTGTGCAACTATACTATCATTTAAAAAAAAAAATAAAATTCTTCAGAAGTCTTAAATCCTTAAAGCTTGGAGAGTAGCTGGGTGTTGTTGGCAATAATGTAGCCATGGACCTAGGAAAGGGATTGCTGTGTCTAGCTTTGGCTGTTCCTGCACTCTCATTTAGTTTAACCTACAAATGATTTCTAACTGTTCCTCTGCATATAGTTTTTCTTTATGTTTAATGGTGTGATGAAAAGAGATGTTTTGTGGTTTTTGTAGATATCTTTAAATTTGTAGACCATTACTCAGAGCAATAAATAAGTATGGCTGGCAAATCTTAAGAAGAATTAATCTGTAAAGAATAATTCAGACAAAAACATTAGTATGTAGTTGATAAATGTTTAATTAGCTATTACTGGACTCTGAAAGTGATGGTATCTCTGAAGTAAAACTTAGTTCAGTGAAATGGCTGTAAATACAGTGCTGTTGCAGTTATTGGCAGAATTTAAGTGGGTCATTGATTGGCAATTCAGATAGTTAATAATAAATAACTCTTCTTAAAATTTTGAATCACTTGCTTATTTTACTCTAAATAGCTGGTTTCAGCTCTTCCTCTGGCACCAAACAGGGAGAATGGAGGTATATCAGGATATATTAAAATGAGAGGTAACAACTGAGCAATTATAATTCAAGGCTCTGTACCTTAGGATATAGAACCTTAATCCCTTCACTGTTCCTTCTCCATTTCACTAAAAGCTACTAAACTGTTTGCTGTTAACAGACAGTGTACAGCTGTCATATGGTGATTTCTATCTATGGTTTATTGACTAAGTTTGTCTTAGTTTAGCTTGTCTAGCCATAAACAGGATTGAAAAAAAACCTACCACCCTTGAAAATTAAAAGTATCCAGAAAAATCTGCATCCCAAGACTAGAAATCTACTACAACAGAGATAATTATACTGCTGAGCTACTAGAATATTGCCTTTACTGCAACGGGGCTTAGTTCATGTAAGAAGTAAACTGGAATTTAGAAAAAACTTTTAATAATCCTGTTCTAAATTTTTGAGAAAATGAGACAAATTGTGAAAATTAATAATATTTCCTGTATAGAAATTATTTATATATTCATATCTTAATACTAAAATTGATACAGAAAAACATACAGTCATTTAAATTATGTTTGACTATAGAAGTTAATAAAGCATATTAGCTAATGTTTTAGAATTAAATATTTTAATAAGGTGTCAGACAATTCAAGGAAGCAACTTATTTATTTACCAAACTCTAGATCTTACATATTTTGGATTTGTAATACTGTTGTGATATGGCTTGTAAAAGTGTTTAGAGGTTTCAAAGTGCGAAGTTTAGCACACAAGTTTCATTACTGGTAAATATTAAAGTTTTAAGATCCAAGAGGAAATACTATGTATTCTTAGAATTATAATCTTTGCTAGTCTGCTTGGTCATAAATTATAAATGCCTCATGAAATATTGATCAATTCCATTAGAATCAGAAGGGCCTTGTGAGTATTGGGCTACAGGTTGATACCATCACTACATTAGCTTAAAGTGAATATCAGTGTCATTCACAAAGCTCAAATTCAATCTTGATGCACACGTGGCTTGTTACTAGACAGGCCCTGGGAAGAAACACTGTGCAGTGCTAAAGCCCTTTCCAGAGCGCTTTGAACTAAATATTGCTGTGTTTTCAATAGCTTAACTATTTACTTAATCTAATTGTTATTTCTGTTACACAACCAAACTGTACAGGTGCCAAATTTCAGATGTATGAAGAAATTTGATCAAATGCTTCCTGATGTATTTGATTGGGAGAGAGTAAGTGCAGTTATTTTAGGTAATTGCAAGAGATGCACATATCTCTTAAACTTTGGAAATGTTATGAGGAGTCTGCACTTAAAAAGGATCTCAAATTTATTTAATCTTTCAGTAAAGAGCTGGCTTTATCAGATTATCAAACGTGTAATTGTAATTTCCTGTGCCAAGTCATGTACAAGTTAGGGGTTTTTTTAAATGATTACTTGTGGGAAATTTTTTCTTCAAGAAAACCTATTTGAAAATTTATTATACCTTGTTAATTTAGGATGTTAAACACCTGCTTCTCTGTTGTGAAGGAGTGGCTGCAGTTTTCAGTTGTATTCCTTATATACTGAAAATTTTTGTAGGTACTTGAAGAATGGTTGCTAAATGTGCAGATGCATAAACAGACAGAATCCCTTTTGTCTTCTTTACTTGGTGTTTATTGAGGTGGGGGGGTCTCCAGAACTGACTGTACTAGAGGTAACTGAGTTGGATAGACTGGGTAAAATCTTGGCATTGAGGAGGAGTGGGATGCATGATTGTCCTGGTTTGAAGGACAGGTGTTTGCCAAGGAAAGCAGAAGCTTCCCCTCGGACTGAAAGAAAATGTGATTCTTCCGACTATTATAATTTTGGAATTAAGAGAGCTCTCAGGCAAAGATATGGGGGTAGGAATAACAGTTCTTTACCAGTATATTTAACAAGACAAACAAGAACAACAACAGCTATGAAATTACCCACAAACAGAACAGTGACTCAGTCCCAGTGTTTTTTGGCTGCAGGCACCTTTTCCCTGAGCTGCAGTTCCCGGTGCTGGGGGCGGGCGGGTCCCGCAGAGCCGCAGGAGGGCTGGGGGTGATGGCAGCGCTGTCCCAGGGGGAGAGAGAGAGATGGAGAGAGAGCTCTCCGCTCACGGTGTGGGTCCTGGTGCTCAGCAGAGTGCTGGATGGTGGTAGTTCACAGCGAGAAGACAGCCGGGCAGGGTCCGATGGTGGTTTCCCGATGCTGGGATGGCGGAGATGGAGGAGAGGCAGCGATCGTCCTTCTCGTCCGAACTCCGTGGGGGAAATGGGCCGAGGCCCAGCCTTCCGCTTCCTCTTCTGGATGTTTGAATCTCGAGGGGTTTCACTCTTCCCTCCCGTCCCCTCCCCCTTGTCACCAGGGCGCAGTCAACAGGTATCTTAGCATGACAATGGGGAAAATTCCACAGAGGGAAAAAAAAAAAAGAAAGAACTAACCCTCAACATTATCCACCCCGAATTTTCCCCTACCATCATGCCAAATCAAATTAAAAATCTTCAAATTATAGACATCCATACAGTTACAGATACAGACACAGTATTGTAGGTAGTTCACCCTAAAACAAGGTCTCCTTGGGGTATGCATCTGGTCTTTCCATCCCTTTGCATGATCCACCAGGTACACCCTGGCCCTTGAGCAAAAACCACCCCCCGAATTGGATTGTCTTTGCTGGAGGCAGGGTTCACCCAAACAGTTTTTCCTAGCATACCTCTCATATGCACCACTGGAACCTTGTCCCCATCTGGTGTTCTCAAGGGCTCAGACTGGGCAGGGCCTGCTCGATTAGTGGAACCTCGGGTGTTCACTAACCATGTGGCCTTTGGTAGATTAATCTCCCAGTTCTTGAAAGTCCCCCCACCCAGTGCCTTCAAGGTGGTTTTAAGCAGCCCATTGCACCGTTCCACTTTCCCAGCCGCTGGTGCGTGATAAGGAATGTGGTACACCCACTCGATGCCGTGTTCTCTGACCCAGGTGCTTATGAGGCTGTTCTTGAAATGAGTCCCATTGTCTGACTCAATTCTCTCAGGGGTACCATGTCTCCAAAGGACTTGTTTTTCCAGGCCCAGGATGGTGTTGCGGGCAGTGGCATGAGGCACAGGGTAGGTCTCCAACCATCCAGTGGTGGCTTCCACCATGGTCAGCACGTAGCACTTGCCTTGGCGTGTCTGAGGCAGTGTGATGTAGTCAATCTGCCAGGCCTCCCCATACTTATATTTGGACCACCGCCCCCCATACCAGAGGGGCTTCACTCGCTTGGCTTGCTTGATGGCAGCACACGTCTCACAGTCATGGATAACCTGGGAAATACTGTCCATGGTGAGATCCACCCCTCGGTCTCGTGCCCACTTATAGGTAGCATCTCTGCCTTGGTGACCTGAGGCATCATGGGCCCATCGAGCCAGGAACAACTCTCCCTTGTGTTGCCAGTCTAAGTCTATCTGTGACACCTCTATCCTTGCAGCCTGATCTACTTGCTCATTGTGTTGGTGCTCCTCATTAGCCCGACTCTTGGTGTGATGGGCATCTACATGACGGACCTTTACAGGTAGCTTCTCTACCCGACTGGCAATGTCTTTCCACTCATCAGCAGCCCAGATGGGTTTTCCCCTACGTTGCCAGTTAGCTTTTTTCCATCTTTCCAGCCAGCCCCACAGAGCATTGGCTACCATCCATGAATCAGTGTAAAGGTAAAGCTTTGGCCACTTCTCTCTTTCAGCAATGTCCAGGGCCAGCTGAACGGCTTTGAGTTCAGCAAGTTGACTTGATCCACCTTCTCCTTCAGTAGCTTGTGCAACCTGTCGTGTGGGGCTCCATACGGCTGCTTTCCACTTCCGGTTCATCCCCACGATGCGACAGGAACCGTCAGTGAAAAGAGCGTAGCGAGTTTCATCTGCTGGCAGTTGGTTGTATGGCGGGGCTTCATCAGCCCGGGTCACTTGTTCTTGCTCCTCTTCATTGGCAAGACCAAAATTTTCACCTTCTGGCCAGTTTGTAATTATTTCTAAAATCCCAGGGCGATTTGGGTTTCCGATACGGGCGCGCTGTGTGATGAGGGCAATCCACTTGCTCCATGTGGCATCGGTGGCGTGGTGGGTAGAGGGGACCTTCCCTTTAAACATCCACCCCAGCACTGGTAGTCGGGGTGCCAGGAGGAGCTGTGCTTCTGTGCCAATCACTTCTGAGGCAGCTTGAACTCCTTCATAAGCAGCCAAGATCTCCTTCTCTGTTGGGGTGTAGTTGGCTTCAGACCCTCTGTAACTTCGGCTCCAGAATCCCAGAGGTCGGCCTCGGGTCTCACCAGGTACCTTCTGCCAAAGGCTCCAGGACAAGCCCTTGTTCCCGGCTGCAGAGTAGAGCACATTCTTCACCTCTGGTCCCGTCCTGACTGGGCCGAGGGCTACAGCATGAGCGATCTCCTGCTTGATCTGGGCAAAGGCTTGCTGCTGCTCAGGGCCCCAGTGGAATTCGTTCTTCTTCCGGGTGACCAGGTAGAGAGGGCTCATGATCTGGCTGTACTCAGGAATGTGCATTCTCCAAAAGCCTATGGCACCTAGGAAAGCTTGTGTTTCCTTCTTGTTGGTTGGTGGAGACATCGCGGTGATCTTATTGATGACCTCAGTGGGGATTTGGCGCCGCCCGTCTTGCCACTTTACTCCCAGGAACTGGATCTCTCGGGCAGGACCTTTGACTTTGCTCCTCTTGATGGCAAAGCCGGCTCCCAGCAGAATCTGGATGATCTTTTCTCCTTTCTCAAATACTTCCATTGCCGTGTTCCCTCACACAATGATGTCATCACTGTATTGCAGATGTTCTGGAGCTTCACCCTTTTCCAGTGCAGCCTGGATCAGTCCATGGCAGATGGTGGGGCTGTGTTTCCACCCCTGGGGCAGTCGGTTCCAGGTGTACTGCACGCCCCTCCAGGTGAAAGCAAACTGAGGCCTGCACTCTGCTGCCAGAGGAATGGAGAAAAATGCATTGGCAATGTCAGTGGTGGCGTACCACTTTGCTGCCTTGGACTCCAGCTCGTACTGGAGTTCCAGCATGTCCGGCACGGCAGCGCTCAGCGGTGGAGTCACTTCATTCAATGCACGATAGTCCACAGTCAATCTCCATTCTCCATCAGACTTGCGCACAGGCCAGATGGGGCTGTTGAAGGGTGAGTGGGTTTTGCTGACCACCCCTTGGCCCTCCAGCTCACGGATCATCTTGTGGATGGGGATCACGGCATCTCGATTTGTCCTGTACTGCCGGTGGTGCACTGTGGAGGTGGCAATTGGCACTTGCTGCTCCTTCACCTTCAGGAGTCCCACTACAGATGGGTTCTCTGACAGTCCAAGCAAGGTGTTCAATTGCTTAATGATTTCTGCCTCTACAGCAGCTATTCCAAAAGCCCACCTGAGTCCCTTTGGGTCTTTGTAATAGCTATTCTTCAGGAAGTCTATGCCTAGAATACACGGTGCCTCTGGGCCAGTCACAATTGGATGCTTCTGCCACTCTTTCCCAGTCAGGCTCACCTCAGCCTCCAGCAAAGTCAATTCCTGTGATCCCCCTGTCACCCCAGCAATAGAAACAGGCTCTTCCCCAACATGTTCTGATGGTATTAGGGTGACCTGTGAACCAGTGTCAACTAATGCCCTATGTTTTTGTGGCTCTGATGTGCCAGGCCATCGGATCCACACCGTCCAAAAGACCCGGTTTTCCCGTGCCTCTCCCTGGCTAGAGGCAGGGCCCCTCTAGCACTGGTTATTATTTCCTTCCTGGGCATACATGTTGGAGGTTCCCTCAAGGGGATCTGACAAATCATCCTCCCTTTTGTATTACCCTGCATCTTGGTTATGGGAAGTTGAGGCTACCTTCACTTTAGTGGAGCTCCCTTGGTTAGTGTTTCCCTCCTTGAGTTGACGCACCCGCGCTGCCAGGGCAGAAGTGGGTTTCCCATCCCACCTCCTCATGTCTTCCCCATGGTCACGCAGAAAGAACCACAGGTCAGCTCGTGGGGTGTATCCTCTCTCCTTAGCTGGGGGACGTTGGGCTCTAACTCTGGGATCTGTGACTCGCACTGGTGCTGCATTGACCTTCCTCATCTCCTCCCTCACCCCTCTTATCTCCTCCTTGAACTCCTCTCTGAGTTCCCTAATCACGGCAGAGACCTGAGCCTGCATTGGGCCATTCATTATACTCTCAAAATTTCTGAGCTTATCGGCAACAGAACCCACTGTCTCGTGGTTGGTGTCAGCATTAATGGCTGCAATGAATGTGGTGTATTGAGATGGCCCCAGGTGTGCCAGATTCCACAACATCTGCCCTGTGCACCTGACCTTGTCGGGGTCATTGTCATGTTGTCCACCCCTCCCAAAGAGTACTTCCAGTATTGCTACTTCTCTCAGCTGTTGGATCCCCTCCTCAGCGGTTTTCCAGCGCATTCTATGGTGGTGCTCCTGCATTCTCTCTCTGTGGACAAACCTCTCTCTTACACTCATTAAAAGCTGCTCCCAGAGGGAAAGGGGGCCTGGTTCCCTTACGAATATGTGATCCACACCTGAGTCCTGGGTTAGGGGTCCCAAATTCCTTGCCTCAGTACCATCCAGCTGCATACCTGTACCCATAAGGTCCCAGACCCGCAGTAACCACGTTGTAAAAGCCTCACGGCCCCTTCGTACAACATCTTTACGCAGATTACGGAGACTCTCGTATGACAGGGACTCTGTGACGATCTCAACCTCTGGCTCCCCTGCTGGTTGTGAGGGCCCTGCTTTCTGATCCTTATTATCTAGGTGCTTTGTTTTCACCTTAGACTTTCTAGTTTCCACGGGGGCAACTGCTGCTGGCTGTGAGTGCCCTTGCAGTTCAGCTGGAGCCTGGAGAGATGTAACATTTGTGGGTTCCACTGCTGCACCATCAGGTTCTCCCTCTTTAAGGCAGAGGGAGAGTTTCTCAAGAGCTGGGGAAAGGTACTCCTTCAGCATTTGGCCCATCTCCTTCACTAGAAACCCCACCCACTCTGGATGGTTCCTTTCTGAGGTGAGCTCTGGGGCAGAATCAGGCTCAGGGGCAACATCCTTAGTCTCTGGGGCAGAATCCTTAGTCTCTGGGGCAGGGGCAGAGTCAGGCTCTGGGACAGAATCCTTAGTCTCTGGGGCAGGGGCAGGGTCAGGCTCTGGGGCAGAGTCCTTAGTCTCTGGGGCAGAGCCAGGCTCTGGGGCAGGGCCAGGCTCTGGGGCAGGATCCCTATTCCTTGGGGGACGTATCAGGGTTGTCATCCAAGTCAATCTCCCCTCATCTCGGAATGTTAAATAGAACAGGTTTACAAGGCCTATTAGCAATGTCAGCCACTGTATGATATCATTACTGCTTAGAAGAGATTTGAACCCCTCAAAAGCTGGTGGAGCAGACCCAAAAAACTGTGTAAGGGGTTGGGACAAAATTTTCCCTGGTGTCATATCCTCACAGTATGTACCATTATTAAAGTAGCCCCAAAAACATACAGTTAGAGTGTGATGGCTCCGAATCCATGTGCCCACCTTCCAGAGGAAGTTAAAAATGCATGAATTTCTCACGTTATCAGCCCACAAAAGGAACTGGATAATAGTTACAGCAGCCTGAGTTATAGGACCCATGTTCAAGTAAGGGATTGCAAATGGGAGAGATAAAGCTGTGGCCACATGGAGCCCAAACCACGGTAAGCTGGACAACATGATGCCACCTAACACAAAACTGAGGTAACTCAAGAACTGTTATTCCTTTTTCACCCTTTTCTCTCAATGCCCTCGGGCCCCACGTTGGGCACCAAAATCTGTCCTGGTTTGAAGGACAGGTGTTTGCCAAGGAAAGCAGAAGCTTCCCCTCGGACTGAAAGAAAATGTGATTCTTCCGACTATTATAATTTTGGAATTAAGAGAGCTCTCAGGCAAAGATATGGGGGTAGGAATAACAGTTCTTTACTAGTATATTTAACAAGACAAACAAGAACAACAACAGCTATGAAATTACCCACAAACAGAACAGTGACTCAGTCCCAGTGTTTTTTGGCTGCAGGCACCTTTTCCCTGAGCTGCAGTTCCCGGTGCTGGGGGCGGGCGGGTCCCGCAGAGCCGCAGGAGGGCTGGGGGTGATGGCAGAGCTGTCCCAGGGGGAGAGAGAGATGGAGAGAGAGCTCTCCGCTCACGGTGTCGGTCCTGGTGCTCAGCAGAGTGCTGGATGGTGGTAGTTCACAGCGAGAAGACAGCCGGGCAGGGTCCGATGGTGGTTTCCTGACGCTGGAGATGGAGGAGAGGCAGCGATCGTCCTTCTCGTCCCAACTCCGCGGGGGAAATGGGCCGAGGCCCAGCCTTCCGCTTCCTCTTCTGGATGTTTGAATCTCGAGGGGCTTGCTTCTTCCCTCCCGTCCCCTCCCCCTTGTCACCAGGGCCCAGTCAACAGGTATCTTAGCATGACAATGGGGAAAATTCCACAGAGGGAAAAAAAAAAAGAAAGAACTAACCCTCAACAATGATTTAAACTGTGTATAAAATAACATTTACTACGTTATCTCCTTCAGCTACAGGTAGGTTATACCACAGTTTTTAATATCTGTAGCATATTACTGACAAGTTTGCTACAATAGGGTTGTTTTGATGCTTTGTGATAAAAGTTACATCTCAAAATGAGGCAATAGATTTGTCATCTAACGTTTTGTTAATTTATTTTCTGCCAAGTCATAACAAATATTAAATGCTATAGAATACAACTTTGGATTAGATATTTAATAAATTAAATTAGAATAAATTTCTGTATGAAATCAATTTAAAATAGGAGTATTGTGTTTTATAGTTTGCTTTAAGAAAAGTTTATTTCCAGTTGTAATGAACTGGTGGATTGAAAGTATCAGTGACAAGCTGTTACATGAAAAGTCTTGCACTAAGTCTTTAAGAGCTTTTAGAAGAATTTCTTACAATTGTGTAATTAAAAACGGGACCATTTTTTGACTCCTGTGTTTTGTACTCTAAATTTTCTCTGAAGGATGGTGCAGAACTTGGAGCTGTGAAGGGATGAGACTCCACACACAGTGGGTGGGTAATAAATGAGTACTGGAGTTGGTCAGGGCATTTCTGTTGGCAGAATAGATCCAGCCAAGGGAGTTTGAATACCTGGCCAGTGGAGGAGCCCTGGGACAGCTGCATATTGAGGGAGACCTTGCTTTGATCAAGTTTTGTGTATATTTAAATTATTCAGGTTCCAACCTGATCTTATCTCTGGAAGGTTATTCCTTCCTTTACTTGCCGTTAGGGCTTAATTTCTTTGGTGCTTGTCTAGGTGCTGGGCTTGTTTTCTGTGTCCTGCAGGTATGTACAGTTGTAAGGAAGTACATGAATAGCCAAGAGCCTACATTTGTTTTAGATTTACATAGGATTTAACATAAAACAGAATTCAAATGCAAATACTTGTAAATCCAAACTCTTTGAAGCTGGAATTGCTGGTGCACTCAATAATTTAAAACTAGGAAGGTTTGCTAGTATTAACTTACATTCTTCAATTTATTCACAGATTATGTTTTTGATTTTAATTCATACATGTGCCTAACATCTCTGGTAATCATTATATGTTATAATTTAGTTTGTTGTAAATGAAAAGGTACCTTTCAATGAATTCTGCAAGACACATTTCACAAACTCTAAATCTGCTTTCCTGACATGAAGGAGAGAAAAAAAAAAGTTAATGCCTGTGTTTTTTACTTGCCTTGTTTCAGTAGCGTTAGTTCTTCCTATTTTTGTTTAATGTGGGAAATGAAATTTGCCAGTATCCAGTAGGCTGGTTTATAATGATGCCTTTGTTTTCATGTATTCTCCTCTGATACATTTGGAGGAGAAGTGTAGAAGGATGCTTATGCAGACTGTGAGAAGGGAAGTTGAGTATCAGGTTGGAATTTGGTGTGCTGAGTGGCACACACACCTGCTCCCCGAAGTGCTCCTTTAATTTTGTTAAAACACAGAGGTGATACGAGGTAGATTAAAAAAGAAAGTCCAAACAACAATGAAAACCATGTGAGAGATTGGAATGGTACTCTTGTCTGTAATTCTCTCTTCCACTCCTTTCAGTTCACACCAGCATGCCTTACTGAACAGTCCTGTGCTCAGAGGTCAGTAACTAAAGTTGGTCAGAGGTGGTTGGACAGATCCACTTCTCCAGTAAAAGAGTTGTAAAGGACCCTGCCCTTTAAAGTAGTTCTGGCTCTCTTATTTTACCTCCTGCTGGAAGAATTGCTTTATAGGGCAGCATTAAATGAGAAATGCGAATAGCAAAATCCCTGCTCCTTGTCTTTTTGTAACGATGGAAGCTGCTGCCTGAAGAGGGAAAAGAAATATTTGTAGGAAAATATAGTTAAGATTTTAAATCAGTTGACTTCCTTGTATCAGATGTGTTCTGGGATCTGTTTCCCAGAATTCCTTTACCAAATGCTCTGTTACTTGTCTAAAAGAAGAACACTGTTTTCAACAATTTCAACTCTATACCAGTTTCAGCTATGAATGGAATTATGAATGGAGTTTGCTTTGCAGCTTTATTGGCACAAAGGCTTCCTTCCACATTTGGCTCTTGCATAACAGAGAGGGACACAGACTTGCATCCCCCTTTCTGTCCTTGTAGAAAGAAATTTTTTTGGAAGCGGGGAGGGGAAGATGCAATATTACGCTGCACAGAAATTTCACTTGGGGCTCTTCTTAGCAAATTTAATGAAAACCAGAAAGGCCTGAAATTTCATTTGAAATGTATCTAGAGGAAAAGCCAGAACAATTAGCTATAAATGCCTGGGTGGAGTGGTTATTCAATATATTGACTTTTTAATTGCTGGCTGTTATCCAGGTGGAGTTAGCTGTTAAACTTCCTTTGGTTTTATTGCTTTAATTGTAGTAAGTGCTTCATTCTGCCCACTACTGTGCCTGGCTCCCTAGTTATTTTCCACAGTTGTTTTTTTTTTCTCCCCAAATGTGAGGTGTAAAGTATTTATTATTATCAAACAGCCAGTGGATTGTTTCTTTTGCAAAGTTTTAAAGTACCAAACTATAGAAATTGTTTAGCTCTTATGAATGGGAAATATTATTTAAATTTGGGAAAGAGTAATTCAGTTTTCTGATCTCACTTTCAATCTTAAATATGCCTTGGAATTTACTACTCTAAATTAGAATTTTTTAATTTTCCACTAATTGGCCAAGTTTAGAGGCACAGAAAATGCCTTTAGATTTCTTGGTTTATGTGGGTGTTTGTGTGTTGGTTTCCCTGAGGATTTTTTTTATATTTATGCTGGATCCCTGGTTAAAAGATCCTTTTTATTAAGAATTACTTTTTCTTTTTTTTTTTTTTGTTTCCTTTTATATCATCTAAATTAGTGCTGAGGGCTGAAATACTAAAAGAAAAATGAGAACAATGTTTTCTGGTACAAGGTGTATGCTTGGGTCTCATGTCTGCTGCAGTTGTGAACTGGAAGGAGTCACACTCTTGCAGTAAGATTGAATTTATGCAGGTTTGCTCAGATGATGGGAGTTCCTCTCTCCTCTCTGTCAGGTATCTGACTGAGCTGCTTGTCATCTCTGCAGGCTGGAAAAGGATCTTTGAATCTCAGGAACTGCATCTGTCTCTTTGTCGTGACCTAAAAGTGATCTTGCACTTCTCTGCTCAGTTTGTGTGAGATACACACGATTTATATATCTAGGTAGAACAGCTGGGATGGCAAGGCTTTAAAATTGCCATAGTAAAAGATTATTATTACTGATTATTATCTAGAAATACTGTTTGTGTAGAGTTCAAAGCAATCTGATGATATTTGGTAACTTCTTTCAAGAATTGGATGTCTTGTCTCATATATTGACTTGCTCTTGTCACCGTCTTAAATCCTGAAGTTTAAGATTGCCCTTCCTCTCAGTATCTGACAGTCACTGGGGGAAGGTACTATTTCTTCATGTTCTTTGGGTTCCCTGGGGCTATAAACTGGTTGATTACCAGCCTGACCATATATCTGGTTACTGTCCACTGTTAAGAGCTAAAGCTGAAAGACCCATCTGGCTTAAAAGTGGGTAGAATGGAATGGGAATTACAGATGGTTTAAAAAAATAATTAGGTGAGGGTATGGGTTCAATTAGATGTGCACATTTCTTTAGAAGTTATCTGAAGGACCATGTCAGTGTAGCTGCCATAGTTCTGCTCTCTTTCATATGGAGGCTGGAATCCTGACCTGGGGTGGGAGGGAGTATGGTCTGCCCAGTGCTCGGACTTGCACAAGTCCTGGGATGAGGCTGGGCTGTGTGAGGCTCAGCTCTCCTCTCTATCACTGTTCAATTACAGATTAGCTTGATCCTGTCCAGCCAAGATGGAATGGCGAAGATAAAAATTTCTTTGTAAACTCCCCAAGGAAATAACTTGCTGGCTTCATGTTTCTCTTGTTGAAGGTTGATTTGATTCTGTTTGATCAGTGTTTTTTAAATCCTAATGTAGATTTTTTTTTCTTTTTAGATTGGAGCGTATGATCAACAAATATGGGAAAAATCAGTAGAGCAAAGAGAAATAAAGGTAATAAAACAGCATTTAACAGCATTTAATTTTTTTGTGGTTGTGTATGCTGAAGTAATCTACATTGTCTGTATTGTATGTGGTGCTATTTAATACTAGTAAAGTAAAACTAGACTTCTGGAGTGTAATGAAATGCAACCAGCATACTACGCTCTATTTATTTTACATAATTAATAACTCTGCAGCATTTAGTGTGATGCATCTTTCTGCATTTCAGTACTTTTTTTTCTTTTTCACTTATCTTACGACAGGGCTTAGTTGTGTTACTACCTCTGTCTTTCACTTTTCTTTGTGATGAATTCTAATGTCAGTTATCTGAGCTCTCTTTGCTTTCAGTTAGTTACCTTATACCTGCAGTTTACATTCCCTCCTTTATGATGCTGTCATTGTTTTGTACAGTTTATTAGACTGGTAAGTACCTCAGGCTTTGTTTCTCTGAACAAGCAGTTTAACAGTGTTCTGTGCATTTTGGTTTAACTAACAGTACCATCAGCGTCTGCCACATTGCTAAATAATTTTGGAGATAAAAGAACCAATCCTTATAGGTACTAGTTCTATGGGTTGTATATGAAATACCCATGATGTTAATTTAGTTAACATTTTCTTGCAATTAACCTTTTTTTTTTTTTTTACCTCCAACGCAGCATGGAAGTATTGTGCTATTTCTGCATGAGTTTCAATGTATTGCCATTACTTAACATCAGTAAAATGTGCATTGCTTCAGTTTACTAGGGGATGTTTTTTTTTCACTCCCAAGTACAAAACTATGTGGGGGCTTGCTTGCCTTCTGTGGGAATGGTTACTGACCTGAGCTACAGAGTTTTTGTACAGAAATGCACACATAAAGTTGAACCCCATGGTATTTCAGCATCACAGCTGAGCCTGGGGCTGCTTGAAGAGTTCTTCCCATGGCCATGAAACCCCATCACAGCTACCAGAGGAGCTCATTAACTGCTGTGTAACAGCATGTTATTCAAATAGTTACAGGGCAAATAGTGCCCTGTGCTGACTGGAAAGAGCATCTTGTTTGGCTCAGGAGTCCAGTAACTAACAAATTACTGGTGGTGTCTGAATTTGGGTTGAGTGTATTGCAGTTGGGGTAACACCAAGGCACATGACTAAGTTCAGGCATTGCACTTTGTGCTTTCATCTCCTACGGAGCTTTGACATTTTAAATTTACAAATAATGTAATGATTTATAAATTAACTTCACTAAAAATCTGAAAAATTCCTATATTTTAGTAGAAAATAGTTTCTCTTACTACAGATTTTATAATTTAGTTATAACTGTAATAGGATCTATTAAGATTAATTTTAAAATTTGTGTAAAAAAGTTTTACAATAATAATAATAATAATAATAATAATAATAATAATAATAATTACTTTTAAGCATTTTTATTTAAACCTTCTTTTGCTAATGCTTACCTGAAATGTGTTTGGTTCTGAATAAAAATTCTAGGAACTAACTGGATGGGTCTGGGCATTATACAACATTGAATATTTTAAAAAAATAACCCATCTGAAATACTGCTGTTATCTGTGTATGTTAGAGATTTGTGATGCATTAAGACAGTGCAGAAATTGCACCTGAATAAATGGAATGCTTCTACTGTGTGTGGCAAACAGTTCAGGAGCCAACTCAGTGAAGTCCATGGATGCTGAAAGTACTGTTTGACCAATGGAATTTTTGAAGAATGAGTCACCATTTCATTTCCTCTGAAGGTCCTGTCAAGTTGTACTCTTGACTTAGTTTTTTCAGAGTTCTTTCTTTAACATGAAAACATAATGGGAACCACAGTGATAATTTTTTCCTAGGATTGAGCATGTGCTTCTAGGAGATTATTTCTTTCAAGAGGCACATCTTTATTTAGACTTTCAAGAGAGCTCTTGTGGCCCATAAGCAATAATACATTTGAAAATTTTTATATAATTCAGCATTTTCTTTTTAAGCTTCAGCTTTCTTTATGAAATGGAGTAGCTCACTTACACAAGATTCACAAGAATCTGTAGCTGATTCTAGAATTATGGTAATTTCCAATTCTAATTATGGGCTTCTTTTCTCATTCCACATAAAATTACTGCAGCTTTAGGACTGCAGTTCTGTAAAAATCTTGCATTATAAGGTCTTTGTAGTGCTTGAATTTAAAATACAGCTAGTTGTCTCTATTTGTCATCCTCAGAGCACATTTCATCCTATTCATGTTTCAGTTCTGTGTGTTAGGTTTTTTTTTGTTTGAGCAAACTCATTTTTCTAACAGACAGATTAGGTAATGACTACATTATGTAGCTTGTATCAGTTTGATTTTTTTTAATCTTTATTTCTGCATGAAAAAGAAATCCAGTTTAATTTAGATGTGAGAAATATTTTGAGCTGTATTCAGTTGAACATTTTGCTTGATATTATTCTTACAAAGATTAACGCTACCAGATTTCACTGATCTGTCTCTCATTGACAATAATTTCGTTTTTATGCTCTGGTTTATACTAAATGTTTACATTTTAGTAGTGTTTTTCCACATGGATGAACCGTGGCAATGGTGGAAATGTACAGTTCACCAATTTAAATGCTTTTTGAATGAGAACAGTTAAATGACTTTCATAATAATTCCATTTGTTTCCTAAATATTTTTTGAAATATTTTATTTTACTCTGTATGAATTGTATGCTTCGATTTCCTTACTGTCCAATGTGAACAAGACTCTAAGCTAAAGGGAGCAGAATAAACTCACAGCTGTCTTATGAGACTTGAGAGTGCAGCATCACATTTTAGCATTAAAAACAAACTTGAAAGCTTTGCCAGAGAGTTTGGTTCTTCAGTTATGAAAGATGCTGCTTCTAAAAAACAAAATGAGCTTGCTTTTCTTCCTGCTGCATTCGTGTTGCGTGACATTTTCCCCTTCCTTTTAACTGGCTAATCTGTATTCACTACTGAGGAACAATACAATACTTTTCTAGAATTTGGATTTTTGAGAGCTTGCTGATTAATGCCTCCTGCATCGCAATGTGATTTGCTGTCTGGATTTGGAGTTGAGGAGTTGCAACATAAGTGTTTTGTGAAGTTGAGTTAGACATCTAAGGAGAAAAGAGATTCAAGAATGTAATTTGTTGCAAAAATTCTGAAAAGCTAATAGACATGTATTACTAATTATTGCAAACGTGTGCATACATCGTCTGCATAATGCAAAGCCATGAGTGCCTGTCTGAGAAATAGCCTAGTGGGTCAGTAATTGGTTGGGTTTTATGTAGATTGTAAAGTGTGTAAAAGGCATCCATTCTGCACTGTTATTTGGAGTGCTTAATTTATAGCACTTTAGATCTCTGAAGTTGACGTGTTGGTCTGAATTTTCAGTAGCAGTATAGGTTAAATGTAGTTACTGACCACATAGATATTTTTGTCTTTTGTAATGTCTGTCATCTGCATGAAAGTATTTTGATAGTACTTGTCTATTGCAGGGTTTGAGAAACAAACCAAAGAAAACAGGACATGTGAAACCAGACCTCATAGATGTTGATCTTGTAAGAGGTAGGTTCTGAGCTAGAAAAAGCTGAATTTCTCAGTGTTAAAATAACAGCCATCCTGTGTCTAAAAACAGAAGTGGATTAGTAGGTTTAAAATAACCCCAAATGAAACACAACACAGCCAACCCTAAGTAATCCTTCCCTAAAGCAGATGGATAGAAAGTATTGTTAAATAATGATATTAAGATTACATTTACAGTTTAAGAATTTAATTAAAATTTTGCTGTATAGGTTTGTATAAAAAACAAAAGAAACATGTGCATTGTCTTTTGTCATTTTAGAGTTGCTAGTTTAAAAGTTTACTACTGCCATGCATTTAGACTTTTCAAGCCTTCTGACATATGGAGGGAATGCTGTGTTGAAGTTTCTGGGGGGTAAAATAGGCCTTGATTGTTTCTTGCCTGTTTTAAACAACAAAACAGCAACAGAAGGTCAGACGATACGAGACTTTTCGAAAAGTATTTATTTAGTCTTAATTTATTCTTATCTGTAATTTCCCTCAAGCCTCGTGAGGGCTAGGGAGAACATTTAGTGTTTTTATCCATGAGCCCAACAGCCAGCACAATCTCCTGCATTCATTCCAGGAAGGCAGGTAGTGGCTGTGGCCAGGAAGCCACATTGGGCACCCTCACACCCAGCACTGGCTTCCAGAGGCCTTCTCAGCCCCTCTCTCTCTCCCCGAGCCCCTCTCTCTCTCTCTCTCTCTCCCCGAGCCCCTCTCTCTCTCTCTCTCTCCCCCCGAGCCCCTCTCTCTCTCTCTCTCTCTCTCTCTCTCTCTCTCTCTCTCTCTCTCTCTCTCTCTCTCTCTCCCCCCGAGCCCCTCTCTCTCTCTCTCTCTCTCTCTCTCTCTCTCTCCCCCCGAGCCCCTCTCTCTCTCTCTCTCTCTCCCCGAGCCCCTCTCTCTCTCTCTCTTCCCCCGAGCCCCTCTCTCTCTCTCTCTCTCCCCCCCCCCGAGCCCCTCTCTCTCTCTCTCTCTCTCCCCCCGAGCCCCTCTCTCTCTCCCCGAGCCCCTCTCTCTCTCTCTCCCCAGAGCCCCCAGCCCCTCTCTCTCCCCCGGGGCTCCCGGCCCCTTTCTCCCCGGAGACTCACTCTCTGCTCGGAGCTCTGTCCTTGCCAGGACTCGCTGGCTGTGCCGCTCTCGCTGGGGCTGCCGGCACCATGGCCGCACAGTTTCCCCCCGTGCTCTGGCACTGACTGCCGGTGCTGGCGCTCAGCCCCATGTCGGTGTCCTTGGACACAGATCAGAAGGCCCCTGGCCCAGGAGAGTGCGGGGAGTTTAGGGAGAAGTCAGTCCAGGCTGTGCTGAGCAGCCCTGTGGCATGGCTGGACAAACAGCTCTCTGAGCAGTTCCTGTTTGTGTGACCAGTCCTTTTTATCCCCTTACCTTTCAATTTCACAGCACTTGTTCCTCCCTAAATTGCCCAAACCCTTTCTTTTTCTACCCCTGGATTCTTCCCTAAGTACCCTGTGCCATCTGAGCTCCTTGTCCCTGGCATTGCTCAGTGAGTCCCACGCTTCGGGCCGTGTCCCTGTTCCTCTGAACGATGGAGAGCTGCTCCCAACAGTGCATGGCGAGAGTTCACACCTGGGCACTGGGGCCATGGCTCTTCTGGGACAGCCCTGGGCAGGGATGGTCATGGTGTTAATTCATTCCATGGTTTGGATTCCCACCTGCTTTTCTGCCTCTCTCCTGCTCTGGCCTTATGGAGCTGGGCTTGAGCTGGGCTGATGGTTCCAGTGATGGGTCTGTGAGGGACCCCACAAAATATTATTTGGGCTTCCCCTTCCAATTTTCTCTTTGAGCTCCTCTATGGTTGTGCAGATAGGCTTTTCTCACATCACCCAACAGTATAATTTTTCAAAAATGGGAATGTGAGAGAAAGAAACAAAATCAAATAACATTTCCACTTGCAAGAAACTAAGAAGTGTGTTAGACCTTTTCAGTGCAGTGACGTACACGAATAGCATTTAAATGATTGCATGGATGTCTAAGTTGGCATTAAAGTAATTTCAGGCAGTGTTTTACCTGTGCAGCACGGGGCTCACTAATGCCAGTTCTGCTTGTAAATGAGATGGGGATGGTGTAACAGCATGCAGTAGTTACCATTTCTGCCAATAACTTTGCATAATTTAAGTCACATTCCTATTAAGTAAATTTTACAGTTTTTTGGCTGGGAAAAAAAAAAGAAATGGAGAGATAGGGGAAAGAAAGGACATTTGAATGAGAGAGAGAAAAATGGTATAGAAGGAGTGGTAAAGCTAAACTTTTTTTTGGGTGGCTTCCCTGCTCCTGGGGCTAGTTCTCAGTTGGACAGATTCACTTAAGTGCTTCCCAGCCTCATTCCATTTTCCTGAATGACATGGCTGGTGCAATTTACAGATGTTGATATTTTAGATCCTTTTCCTGTGTTGGGAAAGGACTCTGCTGTGCCTGCATGGCCATGTAGAGTTTTCATGAGACTTGTTGCTTCATATCAAGTTTCTGATACCTCTGTGGAACAGAAACATTTTTAATAATTAATTTTAGAATAATTTTGACATGGCAATGGCAACATGGCAATGTTTTATTATTCAAACATTCTGAAATGCATTCTGAAGTTCCTGATAATGGTAGTCGAGAAGGCATCAACAATTTATGTCATATTTGGATTGAGGAGATAGTTATTTAAAGGAACAATAATTAAATGTGGTTATTTGGCTAAATCTTGTACTTCCACCGTTTCACTATCCTAACTACTCTGCTGTTAAACCACTGAGGTTTCTACTAGCCATAATGATGAAATAAATTCAATTTTTTCTTTTTTTTAAAGGATCTGCTTTTGCTAAAGCAAAACCTGAAAGTCCTTGGACATCTTTGACCCGCAAAGGAATCGTGAGAGTTGTTTTCTTTCCATTCTTCTACAGGTGGTGGCTACAAGTGACATCAAGGGTCATTTTTTTCTGGCTGCTTGTTCTTTACCTTCTCCAAGGTAGAGTTGGATTAAAGCATCAGTTTGGACTGAATGCGTTATTTTAACCATATGGAAGCTGCAGTGTGCTGCTTGGTTCACTTCATGCTTTTAAAGTTTATTCCAGTATATTCAGAAAATACTGGAATGGACAGTCCCAAGCACATGTCTCTTGGTTAACATTTCTTTTACATATATAAAGGATGCATAATGAAAAATTTAACTCTCCTCACAGGCTTTCTTCAGCATTTGGCACATGTTAGTTTGTCACATCTGAATATAATTCAGGTTTTCAGGACTATTTAATTCAGTGCAGGACAACTGTTAACAAACAGAAGTTAGTTCACAGTTTTTGGGGTATTCAGTATTGAGTTCTAGCAATCTGACTTTGTGAGTCTCTTAATGCTATGTGATACATAAGAGGAAAATTAGAAAGAGAGGAATGCAATGGAGTGAGTCAGTATCTATCAGTATGAAAGTCACCAAAAGAATAAGTGTTTCAGAACTTTGTGCAACAGATATGGAACAGAAGGTTAATGAAAGTTGGGAGCAATATAAGTACCCTGAGAAGCTGAATGACTAATGAATTTTCCACTGAAATCCAATTAACATGCAATATTACTTTTTCAAATTCACCATCTGGTGTCTCAGTTGTGAATCATTGTATCATTTGGAAATTTTAATTAGAACAATATATGGAGTTAAGAAAAAAAGGCAGTACCTCTTGTGTGGTGATGTTATTTGCAGGTATAAAATTAATCTCACTATGCCAGTGCCTGAAGTCCTGCAGTACTGACAGATACTCTTGTGGCCTTCTATCAAAAGTTTTTCTTATCCTCATTTCTGAGGTGGATTCCTAATTTGTCTGTGCTATGCTAAGAAATTCCATAGTTTTAAATGTTAATCTTGTTTATAGCAATATATGTAGTAAAATATGTAAGTTGTGGATGGTTTGTTACCATGGTCATGGATGTCTTAGTTTGAGAAATACCATTGCAGTAATTGTTTTATGTTCCTATTTGTAAATTAATTTTTTGAAAAAATGCACTTAATTTGTGGCATCTCCATAAGACCCTAAAAGTAGAAAAATAATGAGACAATGGAGATTCTGAGTGCAAGCAAGTTTTTAGGACATTAATTACAGAGCTTTCATATAACCTGCCCTTTTCCTCTCAGATTTCTTAGGGTCTCTGTTTTACTGAGTTGTGGTTGGAATGCATTGTTTCCTTAATCCATATAGTCTGTAGTGTGACAGAGTATTTCTGTGGTGGTGAGTTAACAAATAGCAGGAAATAATGAATATTATTCCATATTACACTGTAATCCAATTATTTGAAATACTTGGTATTGAAATTGTGCAGAATTAGCTGCAGATTTTTTGATAGTTTTTGAAATAAATTAAAAGATTTAACATAAATATGTAAGTAAAGTTAAATGGACATATTTACCTACTGGGAACTATTCACCTCCCCCCCCCATCCCGGCCACAACATTTAACATTTATCTGGAGGTTTTGCTTTTATTTTATTAATTTTATACAGGGTTGGTAAGGCAGCACCAAAACATCGAGAATCCATGATGGAAGCTTAAAAATAAAACGGCTCAAATTCCATATTTCTGCCCTGAATCTGGATTTTGTATTGTATCTTGGACTTTGTCATCATGACAGATTCTTGCTGACATTGCTGTGAAATGGTCTGACTATATATCATTTGTATGTGTTCATAATTAAATTGTTTACCTAAAATATTTGCTATAGGTTGATGAATTACATTACTTGGAGTTACTGCTTTAAATTTGATTAGCTTTACCAGGACACTTGCTAGCATTTCTGTAAATCTACAGAAAAAAACTTTTTCCTTGGCTCTAGATTTAAACTCCATGTTTATTTACATTGGTTTCCTTCAATGTAAAGTGATTATCACAATGTGTGGTAAGAGAGCTACAGAGAAATGTTTTGTGCTCAAGGTTATGAAACAGACCAGTGGCTTAAGATATAAGTAAAACCTTTTTATTCTGCTTCCTTATTCTAATCTATCTAGTATATAGTCATACCTAATTTTTAATTTAAAATGTTTTTATATCCAAAGGGAAAGTGCAAACTTATGATGTTTATTGTATATTTAATTATAAAGCAAGAAACTTTAATAGTGATGTAATGCTTGTTTGTTATGGTGGTGAGATATATAAATATATATGTATGCATTTTAAAGTTTGGTATTAAAAATATTTCCAAACTTCAAATGCTTTAAAAATAAATGCTTGTTGGTCTTGGTCTTTCTCTGAGGCAACTTTTTGTTCAATGTGGTGATATTTCATTTGTGTCTCTTTTATAAAGTAAGCCACCGTGTTTCAGAAAAGCAGAGGTCAACATACTATAAATACATAAAGAAATAATAGAAAGTGCTGTAAGAAATCCTGTTCCAGCCAATCCTACCTAGCTGTTGGTAGGAGCAATTCTTGGATAACCTGAACTAGAATGTATTGTCACACTTTGTGTGACACTGTATTTTGCAGAAATAAATTCTTTGATTTCCCTCCCATCTTAAAAAAGATCAGGAGATTGGTAATAGTTTTCTAAATATGTGTGAAATGTTGTGGTAGGAATCTGCAATTGGCAGATTTTTGTCTTCTGGAAAATGATTTCTTCTATGCAGCTCTGCTTCACTTAATGTTTTTTAAGTATCAGTAGTGAATTTTAAAATTATTTCATGCTGGCCTACTCCTGCAAATAATTTCACATGGATCTGTGGAGCTCTGAATTCTCAGAAGTATATCCAACTTGTATGATGGGAGCCAAAATCAGCTTCTTCTTTACATTTTATACCTCATGGAGCTAATTTGTGTGTGTGAGGAACTCAGATAAGCTCATTTAGAAAGGGGTAACATTATCTTTTGCTATCCATACCTATTTTTATTTATTTTTAATAAGTTGGATTTCTCACTGATGCTTGTGGTCTTTTAGGAACCTTATACAGCAAAAATGTAGATCACTTATAGTAGTGAAGGATACTCCCATGCAAAACTTTTGTGCTTTAGTTTAGGAAAAAGACAGAGGAGAAATTAGAGTTTTTCCACAATCAAAAATAATTCTATTGTTTTGTATGTTCTTCATGTTTCTAATATTGGTTACCTTGCTAAAGATCAGTTCATGAAAAACACATCAAACCTCTTTTTAGTGGACAGCATCACATCCAGGTATCTGCTGTGTTAGGTGTTGGTTAATGGGATTTATTTTAGATGTTTGAATGTGGCACATAGCTTTGTATGTGGCTGCATTTTTTTCAATTTTGGTAGACAACTGGTGCCAGTTGCTGAACTTGTGTTTCTTGTGCTAGAAATAGATCTGAATCATGGGATTTTCACTTCTCAGTAGTGCATGAGCAAAACCTCATGGGATATGTGGATGTTAGGCACAGAGAATTATTTCCTGGTTCTGTTTCTGAATTGTTTCTTGGAGTTTCTGTGGGTGTTTTTTGGGTTTTTTGGGTTTTTTTTTTCTTGATAGCTTCTCTCAGCTGAGTTACATATCACAGCTCTTTAAGTCAGAGCAACAAGGACATTGAGAGTAAGCAGAGAGGAGAGGGGTTGCCTTCTCCACCTGCTTCATGCCTGGTGGATGTGTTCAGGTGGACCTGGAGCCTGTAAAGATGTTTCTCAGTGTTTGGGCTCTGGGTGCAGGAGCCTGGTTGCTGGCTGTATATGAAAATAGGTTATTGGGTTACAAAATCAACAGTTAACCATGGAATTGGAAGCTGGCCCTCTTTCCAACCACAACTGCTAGTTGGAGCCCTGGTCACTTCAGCTGGACTACCCCATAGTATACATGGCTTGTCTTTTGATCTGCTAAAACATCTGCACACGAGTTTATATAGAACATTCATAGTTGTACTTATGTGTGGCTGCCTGTCCATATGAGCAATTTCATCCCTTGGCTGGGACATGGAGTTTAAAATGCATTCTGCCATGTGAGGAGTTTCTAGTCTCAAGTGTCATCAAACTCACTGGATTGTGTTTTGTCATGACACATGATACAGAATTGAATTTTTGGGCTGCTTAAAGGGTGATATTTACTTCTTGGTTTTGTCTCCTACTGATGTTTCACCATAGTTAAAGTAGTTTCATGACAGATGCTGCTTTCCAATGCTTTTCCCCTCTTACTTCATTCAGCCACCTTTCTTTGAGCAATGCCTATAATATCACAGGTATGAAAGAAAAGATGGCTATTAGGACAGTAGTCAACTGTTTAGACCCTAATTGCTGCTGGTTTTCAGCAAAATAATATTGTTCTCTCAGAATTACATGAGGCTTAAATGAATTACATGAACTACATGAATTACATTGGCTTAAAATGCAGGTAAAGGTCTGACAAAACAAAAAGGTTTCTTTTTGACAAAAGCCATATGAGTTGGCCATTTCAGACATTAAACTCAACTTCATTTCTCTTCTTTTCTAGTTGCTGCTGTAGTGCTATTCTATTCAGCCCAAAGCCCACATAATATACCTCTGACTGAAGTCATTGGGCCAATATGGCTCATGTTGCTGCTTGGGACTGTGCACTGTCAGATTGTTTCAACACGAACTCCTAAGCCATCTCCCAGCACAGGGGGTAAAAGAAGAAGGTATAGTCTGTGTTAAAAGTACTTTATTGTTTAGGATTTTTAAACTACTGTAGAGAACATGCATAAAAAAAAATGTAGGGGTTTACAGTCTGTGCTTTGCTAGGTACGAGAAATTGGTGCTCTGTTTTTACTTGAAACTTCAAAATGCTGCTTAATTGGTGCTCTTTAACTTTTATGCATTGATTAATTTAGGCATAGTTTTTTTCAATTTTAATGCATTAAATCTGACATTTTATCTCAAAGCAGTTATCTGAATAGTGGTGGAGAGACAGTGTTTATATTACTGCAAATTTAATTTTATAAATGTGGTTAGTAATCTGTGGAAAGTATACGTGAAAAGAGATACTGTTGGAAATACAGAATTTAAGTCTTCCAAGCACTCCAATGACCATGGTTTCCTACAGTGAATTGTCCCATTAAGATGGGAAACACTGCAGCAATGAATTTTGTAGGTATAAGCTTCTGATGATGAAATGAAATGTGTTTTGTGTTCAAGTATTATAATAATGAATGTATCATGCTTTTTATTAAATTGAGTTTATTAAATTAATACGACCAAGCTTCAGCAAAATACTTTGAAATCTTGCTTGTTTTTGCATGCTTAAAGTGCTGAACACAGAGAACTAGCATTGCACTTACAAAACTCCCTTCCCATTTTAATCTCTTCTGACAAAGGAAATTAAGGAAAGCAGCACATTTGGAAGTACATAGGGAAGGAGATGGCTCTAGTACCACAGATAACACACAGGAGGGAACAGTGCAGAGCTACGGTACAAGCACCTCTTGCAGTATTGGAGCTGTCTTCAGAGATATCTGGCATGCTGCTTTCTTTTTATCAGGGTTTGTATTTATTCAAGGCTACATATGTGTTAGAGATGCACTATCCCTTTTCTAATAAAGTAAATATTGATGTAGTGATTAAACTTCTGTTGATTTATTTTTTGCTCTTGATAGCAAACTCATCTGAGTATTTGAAAATGGGCTCATGTGTTGTTTCTTGACTTTTCCAAATGCTGATGCAATAGTTTTGAAAAAAAATTGAATTGTCATAGAATACTTAGGGTTGGAAAGGACCTTAAAGGATCATCTAGTTCTTCCCCTTTGGCATAGGCTGGGGCAACTTCCACTAGACCAGAGCCCTATCCAGTGTGGCTTTGAACACTTCAGGGATGGGGCAGCCACAGCTTCTCTGGGTGACATGTTCTATTCTTGCCACCAGTTTTAATCCAAAGAGAAAAATTCAGCTCTTTAATTTTCCTTTATTATATTACCTCCTTGTTACTCCAAGTGAATGTAGTCAATTCTGTCACCGTCATCAAGTGACGCACTTTTTCTTCAGGATTTAAATAAACACTGATTGGGCTATGAAAAAAAAGTTTTTTTAAAAAACCCATTCTATAGCTCTATGTACAGGACATGCTGTGCATGCAGCATTTGGAGTGCTATGTATCAGCATTTATTAATAAGTGAAAATATACTCAAAGTAGTATTAAATTGAGAAAAGGGATAATGCAAGTTATTATGTTGATGTTTTGTTGTGCATGCTGCATTGTAAATACAGCAATACTAACATGTCTGTCATACCTGTGATCTGTGCTCTTAACCACTGGTAAAACTTAAGTTACATTCTGGGAGTATCTACTTGAAACCTTGGACAAGTTTTAAAAATGTTTGAAAGTGTGTTGTAAGAGGAGAGTTCATTTGACTTTTTCCTGTGTGAGTTGAGCTCTCTTTGTTAAACTGTGGGTCACAGTGATGGGCACCAGGGCTGTTCTTTGGGTCTGTGGGCATTATTCTCTGGTATGTTTGAAGTGTGATCTTGTAAACTTTTTAGTGTTTTGTTTTCTCTTCATTGAAGATACTGTTCTGCAGTAAGAAGAGTGTTGGAAGATTATTCTTTTTCCCTTGGCTTTCCTGCTGTTGGGCTCAGAGTGTTTTCAGTTGAGAAGGACTATGTGAACCTTACCCTGAAGACCTGTTTAAACCATTTAATGAGAGGTGGTGTGTATATGTAGAGAGAGATTAAGTCTCCACGATGACCACTTAGTATATACTATTTCCTTAAAGGATAAGGAACGCAGAGTGACTGAGAATGCTGTAAACAGCCCTTAGTCCTTGTTACCCCTTCAGTTGCAGAGGCACAGTTGTTTGTATGTCTAGAGCCATACAAACTTGTCCAGATGAAAAATAATCTTTTTTTTTTTTTTTTTTTTCTTTTTTTTTTTGCAAGGGGAACATGCAGTTCAGTTGCTTCATGTAATTTTTTTCATGGTAATGCAAACAGTTTTGTCAGCACAATGGGAGTGGGGCTGGGAATGAGGAAGCAAGAGCACAATGTCGAGTACATAGACTACTTGGTGATGTTGCTTAAAGAAAATCTTAGGAAATCTCAGTGCAAGGAGGCTTCACAGCTACACCTGTCCTGTTTCTTAAGAAATACGTGGTAACTCTTTAGATAAGCACATTAGAATGAGTCATTAGTATTTCTTTTCAGCAGTTTTTCAGTTATAGTAATCTTTGACATACTGTTTTCTGGAATTTTAAGTATAGGTCATAAGTACATGATTTCAAATTAACCTCAGAAATTACGTTCTCTTTATTAGGGCAGGACCCTGTGTACCATTTGCCTGTGCTCAGATCATTGGCAAACTGGAATTGTTTATTCATTAAATATCCTTTTGATTGGCAGAACTCAGTCTGACTTAAAAATTATAATTCTAAGATTTAATCCAATGCAGGGGCAATTTAGAAAATAGTATTGATAAGTTTTACTTGAAAAGAGATTAGTACCCAAGCAGATGATTTGTTCAGAATATAAGACTGATTTAGGGATTTGCATGTGTCCTTACTCCAGTGAAAATCTTGCAACTTCTCTAAAAGTTTTACAGTGGGAACAGAGAGGAGAGTTTTTCTGGTCAACCCCAATGAAAATACATTGAAAGAATACATGAGAGTGCAAATCCACACTCCTCCAGACACCTTATTTAACTTTTCATTTTTCCAGAGTGTTTTCTCTGGCTAATGCATGGATAAGACTGAAAGTCTTTCTTGATTTAGCTTTTGGAAATATTCAAGCCTTTTAAGACATTGAATTTATTCCTGGTGTTCTTTGTTTTACTCTAATTACTTTCAGTTATAGCCTAAAATTGTAAAAGTTGATTAAGGATGTATGTATATATATATATATATAGTAATTCTAGAAAACCATACATTTTTGTCAGCTAGGGATATATTGTTTGTTTGTTACTGGTTTTTTTTTTGTTTTGTTTTGTTTTGGTTTTTTTTTTTGGTAGACATGTGCACAAAAGCCTAACTTTAAGCCCAAGTGTATGTTTTTCTGGCTTGAGGCTTACACTTAAATTTAGGGAGTCATAAAAATAACTTTGGTTTCTCTCTTAGAAGCAAATAAAGACTTCAGTCAAGCTTCCTGATATTTAGAATGAGCCTTAGTTGATACCAGACAAATAGGTTTGGTCTTGCAATTTTAACACTCAAACTTTGCTTGAGTAGTGAAATCCCATCTGAAAAAGTTGTGTATACATGCATATGTTCTTTCTTTCTCTTATCTGTCCCTGTTCAGCTGTTTGAGGCTACTTCTTCTAGCTTTAAAGTTTTGTATAAAATGTATAAAAATTTCTCAAGTCAAATCTGGAAGAGAGTTGTCCCATTAATCTGCTCATACAGTTAAGTAATTTGTAGAGGAAATGTTTCTGGCTTGCATGTGTGTGTGTGATGAGAACTGCATTTACTTCTGCACTGTTAGAAAGAAATTTTTAAAAAGTGCTGGAGGAATATTTAATGAATTCCAGATTATCTTATCTGGATTCCTCCTTACTGCAGATAATTCCATTTTAGTGCTACTTCCTCAGTACTCACAACTGACCTTACTTACTATTTTGCAATGAGTTGCTACTGAAAGGCCGACCCTTTGCTTTAAAAGAAATATAAATGTTAACTTTTTTCCTAGTTAGGGTGACAAATTAAATTAAAGATGGGTAAGGAGGATTAAACACCTTAGTAGCATTGTCTCTTCTCTTGGTCATTTTATCTGCATCCCTTTATTCCATTTTTTCTGCATGCCATTATTTTGTGAGCTGAATCAGTACTTTTTGTAATTTTTTTTTTCATTTTATTCAGCTGTCCTTAGCCATTTCTTGTGTTCAGGACTCCCCTTTATATGTGGGATACCTTACCTTGGAAGGAATGTGAGGTGACTCTCCAAATTCTCCCAATTTGTTTGATGTACATATTAAAGAGGAATTTAATCTTCTGCTGTGTAATCCAAGCCCTCACAGAATGCCTCAGTCCTTAAAGAGAAAGGCAGTGCTCAAGATCAGTTGAACAGATTCTTGATAGCTCCCTGACCTATGTTCAATGTTCTACTTGAAATAAAAATAGAAAATTTCAGAAGCCTTATTTATACCACTTTCCTCTTGTCTTCTCTCTTGTCCCACCAAGCATTCTGAAAATCAAATTTAGAAATTGAAAAAAGGAGCAAAATTTAATTTACTTTGACAATACAGAAGCCTAAAAGAAGACTAAAAGTCCCTGTCACGAAGGTAGCAAGTTGCTATTGCTCTTCATTACTTAATCCACTGCACTTTCTAGTTTGGGAGTATAATCATCCAAACGTTTGCTTTGAGAGAGCCTTCTTGCATTAGGTAGTCTTGCTGGTACATTTTTTGTCTAAGAAAGGGCCTTGATTCTAGAGGATGTTATGGGAGACTCTTCAGTGTAAGTGGTCTTGAGATTTTTGTCCTTCAAGAAATAACTTAGTTGGTTTGTAAGAGATACTGAAAAATCTGGGGTGTTACTGGGTATTGCAAAAAAGAGTGGATCCCCTTCTGTTTTGTAGGGTTGTCAGTAAGCAGAGTATATTCAAAACAACACCAAATATCAGGGTACAGTGTACTAAACAGCATGTTTGTTTGCAGCTTCAGGAAATTGCATGCTTGCTTTGAATTAATAATTATTAAAGCAGCTTCTAGCATAGCTCTTTTATTTAAGTTAGAATAGAGGTGTTTCTCTTTCACTTTTGAGGCTTGTGGTTCTTCTATTGCCAAAGCTGCTGTGAAGTTTTTATTTTTGAAACAGGTTTCCTTTTCTCTTCTTTCAATAACTAGTGATACACATTTCTTTTACACACTGACAGTTTATTTTATAACAATTTTGGAAGAGGACAGGGGATATTATTTAGAAGATCAAATAATTCCAAATATGATATCAAAATCAGATGTTAATATTGTTGGTTTGTGGACCTCTTAGTAAAGCTAAAACATTGGTTGATAGGAATAAGCAGGATTTAGACTGGAAAATATTTAAGGGAATAATTAATATATGTATTTGTTCTAAATATAGATCAAAGAAAGCAAAAAACTCAATAGATAAATCCACTGAAACTGATAATGGCTACGTGTCCCTTGATGGGAAAAAGCCAGGTAAAGGCAGTGAAGAATGTGTGCAGGGCCATGAACGGCGGTGTGAAGTGATCAGGCCAGAAGAGACAGGGTGGAACCCTTCCACAGGGAGAGATGCCTTGGGCAACCACAGTCACCACAAAGTAAGTGAGTTTGTTGCTTTTTATGATGCCTTTGAAGAATTTTTATCTACTTTCTTCTTAAAAATATTTTTTAAATGAAGTTAGGCTTAGGGTCCTGGAGCCAGAAATTATAATGAGTTGTCCTACTTCGTCATATTCCTGGCTTTTCCTTTTTCTTGTAACGAGGAATATTAATGGTGTTTAAACATTCTTTGGTATTCTGTATTTCAGTATACAAATTTCTGTGCTGTGCTTTATCTGTGGGTGTTTACTGACCAGGTAAAAGTCCTGTACCTTCTCTGTGGTAAAATGGAACAGATTATGGATTACTGACAATTTGCAATTTTAAGGACATTCTGAGCATTTATTTGCTGGTGAATCATCCTCCTTTTCCTTTTTTTATTTTTATCTTTTGTTTATTTGTCTGTGTTAAAGATGAAGAAAGCAGGAGTTCCCTCCAAGTGAAATAGGCAAGACTCCCTATAATGAGGAATAAGAATGAGAGGGAATAGTAGAACCATTACAGAACCATAAGAAGTGATCATGGAAGAAAGCATTTTAATTTGCCTGGGTCTTATTATTTCCTGTATATCCTGTATTCAAAGTAACATATATAAGTGACCTCAGTATTCAGCCTATATCCTCTAAGCACTTCATCCTTGGGAGAGGTGGTAAATGTTAACTTTGTTGATAATTCAGTGTTATCCTGTTACTTTTGATTGGTAGTTTGGTTTGTTCTCTTCAGATGTGGATACGTTTTCTCTAAGCCCTTCTGGGCATGTTCAGTTTACCAAAAATCACATTTCAAATAAGAGCATCATGCTCGTTCTTGAGGCTAACGTGAGCTAGGCCTTCCTTTGAAAAAATGTTTTTGATGTTGCAATTTCTATTCCTTAATTCCTATTCTGCCAATTACTGTTGAGTCTTGAAAATGCATTAATGTCTGGTTTATCTGAGTATAAATATCCAAGTTGCAGAAAGAGATTTTATTTCACTAGTTGAGAACAAGACTTAGTAAATATGACTGTGTCTTATTAATACTGTATTTCTTGCACTAGGATGCTCACAGGACTGTGACAAATTTATCAGATGAAGTTTCTAGTGAGGAAGGGCCTGAAACTGGCTATTCTTTACGCCGTAATGTGGAGCGCACTTCTAGCGATTGTACGCTTCGAAACAGGAAATCTCACCATTATAAAAAACACTACCCTCTGGAGGTATGTTCATTTCTGTTGCTTGCCTGTGAATTCTTAAAAAAACACTTCTTATTGAATAAGGTATATTGAGCAAGCAGCTTGCATTTACTTGGTTGCTGGCTGGAGTTAAACTATGACATTTCCACAATTTTTTTTTTCCCTGTATTGGTTTTTAGGAGTCTGTAAATTAGAAGTCATGCTAGTGAGGAACACAGAATTCTTTTTTCCCTTTTGTTTAATGACTGTTTTCAAATTAAGAGGTTGTAATCTAGTTTCTTTGAGCTTCATCCCATTTTTTAATTTGTTGTAAGGAGACTAAAATATGTTCAGTAGGTTTTTGCATTGGGTTGTGGTAACTCTCTTGCTGTCTCATGATACCAGTTATATCCTCTGTAAATTTGTTTTGTTACAGAAGCAGTATTAATTGGGAATATGCAAATTTTCAGCATGGTACTGCTCCTGTTTCTCTCCATTTAGTATTTTGGATTCACTCACTTCCTTGAAGAGAAGTCTGATTGACTCTGAGTTTTCATTTCCTCATGTTCATTGAAACACTAATATAAAATATTGTCATGAAAATTTAACAAAATTGTTAATGTATAAAAATGCCAAAATTTTAAGAGACTTGATGACATTGCATCTTAAAATAGGGGGTTTCACAGATTCCATATTAGCATAATCCTTAATTGTAAGAACTCAGACATTGAAAGAGAATGGGATTATCTTATTGTAGTTTTGTTTATTCATTATTTTAAAAAATTATGCTCTTTTGCTAATGGTCTGCAACTTCACAGATATGGAACACTTTTTAAAGGCTGTATTTTTTCACTAAGGCTAAGCAAAGGAAGCAAAGAGTAAAATCAGTGCTGACAAAAGTCCAAGAGATGGGCTTGATAGGCAGAGTCTCATAAGTAAGATCTCTACTTGATATAGGAAAAGTGTATTGAAAGGGTTCAGGTATTGCTTGCTTTGATCAGAACTGCAAAGCCTTGAAGTTGATGCTTTGCATAAAAGACATGATTAAATAAGCTGTTCTTTTCACTCTTTTCTCACAGACTTTGGTTAGAAAGATCCAGAATGTTACCTGATCACAGCATTTAATGCCTTTGCACGTGTGGTTTGTGATAATGGCACTGTTTGTTTCGTGTTACGGAAGGTGTCTCTTCACTGTGTGCTTGTGCAGCCATAGTGCTTCACAGGAGGAAGCAGAAAGACACCATTACAGTTGATTTCTTTTGTTTTTCGATTTAAATATATTTTTCTCTTGCAAAGAGTGCTTCAAAGTTAGGGAAGACTTTGTAGATACCTTCAGAAACTAAAGAGACAAAATGTAATCCATGTTTAGCTGTGGCAGTCCTGTTATGCACTTATTCCCTGCTCACTGATCTGACTGATGCAATGAAAGAGGAAGCTTTTCTTTCTTGCTACCAACTCGCCTCCCCCACACCATTACAAAGGAAATGAAACAATAGTTTTCAAATCAGTGAAAGCTTTCTTTGTATTTTAAAAAAAATAAAATTAGTGAAGTCAGTGGATATACTCTCAAATTCTGTCCTACATTTTCTTTTATCTTCATGTTTATATGTGTTGTTTGAGCAAGCTATTTTTCACGTTCTTACTTTATTAACTTTCAACTCCAGTGGTACCCAGTCATGACTGCTTCAATAAATATCTTTTTTGATTTAGAAAAAAAAATGCTTCAGACTCTTCCTGCATTGATGTCATCGCGCTCTTTGTAAAAGGTGGAGGAAGAGTTCAGACCAATTTTTTTTCTGTACATTTCTTTACAAAATGGTTTGAATAAAATGCATTAAGCATGGTTTTCAGAAAGAATTTAGAACATTTCTTCAGATGGCAATGGACTATGAATCACAGTGAGTTAGTATGTCTGTTGAAACAGTGCTTAATTTTTTTTCAGTGTAAAAAATTGTGTTCTCAAGAGAAATTAGTAGAAAGAAATAAACTTGGTGTTCAGAGGGAATGGAAATTGCCAGAGGATGGCAGTGGGTGGGCTGATACTGCTTTAATACTACATTCCTGTCGTGCTGGAAATGGATTCTGGTTGTTGTAGAAAGTAGTTTAAACTTTACATTGTCATTCTGAAGACAATAGTAGATTGTTTCATATGTATGCATTGTGAGATTTGAACGTCCCAAACTTAAGATTTTTCTTTCTTTCTTTCTTTTTCTAAGAGCTAGGTAAAACTTGGTTTACAAAGGCATACTTTTTTTGTGAAATGCACTTAGTTTAAAATAATTAAAATTTTATGTCTAAGTGTGCAGATTACACATCAACCTGGCATTAGCTGTGTGTTCCCATGCTTATTTTTTCCCTCTATACCTGATGCATTACTGTCTTCAAACAAGCTCACTCTGTCTTTGAGAAGGTATGTTAGTAGTAACAATGTGACTTTAGGGGACTTTTAGGGTCAATTCTTCAGAAGTTTGAGATATAGCTGGAGTCTGTGGCTTGATAATTACAATTAAATTTTAAACTTATGAGCTCTAAAAATCTGTGAAGTAGTTAGTTCTTTTTAATAATGAGTATGATTTGATTCTACCTTATGTTACCCCATCACTAGAAAGCAGGGATAATGGACTGTTGCTTTTGGTACCCTATCTTAAAATGTGCAACCACTTAGACACACTTGCAATAAACGTACAAATCTTTCTGATGACAAGGATAATGGATTAGAACCTAAAAATCCAGATAAACACAGATTCACCAATCTAAACTTTATAACATCTCTGCCAGGAAATGATGATGAACAAAACAGCGGCATTAATTCCAGTGGATGTTTGGGTTTCAGGACACACCTAAATCAGGTACTAGCTGCAGTTCTCGGTGCTCAAGCTCCAGACAGGACTCTGAGAGTGCAAGGCCAGAGTCAGAAACAGAAGATGTGCTGTGGGAGGACCTCTTGCACTGTGCTGAGTGCCACTCGTCCTGTACCAGCGAGACAGATGTGGAAAGCCCCCAAGTGAATCCGTGTGTGAAGAAGGAATTCAGAGATGACCCATTTCATCAGGTTGGCATGCACCAATTTTGGGTTTTTACACTACACACAAGTTCAGTGTTACCTATCAAACGTCACAGAAGGCCTGGGAGAAAGACATGTACTAAATGGAAGTAACAAAGCCAAAGTGATTTGATGGAATTAAAACAAGGAAAACTTGATTGCTGCTACTCAGTCATTAATTTGCCAAAAGAAGAGGGTATGACAGTATGTCAAACTAGCCTATAGAACATTTGAGTGTTTGAATCTTAATTCTAATTTAGGGCAAGTACAGATTGATTTAAATTTGCCCTGTGATAGGTGGTTCTGTTTGGTTGTTTATTTTTCTGTTTTGTGTTTTTCCTTTTTTGTTTGTTTTGTTTAATTGTTTGTTGTGTTTGGGTTTTGGTGGGTTTCCTCACCCTTTTGTTTTTCTCTAGTGGAATTGCTTTTTATAAGCACTTACCAGACATCTTTGTTTGCTTGTTTAGAAATGTATATATAAGAAAAGCAAACAGAAGGATAACATGTACTTTATGTGTATGTGTATATATATTATATCATGGGTGTGTTTTACATGTCTAAATCCTATTTGGTTATATTTTTTTTCCTTTAAAGTTTATAATAGCAATTTGGATTATTTCATGCAGTCTTTTCTTTTTTTTAAATGTTTAGTTCTTCCTGCTTGCATTCCATAAAACACTAAACCTTGGAGTAGTGAGTTGAATTACAGTATATATTAATTTAAGGATTTATACTGATTTGACCAGTTGAGAATTTTTCTATTTCATTACAGATGGTAAATTTTTGAGTTTCAGCTCTTGGTGTTGATACTCCCTCTAGAGGGAGAGTTTGGAAAACTATGGTTAAGAAAAGCCTACAACAAATATTTGTGCTATTTTAATATTATAAATAATTTCTTCTTCACCCGGTGGAAATAAGAAGGGAGATAACTGAGTACTCAGCAGACTTCAGATCAATACTGACAAAGCAAGCAATGAAATGAAAGTAAAGCTTTGCTTTTAATCAATGATAATTAAAATCTAAAAATAATAGCATGCCCTTGCCAGCACCACCACTTCCAGCAGCGTGATGCACATCGTGCCAGGTGACTAAAGCTGAAAGCAATTTTAATCTCCTGAATGGGTTGGGAGGAAGACAGGGCTGAGGAAAATCAAGAAATGACCACAGCAGTACTTGTCACCTGAGTATTTTTTCCGTATCCTTTAGTTCTCACTTGGCTCTGTGGTTTGAAAAGAAAGGTTCCTGAGCCCTAAGTGCATTCAGAAGATTAATCTGGGATTGCTTGGCTCTAGGAGCTGCCTGCATTGATTAGACACCTCCTGCTCTCTGAGTCTGGCCAGATACAGTGTGCACAGGGGGGGTCTTTATGCATAACAAGGACTGTAAGTGTACAAGTATCATTAAGAGCAAATAAAAAAAGCTGTTTCCCTTAGGTTTAACCTGGGGAGAGTGCTTTTCAGAATGGTAGAGGTAAATAAATTTTTTAAAAAATTCATTAAATGTGTCAGAATTGAAACTGACTTTTAAGTAGAACTTTGTTTTCATATTTCTCTCTTTTATATTTTTGAATGAAAAAGAAGCCAATAAATCTTTAATCACATTAACTCATTCCTATTAGCAAATGAAGTATAGAGAAGGAGAGATTTCTGTTCTCACAGCTATTTCTTGGAAAAGAAGAGGATGATTTTGAGGAATGAGGTTAACATACAGTAGAAGTCTATACAGCAATATTTGTGTCAGTCTAAAGTGTTTTGGTTTGGTTTCTTGGTGTGCTTATTTGTTTTTGTTTTTGTGGGTGTTTTGTTTGTTTTTAATTTTTTGTTAGTATATTGCTGACAAAGGCATATTGACATGAAAATAGATTTTTAGT
Source organism: Cinclus cinclus (assembly GCF_963662255.1). Lineage (NCBI taxonomy): Eukaryota > Metazoa > Chordata > Aves > Passeriformes > Cinclidae > Cinclus > Cinclus cinclus. Next base: position 10,387,123 of record NC_085049.1, read on the forward strand.
TCTGATGGAAGATGTTCCTTGTCTTTCCCAGAGTCATTTGCCTTGGATCCACAGTTTGAATCCAGGACTAGAAAAAATAAGTGCAATTGTATGGGAGGGTAATGACTGCAAGAAAGCAGATATGTCTGTACTTGAAATCAGTGGTATGATAATGAACAGAGTGAGTATTTGTTTTACTTTGTGCAAATATTGTATTTTAAAGTGTAAGCACTACCACTATCACTACCAAGCTTGGTTTATGGTTGGGGTTTTTTGGTTGGTTGCTTGTTTGTGGGTTTTTAAATTTGTTTTGTTGTTCGTGTTACTGTTTAAGTGTCTGTTACCCACATTATTGTTCTATGGATTACATCACTCCGATTTAATTGTTACTGCTAGATTAAAGGGCTACCAGATCTTCAGTGTTGGAACAAAGAAGGTGTTTGCATTGTTAGGTGCTTGCTCACATAGCCAACCTCAGTTTTGTTGATACATGCTGTGAATATTTATCTCCTTGATTTTGATGAACAAGCAATTTATTTGGTTGGGAATGTACAGATCTGAGTATCTGGATGCTAAAGTCAGGATTGGAAAAAAAGCTTTCTTCTTTAGGAAGCAAACCTCTAAGAGGCTGAGTGGGATGTTCTCAACTAGTCCTCCCTCCTTTTTCCTAGTACTCCTTCCTCTTCAGGAAGCAGTTGGAAATCCATTTAATTGATGTGCTGTTTTTCAATACAGACAATGTGGGTATATTGTAGAGTTGCTCATAAAATCCAAGCATAGCCAAAGAAAACTGTCACTGGTTCTGACAGGTTGATACTCATGCTCTCCAAGTTGTTAAAAAGCAACTTATTTACAAACCTGGTTCTGAACTCTACCTGACTCAGAGACTTTACAGTTTTGGATGCAGGACACAGAAGAGAAAAACTATGCAAGCCATAGGCAGCACAACAGAACACCAGTCCTGTCTGTGCTGTAAATACTTCGATTCCACTGAAAAGATGCAACCTAAACCAAACAGAAATAGGAGCAACATACAGAATCTAAGCAGCCCAGTCTGATTGGCCCACTTGACTAATTCAGCATTCAGTGAATTTTTAATGCAGGAATATGCACTGCAATGTTTTATTACTGTGTTTTAAAATTATTTGTCTTATTTGGTTCCTGTGCATTAAGTGCTCTTTGAGGACTTCCTGTTTTTTTAAATAGTAAAATAGGAAGGTGATTAAAGTTTTCGTACGATTTACCAGATTATAAAGTATTCTTTGTGATAAAATTAAAACATTAATATTTTGTTGATTGAATTAATGACAGAATCATTCAAAAATTAAATATATACCTCGTTTTCTTTTGTTTTTAGGTGAACAGCTATATACCAGGAATTGGCTATCAGATTTTTGGGAATGTCATATCTTTAATCTTGGGTTTAATGCCCTTTGTTTTTCGACTTTCCCAAGCTAAAGATTTAGAACAACTGGCTGCACATTCTGCCACTGAGCTTTGCATGACTGCATTTGGATCGAATGGAGATGTTCTGGTTCTCTCAATGGTTATTATAATTTTCCTGGTCCGGGTGTCTCTAGTTTGGATTTTCTTTTTTCTGCTCTGTGTAGCAGAGAGAACATATAAACAGGTATGAACAGCAAACCAAGAGACTTCATCTAAAGCAAACCTAGGTTTAATATTTGCACTTTTTGACTTGGTGGATATTTTGTTTTCTTCAGTACTCTATGAGTCAGATCAATGATGACAAATGCTTCATTGGGTTTACAGTTTAGGAGATGACTCAGTTCTAGTAGACTGAAGTCTCTGAAGCTAAAAGGTGTTTGTTGGTGGTGTGTTTTTTAATTTTTTTTTTCCTGGAGAGAATTTCTGGGGGAAAACTGCATTAACCCAATGCTTAGTCATGTCCCAGTTTGTTTCAGGTTTCCACAAGGAGAAGTAATTTCAGAAAAAGAGCTCTATAAATTTAAAGTATATTTAATTAAAAACCTTCAGTTTAATTCATAGGATGGTTTGGGTTGGAAGGAACCTTAAAGATCATCCAGTTCCAACCCACCTGCCATGGGCAGGGACCCCTTCCATTAGACCAGGTTGCTCAGAGCCCCATCCAGCCTGGCCTTGAACACTTCCAGGGATGGGGCATGCAAAACAGTTCTGTCTATCCCTGGCCAAGGCTCTGCCTGCTTTGTTGTTCGATCAGTTCTGTAGCTGGAGATGGTGAGAGATGCTCTCTGAAGTACTACAGTGTTACTGCAGTTGAAAGTTCAGAGAGCAGCCTTACTGGCTGCAGCATATAAATACTTGCTGGTCTGCAAAAGAAACATTTTATACTTCCTGTTCTCAAATTGTAGTCAAAGTATGTGATGCAATACAGTAGAATAGAATTAACTACAGTAGAATAGAATTAACCTGCTTCTAATAGTGATTTCTATTGAAAGGAACTTCTGTGGTATAGGTACTCTCTAATGCAAGTAATTGGCAAGTTTAATGTTTTTCCCCGAATTTAAGAGCATAGCAGATCTGTTGTCTAAAATTTGAAGAAAGGAGAACTCAAAGTATAGCTAAATTTTGTTAATCATTAGAATGTGGGAACTTTTAAAATGTTTTAGTGTATTTCCTCTCTTTAATGGTATGCTGCACTTACTTCTGGTTTCTATTAGCTTATTTTAATTTACATTGTTACATTGTAAGCATGTTACATTCGTCATTATGTTGAAGTGTTTAGTGAAGTCATTCCTGTTATTTTTTAGTACCTCTGAAAATCATTTAACAGTTAAGGTAACTTTTTTGTCTCTGCAGAGGCTACTTTTTGCCAAACTTTTTGGCCATCTAACATCTGCCAGAAGGGCAAGAAAATCGGAGGTGCCTCACTTCCGCTTGAAGAAAGTGCAGAATATAAAAATGTGGCTTTCTCTCAGGTCCTATCTAAAGGTAAAATAATGTATATTTTTGCTTTAATAAGATTTTTTAACACATTTAATACATTTTAAACATCTTAAGATAATGTATGCTTATGTTCTAACATAAAATATCTCCTGTGCTGTTTCAATCTTCCTGATGGAAAGTTGGTGTTGTAGTCTGAATATTTCCTCCTGTACACTTACTGTGGGTGCACATGTCCCATATATGCTTCATTTTCGTGACTCTGGGCCAGCAGTGCCTGCAGGCAGACAGCTTTTGGGGAAATGAATGTGTGGTTTTCACCTTGGATTACAGCCTGAGTATGTTAAGAGTTGGAGTCTTGTCTTGGTAATGCCAGCTGTAAAGTTGTGTGAATATGTTGAGTAAAAAGTGACCACTTGTAGTCTAATACTGTCAGTATCTTATTTTAAGAGTCTCATCAGTTGATGTCATTAACACAAGGAATTTATAAAGCAAGACAGTTCTTGTGCATTTGTGCTCTGAGTGTATGGTGCCAGGTGAAGCTAGAAATTATGCCCAAGTATCATCTGTAAGACATTCTGATCCCTGAAATCTCCTATCACTAGTTTTTACAAGCAGAAGAAGATTAATGAAAACATTAAGGAATTATGTTGTGGAGGTTGGAGAGCATGGAAAGCAGGAGCTATAAGCAAACAATTTGGTGTGTTGCTGATGGGGTGAAAGGAGGAAAACACCACTTGGATAATAGAATGTAGTCCAGGTGGTTTAAATTTCTGCAGATGGTAGCACTGTTGTGGAATGTCTTCCCTTCTTTCCTTGCAACCACACTTGTGTATTCCACCTTTTCCTCTGCCACCAGGAGCATTTGTATAATAATGTGGCTAACAAAGGAGTGGTCAGAGGCAGGTGTGTAGGGACCTGAGTCAACTGAGAAATAACCAGTGAAGAACGATGTGATTCTATGTAGTTATGCTGAATACCAGTGCTGACTGGGTGGGCTTTCACTCACATGTGCATTTCCTGCATTTTCAGCGTCGAGGTCCTCAGCGCTCAGTGGATGTCATAGTTTCATCTGCCTTCCTACTGACTATCTCAGTTGTGTTTATCTGTTGTGCCCAGGTGAGAAAAAAACATTACTTGTAGAGAAACAGCCATGACTTAAATAGTTCTAAACACAATTTTGAGTGCCTTTTGCATGGTGTTTTGTGGTAAGTTAGAAGAACCCCAGTGAAAAACCAGTAATAACTGTTAGAGCTTTTTGGAATAGATCTTCATTTTTTTTATTGTAATTTCATCTACTTTAAAATATTCTTCTGTAATAGCAAAAAAAAATGTAGCAAGAAGTTAGAGGGTTGGGCAATCACCAATGGTGTGGAGTCTCATGAGGGGAAGTGGTGGATTCTACACGTGGGACAGTGTGATTCTTGGGGGTGTCCTGTGCAGGACAGGAGTTGGTTCAATCAATGATCCTTTTGTATCCCTGACAACTCAGGTTATTCTGTGATATCACTGTTACATTTGAAATCTGTCATCTCCTTTATTTTTCATTATGGTTTTTAGAACACTTATTTTTTTTTTTTTTCATTTTGCATCAAAACACACTTCTGCAAAGACAGTTGATACTGACCTTGGTTGATGCTTTTTGTGAGGATCAGTCTTGTTGGCTATATTTGCCTGCCCTCTAGTGGAAAATCTTGTAGTAAGATCTATGATTAAAGATTTCTGTTGCTTAAGATTTGTCTTGGAACTTCTGTTTCAAAATATAGGGAATCTTCTGGTTGTGTTTTCTTTCCATTTGCTAATTAACTCTATTGTGTTTGCCTGTTAGCTAACTATAAGTGTTTCATTAAGAATGCAATTTACATAAAATATAGTACAAGTAAGAATGTATTTTTAATCCCATTTTGTGCCTTTGCAAGTTTGAACAGGAGTTTAAAATTGTCTTAGAGTGTATTTTTTTTATCTTTTCTCAGGCCTCATATCTCTGATACAGTGCTGATTTAAAATTATAAGTCAGGTTTTATAGGCCAAAAAACCTTACATGTATTTATTACTGGGGTATGTTTCTTGAAGTTGTGGAGATAAATAATGTATTTTCTTGTATCATGTAATTATTATTTCAAATTAAATTTTGATTTCTCTTTTTGTTTTCAGCTACTTCACATGCATGAGATTTTCCTTGATTGTCACTACAACTGGGAACTCATAATTTGGTGCATTTCTCTAACTCTTTTCCTCTTAAGATTTGTTACTCTTGGATCTGAAACAAGTAAAAAGTACAGCAATACCTCAATATTACTTACTGAGCAGGTGAGAATTTGTATAGACCTGTATTTTTATATCTAAACAACTCATTCATCTGGTAGGTCTCAGGCCTTTTAGATTTATTAGAATAGTTTGGATTAGGAAGTTAATTATGGGGAAATGAAGCAACTTTGCAACCCAAAGTTCAGTTTCTGAGATAAATGTTCGACTATATCCCAGCTTCTGTTTAAGTGAGTGGGCTTAGAGGTACCGTCTCCTTTGTATAATTTAACATCTAACAGAACACTAAAAAAAAAATATTTTTTAAATATGAAAAAACCCCTGGAATCTGTGTTAGATGGGTGAGTAAAAGATATGAAAACAAACTTAACCCTCTCTGAAGTGAATTGCTGTTACCAGTCCAATAGCTTAGGACTGTTAGGTTGCATGAATTACATATAGCCTTTTCTAGACTTCTTGAAAATTCTTTTTTTTTTCCAGTCATTTTTCAAGCTTGGCTTTGGGTCTACATGTGTTTCTTCTCAGGAATGTTCTGGTTGGTGTTTGGGCTTCAAACTTCCCTTTCTGCTCTGCCTAGCATAGCTGTTAGTTTTCCAAGCTAAGCATGTTCAGTTAGTGTTAGGTTAGAAAGAAATTTTTCTTCTCAAGTTTCACACTGGTACAAAACAACCCTTCCAGGGCAACATAAATAGGCAGTTCTAGAAGTCTTCACAGGTTTCCTACAGAAAACATGTTAAAGTAGGAGAATAAAATCTTCCACACTTTGTGTCCTAAAATCAGGATATGAGGCCTGTGATGGATGATATAAATTACTCATTCTTGCACTTACTAAAATAAGGATGGACACCGAGAAGCCTGACTGCCCCTCTGCCTTGTCCTGAATGAGATATTTTGCACCAGTCTGAAACCTCTCAGAGTTGTGAGCTTGGAGAGTTTTCCATTGTTCTGTTGATCCTCAGAGTACAAATAGCTGAACATCCCAGTGAAGCTGGTTTGCTGTTTCTGGACTGAAAATGGAGGGAAGGAACACTTCCTGGGGGAAAAAAAAAATCAGAGAGGAAGGGGAGAGACATTGTTTGTCAAGCCTTTGTTTTGCCTTGATAGGTTTCTCTACTGTGCTCTTCCTCAGAGTCAATGTTTGAACATTTTCATCTAGCATGGATATTGAAGGATGCACACTTTCTGTATGTCCTCAGAACTTAAAGAAGTGTTATGTCATCAGACACTTATCTTGGCATTGAATGCAGTGTACCCTGTTATCCTGTTACCTTTTTCCTCAGAAATGCCAGAGGGCTTTATGAAATGAAGACTAAAATCGAATTCACAGTTGTTTCTCAGAAAATTAAAAGGATACACATAAAAGGATACCCTGGGAAGGACTCATTTTACACTGGTTTCATTTGCTAGAGCTGGGTACTGCAGCGTATTTACAGTGTTCTTGAGACAAACTCATGCAAGTCTAACATTTTGTCTTTACAAGAAAGGTCAAGCCCAAAAAATTGACTGACTCACTTCATCTAAAAAAGCACATCTGATCCAGTGTCCTGGAAAATGGCACACTACAGTTATTAGGCTTACTGAGAAGAGAACAAAGCTGAAAACAAGCAAACAGGAAAGTACAACAACAATAACAAAAAAGACAAAGGAGTCTCAACTCCCAGATGCAATTTAAGTGCTCCACAGATAAGATGAAATTGAAAATTCTACTTTTGCCAGTGAAATTCCAGGCACTTCTTTGTGCTTTATATTCAACCTGTGAATTTCATTATTAGGAGGCATGATGGGAAAAGAAAAGGTTTTTTTTTATTATTATTATTACTATTTTATGCTGTTTGGTTGTAATTTTTAAGGTCCTCCCGAAAGTGTTTATAATTGGTCTTGTAAATCTATGAGGAAAATAGAATGTGTGGTCTGACCATAGTTGTCATTTTGCCAGTTTTTAATCTCAAAGTAGGTGTTGGTAGATGGCTGTGCATACACACTCCTTCTCCTGATGCAAAGTTTGTTATTGAAATTAAGGAAATCATAATAGCTCTTAAGAGATTTGAATCTTCCTAGGGTTTTTAGAGTTGCCAATTAGAGCTTTTACTTTTTGCTTATAAAGCTTGCATTGTTGAAATCAATAGTTTTATCTTTAAAGATTGGAATATCTTTTGTTCCAAAAGCATACTTTTAGTTTAAAATGCAATAGTAATAGTTCAGGAGCTTAATATGTCTTGGAGTATATTAGGCATAGATTTTGATTTTTAACCTGTGTAAGAAACTTACAGTGGTCGTTTTAGGGAGATCTGATAATCAGTTACTTGTTTTAGATGTCTGTGGCCTTTATTTCAATAACCACCATACAACCAGGTGGTTAAATGTGTCATAGCATCATATAGCATCACTTCCTTTCTGTAGTCAGGTAAGTGTCATTTGAAGGACTACTTCAGCACCTTGCTAAATTGTTCCTTTTTTATTTTGAAGGTTGTCATCCTAAAATAAAAAAGTTAGTGGTCTTTCAAGACATTTTTTTCTCTTAATTTGCTTTTGTTATGCAGTAGAAAAGAAAAAGTAGCCTTTGTCTGATTTGGGATGTCAAAGATAGATTGTTTGAGAATGAAAGCTGATGTTTCAAAATTGCTAAAGGGCCAAAAGAGAGCTAATTTGAACTCTTAACTTTCTCAGAAATAATGACCCAAAAAAGTCTACATCATAAGTACTGAAGTGTTCAATATACTGTTCTCCTGCAGCAATGAAGAGTTTAATAATTTTTCAAATATTTCAAGGCATTGGAAAGATTGATTTTCTGCACTCAAGGTGCTCATGAAGTACTAAATTACACTAGAATCTTTGAAAAGAAATTACACTTTAGCAGAGTTATGGTTTAGCATTTCATTCTGCTCAATAACTTTTGAGGATGTTAAGTCTTGTAAAGTCTGCCCACTGGTATAAAAACCTTTTGGAGTTGAATTGTCAAACCTCAGGCAACCCTTGAATGATGAAAAGAAGTTATGTAAACCCTACCTATGTTGGTGGTTTTCTGTGCCTAATTTATACATCAGATAAAACTTTGAAGCTGGTGCTATAATAATGTCAAATTTAATTTGTTATATCATAAAGCATTGTATTTTCCTATGGTGCTGAGCCAGTACTTTTGCTTGAATATTAAAAAGGAAACAAAAAGTTTGCTTGCTCGCAGAAATGCCATTGCAGTTTTGTCATATGGCTGCTGAGTAATCACACTGTTGAAATATTAAGTAGCTCCAAATTAATTCCTTTAAATTCTGAGTAGGTGGTGATACTTGTGTTTTTGTTTTAAATCAGATAAACTTGTACTTGAAAATGGAGAAAAAGCCTAATAAGAAGGAGGAACTGACACTAGTGAACAATGTTTTAAAGCTTGCTACTAAGTTATTGAAGGTAAGAATTAAAATGGTATTCCCGTATTACAAAAAAGAAGCAGAGTAGATTGGTTCAAGAGTCACTTTGTGACTTCTGCAGGCAGTAGGGTGTGCTTTGGTTTAAATTTGCCCTGCACCTCTTTCACAGAGATGCTGCTTGTTCATACACTAGTCTGTTATGTTGCTATCATTGTGGATTGCAAATTATTATTACATCCAGGAAGTTTTATTCTTTAGCTGTATATTAGCAGTGTGAGAGAAGGTACTTCAGGGTGGTCAGGATGAGGAATGCTTGAGAAATGAATGATGCAATTTTATTGTCTGTTTTGAGTGTCAGTACAGTGGTGATTTAAGACTTTGTGGCCTTACTCTACCACACTCTGAATTTGGGTCCCTTAGCCTGTTGATTCCCACATGCCAGGGAGCAGCCCTTAAAATGAAGTTAAAACTCTGTTTAATTTAGCCAGCTAGTAGCTGAGATCAGAGTATTTCTTCTAGTTAGGTGGGTAATTCCTCCCACCAGCACACCTCGAGAAAGGTGTGTGTCAGTCCCCTCCTCTCCAAAAAGATACACAGCACTTTACGTGGGAGGACTGAGAGTCAGCAAGGACTCAGAGCTGACAAAGCAGCTGCTTGAGAGTTGTGCTGCAGCAATAAGGAGAGCCTCACTAAATCAGTGACTATCTCCTGGTGTAAGATAAAGGGCTGCAAAGCTTTTAGGACCTGGTTGTGGAGCCAGTGAAGGGGAGTATTCTCAGTGCATTGGATGGTCAAAGGATGCTGTGGATGCAGAAGGGTTATCTGGATTCAAGGAGAGACTGCACAAGAATAGACAAAGCCCAACAGGTTAAGGATATCACCTCATCAGCTGAAGTGTTTGTGTGCTATGAGAATGTGAGATAGGTTGGATGCTGATCAACTCTTGGTCTAAATTGCTTCCATTTTTTTCGTGCTCTTCCGTGTTTCAGAAAAGGTGTTCTTGTTTTCCTCTTGCCAAAAGTGTATTAACTCACAGCCTTTTCCAGTGGAGAACTTAGCTTTTGTGGCACAAATCCCAGACCCAAGCCCTCATTTAGTTACTCTGAGAACATACCGAAAAGTGAGATTTCCAAGACACCTACTATGAGCTTTAAATAAATTCTTGATAGTTAGTGATAAGAGATATTTACATACTTCATGCCCAGTAGCTAAATGGGCACAGGGTTTTTAAATTTGATTTTGGGTAGTTTTGGTTTTTAAACCTTTATGAAGACTAGATTCTGTTGAATATTCTTACTGTTTTCTGACAAAATTGGTAAGATGAATCCAAGATCTAAATACTTTTTCCTTATAGAATTTCTCTGCTTTCCATCTCAGGATCATGTCTTTTGTATGTTTTGTATTTGCAGCAGTGTTTTATATGGCATTACATCTAAATGAAAAGGTTGTTCATTCTTACTTCACCTTTTTGAAAGAATAATCATAGCTTTGAAATTCTTCACTTTTAAGAAAGGCTTTACAAGGCATTTTTCAAGGCCCGGGATATAATGCAGAAGAGGGAAGAAGATGAATTTAAAGCTAGAAAATATGAATGACCAAAGTAGTGATAGTTGGTAGACTTGATACAATCCACTTTTACCTTTTAAAACTCCTTTTTCCTTCCTTTGTTTGATATTTTTCTAGACCACAAAAGTTTGGGTGACTATATTCACACACCAGTAATGAAATTCAGTGAAGTAGCTTCTTTGTTCAAGTTTTGTTGCAGATTAATTTGGGCTAGTTTTCTGTTCCTTTCATAAAAAAAAAAAAGGTAAAATATTGGCTGTCTGATGATTATTAAGATTTTTTTTTTTTCCTTTATCATCCTTTTCTGGCTATATCAATCAGTTGTTAGTTTTGAAATTGATGGAAAAGGAAGGAAATTTCAATAGGAAAGACATTTTTGTTAATTTTCATAGTTGTGAGGTAGTCTTCTGCCATTATAAAAAAATCTTTCTTTTCTTATTTTTCGTGGTTCTGCCTGTCAGTTCCTTCAATGCTGAGGTGATTCCTGGAAAATTGTAAGGAATTCAGAGATGGTGACACCTAGCTCTTCATTTTCTTGACTTCATGAGCAGATTGGTAGATACTGTACATGGGTAGGCTCCATTTTTTTGAAGAGTTATTTAGACAACAGCAGTCAGCAGTTACTGTAGTGGGTATTTTCCTGCACATTGTGTTTGATAGGCAGAATAATAGGAGAATGTTTTACTCCACTGGGACTTGAAGATTTCCTGAAGTATGTAATGTAGCTCATTATGTACATGAACAAAACCCCCTTTGTGTCATTTTTGGTTTTTAATGATGATGTTATTTTGCTTTATTAGGAGCTGGACAGTCCGTTTAGGTTATATGGGCTTACAATGAATCCACTGCTTTATAACATCACCCAAGTTGTCATCCTGTCAGCTGTTTCTGGTGTCATCAGTGACTTGCTTGGATTTAATCTAAAGGTAAATACTTGAGAAGCATCCTTTTTTTTTGACCATGTTCTTATAGATGGAACACATTGAAGCATAGTTAATTCTTAACCAGGTTAACTAAAAGATTTATTGTTTGCAAAGTGTTGCTAAAGTATTAAATTAAATCTAGATCAGAAGAATAATGGTGTATTTGTCAGAGCAGTCCTTAAAATTGTTTTTTTCATTTTGTGGCTTTGTAATTTCATTTAGGACACTTAATTACAAGAATTCTTAGACATAAGTACAGAGACATTTGCATAAATAAATACAAGACCTTCCTTAGCTTTTCTTCGTATTCGAGATTTGGTTTCTCACTTTAATTCCTTGCTGTTGTCTCTGTAGCTCTCCAGGGGAGGCAGAAAGAGCAGGCTATCCTTGTCTTGCACTGAAGTGAAGTATTGCAGTAGGAGTGGTATGACTGTGACCAATCCTACAGTGTTGGTTTGCTGAAGGACTGTCCTCTTAGATCCTTCTCTCTGGCCCACCCTGAGCTGCAAAGTCTGGAAACTTATTTCAAGATTCAGGTTATGAGGCACAAGCTCGTAGTTACCACAATGCCCTTTATTAGCCATTAAGTTTGCTTACATCTACTATCCTTTTCTTGTTAGAAGTAAATGGATGTAAAATGTGTTTTGGGTGTCATTAGAATATGTAGCAAATACAATAAGAAAAAACGTGGTAGTATTGCAGTTCCTGTAAACAGAAACAATTTAAGAAATAAATAGACTGCTTAATTTTTCTGCTCTAATTTTTCCAGCTCTGGAAGATCAAATCTTGACAGTATAGAAAGAAGATGAAATAACACAGTGTTACAGAAAAGGTCATTGATGGACAAAACTGCCTCAGAGCAGCCACTGAATCTGTATTTCAGAAGCTACAACCTCTTCAAGGAAGTAATTTGGAAAACGGAAGTGTTTACATCTGTCTTGTGCAATCTTTGTATTTATTTCATCTTCTCACTGGTTTGTGTTCGTTTTAGTTGACATTTATGTTTTATTTTTGAAATTACTTGCTTAGTTTTGGAAAGGGTCAGATATAGGAAGGGTCAAGAACTATGTGTCTGAGAGTTTAAAATCCTGAAAATCAGTTACACTAAATTGCTTTCTCTGTTGTTAAAGCTAAGCCAATGCTGAACATTTTTAGTTACCAGTAACACTATATGGAAATATTTTGATTTTTGATAGTGTGGTAAAATTGCTTAGAATATTTCATTTGCACCAGTCATTTCTGAGGACAATGTCAATGGATGCTTGGTTGCAATAGAAAAGTGAGGCATACTCAAAAAATAAAGTACTGACAATACAGTATGACAGGTAGCAAAAATGTTTTCTATTACCATTAGAAACAAGTGGGAATTTCTAATAGTTTGAGTAATTCCAGGATCTGAACTCATAGGCTGCAGTTTAAATATCCTGGGATATTCAAAAGGTATTACATAAGAAGTCAACAAGTGTTCTTTGATAACACACTTATTTGAGCAATAATTGTAAATGGTTACCATGCTGTATGATATTTTGATAAAAATTAAATATTGTATTTATTTGAAGTACTGGGCTGTTCTGCACAGCTCCAACTGTGCATGTGCACTTTTTATTGTTACTTTTAATGAGAAACTTTATACATATAAATGTATATTAATTGGGATATATTATGGTGAACTATGGAGCAGTATGTATTATATGTTGAAGTTGAATATTTAAGCAAGCAAATTATTTACTGGTGAAAGGAATGCTTTGAATGACTGAGCAAAAGATAGATAGATGCTCTCCTCTTGTACACTATAGTATATGCCATTCATACCACGTTGAAGTTTAAGAACAATTAAACACAAAACAAGTTGCTCTGGTGAGCAGCACAGCTTCAGAGCCTGGTATTTGGCAGGTTTGTGTCTTGAAATAACTGCCATTCCTCCCCAGCAGGTGTCATTCCCATGTGCTTTCTGCTGGGGTTTCCAACACCTCTCCCCCTGCCTCCCACAAGGACCAGTCATATTGACTCGTGGTTCTTCAGTGTGGCAAAAATAATGTGTCCATCCCTGTGGAATTAAGTAACTTGTAACAAGCATTCCTTCTACAAATTATTTTGGGAGGATTAATAATACCACCAGGCGCAAGTATTCCTGTATTTTATGTTTCTAAAATACTTGCTTCATACCAGAAAAATGACAAGTAATTGTTGACAAGAGTCTGGGTATTGCCCTATGTTTGCTAATCTTCAGCATCTTGAAAGATTGGAAGTATTGAGTCTTAAACTTATGTGGTATAAAAATATTTTTATATATAAAGCAACACAAACAAGCATTTTGTATTTTATTTGCCTCTGTACTAATGTTTAATAATGACCAAAGTGCATTCTGGTTTTTGGAAGAATGTATTACTGGAGCTTTAAGAACATACTATATTTAGTTTCTCATGTGAAAACTTCAGCTGCCTCTGATCTGTTTCTCCTTTCTCTGTTGTTTGACGTTGGGATTGTTTTTAAAAATTAAGTACATTTTATACACAGTTTTTTCCAAATTATGGTACAGACCTACACAGAACTTAATTTTGCACAAAATATATTTAAAAAATAGAAAAAAAAAGAACAGCAGGAGTTCTATGGGTGATAAAAGATAAGGCTGTTGCTTTTTACAGCCTGGCATTATTGCAAAACCATTCTTTACTCTAGAGTGGAAATATTTTTAGAAATGTGAAATAGTGATTATATGGCTTTCATTACTTTAAAAAAAAGGTGAGAGAAACCACTGCAGTTTGGGTTGAAGATGAAATTAGTTTAACCATGTATACCTCAGCAACTAGCACTGTGTGGTTTGTTGCACTAACAAATGGCGGCTTGGGGAAAGTAAAACATTTGTGAAATGAAATTCAAAATAATAAAAACCTTTATTTGCTACCCTTAGGTACAGTCATTATGTGAAAAATGAGAGAGGTTTAGTCTCCACCCCTCAATGTGGAAAGTCCAGTATAAGAAAAGAGGCAAGTAGAAATATGGCAGATCTTGCGTGTTAACTGTTACTTTTTGCCATGTGTTTTGTAACTGAAAGTGTGATCAGGCTTGGAATAAAGCTTTCTATGGTTGATGGTAAAAAAAAAATGCAGTGAGCTGTATCTTTCAGTAGTGTCCAGCATATTTCTGTCTGCCTGTTTTGGTTTAAATCCGTGTATTCTATTTAAATTAAAACACGTTTGGGAAAGAAACCTGCACACAGAATGCAAATGATACAGAATAAAATGTAGAACAACCCAAGTTACAATACAGGTGAAATGCAGAAATATATTTTAATAATTTGATTAGTTGTCCATGTTCTCTTCTAGGAACGGGACATTTAAAACCCTTTGGGCAGCTTCCAAATTGAGTAACTTTCAAAAACTTCTCTGGATTGCGTGCTTTTTTCATTCCAGGTAATGTTTAAGGATATAACTGGTTCAGACTTCAAAGGTCCATCTTTGGCATCCAGCAGCAAACAGTAGAGAGAATTATCTTTTTTACAGGTGGTGGTAGTGGGCTGCTGCTGTTGTCTTTACTGGATACTTGAAACCCCAAGGCATCCAACTTATCTGTTAGGAAAAGGAGGAAAGAGGTTGTTGGTGGTGTTGATCTGCCCTGCTTAGCATAGACTTTTGCCATGAGTTTCTCAGTAGTGAATTTCTCTCAGTAGGAAAGTGAGGGGAGACTTGGAAGGAAGAATGCATGACTCTCTGATTTCAGTCCATAAAGCAATCATGTTTTTATTACATGACTGCACAAAATGTATCTGTGTTGGTGCAGGAGTTGGGGAAGCAAATCTTTTAGTAATAAATAGCAGCTGACAAAGTAATCTTTTCCAATGGGAAAAGCAGTCATCTTTTCCAATGTAATTCTTGCAAGACAGCAGAGGAAGTCATCTTGAGAAAGGTGCCCATGTTGTTTGTTTTGTTAAAAAAAAACCCACAACAGTCTTCACAGAGTTCACCACTTTACTGTGGCTTTCCTCATGAATACTGCCTTTGTACCTTGTCAGTCTTCGGAAAAGTAGTGAGTCTCAGCTGCGTTGTTAGGATCCTGCTTTGCTGACACTTCCTTTTCCTGAAAATCACCATTCTCTTGTCACTGGCGATGGACAGAGCCTCCATATATCTTTGAAGTCCCTGTAGGAGGGGTGTTCAGACAGAAGGTGATCCTGGCAATTCTGCTGGGCCTCAGGGAGTGTCTGACCACAAAACACCAGGAGATACCTGCATTGCCAGTGTTCCTGACTGGGCTGATAGAGGTGTTTGTGGTAGTAGCTGTCAGCTCTGCTCATTTTATCTGCTCCTTTTGCCTATTGCCTTCCTGACTGAGAAAATAGACCCCACTAGTGACAGCAACCAGACAGCTGTCTCAGGAAGGGGGAAATGTGCAAGACTGCCATGGACAGGGTGAGAGGGTAACTCAGGAAAGAAAGGGAGTGTGGTACCTTTGATACCTGGAACTGATGACCCACTTCTGGTGACAGTTCTACTGTCAGAGTTGGATATCTGCATTATGAAATATAACCCATGAGCCCAGCATTGCCTAGGGCTTGGTAGAGACAAGATGTCCTCCTTACTGTCTCAAGCAGGCAATCACTGCTGGAGTCTGGCGTGTCACGTACATTCTCTAGACACACAGACAGCCTTGAGAAGGACCTCCTTCATGTCAAGTCTTTTCAATAGGAAAGGGACACCAAGATCTTCCCACTGTGCTGCTACTTCCCCCGAGCAGGACTGGGACAGGACCAACCTTGTAATGGACAATAACAGAAATCAGAGGACACTGTAGCTGTAAGTGTTGTCCCTTGTCACTTGGTCTTGCTGTGGATGGTCATATGGCAGGCCGAAGGCTTTGTCAACCTGTGGCTGTAGATCGCTGCAGCTTGCCCAAATCATCTTGGAGGAGCTAAAGCCTGTGGAGAGATTGGTTCTAAATGTAAAGAATCTCAATGTCCTGTGTCTCAAAGCTGATCAGCTGCTGTCACCAGGTATCTGTCCTCTTTGGTCGTTTTGATCCTCAGATGCTACATACACCCTGTGCAGTTTAACATGCATGGGCAACTGCAGTATGCTTGAGGATGCTGTGGAGTATTGCCCAGTGTGAGGTGTTTGGTACAGGGGGGGTTCACATGAAGGAGAATTTGCCAGCCTGCTGTACCACGAGTTGGATCAGCTTCTCCAGCCCAGGAGCAGTGCCTTGCAGTGGGCTCTGCTTGGGGCTGGTGTTGGAGCACACAGTTACTGCCACAGCACTGGGACTCTTGGGCAGCTGGGCAGCACTTCAGCTGGTGTTATGTCATGTTTAAGGCAGGTTGGGCTTGCTGGCACAGAGGTCTCAGCACATCTTGTTTTGGTGCTGTCGTGCCGAAGACACGACAGAGTTCTAACTAAAAGCAGGTATCTAAGACATTGGATTTTAATTGGATGTTAATGTAGAAGCTCAGGTCAAATTTTAAGTCCCATCTTGGTTTCATCAGGGAAAGTTTGCAGTGTGGCTATTGGAATAAATGGGCAAGGGGAAAGACCCATCTGGTTGATGCAATCTGGATTGTCTGTCAGGCTGCCATTTGAGAGCTTCCCCCAGGTACCTTTGGTGCATGTAGGTCCTTATGGAATCTCTGAAAGTGTAGAGTATCTGTAGAGCATTACTTCAGATTAGCTAGTTTGATTAAGTGCTGGAGAGTCAATACGTACCTCAATATATTACAAATAACACTCCAAAAGTGTTATTAAATAAGATAAAATATTGTAAAAATATTTTTTTAACCTATTTCTTCCCACTCTTTAATCATTTTACACCTGCATGGACACTTTGCCATCCTTAAACAAACTTTGAGAAATCTGAAGTTGCTGCAGATTGGATTTTGTGATAAGAAGTCAATTCTCTGGGCTGTAAGCAATGCTGTGTCTCCTGCTGTCAGTAACAGAATTCTCTGGAGAGAGAAATCAAGACTGATTTCCAGTCAGAGGATGAAAGAGATGAAGCTACACCATTCAGTATGGACACGAGCACCTCTGATAAAATAAACAGCACTGATGGCTGGTCAGATTCAATTTTATCTGGAGTAGGAAATAAGGTCATGCTGCAGAAAGATTAGTGCACTTTAGTTCTTTTTTCCCCCTATGTTTGATTAATCATTTCAAGGAAAGGAAAGCACAGCACATGCACCTTAGGGACGAGCTCCTAAAAATATTCAATTTCTTGCTAATTTAATTTATTACTTCAGCCTTTTGTTTAAGAATGGCAATACTCTATGTTCAGGCACGCTTGCAGTCCTAAACACCCACTAAGTTTTCACTTCTAGCCCTCATAAACAGCTCCTGCTTCTTGAGCATGGCATTATTTATTGGTAATAAAATTTGTCAGGAAGTACCTGGCTGCCTTCTGCCCATATCACAATCCAAGCCCAAGTCTCTGGGTACGTGATTATGAAATGATCAAATGAAATCTTTTGCTTTTGCTCTGTCTCATGCATGTAAATGAATGGGAAGTGAATTACTTGACTAATTGAATATTGCAGTTAAATGGAACCTGAGTGGAGATTGGCACTAAACCGGTGAGTTTTGGTGAAATAGTTGTTTGGAGCACTCAATTATTTATTTATTTCATTATTATTATATTTCATTACTATTATTCTATTTCATTATTTCATTAAACCATCTCTACAGTAGTGTTGATTGTCTTTGACAACCAACCTAGGGATAAAGGTTTGACCTCGATGAAGAGTCAACAGCTCCTCCAACAGCTCTGCATGCTCTGCCTACTGTACCCAGGGCTGTGGTCTTCTGCTTTGTGTAGGGTTCTTTGTCCTGGGATGTCTAAATTTGAGATGCCAAATTGACCCAGGACTTCCTTGGCAGTCATTTAAAAAATCACTTTTACCGCTAGAGGGGAATTTATTCAGTTGATCTTTGATCCTCATTTTAGTGATCCTCTGGGATATTCCTCTCTTGAGTGTAAAAGGAAAAGTGTGTGGGTAATTTAGAATCAGATGCAAAGCTTCAAGCCACTTAAATTAGGGCAGATAATCCAACTTTACTGTTTTGTTCTACAGTGAAATTTAAGTTTTTGCAGCTGTGTAATTAGTTTGACTGCCACTGGAAAGGAAGACATTCGTTTTCTTGTTTTCTTTTCAGATTTTACTGGTTTTGTCTCAGAACAGATTTGCAACCATGAATTCCATAGCCTTGCCCCAGCACTCGGATCACTCCCTGTGCTGTGGTACGGCAGCTGCTGAGCTGCCCACATCTGTCCAGCTGCAGCTCTGCAGGCAGCACTGTGCAGGCACAGCAGCAGCACCCAAAACAGGCATGGCCTGCAGCAGGTTGACATGCAGGTGTACCTGGAGACATTTGTGTCTTTAGTACTAAAATGAGTCACTTGAAGGAGGGCTAAGGACTCTGACCTTGACCTCACACATGGGGAAATGCTGTTCCTTTTTCGGCAGAGTTGCAGGGGTCGTGCTTTCCTTCTTTGCCTGTTACGTTGGAAATCCCTTAGGGCAGCGCTGCTGCCACGTGTAAAGGTGTGATGTCACTGAGGTGTAAAACCCATCTGGAAGCAGAGAGCCCTCCCTGCTTGGCCAAGATCCCTGCAGAGCCGTCCCTGTGATGTGTGTCCTTCCCAGCAGCTGGAATCAAGGGTACTCTCTGCTCAAAGGGAGTAGGGCTGACAGAGACAAGGCTTTGCCATATGTCTCCTGTGTTATCTTCAGGCTGTAGATTTGCAGCTGAGTCAAAGATACTCCTCAAAGGCCTTTGCTGGCTGGCCTGAAAGTGTTTGCAGGCAGATAAAAATAGTGCAAAAAATCTCCCACTTGCAGAGGGGGAACCACTGTTATTTTACCCCTGTCCTTCAGCAAGGTGTTCTTTTCCCAGTCTTTTGTAAACCCGTGCTAGGTCAGACAGCTTATAAGTGCATTTGGTGAGTTATTTATTCATCCAGCCTATGTGGATGACAAATAACTTACGATGACCCTCGGAGGCTGATGCTGGAATCAGGCCATGGCCCGCGGCCCTTGTGCTGTCATTGTGCGGGCAGACACGGCAGGAAGAGCAAAGTACCGTATTTAACCCGCATTCCTCACCTCTCCTTTGTGCATCACCTTTTGGAGCAATAGCACTTGAGAGCAGATCAACTGCACTGAATATAATGAGGTGAGTCTAGTGCTACAGATGTGAATATTACTGGTCTTTCGAATTCTGTGCCGAGTCCTCACAGCTCTTTTTTTTGCCCGTGTTATGACCTGTTTTCACCACTTGTGAAATGTCTGAGGCAATTCTGGTCTCTCCCAAGTGTCTCTGCACATTTCTGCTGCCATGCTGTTGCTACTCCGAGGCACTTAGGGTTTTCTTTTAACACCATTTATTTCAGTGTTGTTTATACCCCGAGCATTGGTACTGCCATGGTTGCACAAGAAATGTGCTGCAGGAAGGGGGTGGAAGCTGGGTTTTTGGCTGCAGAAAGCATATTATGTGACTGCAAACAATAGGGATCACTGCCATCAACCTTGGAATAAATAGGAGCCATTGAATTTATTGGAATTGGATTAATTCCCATTGTGTATAGAGGGGAACTAATACAGTGAATGCAAAGAATGTTGATGGCCAACAATTTTAGCCTTGGGGTGACATAACGCTGCAGTTAGGGACTGCCATTATTTCCTATTCTTCTTTCCCACACACATGTGTACGTTGTGAATTGCAATTGCACCACAAATCCTGGCTTTCTAGATAAAAATAAAAAATTAGAAATTCAAACTATGCAAGAGTAATTGTAAAATAATTGTTATAACTTGGAGGAAACAACAGATGTTTCACTTGTTGCTGGAATTCTCTGAAGGAGAACTAATTTTCCAAGCATATCGAGTACATGCTAATCAGAAGCATTTTTCTCTATGCAGCAGCATAATGGTAATCCTGGAAATGTTCTTTGTGTTGGCTTAATAATGCACAGCCAAAGAATGCACTACTGGGACTAGTGGAGCAGCTTTTACCACTACCTATTTATTTTGTTTCTTTCTAATTCTCTCAAGAGGGCCACTTGAAATAAAAGGCAAAATAGATGTATTAATGTTTGAAAATCACACTTAAACCCACCCATGAAGATAAGCGGGGGTCTCACTGAAGATTAGGTTGGTGCCTCGTTGAAATTCCTACTGATAATACAGGTATGACAACTGGAGCTCACACGTGGGGAATATACTGAGAACACCAATGCTCTTTTCTCCAGATTGAACCTTTGAATCTGCTCCTTCTAACAGCATCTGTGACTTCAACTCACCAAGAGACCAGCCCAGCTCTATAAATCTTGTAGTTGTAACTACAGTACAAGAAAATCATGTGTATTAGGTAGCTCGGGTGGTGGTTGTGGTATCAAACACTGAAGAACAGCTACTGACTGTGGGGATGCAGACAGGCTGGAGAGGATCAAGCCACCATCTACACCTGCCCCATGAGGAAAGACTAGAGCAGTTAGGTCTCCTCTCTGGAGCAGAGAGGGCTTAGGAGTGCCTCATCACAGTATTGCTATGCTTAAAGGACAGCTACAAAGAGAATGGTGGCTCTCTCTTCACAAGGGGCAATGGGTACAAATTGCCTATTTCAGCCACAGATTTCCTTGCATATGCAGTTCTGTGTTCTAAAAATGCAAGGCTTTCACAATATCAAAACACCAAACCAAAAGACAAAACCCAACAAGCAAGACAGCAAGACTGTTAATTCCCTGCAATGCTCCTTCTTAAATGCAGTTATTATTTAAGAAAATATTTCCAGAACCTTTGGGATAGAGTTGTGAGGATCAGCCCTGACAGCCTGTTCCTCTGACTGGGGCAGCCACAGAATTATCAGCTGTGAGTGCCATTTCTTATTATTCTTCTAAGAATATTCCTGTTTTTATTATTTTTGTGCTTACTAATGCGCTTTATTGAATACCAGCAGAAGGATTATCTGGTTTTTAATTGATATGGCAGAGGGAAAAAAATCTTAGTATTGAAATCAGGATGCAAATCTTTATTTGAAGGTAAATTGAAGTCCTGCCTTTTTGGCTTAAGATGTCAGACTTAAGCAGGAGCAAGTTACTGACTCGTTCACTACAAGCAAACACTGTTAGTGCCCTCCCCCCTTGAAGAAATTTTAGACTGCCATGATATCACCCATAAGCCTTCCCTTCTCTAGACTGAACAAGACAAGTGACTTCAGCCACTCCTTGTAAATTTTGTCTTCAAGAGCTTTCAGCAGCTTAGTCACTTTTTCTCTGGATGCTCTCTAATAGCTCTGTATCCTCCTCACACTGAGGTGCCCAAAGCTGCACAGAGTACATACCAGGGCAGTGTGGAGCAGGACAAAAATCTCCCTTTACTGACCAGTAATACTGTGATTGATGCTCCCCAGGATACAGTTGGCCTTTTCAGCTGCCTGGGCACACTGCTGGCAATTTACCATCAACCCAGAGCTCCAGATCAATTCTTTGGTGCCAGGGCTGTGGGAGTCAGGGCAAGCTCACGTGGGTACAAGTATGGAGAAGGAAAGGTTACCATGTAGAGGACTGGTATTTTTTTTTTTGAAAACAAGCCTGGAGAACTCCACTCACTTGTTAATGTATCAGAGAGACAGGGATGGCATTTCTCACTTTCTTCTATTTGCAGCATTAGCTGAAGTGCATCTTTGGGTACTTGTGCCATGTTCTAAAACATATGGCAAACTGCTTGCCCATATGGGTTTGAAGAGAGAGTGTGTGTGTTCGGCAGTTTAAACCTCAGAACAATCAGAAGACAAGCTTTGCATTCCAAGCTGGAGAGCATGGCAATCATCTCACATTGTCTAGACTTTCCTCTCTCTGTCATTTTTACATATTTTGCAGTGATTACATTCATTTCCTCTGTCTTCCTTTCTGCCAAGATCTATCTGCAACCCAGATATCAGTTAAGATAGTTTTTCATATTCATGGTATTAGTCACTGTGAGCATATTTGGAGTGAGCACTTCTGATGCTCCCATTCATTTTCGTTATGGTAAATTAATCCCATTCTGGGATGGTGATGGAAACTGGTGGGTTTTTTTTTAATTTATTGGTGCAGATCTCATAAATGAAATAAAAAAATCCATAAAGCCAGTGTTTTAAAATAATGATTAATCTATTTTTTCTTGGGGGATACATCATTGGACAGATATAATTTAGAAAACTCATTTCTTTGGTTGTAAAAATGTATTAATTAGAGGACTGTGTCACAACAGATAATGAAGACAAACTTACTACAGAGTAATTTTCATTAGAAACTAGTGGAGGTGCAGTTCTTGACTTGCTGGACTTAGGGGTTAATATTACCCTTTACAGTTTTCTGATGTTGATGGGATTTTAAATTACTTTTGACAAATTTGATTAACATTGCCTATATTAGCAAGCTGTCTGTGAGCAGGTGCAGGAGAGTGCTTAGATAATGGTGAAACCTCCTAAAATGGGAAAGGGCTGGAAGATGGACTTTAATCCAAACCTTCCTCATGCTTCCTCAGCTAAAGGGAAGAGTATCTCGCCTGAAAGCATTAAGTTGTTCTTTTCTTTTGCCTTGGGCTGTAGCTCAACCTGTTGCTCTTAATCTTTGCTTTCCAGTGTAGGGACTAAGGAAAATTTGCTTTTAGGATTTTACTGCCTTAGGGTTTGGGCATCATTTTATCATGCAGACAAAATCTTTGATATAAGCAGGAGCTTGATGGTTGTTGGTGTTTGAGGAAGCAGTGAGCCACCAGACAGGTGCTATGGAGCTCACAGTTCAGCTCTCCCCAGATTTGTCACGTGTATAGCCATTTCCTCGAGCTGGAAATCTGGCAATTGATTTGGTTTTGCTCATGTAATTGATCAATATATTGCTGTCTGATCAGGTAGTTGTGTTTCTTCCTTCAGCTGTCATGAAATCCTAGCCTGGTGTGAGACTTGGGGAGCTGCTGTGGTTTGGGCTGCTTTGGGTCTCCAGAGCAAGGCACCAGCCTGAGCACTGGATGCACACCCGCTCTTTCTGCAGGGTTTGTGCTGCTCTTCTCTGCATCCCTGGTGCTTTCCCAAACCATGAGGCACTGCCAGGCATGTACCTGCTCTGCCCCAGCTGCACACATAGATGTGTCTGCCTGTAGCTTGTTCCCACATTTCTGTCATTTCCTCAAAAGTAAGTGTGTGTACATATTGCACACCTGCACCTACCCCCCAGCCTGACCCTGGCAGAACTGCACAACAGCTCCCACTTTGCAACCACTTGTGCAGACCAGGCCCACAAACTCTGGCTGGTGATTAAGTGATGAAGAGTAGACAAAATTTTATCTGCAGATCCCTGCCACAATTTGGACGGGATGGCTGCTCTTCATCCTCCCCTGCAGTGCCATGGTTTACCCAGCTCAACTCAGAGTCCCCCAGCCCCAGCTCAGCCTAATGCCCCCCAGCCTAGCTGGGGTGCTGAGCTGCCCTGCTCCATCCTGCCTGCAGATGGGGACAGAAAACTGCATTTTGAAGGCATAGATGCTCTGAGTGCTGCAGCTCACTTCCTGAAGGCAATTACTCTTCTGCTGCAAGCCGGGCTCTGCCGCCTCCTGAGACCAGCATTTCA
Organism: Cinclus cinclus; assembly: GCF_963662255.1. Taxonomy (NCBI): domain Eukaryota; kingdom Metazoa; phylum Chordata; class Aves; order Passeriformes; family Cinclidae; genus Cinclus; species Cinclus cinclus. Next base: position 10,410,695 of record NC_085049.1, read on the forward strand.
TGAAGGGGGGATGCAGTGCTTAAAGAGCAGCAGCCCTTCCCCTTGAGCTGCCATCTCAGGTCCTCTGCTGAGAAACTGAAGGAACCTGAGGACCTGTGATGGGTACAATCAATTCATGCAGACTGCTGTAAGAAATGGGCTGAAAATATATGGACTGCACACAAGTATGTACACATATACATGCATTTAATATGCTTTGGTTTACATCTCAAACAGAAAATGCTGGATAAACAAAATCATGGCCAAAATGCCTTTAATGTTGCCTATTTTGTGGCACAAAGCAGCAGGGAAGGGCAGCTTGGCAAGCCCTCCTTTGCTTCTCTGTGATGGGGTGATTTGAACTGTAGATGATCCAGCTTGCAGTTGTTACAGTGATAACCAGAGATGGCTGCTGTGGTGCTTCTAAGGTGAGGTGAAGTGCCCTGGGACTGTGGCTGTCCGTGTGTCCAGGCCAGCTCAGCTTGGCAGAGTAGGTAGGGGCAGAAGGGCACTGCAGCACCCGGCACAACGGCAGACCCTGTTTCACTTTGGATGAAGCAAATCTTGGTATTTGCTTTTGAGCATGTGCTTAAATCCACCATGGTATGTAAGAATTACTCCTCATTTTGGAGAGAGCCAAGCAGGGGATTTGGCACTAGATCTCTGGCTTTTATGTTCCTTGTAAAAGGCTTGAAGAGCTCAAGTAGCCTGGTACTCTGCTGGGGATGCTTCCCCTGCACTGAAATAAACTGGGTATTACAGCTCATTTCTCTTCTAGGTTTATGTAAAATCCTGTCCACCTTGAAACCAGAGGTTTGTGTTTTATTCCACTGGAGCCAAGCTTTCATTTTTATTTCACAGGGAGCTTGGTCTGATTTATATATTAAGAGTTTTATAAAACTTACTATTCTTGTAAGGACACTTCCGCCCCCCCCCCCCCTTTTAGAAGCTTCCTAAGTGTGGAGGGACACACACCCATAAATTGTGTCTCTAAGATGAGGCTGTTTTTGTGACTGTGAGCAGTAATATTGATAAACAGGGAGAAAACCATGACAGCCTTATGCTGTCTTGCACCCCAGTAGGAAGACCCTAGAGAGCAAATGCTTGAACAAGAACATTCTCAGAAAATCACGAACACTTTAAATTTAGCAGCCTGGTACAATGTAGAGAAGGAAGCATGTCAAGGACATTAATGCCACTCTGAGTTTTCTTCAGTTTGCCCTTTTGTCTTTCTCCTCCCAGATTTTCAGACTGAAGGCTTATGAACACTGCCTGGTCATACTTGCTGAATTTTGGTATGTAGGTTAATTAAAAAAAAAAAATAATTCAGATCCATGTATCCATTTTGTGTTGATGTTAAAGAAGACCACAGAATGAATGACTGTGGACCTTTGCCTCAGCTCCCAGGAAGAGCTGCTGCAGGACTGCAGTGTTGGGCTGCTGGCGCTGCAGCTGCCCTCCAGTTCCTCAGCAGGACAGAACCCCTACATTTTTCCTTGGTTCTCTCAGGTTTGTGAGTCTTGGCTTGGCTCTGCATCCCATGTGCTTGTGCTGCAAGGTGCAGGTCCCCAGGCTCTGGTGGTGTTAGCTGTCCTTGTCCCACGGGAAGGGCATTACCAGGGAGCCCTGCTGGGACACAGGCTGCCACAGCTCATCCCACAGTCGTGCTCATGAACATCGATCTTGTGACTTGCCCCAAAGACTCTTTGATCCCTTCCTATCTCCTTTGTCTCCCTGAGTTCCCATGCTGGACTTCAAAAGATTTACAATGGCTTTTGTTAAATATTGAAACCTTTTGCAGCACTTTGTTATGTTTTACAGGTTCCTGAGAGACATAATTTCCAAAGCATTTTTTGTCGAACAGCACAAACTTTAAGTCCCAGCTGTCTCTCCAACTTGTAGTCTCACTCTACCAGCAGTTGCAGGCTTTGATCATCACAATTTCTATTATGCAACTTGATTAAAGGTATTCAAATCTCAAGGTGAGAGCAAAGAGAGATTTACATTTGAAGTGATTTATTAACCTGCTGTAATTTAAGGTCATACTAGTTTCAGAATATTGTTAGTCCTTAATTTTGGTCTCACTTTGTGCTATCCAGTAATAGACAACTAACATTAGTTTAATTCAAAGGCTTTTTTCTTCCTTGGAGGAAATACCAGAAGGAAAAAAAAATGCTATAGTCATTAAAAGGGATTAGGGAAAAAAAGTGCTTTTGAATTCCTGTTCTCAAAATCCCTAAGCTACAACCACAACTGATTAATGTACCACCTAGGTAAGACATAAAAAAATTGCCACCATTCCCCCAGCTTGTATTGTACCTTTTATGTCACTAGCAAGGGAGTGTCAGTATGAGCTGTGAATGCTCCAAGTAGATTGTAACCACAATCATTGCTTGGTAGTCTCCTTATTCTTATGACATGAAAAATCCTGGATGGGCTAGGTCTGGAACAGACAAACATAGTTCAGCCATGCATATCATGACCATAATATCCTACTCCTCTACCAGTGTCACTGTGTGGTTCAGGGGGATAAAAGTTCTAATCCCTTTGTTAAACAGCTGTGTTGTCCCACCCTTAAGGGAGAGGGAGCACTCAAGATTTGTAAATACCTGTGGCTGAAAGGAATCACAAAACTCAGAGGGTCCACAAAAACACGAAGTTTTATTACTAAATTACACACTTGGCATGGAAATTGGTATGTTAATCTTTGACCTACTATATAAGCAAATGACAGCAGGTTTTGGATAAAGATGTAAATTGAAAAAGAAGAGAGAAAAAATATGTATGAAAGAGAGAAATAAAGAGTGAAAGAGTAGGAAAGAATAAAAAAAAAGGATGCCCAGGCTTGGTGGAGGTACCTTTTTGTAGATAATTTTCCCTGCCCAGAAGACATTTCCTGTCTTTCTATGTGAATTAGTGATCACTGAGTCCATTCTTTCAGACCTTTCTGGATATGAGTCAAAGGGCTTCAGGGGTCTTGGGTGGTCTTGATCCTGCCCTATGTTCCATGCCCACTTCTCAGCCTCATTTCGTGCTTGTACTTGACTGTGTTGTGCTTATCTCCAGCAGCCAGAAAAAGGATGTTTGTCACAGAAAAGTACTGCCCTGCTTCAGCATGTTCCCCTTCTCCAGACACATCTTGTTCTTTTCCACAGCATGTTATTACCAACAATCCTTAGTTGGCTCCACAGCCGTCCAGTTATTGGTATTTGGAGACATACACATTATCCCTTTATCTTCTGGGCTTCTCCATCAGCCCCTAACCATTTTTCACAAAGCCAAGGAAGCTAAAGAGTATTTTGGGATTCAGGCATGGTACAGACAGTGCTCACTCACTTAATTGTTTTCATATGAGTCACCTTTTATTTCCTTGAGAATAGAATAATCATTTGATATACATAACTACAAGGTCATGACTACCGAAAGAGAAACAACACAAAATTCTGGTATCATGGTAGAAAGCCAAAATGATCCCAGTACAAAAGAAAGTCAGGCCTGAATGTACCTACACAGGGCTTATTGGTGAAATTCTGAGCAGGGGTTGTTTGTGCCACTGTTGGGATGTGGTTTTGTGAATATGTGTGTCTGTCCAAGCATGTGTAGCTCCTCTTTGCTGTGCCCTCTTTAGGCAGGGAAGTTCAATTTAATTTTCTGTTATTCACCAATCCAATCACATGTGCGAGGAAGTAGAATATAATTCTGCTTCTGTGCCTCCCAAAGGAAGAAGTTAGTACCCAGGTATTTATTTCTTCCATATTCTCTGAGGACCTGGTCCCATTTCTGAGAGACCCAGACTTAGATTTTGAAAATATCTGGTATTATTTAAAAGAGAAAAAAACTCCATAGGGACAATTTATGGGAAAAAAACCCACGAGACCCCAAAATAAAATCATCTGGGTGGTCTGCAAGAGGGAGAGGTAAACAAGAGGAATTAGAGTTGGGATGGTGGGCTGTGGGTCAGGGACAGAGGTGCTGACAGGTTCCAGGCAGAAGCACCTGAAAGAAGGGACCTGGGATGAGCCCCCCAGGAGCTGCACTCCGAGGGTACCCGTGTGCATGGTCTATTAGAGCTCTAACAGCTCTACCCCAAACCCTGAGCTGTGCTCTCCAGACACTGAATGCACATCACAGTGAAAAGCAGTATCATCTCTTTGGAAGAAGACACAGGATCTGCCATGCAAATGTGAACTTTGGAAAGAGAGACTGTAAGTTACCGACATGACATCTTTTCAAACACATTAGTAATTGCCTGCTAGTTAGATGTACTGTGGAAAATTCATTCTTTTAAACACATCACACACAGTTACTCACTTTTGTGTTGCTTTCTGAGCACTGCCCTTGTGTTCTGGGGCTGCAGAGGCAGTGGCTGTGCAGGCAGGACCGTAACAAGCACTGGGAGTTTTGGTTTCAGCAGGACTCCCCGGGTAGGAAGGCTGCAGTTCTTAGAAGGGCCTGGTTACCTTCCTTGTTACCACTCATAGCAATTCCCTAGGTGGTCCCACATTGGCAGAGCTGCAGCTCACCTTCCTCCTGACTGCCTGTGGGGCTGAGCCTCTCCCCCGGCTGAGTGGAGATGTTGCACATAGATAATATAAAAACAACTCTGGCTGAACCCTCAGGGTTTACCTGCTTAACTCCTTCATGCATATGCTCTGGACATGTCTCAAATTAAAGGCATCTGGGAATATTTTAGTAGGCATTTAACTATACTGACTTCCGAAATGGAGATGTTGGACGTGACTTGGAGCTAGCAACCCTGCACACTTTTTCCAGTCAGTGGAAATGTTTAGATGCTTCTGCAGAGTAATTAATTCATTCCTAAAGGTGTCAGGCAAATAGTATTCTAAGAGTGCCCATTGGAGTCCTTTGCAAAAAGTTTAGAATGAGGAACAGCAATGTAGGCATCTAAACCTGGATGAGATTAATCCTGCTCTGTATTTGTATCCCATTAGTCTCTGGAACAGGAACTGGACTTGGGACACTAAAATTCATCTTTCTAACCAATGAGCTACTGGATATTCTTGGTCTCGTTTGCTCCATATTGTGCAAATGCTTGCAGGGGCTGATGACTTGCCTTTAATCCATAATGACCAGTTGTGCCTCGGAGCACTGCAGCAGCATGAAGCTATGGAGGAGGAAAGCTGGAGCAGAGACCATTTTTGCACACACACACACACATACATTGCTCTTAAAACCCTGGTTTTCTCTATTGAGTGACATGGTAAAAGGTAACATCCTAGAAGTGGCTGCTTGAGCTGCAGTGGCAGAATGTGACAATGGGAGCCCCAAGGGCAGAGCTCTTTCTGTACTGGAGGTGATGGAGGAACTGCTGCAGATGCACAGCAAGACCGCTCATGTTAAGAGCAGCAAAGAAGCTGGAGCAATTGTTTTCTCTCTTTGTCCCTCGGTCCTGGTCTTGAAGGGTCCACAACTGCCTTTTGTACCCCCTTGCTGCCTTCTTTGCACTGTCACCCCATGTAGGATATTCACGTTTTGTTTTCAGCTGTGCCTTAAAACAGGTTCTTCATAGCTCTTGGGAACACAGATTGGTGATTTGTGCTTTGTCACCTTGGGATCCTGGTGTCACCCTGTTCCTTAACACATCATTTGGGATGTCTGTGCTTTCAGGGCTCCTTGCTATGCAAAATAATCTTATACACTGATTAGCAATTCCCAGTACTGATTAAGGCTACATGTCTTTTGAGTTTTTGATAACGTCAACTGCATGACATTTGTCATGATAGAAGTAACAGGAAAACCCAAAAAAGTTTGTTTCAAAGGGGAAAATGAAATTAAAAACATTGCATAATGAACTCTCAGAGTCAGTTTATTCTTGAGAAGATTACTCCAGTTGGTGTTAAGCTGACCAGACATCTTGTGGATACCAGCCTGTGAGGGATATTTCCTCTCTGCCAAAGACTCAAAGTTTGTCTGCTTTTTTAATTGATACTCTCATCCTAACTGTATGAGTTTGTGTGGTTCTAGTTTTCTTTACTTTTTATGGATTATACTGATTGCATTACTTAAGCTGTAGGTCAGTCTGTGTAAATGCGTTGCTGTGATTTGAGTTCTTATGACTTGGTAGTTTCTTCGGTGTCCATTTTGTTCAGTGTATTCATGCCCTGATTCCATTAGACACTATAAAATATCTGGTAGTTCCCTAAGGTCACATACATGGTAATTTAAAATATTTTTAAATGGTGCAATATTAGCCAATTATAAGAATTCTGTGACTATGTATATCATTTATGATTTAGAGGATAAAACTGTTTTCTTTTTAAGTATTTTGGTTTTTATTATGCTGGTGAATGACCTTTCTACTGAAAGACCTTAATAAAAAATATACTGCTTGCATTTTTTCCTAATGCTTTTTGCTAAAGTTCAGAAGATCAGCACTGGGTTGCAGACTCTATTTTCTCTTGCCTATAAATAACTCTGTATACAGAACACAAGAGCTTTAGCAGGGCCATTCCTGTGTGGCTGGCATACCCTGCATGCCAGGGGGCATGGTCCCATGGGTAGCAAACGTGCTGTGGGCAGGAGTGGCCACGAAGATCACAGGTCTGAGCTGCCTTCTCCTCATAGGAGGCTGTGAGGAAGAGTCAGAGCTGCCCAATTTTCTCTGCTTTGGGCATGTGTCTGTGCAGGTGTGCTCTGTGTTCCAGGGCACTGAGCAAAGGCAGCAGCATCCCCACTTGGGCTGGCTTTATCCCCCTTTCCCCCAGGGCAGTTCCCACCACTCCTGCATCCTATAAAAGCTGGCTGTGGGCAGCTTTTTGACACACAAAGGCAAGAGAAAGGAGTAAGAGATGTTATTTAATGAATGGGTCAATTAATACTTTGTATTTCACAATGCTACAGCTGCCTTTTTGCTTTTTAATCTATTACTTCAATACAGTCTTTTATAAAGAAACATGTAATAGTTCTTTACTGTCCCTCAGGCTATGGTAGCTGAGGTTTCCTGTGCTTGGTGTCTTGATGTGAGAATAATTGTTGCTGTTGTACAGTGACAGCTCCTACTACCCTGCTTTGACTCGTGGGGCCCATTTGTTCCACCTGAGCCTGCAATGTTTACTTGGCCAGTCCTGGATCAGTGGTCCCCAATCACTTTTCTGTGTTGACTGAGTCACCAGGAGGCAATCCAGACCTGGATGGGGAAAATCAGCATCTGATTCTGCAGGGTAGTTTGCTCCAGGCCAGCCTTGGGCTGATGGTGGCAGAGCTGCTGTACACAGTTTGCTGTGTCCTCCTGCTGTGAGGGAAATGCCTGAAACAAATGGGGAAATTAGAGGGAATTTGCCACTGTGTTGGTCCATCATTTATTCCATTTGGACTTCATCAGCTGCATAAGCAATGGGGATTGCCAGGCCCTGCACATCAGAGCAGGGATACCTGAGTGGGAAGGTCTGACAAAAAGTGGAGAGTTCTGGTTGCATCCTCTGGTGACCTTGTCACCTCCACTGCCATTGCTGGGGTGCTCGCTGCAGCTAAGACCAAAGATAGTGGGGCTTCTAAGTGGGGCTGATATATGAATAATTTCTATGTAATTTGCAAAATACTGTAACAATCTGTTTCAAAAACACTAGCTATCAAACCTTCTGAATTTATTCCAAAGCCATTGAATCTGGGACAGAGCTGCTAATCAAAGAACATAATGGACCTATAAAATTGTGATGTAGAGACCTACTTGTTAACCTTAGGGAACTGAAGTTATGGAGGGGATCAATTTAGGCTGCACTTGCAGTTTGCATGCCAGTGTGAAAAATGTTCAGTATAAAGAGAGCAGGATGAGAGATGAGAGCAGGGAATTGGGCAGAGGCTGCTTGAGGCATGTTCCCACAGGGAGTGATGTTGCTGATCCTTCAGAGCTTCTTCATGACCAGAGCCTGGGGCTGTGATCTTTCAGTTTTGTCAGATATGAAACTTATCTTGTGTTGAGATGTGAAATCAGGGCAGAAGCATTGCTGGAGCTGCCTCTTTCAGGAAGAGTCCCTCACTATAAATTAGTATGGCAAAGGAATAAGCAGCCAGGTTAATGGGCTTGTACCCCAAAACAGACCCTCAGAATAATCTGTGGTGGTTAGGGAAAGAGCTTTTGCCCTTGACTTGAGGCTCATTTGGAGGCTTGTGGTGCTGGGTGCTGGTTGCTGGGAGCTGTCCCAGTGCAGTGCCACATGCCCAAGGGTGCAGAGCTGTTGGTGCAGCTCCACAGCCAGAGCTGTGACCCCTTCTCAGCTGGATGTCACACAGGGTGGTTCTCTATGCTCCTGGGTGCAGGGGGAGGCGCTGGTGCTGTTGTGCAAGTGAGATAGGAAGGTGCCTCCAAAAGGTTTTGTGACCTCCTGCAGCTGCCATGGCATGGTGACACTGGGGTGCATTTCTACCAGAAACCAACCTGAAAAGCTGGGCAGTACCAGGGATATGGAAGACAGGAGTCATTCAGGAAGAGGCACATGCTGGCATTCATTTTTCCTGGAGCAATATGAAAGAGTAATCAATTAGTATTGTTCGTGATGTTCAGGTTTTGAGAAGTACTCTGAAATATTCTTTACTAACAGACTGCAGTGCTCCATGTTGCCTGCTGGGCTTATTTTTTAAAAACTTCTGTAATGAATGAAGTGCTAATTGGAATAGGTGTTTCATACATGGTGAGCTTTCTGAACTATGCTGGGAAAGGTCTGATTTTCTTCCTGAATTAAATAGGTACTTAAATCTAGCTGTTTGTACTTGCTGTTTTAGAGACAGGATGAACAATTTTCTGGTTTATGGATTGCAATTATTTAAGTACTTTAGTTAAAGCTCTTGGCATCGTTTTTAATTCCTTCGGGAAAGTACTAACACCAAAATTCTTTAATTCCATATATAAGCATGAATAGAAACTTCAGAGTCATGGGCAGCCCCACTGCTTAGTGGTGGCAGAAGAGTTCTGGACTAGTAGGGGTGCCTGTTGTTGTTCATTACATTTGAGCAAAGGGCACTCGAGGAAGAAAATCTGCATTTCTTTTAGAGTGTTAGTAAACAAGTGTAAATATTCAGGACAGCAGTGTCCCCAGTTTACTGAGAGGGGAAGGATAGAATGATTCCAGTGCCCTGGTCTCAACTCCTGCTGTAGCTGTGGATTTGTGGTTCCTCAGAACCTTTCTTCCTGCTTACAGCTGTGCTGGGGCTCTCATCACAGGTCTGGGTTTGGCTTTCATATTTTAGCTGCTCCTACCACTGCTTCCATATCTACAACATTTTTGGGTGAACAGCAGGTCCACTGCTGCTGTGCAGCATGCCTGGGGTGCAGAGATGAAGGGATGTATCCCAGGGATTGAATTCTCCACCTTCCTGTGTCACAGTGGTGCTGGCCCACCATGGCAGTGCCAGCCCACTGCTGAGGCTGCTCAGTAGGGCTGCAGCCTCTGGACAAACTGGGGGATTCATGTGTGCGGGAAGAGCCCATCAACACCCTGGAGTTGCTGCTGGAGGGCAGGGGATGATGTACTCTCCTCTCCCAAGCACCAGCCCAGTCATTTTACTTAAATAAATTAGTTCTCTTCAGAAGTGTAATCACTAAATATTCTTTCTTGTCCCCAAGACTTACAGAGCTTTGTTGCAGCAATTGTCACATTTGATAGTTCATCTTTTTCAGTTTTTAAGCTTGAAGAAGTTGCAAATGGAGCAGATCAGCAGGTGGCTGTATCACAGAAAGTCTCATCACTCCTCTTTCTTCCTGCACCATTTCTTGTTGATTTTTTTTCCCAGTTTAAATGTCTTTACACGTGCAGCAGTTGATCTGTGAATGAACGATAGCTTTCGGGATTAGTCTGCATTCCTGTGTGTTTTGGTTTTTTCCTGAGGGGGCAGCCATCCAACTCATACATGGGTATTTGGGCAGTTCCTGAATGGGAATGGCAGATGGTGTTCCAGGCCCCTGTGTTTGACTGGGAATGGGTCTTTGTGCATGGGTGTTCCCCCAACTGTTTAAAGGATATATATTTATACCTTGTAAGCAAAACTGTCCTTATCAATTAATTGAACTGGCAGAGTGATTTACTGCCATAGAAGCACTAAAGACAGGAAGGGCACAACATAATTTTTAGATTGGCTATAATTCAGAGATATTGCTTATGTTACTGTGTCCTGACAAGACATTTAAAAAAAAATGCTCTAAGCTGAGGTGCCAGCTATGGAGATAAATGTATGATCATATCATTGCTGTTAGAAATACTGAGAAAAATATTCCAGAACCCTCAAGGCTGGACTGAGCATGTGTGCCTTGGCTCCAGGAGGGTAATGGCTATGCAGAGCCTACAGGTACTTATTTGGGTGGTGGGGAAAGGCTGTTCTGGGTGTCCCTCTCCAGGGGAGAAGACAGTTCTGGGTGCTGAGCAGGGGAGCTGCGAGGGGCTTGGGGTGCTGATGATGTGTGAATCCTGTTAGAAACACAGCTGTTTCTGTCCAGATAACACACTGGAATTCCTTTTGGGACTAATAGCTAGTTAAAGTCACTCACGGTTTGAATGACAGCTGTGAAGGTAAAGGTGCTTGGTTGTGAGTGTCCACTTCTCTGGGGCCTTCCACTGACACATGGTGAAAGAGCCTTGGGGGCCCTGGAGTCTGACAGCTGTGGAGGGTGGGAGTCCTGTGGGACACAGCCATGGCAATTCTCTCCAGCCCCTCAGTAGTCAGGAGAGAAGGTAGCCTGCCATGCTTGTGTGGCCTTTTTAGCAGCAATTAGAAAAGATATCCTAGCTTCTAGGGGACAGAAGAGGGAAAGGGCTCTTTTGGATACTTATGTGAATTAAGTCCCTAATGGGATCAGACATCTCTGGGCAAGTCCAAAGCCTTCTCTAGTTTTGAGCTCCATGGCAGTGTACCAAGAAACTTTTAATACTTCACAGCAAAGCTTCCTTCCAAAGAGAAGCCTGGAGGGTGACATCCTCTTTTGCTGAGGTGTGCTCTTCCACTTTTGCCTCTGCAGCTCTGGCCCCAGGTTTCCACAGCAGCAGTGATGTACAAAAAGAGCATAGTGGCTAAGAGAAATGTGCCTGCAGCTTTGCCTGTTCTAGCCTTTGTAAAATAAATTTGGAGACTTCCAGCAGAGATCACGGTTTGTTGCATCCACAAACCCTGGCCTGAATGCTTGAGTTATTATCATTACAGACCTTCAGCAAAGAATATAAAATATTATTTGTATTTGCAAAAGTAGTTACTGGCTGCATGTAGACTTAGTATATCTAATAAGTAACCACTGGTGGTTTCTGGAGGACAAGGGAGGTGATTTGGGCTTCACTGAAAGGTGTTGGGTATGTCTACACTTGTATGGCACCCAGGAGTGGGTTAATGACTTGGTGCACAACTGGTCATGACACCTCTTAGAAGAGGTATCTCATGTTGAGCTGCTGATACACATCAGGTGGAGGCAGGGAGATGCCAGGTGGTGACAGAGGGCCAAAAGAACAAGGGAAAAAGTGGAAGACAAGTTCTGAGGGACAAGGAGGAGAAAATGGAGAATGGAAGACTTGATTTACTGAATGGCAGTAGCACTTATCTCAAAGGTAGGATTAAGAACTAGTGGGGAGCTGAGGAGGAAAAGATTTGGAATAAATCTGGTGGTGATGAAAGCACATGGGAAGTAGAGAGGGCTAAGCATGAAATGTTTGTGTTTAGCAGAGATGGCACAAATGAGAGGGCATCTCATCATTGGTGGAGATGAGAAGGTTCTGGCAATGGTGCCTGGCTGCACGTTCAGATGAAAAGTATCAGGGAAGAAGTGGGTCCATGTTTGAACTTCTGCATCAATTTCTAGCAGGAAGCTATCCACACTGGGCCTAAATTGTTGGCAGTCTAATCATTGAGGCCATGGAAAAAATGGATATATAGGCTACAAATGCCCCTCCTGTTTAGGAGAGCACAATGTAGTGAAACCAGTGCAACATATGCTCTGTTGTAACTAAAGGAAGGGTGCTGTTTGTCCAGCAGCTTTCTGGTGAGATCTTGTGGGAGCTATTAAATTTCCTGGCTTTTTCATTAAATTTGTTTGAAGTTCTGCTCTTCCAGGCTCTGCAGTTTGTGTGAACAACCTAAGGTAGAGAAGTACCTGGAGAAGGAGTGAGCTCCAGAGCCCACATTTGCCACTGGTTGAGCAAAGGGCTGCACTGACATCTGCCTGTGGTGTTTTTGTCAAAACTCCTGCCCAAATGTGCATTGGTAATCACAGGCTGGCAAGCTTACTTACACTGTTGTGTTGCAGTTTGGACCAGAGAATCTGCATCAAAGGCATCTATTTGCTTGTCTTGTTGCTTACGTATGAAAAACAGATATTAAAAGGTGTCATAATAACAGCAGTGCAACGCAAATGGTGTACTACTCTGTTTAAAGACAAATGACATGTTATTAACAGAAAAATTTAGACTGGGTGAAGCCATATCCTTCAGCACACTTCCCTGTGATACCTCTGGGTCTGAACCAGGCACACACCCAGATTTCCAACCGTGGAAATAGTGGCTATTTAAACAGCAGCAAATTATTTTTGAGTATTAAAGATGCTTCGTATTTTCTATGTGTTTATTGTAATGCAAAATTATATTATTAGTTCAGCTGGTTGAAAATGTAATTATGTCCCCTTCACGTAGTTTGTCAACAAAACCTTTCTAGTTAGAACTGCCCGATTTCTGAGGTAAATATGGTTTATGCCCAGGTTAGTTCTGTATATGTGGTGTACTCTCAGAAGTTGTCTCTCACTGCTGGGATTCTGGCCACCCTGGTCCTGTGTCTCCTGGGACTGGAAGGAGAATAAGGGTTTAGGCTTCTCCACCAAGGACATGATTTTACTGCATCTGTGTTGCCTCATAAGCCTAAACTTGCCATTATAAAATTTGATTGGTGACCTACATGTTTATTCATAAATTGGAGTAAGAAATTAAAATTATCTATTCTCTTTTTTATAAGGCAGTAGTTAATTAACTCCACTCATATGCAAGAAAATGGTCGTCTCTCAGGGTAACACTGAAGCCTGTTACTCAAAATTAACACAAACTATATACAATTGAAAAAATGAAAGATTTTTGGATATATATTTTATTTGACAGTGGTTTAGAATATCATACAGTAAACAAGATTTCTGTAAAAGTTAATTTATCCATAGTGGTGCGTTTCATAAAAATAGTTGCTCACTTACAGCCTTTCTGTGACTATTAATACATGGAATTATATTTATAGAGATAGAGCTGTACAAGGTAAATTCACAGCTAACACTACACAGAAATATTATTTGGAATGGGGTTTAGATGATGTGCTGTCTTCACAGGTTATCGATTACAGCCGCATAAAGCAATTACTGCACAAGGAGTAGCTGTGAACTGTGCAAATTAGAGTTTATGCAAGCATAATCTCAACTGTTTTTCAGATTTCATCGTTTGCTTTCTTTATACATAAAAATAAGATACTGGGACGTGCATCTACACTACAGAAGCATTGTCCAAAATCAGATTCAATAAATTAATGGCAAATTATATTGGATTCTAGTTCAGGGGATAAAGATTTATTTTTTTTCCATTAAATAAGAGTTTTATAAACAGCTACATGGATTTGTGCTTTTTTAGAAATTATAAATGGATTTTTCTTTCTTAAAAAAAAAAATGTTTGAAAGCTGCAAAATCCTTGACTTGAGGCTTTTCAAATAATTGGGCAGGAAGAAACATGTCTATAAATTTCGCAGTCCAGTGCAATGTTTGAGACATATAGTAATGTACTAATTTCTTGGAACAAAGCCAATCTCAATCTAGTTTTTCAGCAGAGCATGTGAGTAACTAAGATTGCTAGTGAACAATAATTTTTAAATAAGAATTTTTGACAGTACTCAGCTTTATGTTTTTTTTTTAATTACCAATGTATTATTGCCCAGGATTTTGTTTTAATTTTGACAGACAAATAAGCATACACACACTTACACAGACACACACACACACACACACACACACACACACACACACACATCTTTTTGAAACAAGATAATGACTGATAGACTGAACTTGGAGTTATTTCCTGTGAAGGCAGACTGGAATGTTTACCTGGCACTTAAGGCTTAAAATTCAAAACAGACAAGCAAGAAAGATAAAAACAAAAAGAAAAAAAATGGAGATGGGAAAAAAAATGGCAAAATGGAAACCATTTAAAAATGGAAAAATACTGAATTTACTGAATAAGGACACCGACAACTGCATTTCAGAAACCAGTCTAATTATTGTTGACATGTGCCTGAAAGGCACCTGCTCTGCCAAACTGAGGGGATGAGAAGTGAGAGTGTCCTAAGTAAATGCGGATGGGTATGAAACATAGCACTGTTGATAAGTGATGCTATCATCTTCTGCAGGAAGGAAAGGCCTTTCCTTAAGGAAACTGCAGCTTTTTCTCTGTAGCACTCTTCCTTTCATTGCAAGGGCCTTGCAGATGCCTGGGGTTTGAGCCTGACCAATTGTTTTGTGTGCTACCTCGCAGGACTTGGGGAACCTGTAATAAATCACTTTTGAGAATAATTTGCAAATACAACTCCACCTTAACTCCTTTCCAATGTACAGAAACATGGTTTGTTCACAAAAATGGCAGTAGAAATGGTATCACAGAAACTAATCCACTGGATTCCCCACTCCTCCCGTAGCGCCCAGTGGACTATGCTACAGGGTACCACGTGGACTATCCCAAAGTGTTAACAGTGGAGACATGTCATGGGTGTACAGTTCCAAATGATGCTTTAAAGAAACCCTTTAACCCCTGTCTAGATATGTCGAGAACAATTTATTTACAACATTTTAGCTCCATTAAAAGATCCTCTCTCGGTTTCAGCTTGCTCCGTGCAGTTTTATTTAAGGCGATGTTCCAGTTTGTGATTGCTCCAACTTGTTCCAGTTTCTTGATAGAAAGTTTGAATGAAATCCAAGTCCTTCATGCAGTGGAAAAAAATGCTAAAGCTACACTGCACTATCCTTCTCTGATGTACTGTCCTTCGTATTGTTTTGGTTTCTTCCATAGCTGCCAAAGTCCCTAAAATGGAACTGGGACTTTAGGGTCGATTTTAAATCTCTGTGTTGACTATATGCTTTTGAACTTATTAGATACTGTGCACATTGTCATGGAATTACACACTAATGTTTTCATTCCTCAATGCTTTGTGTATATGTGTGATAGTTAAAATAAATTAAAACAAACCAATGTGAGACAAAAAACTAAGAAGAATGTTCTGCGTCAGTTTGAGACAGTTAGAGGGCAACAGTCCCTTGCTTATCTGCTCATGGCAGAAGTACCAGACTTCAGGACGCTAGGTAGCTTATCTGAGCCAGGGATTTTCCACGGCCCTGGAGAGACCGTTGCCTTTCGAACTGTGGTGTTGGTGCTGCGAGTGCTAATGGAGTGGAGATGTCCCTTCCTGGGGAACTCGCTGGGTTTCCCATCAGGGTCCCTCTGGCTGTGGTCCATATCACTTCCAGGCGAGCTGCAGCGGTTGCTACCGTATGCCTTGGTAGCTCCTGTATCGATCTTGACATGGTCGAGTGCTGCCGCTGACTTCTCACTGGTGTTTGTGGATCTGTGATCTTTTTTGCTCAGAGATCCTCCTCTCTTGCTTTCTGGCTTCCTCAGCCTCCCAAACTGTTCATCACTGGTTCCAGCACACACGTGCTCTCTTGCGCCAGCCTCGATCATAACGCTGTGTCCCACCCCTTTGCTTTCTGAGGTGGGCCTGCCACCATCAGTGGTCTTATTTTTGCCTTCTGAATATCCTTTCCAAGAAGCCTCTTCGTGCTTTGACCTGTCTACCTTTTTAGGACTTGCTGACCTTTCTCTTTGTTCTCCTAACCTTTTCTTTTTGTGACCGTTCACCGAAAGCTCCTTTGGTTTCCTTACATCGTGTTCCCTCTTGATATCCCATGTTGGCTCTGGGCTTATCTGGTGAGAAGGGTCAGAGGGTGGGGCTATGTGTGATGAAGATAATGGTGAGATTATGTCGTCGAGGGAAAGAGCTACTTCCGGCAGACCTGGGGAGGTGGCAGAGGGAGCACTCCAGGAGTTTGGTTCGTCTGTTTTAACAACAAAGAGAAGAGAGTTAAGGGCGTATTCAGCAGCACGGAGTGTGTTGCATTTATCAGCCTTATCTATTTATCAGCCTCTGTTTCAGGTCAGGTGAAACTCCCGCAATTGTGGAACCAATGGGCAGAAAACCAAAATAATCTCTCCACAAAAAAAACCAAAACAAAACAAAACCAAAACCCACTCCCCCCCAAAAAAAACCCCCACACCAAACCATCCAACCAACCAACCAACCAACCAGAACAAACAAGCAACTCCCCCCCCCCCCCCCCCCAAAAAAAAAAAAACAAAACCAAAAAAAAAAACCCAGAAAAAAACCAAAAACTACAGGAGACACAAGAACCACAAAGCTGGTAACTTCAAATGCTGGAAACCCCAGTCTTTTTTTCATACAGATTCCACTTTCCTCTGTCTATGTTAAATTATTCTTAAAATAATAAAGGCACATGCTCATGAAATCAAATAGCCTCTTTTGTAGCTGTATAATGGATTTCTTAGCTGGGTAATATCAGTGCTGTCTCTGAGGACAAATGAGAAGGACTTTCTGCCATCTATTAAACATGTCCCTACAAGCATATAATAATTGACAAGAATTTGTAGCTCAGATAAGGTCATCATTGAGTTCTGTCTCATATTTTTTCTAAACAGATACAGTACTGCAGTGTTTATGGCCCCACAATTCTTACAGGGTACTTACACAGCCCTGCCTTTATATCACAGCATCAGCTGCTGAGTCTCCTGGTTGTGCATTTTGAATTTCTCCTGGTTACTTAGCCTCAACACAATATGGTTGTAAATAAATGTCCCCTTTGCCGAATCACAATGATTTGCCTAATCCAAACCAGAATATTCTGGGATGCCTTTCTCTTGCATATACATCCTCATTTCTTACAATTAACCTTCTGGCAGAAAACAAATCCATCATGATTAATGACAGCATGGCTCCTATTCTTACCCATCTACTTAGAGGTTAGAGAAACCACTGAACTTGGCTAATGTCATTGTCTATTTAGCACCATTGCCTGGCTTTGAATGGTATGAGGAAAAATCTGTCAGAGATGAAGGACTGTCTCAGGAATCCATGGAAACGAGGTAGAACTTGTGGCAAGTGCTGCATATTTTATGGGGGAGAAAATGTAACCTTCTAGTTAAAAAACAAGTGTGGACTTCTTCAGGTCAGGACTAGTATCTCTCAATGATATCAACTGCCCTTTAAAAAAGTAACATGCATTTTCCTCAGTGGTATGGCTGCTTTCAAATTATCATGGAGCTGCACATAGTCTTGGAAAATGGAATAGATTCTACTGCCCAGCCTGGGATCTGCAGCTTGCTTGACTAAAACAGCACTTTTAAGTTAATAGCTGGATTGAGCGATTGCTGTCTTGCAGATAAAAATAGGAGAGACAATAGTGAGGTGGGTGACGTAAAGGGAGGGAGCAGCACTGTTAGCTGAGGAGCTATTTATTTTCCCAGATGGTGTTTGTCATATGCTTTTGCATAATGAGCATATGTGTGGAGAGGATTAGCATTTGAGAGGGGTAGAAAGTACAAGTTCTGTGTAAGACAAATAAACATTGAGCTGGGAATCTAAATGGGCTGAGGGTCTCAACTGAATTTAAAAAAAAAAAGAAATCACACTTTCTTACCCTCCAGTTAAGGGTGACTAATGTACCATCTGCTCCCAGCTTGGCACTCAAGCAAGAAAAAATAAGAGGAAGACTCGTGCACATAGAGTGATCAGCTCCTAGGAGTTTGCCTACAAAAAGCATTGACTTTGATGGCCCTGTTCTTTACTTCTTTTCTTCTGCATCACCAGCCTGGTACAGGACCACAGCCTGTGCCTGAAGCACAGACTCCACCCTGGCTCTTCTTCAATCTGAAATCCAGGGGATCTCATTTTATTTAATACTTGAGCCAGGGACCATGCACAGAGTCTAAATCACTAAAAATATCCTGGGACTCAGCATAAAGCTGCCTATGTCCACCAGAAAGGTACCTGAGACAGCTCTGAAGAAGCCACCTTGAGCTTTGGAGAATTAAGTTTATGCTTTCCATGGCATTGTCACTCCTACCAAGGGTAGAGGTGGAGCCGAGGGTTGGACCAACGGATTTGTCTGAACTACAATCTTCTTTCCTAGTTGTCCATGAGTTGCTGTTTTTCACGGTTTTTCAGTGTCAGTGAAGAGCAGTGGGCCATTATCCAATCTTGTGTTAGGCTGTGAGAGCTTCTGATTACAGAAGTAGCCTGTTACTTTAGGTAGTGTCAGGTGAACAGGAGTAAAAACACCAAAGAGTCTGGACCAGCAAGATGCTTTTGGGTAACAATACTGCCTCTGTGGAAAATGCACTATGTTCAAATCAGCTGTTTCTCCTCCAGGAGGACAAACCAGGGGGCACCATTCAAAATCAGGGTGGCAAACACCTCCCGTGGCTCCTCTGAAGCACAAAGGATAACACGGTACCAGTTATTTGTGGGATGCTCTGAGGAGGAGACCTGTTGGTTTGCGGTCTACTGCTTTATTCCCTGGAGATGACAGAATTTCTTCTACTTTCTTTTTTAAAGGGGATGAAAAAAACAACCAAATGTAGTAGTGAGAAATCATAGTGGGTTAGAATGTACTTCAACAAAAGTGAATCAGCATATCTCTTACATATACTGATATATAAATATAGGTGTCTATAAACTGGGACATGCCATTTTATATGCATTACTGGATTTTATCTCGCCCCCAGAAAACCCTAAGTAGAAGACAGCTTGGCCAACTAAGCAAGAGAACTTGTAGCCACAACTTTTTAAGTTTGGCTGTGGGACAGCCCCAAGTGGGTCACTGGCTGCACTATGTTTAATATATTTGCTGGGAAGGCACCTATATATAGGTTGTATTTCCAGTAGTTATGGAACAATATTGCCATGGAATAAAACTACAATTTTACTTGCAAGTAAAAAGAAAATTACTTTCTTTAAGGTTTAAGTACCATCAGTCTTTGACAGTCAAACCCAACCTAACCTGCTTTTCTTTCAAATGAAATGACATCATATAGGAAGTTGTCCTCAGCCTTGGTAGATGTCAACAAGCCATTGTTGCAATATGTCACTGGCTAGAGAGGAGAATACTCTCCTGTGAGGGTATTGTAAGCCAACTTCCCACTAATGTTTGAACATTATGGAAAAATGTAAAAATTACTAGAGTAGAGCAAAGTGCAGGAATGTAAGTAATTTGTTGCTCAGAAGAAAAACCTTTTAAAGAGCTGTGTTTAAGTCATAAGCGTTCATTTGGATTTGTTCAACCAGCACTAAAATGATTGCTTCTCCATAACAAATTTAAACAGGAGAAAAATGCAAAATTTTATCCTGCAGAGCAGTTAAACTAGTAATTTATTTTCATGATTATACTCAGTTTCAAGCTACATTTTTGGGAGAGTTATTAATATTTCTGAATGTTTTTTTATTCTGTTGGTCTGAGGCTTTTTATAAAACCTTTCTGTTAACTGTAACATAATCTACTTTTACTGTCTGTTATTCCAATGTATCTCAAAGCATTTTGTAAACATACTAAACCAGAGGCAGAGCACTGATTTTACGTTTTTTGTCACCTCTGGGAGGAACTGAAAACAGTATTTGTTTAATGGAGCATGAACTACTAATGCACAAACAACTTGCAAACAGATGAGAAGAACATTGCATTCAGTTGCAACTGCTAGAGATTCAGGGACAACATAGTTTTAAACTTATTTTTGACTTTGTCACCATTGATAACACCCTTACTGTAAGAGAAATTGTTTTTCAAAAGTATACCTCTCAGTGAACGTTAATAGATGCCTTCCTTCCTTCTTTGAAAGGAGAAAATCTCCCTTGACCTACTAGTTTAAACCAGACAAACGAGCTGAGAGCAGCACTATAATCTGTCACTGTGATGGTATTTCATTTGGTGCAATTTAGTAGGTGTTTACTGGGTGGCTTTTAGTTTCCACAAGCCACTGTAACACAAGTTGGTGGCATTTCTCCATGGGATGTGTAAGAATAACTCACCTACGACCAGCTTCACATAACTCCCAGGCAAAGGAGTAAATTGCTAACTGAGTAAGAGCCAGCACAGACAGAAGATCTGGAGTGTGTGGGAGGACAAGTGGGAGATGAACATAGCCATTTTGGGGGTAGAGTGACACAGGGAAAAAACATCAGGAGCAGAAGTTTTCTGTCTAAAGGTTTTATTTGAGGTAGAGCTGCCACATGCATGAATTGCCTGTTTTGCTCTGTCAGCTCTCAAACATTCAATGGAGTGGAAATTAAGGTACTACTCTCATGAGTCTATTTGCTCCTGTCTTAACTGTTCTACCTGGACCCAGTTCTTGCTGATAGCTGAACCATGAGAAAAAAACAACCCCTGGCTTTAGTCCTAATAGAGAGGAGAGCTCTGCCCATGGACCTGTGATTTGTGGCTCTGATTTGTTGCATCAAAACATTTTAGATAATTGTATAGTAATTTATCAAGGATGCATGATTTTTCATCAGATAGAATTATCCATAAAGTACTAATATTAATTTAATTGAATATTTAGTAGTAAGAGTAGAAATTACATCACATTTTTTACTTAAGTACAATAGAATCTCAAAGCCTTTTTAATTTTTGAATTATATGAATAATATACAATATATTAAAGCTCTGAACACTTTCATTAGTCTGAATGAAGTGTGTTCGGAAATGTCTAAGCAGCTGTTCTCATATCTTCCCAGAATTATTTTCCTAGGGATTCAAAGAGGGTTTGATTGAATAAAAAAGATGGCACTTTATTTTTTCCCCCCATTTTTGTCTGAAATTATGTACTGCCAGGAGGTGGCAAGCAGTTCTTATAGATGCTGCTATTAACAAAAATGGGACAAATTGTCCCCTGGTGAGTATCCACTAATGTTGGCAGTGCTACACCAGGAATGCATTTGGGTCTTTCTCATAGCTTGACATGTCTTTGATGTTCCTGATTGCATTGGTCTCCTGAAGCTTTTCTTTAATGCTCTCTAAGGAGGGATATTTCAAAAAATATAAAGAATCTTTAATATTTTATCCTGACACTTCCAGCCCAAACACACAGAACCCTTTGTCTCCTGAAATCAATGATTCTCTGAAGATTTCATGGTTAGAAAAGCTCTTGGTACTTTCTGTTCAGCTATCAGCCTTATGGAAATGTGACACAATATGCCACCCTTTCCCCCAGCTTCTCCCAGACAGTGAGTGGCAATGGGCTTTGCCCCCACCTTATGGCCTGCCTGTACTTCTAGCTGTAAATTGTAATTCCTGCTAATTATTCAATATGCTATGTAAATGTTTTCTGACAAATTGCACTTTTCTTGGCTTAAAATTACGCTTCTCTTGTCTTGCCTTCCACTGAACTTATCCACGTTTAGATCCCTGAACACCAAGCAGCCTTGGAAGCAAACACCAATGGGTTTAGGGGCCTTCTGCTGTGATATGGTACTTCCTTGGCTCAGTCACTGTGGGCACATCCAGGTGGGATAGCCTTTCCATCATTAGTACTGCTCTTATGTTTAACAAGGGTATGATGGCAATATGCTATGGGTGCAAGATGTTAATTCTATGTATAGGAATAAGATACATGCCATATACATTTATACAAATAAACACAGGTTATACTTGGTTATTTTGGTATATGAACTATTTCTTCTTTCTCACACATGAAGTTGAATGATCAGCTTAGTATTTTGAAGTCTTGTTTCTCATATAATGAAAACCTAATCTAATTATTTGCTATCTTAATGTGGTCATATTTGTTAAACCACTTGCCTGTTTGTACCCAACAATATCATGGTGACTCTGAATGTTTAGAGTACTTCATAAGTATAACCTTAAATGTAGCTTTGTTCAAGAGTGGAATGTCTCTACTTTTTAGTAATTAGTTTTTTTGGCTTCACACATTTGTTTTTCCAAAGTTTGAGGACAGTTGCTCAGGATAATCCGAGTTAGTTTAAAAGTCACAAAAGATTACAGAAAAACAAACATGCATCTTAGCCCTGACATCTTTCACTTCTAAATTTTGTGCTTGGCATTTTCAAAAGAGCAGAATGATTCATTAAGTAAGATGGATATTTGGGCTATGAAACAATGCCAGACCTGTTTTTTCTGTCCCCAAAGTAGTGCATTTTTGTTTTTGTCACTGGTCTAATATTGGAAAAAGTGATTACTATTCCTATTACTTGAAGCTGAACTCAAGAATCACAAGAACTCAAGAGTCACAAGAAGAGATATGAATGTAAGTGTAGCGTAAGTGATGAATACTTGTATTTCCTCTCTAAGCTTGAAATGTTTAATTTTACATCCATAAAATTCAGCCACTGACCTATTCCAATATTGGGAAGCACAGGTCTACATCCTCTTTGGCTCAGGGCCTAGTGTCATTGATACTCAGATGCCCTACTTTTCATGTAGGTCATTACTGATGAGCAACTATTTAGTTCCTTTGGGTTCATTATATCCATCTACCATTGTATACTTTACCTAGATATTAAATGGGAGATACCTTAAATTTTTGCAGCAGACACAGTGTTCACAAAGCTCTTGCAAGGGCCATTTAATGAGACTTTGAATGATCTCATCTCATCTCATCTCATCTCATCTCATCTCAGGTAAAATTCACTTTCATCACATTTTCTGTACTCTGCTTAGAGGTTTGTTAGAGAAGTGCTTTCATGTTCAGAGATCTAATTTTAGAATTATTGCAACACTTCAGAAAGAACAGATTGTTAGTTATGCTTGAAGACCAAATCTACAGAAGCTCAGGAGATGATCTTACTTGTTGGAGATAAGGGAACAGAGAGAAATGGAAAATTTAAACTTCAGTAAGAGAGGGCAAAACTGTATATTGCAAGGAAAAGAAGATTAAAAATTCTTTAGAAAAATGCCAAATGTTTTCTTGAAGCAAGGAAGCCACACACATTGATTTGTGTTTGCTTTAATCTGTAGCAAGCACTATGGATGAAAGCACTTAGCAATTTTTTATGCAATGTAGTCTTTAAAATATGGTTAACAAAGAAACATGGGAAGAAACTGATCTGACTTGGAGGGTTCCTATTATTATTCTGCAATGGTTTTGATCCTACATTATTATACCCAGGGCATCATCAGTAAATCCCTTTCCCTAAGTTAGTTCTTTAATTATGGCACTGTTTCACTGTGTAAAATACTGTTTCACCAGTATTTTACTATCCTTGCCACTGGAGATAATAATTTAATTGCCTCACAGAGTCAGAGAGAGAGGTGTCTCAAAGGACCTCTGGAAATAGATGTCTGCTCTTCTGTTGAACAGGTACACAACCAAGGCTGAGGAGTTCCTTACAGAAAACCCTTTTGGAGGCTGTGGACCAAAGCTGAATGGATGAACACAGAGCTCTACACCCAACACCCCACATCAGGTTCTTTTTAGAAAACACAGGGCACTGCAAGTAAGTGGCCTGAGACCTTTCAGGCTGATACAGGAAATAACTAATGAATTCAGAAACATTGAGACTTTCTGCCATGGAGAGCAGGTCACCTGGATTTTCTTGGATGATCTTGGGGTGCTGTTTTAGCCCTTTCCTGGTTACTCTGCCATTGTTCACCTCTAAAATATAAATTACATCCATAAACAATTCACTGTGAGTTTGTAATAGTGCCTGAGCTCTGCATCATTTGGCTCTCTCCATCACTCACACCTTACAACAGGGCTGATACTTTGACACTGACCTTACAATAGCAAGAATAAAAAAGGGTAATTTTTGATGCAGAAAAAAGCTGTCCAAAGAACAGGATGGGAGAGGGGAAAAAATAAGGAGCCACACCTACAAGCAGGTTGTATTTCAGAAACAGGTATATGAATGTAGTAAATCAGTTTACTAATTTAGTGTAATAGTCTTCTGGCTGTAAATCTTAAGGCCAGAAAATTATGGGTACACAGTTTACCTCTCATTCCAAGACCCAGTTTAGTTTATTTTAGAAATATGATTCTAATAAACAGTCCTATCAACTAAATATTTAAATCATTGTGATTGCCACTCTGAGTGGACTTGGTGTGAGAGACAGAAATGTTAATGGTTAATGACTCAAACAATTGTCCATTTGCAAAAGCAGCAGGTGCTTTGCTGAGGAGTGCAAGGTCAGAGCCCAGGAGCAGAGCAGGTGTGCATGAACTTTTAAATTCATTTAGTTTAGGGACAAGCTGGGTTTTGCACCAGACAGGAGAAGAGGCTGATAAGAGGCAGATCCTGTGAGGTGGGGTAATACTTTTTATCATGCCAATGTCCTCCATTGCACGACTGACTCAGCTGTAGAACCCCTCTGGTATCAGGAGAAGGTATCAGGACATTCACGTTATTCATTCCTTCTGATGGGGCATAACTAACTCAACTGGAGTGACATGAACTTAGAACCAACCTTCCTAACCTTCTTCCCTTCCCTTCCCTTCCCTTCCCTTCCCTTCCCTTCCCTTCCCTTCCCTTCCCTTCCCTTCCCTTCCCTTCCCTTCCCTTCCCTTCCCTTCCCTTCCCTTCCCTTCCCTTCCCTTCCCTTCCCTTCCCTTCCCTTCCCTTCCCTTCCCTTCCCTTCCCTTCCCTTCCCTTCCCTTCCCTTCCCTTCCCTTCCCTTCCCTTCCCTTCCCTTCCCTTCCCTTCCCTTCCCTCCCTCCCTTCTCCTTATATATTTTTAAGTGATATTTTTATGCTTTTGTATTGTTATATTACTATAGGTAATAATAACCAAAATGGCTACGTGCCTGCTTTCCATTTTAACCAAGTATTTCTAAAATAAACCCTATACATACATACACACATACATACACACACACACACATATATATATGTATATATATATTTATACACATAGAGAGAGAGAGACATGTAAACACTGATTGTTCAGTGTTCCTTCACTCTAATCCCCCCAAGGCATCTGTTACCAAGAACTGCAGTTACCCTTGCCTCCAGGGACAGGTTGTAACACTTGGCAAATCAGATTTTTCCTTGAATCAGCTTAATCCATCCGCATAAATGTTGAAGCATTACTAATAGTAAAAGAGCTGGAGTGAAGAGTAGCAGCCTGCATGGGGCTCTTACCCTCCACGGGAAGCTCCTCACTGTTATGTCAATGTTAAATCTGTGGACAGCTTAAGTACCAGTCTTGAGTGATGCTGCTCTAACCACACATTATCATTCAATAGGTCCTCCAAGTGGTTTGGTGCCCTTTTTGAAGTGCTGAGCGTCTCACATATTTATCAGATCAGAGCCACTCAGGCAATACTCATCCTGTCAATAAAGAAGGTTTTATTTTTTCCTGTGTGGTCAGGCAGCAGAGTAGAACTGGAGAAACTTCAGCAGTTCTCTCCCAGAGCCATGCTGGAGCTGGAAAAACTACATTGGAAGTTACTTTATAATTAAAAAAGATAATGACTTTCAAACTGGTTTTTATTAATAGAATTAAGCCACATTAAATCATAAAAGGTGTTCATAAATATGCTAATAAAATGTGTGGTATTAATGAAAAACATTCTGTGGAGACTGAATAATTTAAGAGTTGGATATTACATCCTTAATTAAAGTTAAATGTTAAAATTATTAATTATCACAGTTAAAAATGAGTGTTAAGAGTAGGCATCACATTCAGTCAGGTCAACAAATAGCTGTCATTATTAAAAGCATGTAGATAATAAGTAAAATTTACTCAATCAGTGAGGAATTCAGAGCACTTTGACTGTGTATGAAATGCTCCTAGAAAGCTGTTTCTGGTAGGCACTGAGGTTCTCACTCTACAAGTGAGAGCAGGATCTTAAGCAAAACGCTTGGTTGGAACTCAGTCACAAAGCTCAGGAATAAGCAGCTCTGCTCTGCTTAGGGTAGAAGCTGCAGAAGCATTTTGGTGTTGCTTCAGCAAACTCTTTTCAGGCTGGGGGCCTTTAGGCAATGAAGGTGCAGAGCTGACTCTGGGACCACACCTCTGTCAGGGCTGTTGTAGTATCTGATATCTTTGGGAAGCTGAGACAAATTTATCAGAAAACTCTATAAGGAGATGGCAGTGCATGAATAAATTGATTTTTACACTGCAATATTCAGCTCCTAATAAGTAAACACAAACTACAATGTCGTTAGAAAACCCAGATGCTCAAAATTCTGGGTTGCATATCTGTGTTGCTCTTGCTCAACAAAATTCCACACTCTCTATGATCATGTTTGTTAAGCATTGGTTGGAGAGTCACAGTTACCTCATAATGTCAAAGGAAAAAGAAAAACCCACATTTCATTTTCTGCCTTTTTTTTTTTTTTTCTTTTGCCCCACAAGCTAGGAATAAAAAGCTCTAAGAAATCTGACAAAAGCCATGACCTCTGCTAACCTTTCCCTGTGGCTGGGCCACAAAGCATCAGCCAGGAGTTGCACCATGGGATGGTGGAGCCAGGACAGAGGCAGGACCAGCAAGTCCTTCTATGGACAGAGCTTGCCTTTGCCTCCCTAATGGCTGGAATTACAGATCTTTGTGTCACTCTCTGGTCATTTAGACTCATCATATTTCTGATGTCAATAAGGAAAGATCATGAGATACCTTGTTAGTTTAATTTAGTCTTGGATGTCACGGAGTAGGGCCACTAGCAAGGCTCTTTGACACAGGGATTAGGTGATACAGGAATATTCCTGTGTGCCTTCACACTGTTCCCTTTGGTACCCAGCTCCCTGTGGCAAAGATACCATCACAGATATGTGGGGATGCTAACTCTGTGTAAGAACAAATTGCAGTGGTGCAGTCTTGATATTAATTGGGTTCTGTGGCAAATGCAAGGGACTGTGAGATGAGCAGCAGGAGAGGGATTTTCTGGGATATTATGCTGCAACAGCAGAAAACTGGACTTAGTTCTATGGCAACTGCAGAGACACAGTAAGTATTACTGAATTCCTATTTTATCCATTTATCTGGATTAAATGAAGAATGGAAAAACTGATGTTGTGGAGACAGAGGTATGGCTGCATTCTTTTAAGTCTTGTATTTTGGGTACTTATCTTCCAGTACTGTCAACTGGATGGAAATACAGAAAGCCATGAAAAAAAATGTTAGAAAAAGATTTGTGGGTGGGACTTTGCCCTTCTCTGGGATGTCTGCTTGCCAGTTTATGTGACCTAAACCCGGGATAATGTTTGCTCATCTGTTTTATTCACTGTAGTTTAGCTGTAATTATCTACACTTTACACCATATTAATAAATCTACTACAGAATATTATATCAGAATAATTAAGCTTTAATTATATGAGAACTTGCTCAACAACCTCATTAATAAATCTTTGCTCAGATGTGGAGGGACACCGCCAATTTTGGTGTGGATTAGTAAGGTTCTGCTTTAGTAATAATACTGAGTATTCAAATAGGAATTTTAATCTTTAAAGTGCTTCTCAAGCATTTAATAATTAATCCACATAACACTCCCAGGAGATAGGTAAGTAAATATTGCTATCCCTGTTATGCAGATGGGGGAAGCTGGGGTTAGACTATTTAGCTAGACTGGCCTGAATCCACTGGGAGTATAATTGCCAAAGCAATGTTTAGGACTCAGTATTTTTGCATTTAAAAAGTGGGGAAAAGGCATTGCCTTTCTGGAAGCTCAATGTCATTGCCACAAAACTGCAAGTGTCATCTCATATGTCCCTGTTTCTTTCAAGACCGTGTTTTCTATTTCTATACCAAGGGATAAAAGGTGTGCATATCTTTTGAAATAGAAATTTGCTATAAGACAGAAATAACTATATGCTCCCACCTATATGTACACATCCATGTTACTTAATAGAAGGAGGTTCTACTTTTCTGCCACCTGCCACGTATTTATTAAATACTAAAGATGTGTTTGGAAAGCAGGTTTAAATATTCAATTTTGCCCTTGGATAGTTTTTACCCATAGCAATAAAACATTCTAGAACCTTTGGGAGCCCATATTCAAATTGCCTGCTGGTTTTAGACCAATTTTATTAAGCAGTATATAGGTTCATTTAGTTATGTTTTTTTTTCTTTTTACACACCACAGGTTCCTGAAATTAAGTTGGTATTGCTAGAAATAAGAAGGTGGTATTGGAAATGCAGCAGGAATATGAATGAATGTTTGCAGTTCCACCAAGGTGGTCACAGGCAGAAAGGGCACTTTTCCAAAATGACTATTGATTTTTGCACTCACATCAGATAAATGATATATGGGGTAGTGCAAGTTTCAAATAACACTCAACCTCAGCTCTGGAGATTTATAAAATGAGCATTAAAAATAGGATGAACTGGATTATCTGATCAGTACTCTGAATAGATAGAAGTATCTGGCTTCAAAGTATAGATCAAATGCTTTAGCCATATATTAGACAAACGTAAAAGCTTCAGACACTGTAATAGAACTAGAAAAATCAGTTTGTATCAGACTGCAAACTGGAGACTTCTGAAGCATATGATTTTATTAAAAAAAAATTAAAAAAACCAAAACCCACAGTATAAGCTCCCAGTTTTAATCTATTTTTTACAAACATAAATGCAGTGGTCACTATTAAGGACTACCAAACCCATGGTGCAAGGAAGCACAGGCATGTATCACTTGAGCTGGAGGTACCTTTCAAACTACCTGCATCTCTCCTGTGCTGTGTTCAAGTAATCCTGCTGATCATCTTCCAGAAGTGATTATTTATACAAAAGAAAACAATTCCTTTGGGTGAGATGTGGTCTCATAACAGACTGCTCTATGATGCTATGGTAGGGCCTTTCCTAAGGCATACTAGAATGGTCAATTTATCTGTTCTGCTTCATGAAGTTTGACTCCTTGCTCAGTGCTCACTTTGTGACTACATTTTTGTGGCACAGCCACATTTTTGGTGGGGATGAGCCCCATTAAAACGGGCTCTTTAGGAAAATTCTTCCCCTCCAAACTCTTTAATTAAAAACACCTGAAATGGAGAAATTTTATAAAAAGCTTATTTTCATTTGACATGACACTGTGTTTTTTATCAAGCAAATATTTCAGTTTTTGTGTTGACTAGAAATAAAGTTCTTTTGATTCTCTGGATGCATTTTACTGAGAAAAAAATTCTGTTGCAACACTTCCTGTCAAATAAATGAGAACCATTCACATCTGGGTGAGTCTGCAAAACTTTAGCTATATTTATAGAGTATTTACATTTCTACTTATTTCAGGAAAAATACTTATCTCATGTATATGTTTTTCTTTAAGGGGAAAAATAAAGATGATGCCCAGAAAGTTGAGGTTATAAATATGTAGAACTTGTGCTGGAACTACAGTTCATTGAGCTGAACACTGGGACTTGTGACATGGCTTTATTGGCAGCCTGGGTATCTAACCTCTCTGAGCTACGTTTAGTGAAGAACAAAACAGAGGTAAGGTGAGAATACAAGGAATGGTAGGATTAAACATTTCTATATGACGCAGGAACTTTGCAGCTAGGAGGTCTCTGATGGTGACATACACACTTGAAATACAAGGGAACATTTCCAAATAGCCTCTAGATGTGGCCAGCTCTGCAGCAGCGAAGTATATGGATGTGTCTGTGCTCAAAAACAAATTATTTATGGATGCTGACTGGAAATAAGCTCTAACTGGAAACACACCAGTTAGATTACCTGGATCTGCATGCACAAGACTGGTAACTTAAGCCCAGTTTAATGCCTGGTTGCTGGGGGCAGGAATTCTGCGAGCATCACACTGTAGGAGCTGCTTGAATCTCAAAGGCTGACAAAGGAAGACATCCCTGGATTGCTCCCATTCTATTTCCAGTATGTCTACTTCAATGTGTGAGACTGTTCTTATAATTGTAGCAAATGTACTACACTGTGCAAAATCAGCAGCAGACAGAGCTGAATGCAGCTGGAGACTGCTGTGTTTTCTGTGATGGCAGCAATCAATAGGAAAATTGTAAAAATAAGTTTTCCTTTGCTTTCCAGTTATCATATATGGGCCCTGACTCTGTATTACAAATTAGATGTATCTGAACAATCAGTTGGATCTGATTCTATGAAGAAAATTACTAGAAATCAAGAGCAAAGATCTTTGTGTAAATTCAGCATAACCACAGGGTTTAATAAATGAACATTGCCTTACAGCACATTTCAAAATGTGTTCAATTTCACATTTGTTATTTCTTCAAGAAGCTGCACATAAATATTGTTTGAGATCAGCACCTAACTTCTACCTTCATAACTTTAATATTTTTGCAAGCTAAGTGCCATAAAGAAGAAGAAATTATGGCTTAAACTCAAAAGTTCAAGACTTTCTACCTGAAAAGTCATATTCAGAAGATAAAGTTTTGTCATGAGGAAAAGTGGATATATAGCAGACCTTTGCATTAGCAGCAGTGTAACAGGCAAGACTCATTATTTATGATATTAAAATACATTTGTAGAATTCATAGCTGCTTTGATCTCTTAGATAATCAGTTATGAAAGAACAGTTGAATACTGCAGAAACCATTAAGTGAGCTAGCACGTAAGCAAAAGTTGGAAAATACTCTATTAACAGTAGTGAGAAACAAAATGTATTAGAAAGATAATACACATGCAGAGTTTACAAACCGTGTCTTTAGGGTGGCCCAGTAAGTAGAAATATGGGGACCCATGCTTGTCACTTTTCATGCACATGGAGAGACTGGAAGGTACCATTCCTAAAGGAAGGGGAGGAACAGCCTAGGACCAATCATTAGAATTAACAGAACCAGTGACATACAGACATTTTACTATTGTTAGAGCAGAGAATTCTTAGTAAGTTTAGAAAAACTGAGTGAAAAGCTGACATGTAACAGGAAAGAAGTATTTCTGTAAAGCTAAGACATAAGCATGCTCTAAGTCTAAATATTAGTGGATTATTGAAACTACTGTACATATATATTCAGGACATAGATTCACCTGGTCTATGGATATGGAGTGCATCTTGAGGTGCTTCCTGAAGGAGTCATAACAAATCAAAAGCAAAGGGTTTAATGCATTTAAGAACTGTGCCAATTTACTTGTATGAAAAATCCTTGTATTGGTATCAGCTCTGACATTTTTTTGTTGTGTGTTTTTTTGTTGTTGCTTTTTTTTTTCTGGGGTAGTGCTGAGACACAAGATTTCTTTGATGCCCTTCAAAAAATGACTTATTGCTAAATAACTTGTCTCTTTTATCTCTTAAACAGCAATTTGCATACACTGAAATTTAATCTTCCTCCCTTAAACAGCCCAAACCGAATCTAACCTCTAGTTCTGTAAAACCACCTGCATGTAATGAACCCATGGGGTGAGCTGGGTGCACAATTTTGCATTGTGTGAAGGAACAGAGATTCCAAAAATACACCATGCAGCCCCAGGACATGTCTTCTAATAAAGCCAAACAAAGCAGGGGAAGAGAGGGAAAGGGACAATCATTGTGTAGATCCATAAAGCACCAACCATCACCACACGATGCAGATTCCTTGTTCTTCAAACCTCAGTGATTGCAGTTCCCACAGCTCTGAGAATCTGTTAGTATCACAGTGTGACCTAGAATGCTCAGGACCATATCCAGATGTCCAAGACAGGGCAATGGAAAAGTTTTCCAAAATCTCAGTGTAAATGGGCTGGATTCTCTAAAACTTATAGCTTCCTGCAGGAGTTCTTAAGCAACTTAAAACTGAGCGAAACTTAATAGAAACCTTATATCAAACTGAGAGATTATTCTGTAGTCCTAAAAGTAGGAAGGGAAGCAAATCAGTGTGTTCCAGATGTTCTTTACAGGTGAAATTCAGTGGTTTTGCTCCCTTCTTGCCTGGACTACCAGACACAAAGCAATGGGGGCAGGGGTTATGCCTTGCTGGAGGGATGAAGTCCACCTTCAGGTGCTAACTGAAGGTTAGCAGCCTTCAGCCTTCTCCACCTTTACACCTTGTTTGCAGTCATTTGATTATAAGACTCATTGCTTTCAGAAACTTCTAGGAACTTAAATATTTTTCTGTACTGTGAGTAATAAAATCTCCAGTCAGGAAAGGCCAGGAGCAGTAAGCCAGAAAGAAACAAGCTGTTGGGACTGCTGGGACTGAGACTGAAACACCACAGGCTTTCCTAGGGAGCATCCTCTAAAGACATCTAGAGAAAGGACTAGGTGTTCCCACAAGAAACTGTAGTTTTCTGGGGCTGATCAATCTTTTGCTTCTTGTAGAACTCACAGCTGGGTAGAGACACTGATTTGTCAGCTTTACTTCCTCTTGAACATTACTATTTTTGGATTTTGTGAAGAGTTTTCCCCGCATTTTGCCTTTAAGAACGATACTTCATCCCAGCGTTTGGCTATGCAAAGTACACATCCTTCTCATGATGTTTCTATAGCTATGGCTAAGGCCTGAAATACATAAGCATCTGTAATGAGGCTCCCACAGAGTGAACAGGGAGATTTTTAGAACAGCTGCACACCCAGTAGCTCCTGCTGAAGTCAGTAACCCCTTAGGTAGGAGCACACATGGGAAATTAGGCAGCCTCTGCAAGAAATGTCTTGATCCGTCACTTTATTCAAATTGTTTTTAATGCTGGTGGGAGAAGTGCTCAGTTCTGCAGTGATGATTCTGGGTTTTGTGTCCAGTGACATGAATGAAACCTCACACTCTGCAGCCAGACTTCCCAGGCATTAAGTGCTTTTTGGGATCAGGGTTCCCAGCAGTACTTCTAGTCTTTCTTTCACATTAATATGATTTCTTACTATGACTTGTTTCTCTGGAGAACTCAGCTGGCAGAATATTTCCTATGAAACATGATGCTGATGTTCTTTGGGTTTGAATGAGCTGTGATAATTCACCTCCTGTGGAAGCACAGTTCCTCTGGCTATCCTTATTCTCAGCAAACACGTTCTGAGCTGCTGGGTGATAAAACACCAGTTTTCAACTCTTCTTTGGTTGCACCCTGCTGTGAAGCCAGCTATAGTTTTGAAGCATTAATCATATCTGAACTCCTTTGCTTACATTCTGATGGTAGCGTGCCTGCTACAAGGGGATTTCTGCCTCTGAAATGGTCTGGGACCTTTAGCATTTGTTTTCAAGTAAAATCAACAGCTGGAATGGAGGGAAATGATGCATTTGCAGCACTCTTTATTTCTTACCCTGGGTTTGAACAGTGCTTCAGCTCAGCCAGAATTTTCCAAGATTGGAAATGGACAGATTTCCAGGCAGTACAAACTGACATAATTCATTCAGGAGATTTTCACCCTCGCAGCAGCTAGTTCTTTGTTTCATCATTAAGTGCTTTCTTCTTTTCAGTAGACATTCTTTTCTTTCACAAATCACTTTCTTATTATTGATGAATTTTCCTTAACACTGCTTGTACTGATGTCAATCACATCATCATTCAAACACTGACATATCTTGCACTTAAGTACATACCACCATATTTTATACTAACAGAAACATTGCACTGGAGTTTAAAACACAAGGAAAATCAAGAAGCTGAAGACTGAAGACAGTCTCCATAATGGGATAGTCTTGGCTGGCTGGTAGCTCTAGATAAGTTTTCTCCTTTTTAGTGCTATGAATCTGAGTTGTTGGAAAGGTCTTTAATCACAGCATTACTAAACCTGACTTGGGAAGTCCCTGACCATTTTGCCTGTGAGGGACTGAGAGAGAATATCCAGGAGAGGACTCTGCTACACTTGTGCTATTGTTATATTTATCCCTAGGCTTCTGCTGCACAGCACCATTTTAGTCCCAATACCAGCTCTGTCCTCTAGCCTTGCATTTTTATACTCAGCTAAGTCTAATTTCCCAGTGATGCTCTCCACAGCTGGACCTTGATGAGTATAAGAAATATTTTTGACATGTACTTGCTTAAAAAACTCTGATTATTTAAGCAGAAAGAGCTCCAATTAGTTTTGTCTAACAAATGTCCAACAGTCTCAGCTGTGAAATTCTGGTTGAAGGAAGAGGGAGCTACTAAATATTGACTAGTTTATCTGCTGTCTTCAGGACCACTTTGTCCTCAACCCCACTGTCACAATCTTCTCTGCATTCAGTTTACATTATTTGGAAAAGATGTTTCTGGGGGTTTCTGACATATGTTTTTCGCAGCATGATGACTTGACCTTGAGATCTCACCTGCTTGAGATGTGGCCTCCCATTTTAATCGGTTTTGTTTGTTAAGTTCTGTTTTTAACTTCCTAGGCAGGCTGCTGTTGGAACTTAGGTGCACCTGCTGCTTGTTCTTA
This sequence comes from Cinclus cinclus, assembly GCF_963662255.1. Taxonomy (NCBI): domain Eukaryota; kingdom Metazoa; phylum Chordata; class Aves; order Passeriformes; family Cinclidae; genus Cinclus; species Cinclus cinclus. Next base: position 10,444,938 of record NC_085049.1, read on the forward strand.
GACTACTTCTTACACCTTTGGGAAATGATCTAGGGAAGACTTTAATTATTTCAGTTAATTTTAACAGGCATCTTATTTTGCTTCCATTCTGCCTCCAGACTGGATACAATTCTAACACTTCCCTGCCTGCATAAAGCACAGATTAAGAACTGCAGATGTTTTCCTTTGCTGTGATGCTTTCTGCAGGTTGTGTGTACACTATGAAGTAACTCCTGAACACTTTTACTCCTTTTTCAGTGCAGTAGGAAAAAGGGACTTTCAAGCACAGACACTTAGTTCTCCTGTATAGAGCTGTATGCTGGAGATGCATCTTAGAAAATGGTCTGATTAAACAGCACTTCTTAGCAGCAACTTTTATTTCTCAGTAATCTGCATTTTTAAACAACTAATGCTAAGTATTCCAAATGCCTTCCCAAATGGTGAACTTGGCTTTAAACAACACTGTGAAGTCACCTTGCTGCTTTCTGTTAGCACTAAAAACTCTGTCTGGATTTCTAGTGGTTTATATCTATTTTCTACTCATCCTCTTCTGTGGAAGGGAAGACTTGTGAACATTTTGGAAGATTTGTTTTCCTAAATCAATGATAATTACACTGAAGATTTTTTGTTGTTTGCAGTTATTATTATTATATTTTATTTTTATTTTACTGGGATAATGTACAACTTTATAAGATTATATAAAGGAAATCTATTTTAGATTTAAGTGCCATTTGGAACTGGGACCTTAAGAAATTAAGATTTGGAATGGGTTTGAACTGCTACTGATTCTTTGCTCATCATAGCCTCCTGGACCTATCTTAGATTAAATTGTTTTCTGAGAAGCCAGAGAATTGCTGGTATATAGTTCTGCTATTTGAGAAGGATTACTACCACTATATCAGTCCTGGATATTTGTTTGTTCTTTCATTAAAAGTGATGCACCGCTCCCCATAAAACAGTTTTTGAGGTGACCTGAATTTCTGTTGGAGTTCTCTCTGAAAGGATGGCACACTAGTTAAAATTGATATTAAATGTCTTAGTATCATTTTATCAGAGCCCCTGGAAGCCATTTTGGCTTTGTTTCTAGTCACTGAAAGTATAAATCTCTAACTTTATTACCAGATGAGTGGGCTATGGCCCATCTTTTCTGCCTTTATTCAGGAGCTCTTGAAGGTTGTAAAAATGCAGCCTACACTGTCCTGAGTATTGGTTTAGCCATAGAATTAGCTCTAATTTGGAGAAGAAAATAGTGCAATTACCATGTGTATTGACAGCTGGGAAAGAACACTTTCGGTGCAGCTGGGTTTAACAGAGGTATTGAATTTATGTTGGCAACAAAGGCTCACCTGAACCTATAGTTAAGCCAAAGTATTTGAATTTTTATGTGACTCTAATTTCTGATTGTAATGGGAAAACATTCTGGAACTTCAAAAGTAAAAGTAAAAAAGTTTAATAGAATTTTGGACCTCCTAGCATAAAGAAGTCAAGGACTTTTCATTAAAAAAATAGCCCTTTTCCTGAGGGGTTTAAAGTCCACAAGTGCACTTCATAGAACTTATGTAAATATATGAAATTGTTACACAATACTATACAGTAAGCCCTGATTTCAGTTTAAAAAACCCCTCATTGTCTTTGAAATTACCTTTGGATAATTTATTTTCACTTTTTTGTGATTTCAGTTATGAAATAAGGTTTCTATATTGTCTAAATGAATCACACTTCTTGAAACACTTAGAAAGTCCCAGAAGCCCCTCTGAAAGAAAACAGAAGAAGAACGGATCCTGTTTTCTCACCACAATGAACAAAATCTCATGTTTTAAATTCAGAACTGGCTTCTAATTGATCATCCATGTATTTTTTTAGGGAGAATACAATGGGTGAAATTGTCAAAGAAAAGAGTACACTCTTGGTAATGCTTAGAGTTTCAACCTGAGCCACTCAATTGCATGGCAATAAGATCATCTGCTGTGACTCAAAATGTGCAGAGAAGTACCAATAAAGAAGGAATTCCAATAAAGGACGAAAAGGAGAGTTTATGGGCAAATCAGCAACTCCCAGCACGCTCAGAGATGTCCCCTAGGAGGTTCATAGTGCTTCCTCCAATGCACATCTTAAAAGCCACTGCCTGTGTTGGGAGGGCAGCAGATGACAGTGATGTACACACATGTGAGTTAGTCCACCTCTGCTCAGGCAAGCACTTGAGCCAATACTTAACGTGCTCCAGGAAATTACAATATGTAAATATCTGCAACTGCTACTTAATTCAAAAGCAATATAATGAATTTATATAGAGTCATGCACATATAAAAATGTAAAGATGAAAACCCACCATATTCTGGCACCTGGCCTGTTCCACGTTTCAACAACAGCCGCACTCTCCTGCCACCAGACTTGATTAGCTCTATTGCTCTGGCATGTGTCATGTCCCTTGTGCTTTCTCCATTGATTTCAATTATTTGATCTCCTACCTGTCAGGTAAGAAGAATATTGAGTCAGACAGAATTGCAGTAAAGTGAGTGTTTCAGGAAGAGACATATTCAATGGATCACAGGTTACTTGAATGACAGACAGACACATCAAGGTAAATTTGTTCTTGTCTATCTGAGGAATATTACTGGCAGATCAAATAACCTCCAAAGTGGATTCTGAATATGGTGTATCAAATGCTGCTTGTCTTCTGCTGAAATCAGTGTAATGCCTTTGTAACTTGCTCACATCTTCTGCATGTGAGAGGCTTTGTTGAATTGCTTGGTATGGTGGAATCTCTGGAACATTATCTGTGCTGCTCTGCAACATGCAGTGTTGTGTGAGCCTTTGTCGCAGTTTTGGTAGACAAAAGAGAGGTTCAAAGCACAAATATAAACTTCCATCATTTGAATTTCCAAACCTTGGTAGTAAAGTTTCACACCAAATTAAGAGTCATTATGGAGCACACTATTAAACAAAGAAAGGTTAGTGCTATGACACAGGACGAGCAGCTTTGCTGGAGTTCAAAGAGCATGCTTTGAACTATTTACCACAGGAGCTTTTTGCTGGGAGTAAGCACAGCCTGTGGCTGAACTGTCTAGTTAGAGCAGCTGACTCCAGGGTTCTGATTATGGATTTCTGCCACTCATCTCCTGGCTAGCTTTCCAGTCAGAGTTGGCTTCATTATTATTTTTTCTGCTCTATTTCTGCAGCAGTTAAACATGGCACTGATGTATGCATATCCCATGCACCCCAATCTCCCTGACTTTGCCTCCAGCCTGCATGTTTTGGTTTTGGCTGGCTTTCCATGCTGGAAACCTTCTTCTTCAGTAGGGGAGTGGGAGCTTTCTGCTGTGCTGAGAGCACATGCAGGGACCAGCACCGTCCAGCTTGTTGGGATATCCCTTTGTGAGAGCCTTGAGGAAGAAACACAGTGAGGTGACACGGGAGCCTCATGTTAGCAGCACCACAGTCTTTGGAATTCTGTCCTGAAAAAGCCTCCCAGCCCCCTTGGAAGGGCAACCTTAGTGAAACCCAGAAGGACAGATGATCTCCTGGCGCTGGTAGAGGTGTAGGTCCATGTGATGGGCAGCCAAAAGTAGGGTGGGAGGGTCTCAGTTGCATGGGTCAGTACACTCATCTGTCATTGCCAGAGGAGCACATCCACTCATCAGGATCTTACCTGCCTCAGTGTGCACCTAGAGCTGCACAGTGCATTATCACCACACTAAAACAACAATGCCTACACATCCTAGAGAGGAGATTATACAGTCTTCAAGGTGATGCACACTTTCTTTCCCTCTTACAAGACTATCTTAACAAAGCCAACTCTTAGCTGGCCTTGGACATTGAAATATCTTCTATTTTGTATGTTTTCTTTGCTACAATTGTGCTTCTGTCAGCTAAAAGTGTAATCTTTCAGAGGCTTTCCTTCTTTCCTGAGTTTGAAATATAGTATTTACCAAATAAATGTGCACAATGTGAAAAGTCAACACAACTCCCAGCATCAAAGAAAACTGAAAAGGATGTCAAGAAGTTATGTAGTCCTTACTTTTGCTCAGAGACAGAAAGAATGCTAGTAGAAGTACTACAGCAGTGTTTCTCAATAGGAATCCATAGAATTCATGCTTTCTCAATAGGAGCTGCATGCCCCCAGGATCCTCTTTGCAATCTATGCTGGTACTTTGTGTGACTAAAAAGCCATTGATCCAAATAGAACCTATTAGCCTTGCTATTACACTTTGTAAATGCTGCAGGATTAACAGTGGGGGAAAAATTCAGAATTATCTTGTGCAGGATTACTTTTGCAGTGCAAATGTCTTCCTCAGCAGACGTTCTCTCCTATAAAGAATGCATTTGGTTTTACCATGCAGTGAAAACTTTAAAATATTTCTGATGGACTTCAGGCCACGCTGACACACAACACAGGTGCTCTCAGGATCATTCTGAGATCTCCCCCAGGTCTGGCCATGCAGGGCTCTCTGCACCCCCCTGCATTTTGGAGAATGCAGTGGATGCACACGCTTGGAGCAAAAAGAGAAAATCAGTGTTACTACTCCTGTAACACAGACAGAAGACAGATTTGTAGCATCACCACGAGGATATTAGTCAGGCCAAAGACAGAAAAAATTCAATGAGTTTGGGAAAACTGTTTCTAAATGTTATGAAACAATTAAAACCCATAGAAATCCTGTAAAAGTAAAGTCAGGTTTTCAGAAGGCTTGAGGGCAGCTTTCTTTTGTGCTACATTGCCTGGGTAGCCCATATTTTGCAGAAGGTATTTAAAATGTTCTTGATAGCATATCTTGAGAGAAGTGTCAGATTAGATCAAATAAAAGAGGTGTTTTAGCACTCTGTAGTCACCCTAAGACATACTCCTTGATGAATAGCTTTTAAAATGAGTACTGAAAGCTGTGTAGAGAATGTACAGTCCTTTAAATAAAATCCTCTGCACTCCAGAGCAGAAGGACAGAAATATTTTAATACAGTTTAATATGTACAAAGGTTAAGTTAATGTCACATTTTTTCCTTGCTGTTTGCCTTCCTTCTGTTTTCACTGGTCACTATACAGGAACAATCTTGTATTAATGTAACCTTTGCTTATTGCTATGAATTCAATTTTTTTTTTTCTCTGTAGGCAGCACATAGCTCATTTGGTATTTTCTTTCAGTATAAAATATTGTAGTTGATTTGATATTTCCTTTACTTATAAAATATTCTGTGCAAATAACTTGAGAAAGCTTAAAAAAAAGAGGCCAGAATCTTGGTTATGTGACTGAAGGACGGGAGAGAAACAAGTTGGCAAAAATTAGGTGCTCTGAAATCTACATCAGAAAGGGTGAGACCAGAGGTATAATGAATAGTTGCAGGAGCAGTGGGTTAATTGTGTTCCTTTCTTTTGTGTCTTGTGGCTGGCTGATGTACAGTTGAATTATACTGCCTTTGCAGCACAAGCCTAGCTCTGATTAGATGAGAAAACAAGAAAGAAAAGTTGTCAACGCTCTTACTTTGAGCATAGCTTCAATTAGACTTTACACTCATATCTGGAAATTCATACAAAAGAGAAAACCTTGGCTGAGAAGTGGCTCCCCATGTGTCAGTAAGGTACAATTCTTGTTTTCTTCCTGCAGTTAAACCTTGATAACATTCCCTTCCTTTCCCTCCAGATTTTCTTATGGCTGATATTGGAGTAAGCCCTGCTGCATATTTTCTCTTTGTCCAGGCATCCAAATATGCTTTCTCCCTCAATCTTTCTTTAGTGGAATCAATATTTAGATTTGTGGAGCTTTTTCTGTCTTTTCTAAATACAGTGATTTTTTTAAGAGGATCTTAGATATACCCATGTACTGAAGATACACCAAGGTGAGGCCAGAGGTAATTTCAAGCATAAAATCAGTGTCTGTTACATGGGATCCTCATTTCTCATTTTTGGGATCAAACGTTGATTGCTGCAGTTTATACCACACAACATTTCTCTACACTTCTCTTCTGGATGCTTCCATGTCTGTTCACAGTGTCCAATCTGGAGACATTATGAAGGTGGGGGGTAGGTAGAACAGATCACAATGATAACATTCTTTCCACATTTACTAATAATGTTCACAGAATGAATTATTTGCCTTTTTGTAACATATCAGATTTGCAACCCATGGTCAGTTTGGATTCTAAGCAGTTATCTCACATTTTACATTGTGCATTTGATTTCTCTGCCCTAAACTGAGCACTGTGAACCTCGGTGAATTTTATCAGATTGACAGCTTTGGTCCAAAATTTTTATTTTGAAACAGTCTGTTTCTCAAAGTCTTTTTAAACTCCCTTTGAATAGTGATATACTGGCATCAGCAAATTTTATTTTATTATTTATCAGTAGGTCTCCAATTATTAATGGAATATTGAACTGAGTTGGTTTCATCCCAGATGCCTCAGAACCACACTTGTAATTACTATTGAGGAGCAAATCATTCAGAGCAGCCTTTGAGGGGAGTTATTGTCAGTAACCATGTTAAAAGAGATTCCACCTAGAGCCTTTTTCCTCAACCTTTTATGTGAATTTCATAGAAGGTAGTGTTGAAAGATGAAAGGAAGATTGTACATCCTCCTCCCCCTTTTTCCACATTGAAATAAGAATGAAAATCAGACATAAGAAAGGAAAATTAAACTGGTGTGACAAGATTTTCTTTCCACAATTCATATGTCAGTGAACTTTCTTGACTTTTTGATAACTTGTCACAGATTATTTCCGACTACAAAAGTTAAAGGAAATTTTCTTTATTTGATTTTAAAAATAGGGTAAATGATTTGCTTTCTCTAGTTTAACTTTCTTGTCCTCCATGAATTCTTAGACATAATTATTAATAGTTTATATTTACTTACCTTAGTCATTGAGCATAGATGAACATCATCAAGTTCTGAATCTGAAACCTGAATCTGTTCATGCTTTAAGCAGTTTTCTCCTTATTCTGATTTATACTAAGTTCTCTTTGTTTATGTTTCTTCTGAACATCTCAATGGAGACCGATACAAAGAAAACACTGAATATTTCAGCCATCTCCACATTCTCATCAGGCAGTAAACCTCTTCTTCATGTTTCTTTAAACATGTGAAACAGAAGGAGCTACCCTTTCCCAGACCCAACAGGCAAGCCCTGCATGTGGGACACTCCCCAAAATGGAATCAGCTCTGTCTTTTAATCCTTTCTGGCACTCTTCTGGAAAGAATATAAAGCAGGAGTGATCTACCTCTATGTCCTCCAGATGTTCTCAGCAGCTTAAGAGTGAAGTGTGTTGACAAGACAGCCTGGGAAGCTTGCCTGGCTGCTGCCTGAGCTGGATTTATTCTGAAGAAACGTGATCTTTGCAGCTATGAATCTGGAAATTTTATACACATTGATTTGGCACTGTGTTTCTTCCTTCCTGAAGAATATGACCATTGCTGAATTTCCATGCTGCTTGGGATAGATACCTATGCAAACCCACTGGTTCTCCTCCTAACCCAATGCCACTTGGTAAGCAGGACGGTCCTCTATTGTATTCTTACAATGTGCAAGCACAAAGAAAACACTGAATGCTTCACCCCCTTAATGTTTTGAAATTTGAATATTAATGATAAAAATGTAATTGTGAAAGTAGTTTGTGTGTATGGAAAGTGTTTCTTTAAAAAATCTGTTTCAGTTCAAGTTAATTCAGACGCTTCATCCATGTGTAAGAACAACTGAACTATAAAATTGGGCAACATGTTTTCTGGCAATAATGAGAAGATAATATTCCGAAGGAATGTTTAAGTGACATCACTACTGATAGGTTAATTAGAAAGAAAATTGTAAAGCTTCTCCAAATCATTAGAATAAAGTGCCTCAAGTACATGTGGGTTTATCTGCAGAGCCTTTGTACTTGCCATATTTTAAAGCAATTATTACTGGTCTTGTTAAAAATGCCGACTATACACACAAACAGAAACAGAGTGAACCAGAAGGGAAACACATATAGTTTGAATGTAGTAAAGAGGTTTTTCCTTGCTTGAATGTGCTTTAAAACTATGGATGAGAGCCTTGTGTGTGTTGCCTCCATTGGCGTGTAAGGAACAGTCTCTAAGCAGGTGTATGGTTCCCAGTTGCATGAAATTAAATTAATTGTGTATGCACATTTTCAGTCTGTGTTAAATCTAATGATAAAAGCAGCCTCAGATGATTTGTGTGGAGGGCATTGCTATCTGACATTTTATTAATGCATTTTATAATTACACCTCAGGAAATAGACTAATCACATTTAATTATTTTTTATATGGGCATTCTATTTTTACAACTGAAACACTTTGACATGCTACTTGTTGTGGTTGTTATTGGCAACTGGTCCAAAAAGCTGAAAAATTGTCTATGCTTGGAGACCAAAAGGCAACTCCAGAGTATCTATTTTGGTGAATTTTCAAGTACTGAAAAGCTCTAGTATAATAGCCTGGAGTTAGGCACAGGCTGGATGTGTGCTGTGCAAATTTCCTCACAGCAGAGAATCTGTGCTGCCTGGAAATCCCAGGTGTAATACACAGCCTGAGCAAAGCTATGGGGTTTTGGTAGTCTTGGACTCCCTCCAGTGCATTTTATGTATGTGAGCCTGGATGTCTCAGCAGGAGACATGGTATTTCTCTTAGGGGAAATCACAATTATGTGTCTTGTGCTACTTTTACACCAATCACATAGAAGTTTGGAGTGAAAAAGTATTTTTTTTCTGTGGCCAAGCATCTATTTAAGCAGCTGCGGCTTCTCAGCCCTAGAAATGCCAGGCCCTTTGTTCCCACAGGGAGATGCTCTTGACTCCTGGCCAAAAGAAGGGGGAAAGAGGGGATACAGGACATGGTGCAGAGCAAAAAAAGGCCCTCACACCACTCCTCAGCAGGAGCTCTAGCTTTTTTCTTTTCCCTTTTTCACCTTTTCCTGAGAGAGAGAGAAACAGTAGTGCTATTTGAGAAAGAGAGCTTGCAAAGAGGTAAATGTGCATGCCTGATTGTCTGCAAAGAATGGGAAGTGCAAGAAGGAAAAATGGAGTTTTCAGGGCTGAAAAGACAGCAAAGTGGATTTCTGGTGCTACAGTACACTTGATGCCTTTCACAACATTGCTGCAAAATAATCCATGTACATGTGAAATAAAGCTGACAAAGATAAAAGGAAAATGCATTGTCCTACTGTATTTGATACACTATTACTTTTTTAAAGCAGAGGTGGGATAACTCATCGTAGCATATGTAATATTAATAACATGTACTTCACCATTACAATCAGGGATGGGAACCAATAGAGACTATGAAAAGGAAGAAGAAAATTTTCTGCTATCTTCATGGTCTCAGGCAGTTCTAAACAGACAAAAGCAAAGCAAATTCAAGATCTGACAAGTTGATTTTATAGATCCTCCAGAGAAACCTGAGCATGGAGACTCCATCCAAAGCTGCATCCACGCAGCAAAAGAGAATAGAACATAAACTCCGACAAGATAAAGGTGAAACCACAAAAAGATTTTGAGGAGGAAAAATGCTGAAATGTAAGATCTAAGAACATATTTTCAAGCCTAGGAGGCGTGGAGTCTGTCAGATCTCAAAAGATAGTTTGGGGACAAGGTAGAAAAGACTGCAGAAAACAGATTAATTCTTTGCACCTATGTTCACTGAAGTGGAGGGCAGCAAAACTCCTGCAGAGGGTCTGCTCACTGCAGGGTTGAGTGAGGAACTGACTCCAGCAGCAGGGTCAGTGGCAAAGACTTTATAATAGTCTGTTGAAATGGATAGTGAGAAACCACCAGAAGCAGATGACTTTTACCCTCAGTTCTAAAGGAATTTGGATATGAAGCTGTTCAGCTAGCAGCTATAGGATATAATCTACTGATTAAATCAGTAAATTGCTGAATTTCAAAGGAATGGGAAGTGGCAAATGTGACACCAGTCTTTAAGAATGGTCTTGGAAAGTAACCAAGCAAGTCTCATGTTCAATTGAGCAGATGGAAGGAAGCAATAAGGATGGTGAGGCTTAGCTGGCACACAGATAATGATGACATAGTGGGAAAGGGTCAGCATGGCTATTGTAGAGGGAAGCCATTCCTCACAGATCTATTGCAGGTCACCGGAGCTCTCAATGACTATACAGATTAATGTGATCTGGTTAGTATACTGACATTTTCAGAAGGCTTCTAATAGTAAAGTCTTCAATAGAGGCTCTGCTGTGGGATGAAAAAGAATAGGGACTTCTAGGCAGGAGATTAAATTCTAGGGAAAAAATGCTTTAAATAAGTGGTCAATTTTCCCGATCAAAAGACTTTACCACAGTGATTATTCTGCTCAGCATACTTGCAAATGGTGTGGGGAAGAAGTGATAGGATTTGCAGACAGCACATTACCATGCAGTATTGTCGTATCTAAACTTAAAAGCTCTAAAGAAAGATGGCACAATCCTGTGTGCTAAAGAAGCATGTGAAATCCAGTGGTGCTGAGTGCTAAGCACCAAGCATAGTACATGTGGAAAACTACCTACTCCATCACTCTAAATCAGCCATCACCCCTGAAGAGACAGATGTCACAGTCCTTGTGCTTAACTCACTAAGCTGAAAATGTCAGCACAGCCAAAAACCCAAACTGTTAGGGGGATATACCTGTTATACAGGGATAATTGTTAGGGGGAAATACCAGCTGTTAGGGGGAAAGTGCAGAATAAAGGAGAAGCCATGGCTGAGTCATTTAGGAGCACAAATACCCTGAAAACTGCAAATTGTTCTGGTGCTTCCACCTCCAAATGAATGTGATACATTGAGAAATGGTTTGGAGGAGGCCACTGAGGATGGTCAGGGGCAAAGAGCAGCTCCCTTTTGATTCAAGATGAAATAGACTGGTAGGGTTCAGTGGGAAAAAAGTGGATATGATATAGATCAATAGAATAAAGAATGAAACAAAGAATGATGAAGTAAGGTTATTATATCGTAACTACAAACAAAAAAGGAGTTTTTTCCAAACAATGCAGGCACTTAGACTTGGCATCCATTGACACATTATATCTGGAATGTCAAAAGCATAAGTACATTCAAACAAATGGTTAAAAATAGTCCTAACACTGAGTCTTAGAATAGAAAAATCTATAAACTTATCACTGTCAGGGTCTTGGATGTTATAGCACTTAAGAATAATTTCATACTTGTCCTACATTCCTTTTCTAAGCATCCTTTACTTGTCCTTGTTGGAATGAGGATACCAGGCTGGTGGGCCATAGCAATGGGCCTCATATCTATCATTTTACCTTCAGAGATGACCTCTCCCAGTTTCCACTTGAGAGATTTGGGAAAACACAGAAGAGAAGTCAATGCCTATGTCTCTTCTGTTGCTGGACAAATGTTTTGGTTAAAAGAGCAGCATCATGTGTTGTGCCAATTTTTTCCTAACATGTGATTATTAGTTTTTAAGTTAGGATTAATTAACTTTTTAGACCTGAAAACCTTCATAAATATTCCATAAACCCCAGATTTAAATATGATGCCTGCCTGCCAACTATTTTAGTCTTAAAATTTAATATTAAACTATTATTATCAAGATTATTAACTTGTTTCTTTTTTTCACAGCTGGCTTGAAAGATTTTGCTACTAGGCATGGAGTTAGAAGGATGCTTTGAATGTGCCAAACTGGATACATTTTTGTAAGAAGGATGTTAATTAAATTTGTGAGAAAAATACTCCTTCTCCCTACCTTTCTGCAAACAACTTCTAAAAAAACATACGCAGATTTTTTGCGAAATGCTGAATAACAGTTCACCTACAGTTAATTTGCTCTGGATTTATTAAGCTTTTATACTGTCAAAATACATTCAGTATCCCTGAGGGCCTCAGTTTGCATTTCTTTGTTGTGCAGACAGTAGAATGTTGATCAGTTTTATGTCTGTATGTCAATATATTCTTCCTTGAGTTCTGCCAATTACACTAACCCAGCATTGAGCTTCTCTTGCCACAGGCTGGCATCCAGCTCATATGTTTGGGTATCCCAGTTGAATTCTCTGAGTTCAGATCAATCACACCTAGCCTCACTACAAGTGAGGTTGGACAGTGATGTATGTAGTAGGGAATTGGAGTGTGAGTTAGATTACCCCAAAGGGACATGCAATTCGGTGAGAAAGCATAGCTAACGTCTTCCTGTTCAGATGGATCACAAATCACAGAATAAATGGATGGGACTAAGAATATCTTTGTCTTTTAGTTCCATTGCAATGACAGCGTTGACATTCACTGAATGCTTATTATGAAGGTAAGATTTATATTACTGCATAAAGTAAGCCAGGTATGCTGCAGGTTTTAAGAGTAAGTGCTACTTACATAGAAAAGATGGGCTGCTTAACTGGCATGAATCACTCTGTGGGCATTTGTCTTCCAGATGTGGGCACAAACCTCAGTCAAGCTGCTGCTAGTGGAATGCTGTATGCTCCTGGAGTGTACTTCTGCCCCTGATGTGTGGGATTATTCCAAATATTAGTGAGTTTTCAGTGGGGCTTCTGACAGCCTTCTCAAACCCTTACTCATGCCAAGGGTTCAGCAGATGAATCCATACTGTGCCAGCACACCAGGGGAAGAAGACCTTTCTGGCTCTTAGGACCTATCACTGCTCCTCCTACCTTTGTGTTTGCTGGGATTAGAGTAAACTTGCAAAGAGCCTTCCCAGCAGCAATATCCACTTTCCTCCAATATTCTGAACATCAGACTTCACTGCTTCTTAGGACCTGGAGAACCTGAGGATTTTTATGAGTCACTCAGCAGTATGTCAGTCTTGGGCTTTCTTTTAAATCTAAAATAGGATTTCAAAATATGCTATATCAGAAATTAAAGATTAAGATGGTAAATACTTAATTCATCTTTTGGGTACTGGGATTGCCTTAAATATTTGTAAAAACTCATGACTGATCAAGCTGTTCCTGCATTCTTCCAATTTCCTTGCTGCAGCTGTCTTGATTGGATAAAAAAAGTCTGTATCTGTACCTGTATCTGTATCTGTATCTGTATCTGTATCTGTATCTGTATCTGTATCTGTATCTGTACTCTTTACTGTATAACAACTGTTGCTCTCTATTTTTAATGCCTTTTGTTCTAATCACCCTCAAGCTGAGCTGAGCTACTTCTTGCTAACTGTACTTACTGATTGCAGCCTTAGGTGTTTTCCACTACAGACTGTAGGAAATCATCCTTTAATGTGGGGCCAATCACTGATGGAGCATCCCAAATAGCTGCTCTGTCCTTCATTAACAAGAAATCTTGGAGAGGCATTACACAAGTGAGGAGTCAGTGCAGACTGTGGGGTCTGCATGGCAAAGTGCTTTCAAGGATTTCAATTTACTGTAGAGTTGTAAATTGTTCATGCTTCCTTTTAAGATTTGATTTGATTTGATTTGATTTGATTTGATTTGATGGTCACTGACAGAAAACAGTCAGTCCTGTTGATGATCAGTGATTTTTCATATTTACCCAGCTGAGATAACCCTGCTAAGACTTTGTTCTGGACAGACTGAAGAAATACAACAGTAGTATATGGAGATCAGAATCACAAATGTTAGAAGGTTCCTATGTATGAAACTACAGGAACTGCATGTGGCTTGTTGTTTGGTTGTGCAATAGGAATCCAAGAAAACGGCACGTGGTAGTTCAGGCATTTCTGTTGGATTTTGTCATCTTTGAGATGCAAGAAAAATAATTTAAAAAAATAATAAGGATATTTTGCACATATCAATGTGGACTTAAAAAAAGTGTCTATGGAAGCTGTATTATGTCCAAGCCTCAGAAAGGGAATGATTCCTTATTTGGTGGAAACAGATGACTGATCTACTAAGAGCCTAAAAATCAAGGGCTGCAAAAAAGGGATACAGTGATTAAGTGACTAGATGAACACCTAGCTAAATGTGTGAAACACCTAGCAATAAAGAAACGTGAAATAGAAAAAAAAAAACATGATGAAACAAGAGGGAGACTTCTGTTTTACATGACATGAAAGACTTTCCAAACAATGTAGTGTCCTAATTAACTCATCTCTGACCATCCATTCACTGAACTCAGAACAACTTAAGTGATTTCACGGTGCCCTGACTTGAGATGTTTGGAAATGTCATATTCCAGGGAGACAGGTTTATGTTACCTTGTTAAACTCCACAGTTGCACAGCACTTAGAAAGCCCAGATGGCTACATGCCACCTGCTCCTTTGAGAAGCCTGAAGAGTCTTAATGGAAACAAACTTATTCTGTGGCACACAATTAGCAATAGACAACTATTACATGCCACCCTACTGTTCAGAAACCTGGACGACAGACTTTTCAGAGGGGACTTAAAGTTTTCTTCCATGGCTCAAGAGAGGGCTTTAATATCAGATTATGAGTTTGATAGGAGCCGTGTAACACTTTTGCAAATACGATTTAAGACACATACAAAGAGGAAAATGTCATTTTTGAATATTGCTGAATACATGCTCATACATGGGTTTTGACAGCAGTTTTAAATATAGCATTTGCATACTCTGTGATTTGAAGCCTTAGTTCTGTTTCCTTCCAAATAAGAGACAGACTCTCTCTTTCTGCCTGCTTTTTTTGACCCTTGGCTCTTGAATACCCAATGCTCTCCTTTTGCTAGGAATAATTTTTGGTGTGGGTGGATGAAGGTTTCTGAATAATCACAAATAAGATTTTGTGTGAACTTTATTATTATGGGAAATTATTAAATACACAAACTGCTGTTTGCAGAATGCCATGAACCTGACAGAATAGATTGGTTACTGGTGTGAACATCACTGCACTGCTCACTCGGCAAGCTGGAGCAACCAAGCAAGGCCACACAAAATCTTATGCAACAGCACAGAAGCTCATAATTAGCACTATAGGAGCCTCCTGTCCATTGTGCCTGGACAATCTCCAGCTGTGTATGACTGAAACAAAAAGAGGAATGAAAACAACAGAAATGCAACAAACAGGAAAAAAGACTGAGGAGTCAAAGCAGAACTGCAGAGCATGAAAGATATAGAATTCTGCTGTGCCTGGATTTCAGATGTCTGTCCTGCCAAAATAGAACAGAAATATACAATAAAATGAGAAAAATAATGTAGCATAAGGAGATATGAGGAAGCTGGAGATAGGGCTAAATGGTACATGAGGACTGAGAAAAATGAGTTGACAAGACAATGAAACTAGAGATGTCAGAGATGAAATGTATGGCTTTTGTGGAAGATGTGAAAAAAGGACACAGCTCACAAAGTGACAAAATGACAGAGATGTACCCTGTCTATAAAAACGCACATTTCACCCTCATTCTTCAAGAATTTCACGTTATTCTGTACCTTTTCAGCCCTCAGCCACAGGCTCTTTGTTTGAGACTGGTTTCAATAAACATGCTGGCTGCTGGAGATATCATTCAAGGCAATAAGAGATCTGTTGATCATATCTCATGTCTAGCAAACACTATGACCATGTTTAACAATCCCCCTGAGAGCAGTAAGGAACTTATCCCTTCCTTCCAAGACAGGAAGGGATACAGATCTGCAACCACAGCTCTGCCAATCATTGTCCTCAGTATGAGGCAAGCTAAAATGTAAGTTAGCATGAGCCTTATCTAAACAGACCTGTGAAATTGTTTCTGGTAGTGTCTGAATCTTCAGAGGCTGTGGGGACTGTGCTCCACATTGTCTGTGTTATGTCCCTTGTCTCTGGTGACATATTCAACTCAATATGACTGTCACTGACAGTGTGTGTGCCATGTTCTTGCCCTACTCTGAGACTGGGCCTTGCAGCTTTATTCTTAATATTGCCATCACCAACTAGTTTCAGTGTTTTCCCCTGATGTTAGGATTCCTTGAGAAATGGAATCCTGAGGTGCTGAGACGTCTGCCCATCTAGGAACTGATAACAAAGCCACTAATCATTCTCTGAACTTTTTTCATGGTTATTTTAATGCATCCTTGTCTTATGGAGCACAGACAGCTAGGTTTTTCAGAATTCACCACTGTAACTTGCTCTCTGCTCAGCTGTCAGAATTAAGTCAGTATTTACATACATTAGATACATTTTTTATATCTATACACTGTCAGTATTTAACTCCATTTTAGTGATGAGGTTCTCCCTTACACCAGTCTCCTATGAGGAGCTGTCATGTATCTTATCCATAAATTGCAGTAAAATCTTACACAGTTAATTGGGTGTATGACCTGACATATGATTTTATACAAAGCTGCACTTATGGCTGTGGGTGCCCAACGCTGGCTGAGAATAGTTTAACAACCATGTGGGCAGAGGATGCATGAGAAGAATCAGTTTTCTGTAGACCTCTGGGCATTTCCTTCCCATGTCTAGTGATAGATGAATCCAAGTTAAACTAAGATACATACTTGGGCTTTCTTCAGAGTCTATGGGCTCAAATAAAGTTACAGTGCATATGAAGGTGCCATGACTAAGTGTAATAAGACCATGAAAGTTTAAACCTGCTTTTAAGGAAAAAATTTGTTAAACCTCAAGACTTAATGCAGTGTCCATCTAGGCTGGTAGAAAGGGGCCCCTGAGTCCAAGAGCAATAGGATCAGAAAACTGATGAACTCAGAATGACATCAACTCACTGCTCTTCCACCTTTCCAGTTCCCAGAACAATTCTGCACAAAATCAAAGTAGAAAGCTTCATCTGTCATGAAGTGCAATTAAAGACTATTTTAGATCTTGTGATCCTAAAATGGGGTGTTCCTTGGTGATTTTGTTTCCAATGAAAACACAACATGGTTGTGTGGATGGCCTAGCATGCCATTCCCAATGGGGAGACCAGAATAATAAACCAATTATGATTGGAGGTGTTGATGTGGTAATGAATGTCATAAAATCTGTTTTCTTCTTACATCAAGATTTACAAATCCAGACAGTTTTGGCAGGGGCAGTGGAAGATCATCAGTTCTTGGGCTTGTTTTGTGAGTCTGTTCTCTGTCTGCTCACAAGTGTAACTGAAGTTCATAAAAGCCTGAAGATCAAACTGAAATTTTCATAAGGATGTCCTGATTTTGATGTCACTTTCTTCATCTTGTTTTATCATTGCTTTCTTGTTTAATTTCTCTTTGCTACTATTGGCATGCTGTACTCTTTCCATATTTACCTTCCTCAGTAATGGATGGGTCTACTTTTTTTCTTTTACAAGACATAGTTCCATTCCAGTTCTTTATTTACATCTGTTTTCCTATAATCATAGCTTTTACTTTAATATAGTCTGCATCTGTAATGTCTAGCACTTTTACATGTATTTAGGCCTAAGGATCTTTTGAATGTGTGGTGGTGGACTCAGATTATTTTAACACATGTCCAAGTGGAATATAGCTATTGGGACTCATTCCATCACTGTGGTTTTGCAGTGCCCACTAATAGAGTAAACATACACACTCTGATTTCCCTACCCGGAGCTGTTTTCAGTTCAAGATTTCATTTCTTCAATTATACAATTTTATAAAATCTATTACTTTAAGGTAATTATTTTATTTTTTTTTTCTGTAAGATAGGGAGCTTTGTATCAATATGAATGAGTCTCTATCAGGGCTTCTGTGGCTATATGTAGATTGAAAACAAAATGTTATTTGTAGAATATGTTTGCTTATTACGTCTAAGTGCCTGACAGGTAGCATGTTTCATTATATGATCTATTTTTTGCAACAACTTACTTGGTTTTATTTTTCTTTTCTTGGTTTCATGTGTGGGAAGGGCTGGTGTTATATGCATTATTTCTTTTTATAAGCCTGATCTGCCCTTTGTGCAATCTGCTTCTGTAAAGCTTCAGTTAAATTAAAGAAGGGTGTTCAAGCAGGAGGAAAGAAAAAGCAAAACAATAATGGAGACCAGTAGGTCATCAGAATGACTCTTATCTGGAAAGTGCTCTGATAAGATCCTACCACAAAAGCATGGTTTGCTATCCTCGGTGCTGGATGCCTAGGATCAGAAAATCGTGTCCTTAATGACAGTGGTACCTGAAGTAAATAGCACTGCCCTGCTTTTTGCATGTTTTGCTGTGGAGAGGCACCTGTGAAACAGAGGGATACAGAGATGCAGCAACCAGCCAAGAAGTGTGAATGAACCTGCATTGTTAACATCTGATGTAAACTTAGGAAAGGAGATGTGGGTACAGAACTCTGCTTCCTTTGCCCACCTTCCTATTTAATATATTTCTTTTGACATTTTTTTTTGTTTCTTTCTGTTTTTTCTTTCTTAGTTTTGAAGCCGTTTTTTGAGCTTCTGCTGTCCATCAGTCACAGGTCACTGAATATAAGAATTTTTTTATGTTCCAAACCCATTTGTCAGGTTAAAATGTCTGTGAAGCAGGAGAATAAAAGAGAAGACTCAGTGATGAGGATGCATGGTAGAACTGGTTCCAAAAAATGATGCTTTTAAAAGGGAGAAAAAAACTCAAGTTACAGCTATCTGGTCAGAATAATACTTGATTATATGTTGTGGCCATACAATGAAAAAGCTTTAAACCAACTTATTTTAGAAGCTATATTAGCAGTATTCATTAAAGCATACAGAACTTTTCCTAATGCAATTGAAAAAAATAACATGTATTCACATTAAATACTTTGTATATTTTGGCTATTCACAAAGTGAATAGTCTAACTTCATTCCGTGATTTGTTTAAATGATGCACAGATTTTAATGTTAATTTTCTACTGAATACAGGTTATTATTTGAAATAAACCCTCTTCAAAGGTGTTCTTTTATTTTTTTTCTGTATTCTTAGCCATATGTTTCCAAATACGTTATTCCAGAGCTTATTAAAAGCACAGCTTTTTCTCCCTCTTTAATCACATTATAGCTACTAATGATAGACGTACTAATGTAAATCTTGAATATGACTTCTCATTAAGAGCAACTGACAGTGATAATACTAAAATAAAGAATGAAGACCGGAGAAGATATTCTTAAGCTAAAGTTCTAGCTGCAGCATGAAATCACCTATATTTCACACAAAAAATGCAGTGGGAGTATATCTCAATTACCAGTTGCCTGCCTGACAGCCCCACTGGCTTTCCTGACACAGAGACTGCTTCTGCCACCACTGCCAGTGCCAGGGGCTTGCACTGCATGATACAACTGAGGACTAACTGAATTGTGCAATTCTACCAAGTGGCCAAGTCATTTGAAGTGCAGCAGAACTCCTGAGCCATACACAGAAAGACAGTGCTTTTTCAGTAAGACATCAAATTTGATCAGATTGTTTAGACTGAAGCAGAAGAAGTACAACAACCATGACATTTGTAAAATCTGTTCTTACCACTGTACAGAACATAAATTTCAATGCCCATCTTTGAGATTAAATACTGGTTGAACAAGACTGCACCAATTAGATACATAAACAAGTTTTTATGTTGACTCTTGGTAGTCTTGCCTATGTTCTTTCCTTCTCCTTTTTGTGTACTCACAGCTCTGGCCTGGATGAGTTTATACTTTGTCTTTATCACAACTGGACAGAATAAATGTCTCTATTTTTGATTAGGTTATTTTTCCTATATAGACCATGTGTTTGCTCTTTTAAAAATCATGATCCCTACAAGCAAGATTAAGATCAAAAAACAAATTTAGCAAACACTACAAAGGCGACTTGCTGAAATTAGTAAGATAACACAGGTGAGGTCTTGGGTTTCATAGTTATCTAATACATGCTGTATAGTGATCACTTTGCTTTTGTGATTAGAGACCCAAATGTTAATTACTTTATTATTAGCTAAGAAACATCAAACTTTGTCTGAGATTTTTAGGTTGCTTAGATAAGAGTGAAAATAAAAATGGCAGAAATTTATAACATGGCATAAGGTATTATTAATCAGAAGTAATGCCTTTATTTGTGAAGAAACTACAGGGATCTATTATATGTATCGACTAATTTCTTGAACTTCTACACAATGAGTTTATTTTATAAGAGGTTTTTTGCATTATTTCTTTAAAATCTGATCAGAGGTGAAAAAAGAACTTTCTCTTGGACCCTATCACCAAACACATCTGTAAATGTTGAAAAAAAAGTCACAATGCATTTTACTCACCCTCATCCTTCCATTTCTTATTGCTGGTCCATCTTCTGCTAACCTCAACACATACAAATCCATTTTGTACTCCCTTCCTCCTCGAATACTAAACCCAAACCCTTTGGCTCCTTTCTCCAAATCAACGGTGAAATAATCAAAGTCCTGTAGAGACAAATACAAAATGAAAGACAATTAACTATATGGATATTGTGGTATGCATTCAAGAAAACTTTAAAATAGATCTCTTAAAAAAAATTTATTGATCCACTTGATATAAGCAAAGGTCCACAGAGGGGCCTGGGAGGGAAATGGCCATGTAGCTTCTGATCCACTGTCACACAAGAGTGCAAGATCCATGGAAGCAGGAGGAAAAATAGATCAAGCTCGGGTTTTACAGTCTACTGATGAGAGAATTAAACTGGAGATGTTGGGAAACAGCCAACCCAAGCGCCTCCCTAGATGCTAAGAAGCATCTTATAAGGTATTCACATGGGGATAGAGATTTGCTATTTAGATACTGAAATATTTTCATAGGGTTCTCTGGATCCCATTTAGGAATTTCAGTATTTTTCTTGATATGGTTTATGTGTCTGGTTTTGAAAATATGGATGTGCAAACCACCTATATGTGGTTCCAGCACAGAGTGTCCAGAAGTTTGCATTCTCATATTTAATACTTTTCGACCTCTGTTTTTCCTGCCTTTATGTAAGGAGAAAGAAAGGTCTTTTTCAAAGTTTGAACTTTGAGCTAAATCCTCAACATTCAAAACTGTCAGTAAGTATCTGCTATCAGAGGAGTCTTGTCCAAGGTACCGTAACTCTTCATCATACTCATCATCTCTTCAAATTTGTCAGATCACGCTCAATGTCAAAGAAACTAGTTGCATGGGCTAGTTTCTACTCTTCCAGACTATTACCAACAGAAATTTAATTTTATCAGTCAGGATTTTAATTCCGTTATTTATTTATTTATTCTGATTAGATAAAATCTGAATATTCAAGAATGCTGTGGAAATGCAGTCTGACCTGAGTACACCCACCATTTGATGACTATGTGCCAAGAATGAAAAAAAATTCCTCTGCTGATGAAAAGGCTTTTTATGTTGGAACTTTAATTTCAACTCACCAATGCCTCAAAAATGGCATTTATTTAACAGTACAGTCACACAATTATAAATGTAACGTTACTTTACAGATCACACAGTTACACAATAATATTAATGGTTTGGAAGTAATTTCCTCTACAGAGAAATAGTAACTTAGAGTAAAACCCTTTAATGTATCTTTTCCTTTCATAGTGGCATCTTCCTGACCAACCTCCATGACCTGTCCCTACAGACCCTTCTGCCTCCTGTGTAGGAGTGCTCTGCCTGTACCTGGGGCTGCCTGTACTCGGACAGGGGGTACTGCCTGGTGTCAGGGGAGTGTTGTCTGTAATCCATCAAGGGGGGCTGCCTGTAGTCCAGTGGTGGTGGCTGCTGGTAATCCATCACCGGGGGGTGCCGGTAGTCCAGCGGGGGCTGCCGGTAGTCCGTGGAGGATTGCCTGTAGTCTGTAAACGGGGGTTGCCGGATATCAGGCTTCACATCCTGCCTGGCTTTTACTTCTGACCTGTAGCTGAGGAAGGCACAGTGGCTTAGTTTCAGAGTAGCAAACCATTAAGAATATGCATTGCATGCAATACTGAGGAGTGAAGCTGCCTGGCTGCAAAACTGCATGGAACAAGTTTTGGCAGAGAAGCAAAATTCTCGAGGGTAAATAGTCGAGGCATGCAAAAACAGTGAGTGCTTTTGAAACATGGGCATAAGCAATTTTCCATCAGGTCATACTATGCGATTTTCCAGCTTGAATCAGTGAGATCAGGATTAGACTCAAAGGGACAGGAACAGAAAAAGCATCTTTATTCCCATTTACTTTGCCTATTTTGAAGATGAAACTGCACGTAAAAATACTCACTATACTCACTACAAAATAATTCACTGAGTTTATAAAAAGCGCATTTTCCCAAAATTATTTCTATAGAATAAGTGGAATATCAATGCAGTTTATATGCCCTTTCATCAACGTAAAATATTATTGTGAGCTTCTTAAGGCTAAAAAAGGAAAAATTATTTGTCTTAGCTGTTATCTTTTTAATGAAAGGTATTCTTTGATATAACATCTGTTATATCAAAGTGCATTATTTTTATACACACTCTTTATGATATATAGTGTGCATTATTTTTATTACACACTCTTTATGATGCTATCTGGCTAAAAGCTATGTCAGCAAAGTCATGTCAGTAGTTATGCACAGGAATAACATAAGGTGATAAGAAAATAAATTTGGTTATGAGGAATTAATAACAAGTAAAATATTGCTTTAGCTGGTAGACGGTTACAGGGAGATGGGTCCTAAAATTTGAAAGAAAATGTGACTTTCTGAGGCACAGTCATTAGTTATTTACTTTGTTCAGATGGGAATTTTCCTTAGCATATGGGAATTAGCACATAATGGCACTTCAGGGTGAAGTAAAGAACATTCCTTATGGTAAACCTCCCTACCTCAGCCATGTGGTGTGCTAAAGAGGCACAAAGAAAGTCCTGAACTCTTTTAGCAAGGTAATTCTGTAATATTGGTTTGGGTAATATTGTAACAAAAATGTCCACAGAGTGGATGTTCTTATACTCTTCCCTAGGTGCCAAAGGAAAGATTTCTTTCCTGTGTGGAAAATAGACATTCCAAATTCTGCTTTAATAATGGACTGGAAGTTTTCAGTCAACCAAGTGACCGTGTCTGTTCACAGACACACACGGATACAGAGACACATACAGACTCTGAAAGGCATTTTGAAATGTACTTATTGATTACCAAAATTACACTCTGAAAAACTGACGGCATTGTTTTTATTATGTTGATTTATATATAAAAATACATGAATCTAAATGTTTCAAACTGTGTATATTTCCAAACTTCATTATTTTATTAATGTAGCTACAGTGACATTATGGCTAATCTTTCTACACAATAGTTTTAATAATCTGAATGTCTAACCAGACACACACACAAAAAATCAAAACTATTTCCCTTTAGCTTTTCTGAGAATATAAAAATAGACTGCTGCCACACTTAATAAGACCTGCATTCATACATGCAAGCCTCTTTCTTTACTCAGTATCATGATCCTGTAAAAAGAAGAGAGAGGAAAAACTTACTGTGAGTCTTACTGCGATACTGAGCCTTAATATTGGAAGTTAAAAAAACTAGTTAATATTCCTAAGAGTTTTAAGATCTCATCTTGGTACAGAAACAATGTATGTGGCTATACGAACAAGTTGTAACCTAGCTTATAAAATCTAGTGAAAAACAATACTCTGTGAACTAGTAGTAGTTGATTTTTTTCTGAAAAGAGTCATCTTTAGGGGAGGTTTCCAGTATATGGCCACAGATGCATATCAGAAGATGATGTTTTAATTCACAGATGGAGGCACCGTAATTTTTGCTGAATTTGTAAATGGTGACATGAGCAATTAGAGTTTACAGTTTTCAATACAATTATTACAGAACTACTTTCTGGAACTTTAATTAATATAATTTGCTGGTCCCATCTGAAAACTCCCAATTTAATACTGACTTCCAAGAGCACAGAAGGACTTTTGTGAAAACTTTGTATTGAATTTTGTCAGAAACATATGTATTCTAGGAGATGATCACTTTTGGAAAAAGTACTCAATGAAATACAAGGTAGAGTAATTTTCTTAGTATGTCTAATTGAAAGAAAATAATTCTGGGCAAGTGAAAATACTACATCTGTTAAGCACAGAGAATTAGAGGGCATAGTGTCTGAATCACATGTGACCTCAAGTTTTTTCAGAAGGGAAAAGTCACAATCCTGTAAGCAGCATCATTTGGGGAAGAGGATCTTGATGATATGTGTTGGTTACTGAAGATTAGCATAAAGACAGTCAGTGCAATCAGACTTGTTTAACATGCTAAAAAATAATACAAAGACTAAATAGTGTTGATTGGAGGTCACAGAAGGTTGTATGACCCCACAGCCTGTGTGTGCTTTTTATATGAACAGCTTCTAATACAGCTGGTCACAAAATTTCTGTTCCCCTACCATTTGATTTCCTTTATAGATAAATTTGCTAACGTACATGCATAAATTACACATGAGAAACTGGCTGGTAAATGATACACCGGAGATTAAATCTACCATAAAAAATATCTTCCTGACTCCAGACTAACACACAAGGGAAAAAGAAAAAAAAAAAAAAAAAAAAAAAAAGATATCATTGAGAAAATGCAAAACCTGTTCTCGTGCCCCTGTGGCTGGAGGGGCTGTGGAGGCGGTGGCTGGGCCACGGGGCTGTGCTGGGCCACGGGGCTCTGCTGTGCCAGGGGACTCTGCTGGGCCATGGGGCTGTGCTGCTGGGCCATGGGGCTCTGCTTCTCCGAGCTGGGTGCTGAGGCTGGGCTGTTCAGCTCTGCATGATGGGGAGATGGAGATTGAAGACCTGTCACGGTGCAGCATTTCATAAAGGGCAAAGGTAAACAATGATAATTTTTGGTCACACACTATGACTGCAAATTTATGCTTTGTTGCTTTTGCTCTCTCAGGTTATAATTAGATTTTAAGGCATTTGAACCTAATGATCTCTATTTGATACTGTGTGGGATCCAAAAATCTTGGTCACTCCTATAATTCTGGTTGACACTGTCATTATTCAAAACACAACTGAACAAGGCAAACTGCTTCCATGTTTCACATATTCTTTTAAAGCGTAGAAATACTGATCATAGAATGATTGAATGATAGAATGATAGAATAGCTTGGGTTGGAATGACACTTAAAGGTTGTCTAGTCCAGCTCCCCTGTAATGAACAGGGACATCTTCAACATGACCAAGCTGCTCAGAGCCCTGTCCCACCTGGCCTTGAATTTTGACAAGAATGCCAAGATGGGGCATCTACCACCTCTCTGGGCAACTTGTTCCAGGGTTTCATTATCCTCATCATAAAAAAAAAAGTCTTTTTTAAATCTGTCTGAGAACCTTTTTTTCGTTCAAAGCTTTAAGACACCTTTTCCTATCACAACAGGCCCTGCTAAAAAGCCTGTCCTAATATTTATTATATTTCTTATAAGCCCCCTTTCATCACTGAAAGATCAGAATAAGGTCTCCTTAGAGCCTTGTCTTCCCCAGGCTGAGCAACACCAATTCACTCAGCCTCTCCTCATAGGAGAGATGCTCCAGCCCTCTGATCATCTTCATGGTCCTCCTTTGGACTGCTTCCAACAGGTCCAGAGCACCCCACAGCTGGATTCAGAACCCCAGGTCGGGTCTCATGAGAGGGGAGCAGAAGGGCAGAATTACCTCCTTCAACCTGCTGATCCATTGAACAGTCCCCCCATCAAATTCATCTCTCTCCAATTTAGAGAGAAGGGTGCTGTGGGGTACCATGTCAACGGCCTTACAGAGCTCCAGATAGTTCCAAGAGTTCCTCCCTTGACCACTGTTGTCCACTGATGCAGTTACTCCATTGTAGAAGGCAGCTAGGTAGGTCAGGCATGACTTACTCTTGGCAAAGCTGTGCTGGCTGTCCTGAATCACATCCCTGTTCTGCACATACCTTAGCACAGCTACAAGATATTTGAAATGCTTTTCATTTACAAAAGTAAAATAATTTTGAGAGAATGAACATTTTACTGCTTTCTCCACTCTTTGGGATGATAGATAAAACACTGGTGTCCTTATGTTAGCTCCTGCTATCTTTGAGCTTGTCAAGTTTCCTGTATTTTAAAATTTTTGGGGACTGTGAACAGTAAAACAGTAAACCCAATCTCAATAAATTATGACTAACCATTTAAACCGATGTTCTATTTCACTGTATTATGTCAAATGACTAAGGTTTCACACAGGAACAGTGCAGAAAAACAGAATAATTCTTTCCAAACAGCATAAAATTCAAAAAGACAGAGAGATTGGCATAGCAAATATGTTTCTTTGGCTTTTTTATAAATAAAATATGCCAATCTTCATTTAGACTTCCTGTTGGATTTGGGGGAAACACATTTGGTACTAAGCCATGTTAAATATATTTTTTTCCAACATACTAGCACAGTCCTGTTCACCATTTACCTACTAGGAAGCATAAATGAGAGAGACTCTGCCCACAGGGGGAGAGAATACTGCAGAAGTTCCTGCATTATCAACAGCAAAGGCAAATATTCTATTTTTTCTATTCTTGCTTGCAACAGGAGTGAGAGCAGTGTGGCATGGTGCAGAACAAACAAAATGGACACACATATGTCTGAACGTCCCTAACAGCAATAGCTACACATGATACAGATCTCACCTAGTTTTACATTTGAATCTAATTTTAATTTTTATGTGTTTTAATTTTAAAATTTTAGCATGCGAGTTTTTTCCTATGGGTGCATATTCTCTACTTATCTAGCTTATGCTCACAATTATTATCGATATTTTGGCTACTTTGTAAAAAATATTTTCAATGTAGGATTAATTGTGCAAAAAAGCTTGTATATTTGCACTTAAAACACTCCTCATGCAGGCATAAGTAATACTTCTCTGTGTAATTACTATGCTTAAGGCTGTAATTGCCCATTTTCCATCTGTGAGTCTCTTTTGTATTGCAAGTTTGGGAGAGGAAGATTGGAAATGTCTAATTTCTACATTGCTCTCATAACTATGGATGAACTGGTCAAATCATGAGCTGCTTCTAAAACTGCTTTGCATTTATATGGTATTTTTTACCTGAAAGTATATTATAGAGGTATTAGATTTTTTACCAATTTTTATAAGCTGGGAAGCTAACATCAGAAGGCAAATGAGGTGTCCAGTGTCACACAGTCACACAGGGAAGCTGTGCCTTGGGCACAGATCATTCCTCACCAGTAGTACCTGAGAACATCTTCTAGTTCTACAACTCAGCTGCACCTCTGCTTTCTTTCTAATTTAATATGTCCATCTCGAACCCTGAACTATTACTGATGTTATTTAACCTGGATACCAGAGAGGCTTTACCAAACTTCATGGACTGCATGAAGTATCACACTTGTTTTAGATGCTTGCAAAGCTGACCTCCAGCAATTACACGGGTGTTAATTGATGTGAATTCTAAATTTGTGTATGTTTGTGCTTTTCCCTTCACTGAATTCATTTAACGAAGTAGATGAGTTCCTTCAGTTGCAGCTCATGACCAGTGCCAGAACATTTCCCTGTCCCGTTGTTGGATGTAGCAGCATAAGGTGAAGGTCATCTAACTGGACCATGGATCATTAAGTAATTCCATTACTTTCTGTGTGTCATTCTCAGCTCTACTGGTATTTGTTGCTGAGATATAATGACAGAGTCTCATTAATGTGGTACAATTCATGCAGCAGTGCAGCACACTGTTAAACTAAAGAAAGCCCTGTAATCAACCCCAGACCTCATGGAACCAACATCAAAAGATCTTCACTGATTAGATGTGGAGTAATGACCAGAATAATGAGTCTATACCCTTATCCTCACCCTAGAAATGAGATATTCAGGGTTCAGTTCTTTCCTGCCTTGTGCATTTACAGTGATGTATCACTACATGACAGTGATGGAGGAAACTGCCAAATCTGAACTCTTCCTTCACATTGCAGTCTCTTGTGAATCACTGTCAGACTTTGGCTTACAGCAAGATAAAAGGGAACAAACCCAAAACTTGGCTCTATTGTAGAGTGCTTTTCCACGTAGAAGACAATTCTTGCAAAAGACCTTAACATCCTTTTTCTCTCTCTCTGTCAGGTTTCTCCAGGTTTGCTTTAAATACTCCTTTCATAACTTGAAACCTTTTCAAGAATTCAGATCCTATCTGAGGCTAGTTCTAAGCTCGTAATTCTGGTGTGCTGCATGTTACTGTGGAAGAAGGAGAACAAAAGATGTTCTTTCAAGTGGTGACATAACTTAAGCTAATTGGAGGCTACTTAAAATTTTCTTCCTGTTTTTAAGGGCCATTGACTTACCCTCCTGAGGAATGATGCGAAGAGTTACACTGAGACCTGCATCTTTAATTAGCTTCACAATATCTGCATGAGGCATGTTAATAATAGACTGGCCATTCACAGCTAAGATCCGGTCTCCAACTTTAAGTTTTGCACAGCGATCCGCAGGACTTCCATCAATTATCCGCCCTATTTTATGGGGTACAGCTAGACAAGAAACAACAGACACAGTTAACATATGCTGAAACAAGTGGTGATGCTCACAAATGAGTTCATTTTGGAAGAAAGTTCTATATGAATTAAAAAACAGCTTGTGCAAAAGCATATAAGAATATAAATTCTTATGCAATGTCACTTGCAGAAACACAGTACTGTGTTTTTTTCACTAAAAAAATTCAGAACCCAGATGCATATATACACGTGGCATATATATATATGAAGCCCAAAATAAGTTTATAATTCAGTTATTTTGCAAATCTGGCATGAAACGATCTAAGAAGCAGATCAGGAAAACAATAAGGCATTAAAACAGGGAAAGCAGATAAATTTGCACAATAAGTGTCAGTCATAAATTGTCTCTCACCTCCTGGTGTGCAGAACTTCTTTATTTATATGTTGCAATAGAAGCACCAAAACCATTATTTATTTTATGTACAAAAATTGTTACTGAATATGCCCAGGGTACCTGAAATTATTCTTCTCCATTCAAAAGTGTTTATTGGTAAGTAGAAATAATACTGAAGATTCATTGAGATGTGCAGCACTCTGATTAGATATTAATAACAAATTCATGGAATTGAATTGACAGATAGCTATGAGTATACAGACATGTACTACCTCAAAACATCTCAGCCCTCTTCTCAAACCATTACAGAACAAAGCTTCTCCTTTTGCTCTTCTCTGTGTTCTTCACCTTTCTGTTTAGTCCATCCTTGCTCTTGTTCTGTCTCTTCCCTCATTTTCCATGGAATTTTCTAAATATTGCCCTTGATTTTTTGAACAGTGTTTTATTCTATTATCCTGTGGTTTTTAACTAAATGCATACGCTATTTTCTCCAAAGTATTTTCTCCAAAGAACATGCTATGTTTCTTTCTCCCAACTACTCATAAATATGTTTATCACAATTAAATGACTACATAGTCTATTAATATCCTAATGGTGTTTGAGTGTTCCTCCACAGTCCCACACTTCAGTCCTGGAAAAATTAGCATAAGGCAGCTCAGCCTCATTATCCCCCTTTAAACCAGTGTTTAAGACCAGTGTGTTTCTTTTTCCAAAAATAGTAAAACCTTAACATTTAATTATCTATAGTGAACTTGGAAAAATGAAAGATAAGATTGATCAAACACTTTTGGGGAAATATCTAGGCTATCAATGCTCATATAAACCAAAGCTCTTACAGATGTGTTCAGAATACATTGCTGCAGAACAAATTTCTCAGCACCCTGATAAACATTTACTGAAGGTTTTGGTGATTAACACAGGCTGCACATCTGATAAAAAGTCACAATAGACATACCTCAAAATGACTTTTGTTTCTAGTATGGATGTAAGTGTTATTTACAGTGTTAAAAATTAATTTTCAGTACACTGAAAATGTGAGTACTCTGAAGTGCAAGCTATAATCAAACTGCATGCTTCTTTTCCACTATGGCTCAGGCAAGAATATAAATTGAAACACAGCTTTAGTAACACAGACACAACTAATGTACTTCAGAAATGTCTTGTTGCTTAGGAAATAAGCACCTAATTTATGTTAGAAATGTCTAAACATTCCTATGTTTTAAAATACACTAAATATGTACAGCCACACTTTCTACAAAAAATGTGTTTATTTTGCCCTTAATGCAGACATATAACTGCCATGCATACATATCAGTAAGCAAACAAGTAAAAGAGTAACTTGACTCTTAAACAGTTTATGTTTACAAAGAGCTTTTTTCATCAAATCAGTTCTTAAAGCATCACCAAGAATCACTTAAACTAATACTAAAATGTGCCTGTTTCTGTGTATGCAATAAAAGATCTGTCTGAAATTGTCATGTCTTTACTATATACCAGTGGAGATCTGAAAATAAGACTGTCTTATGTAAAAAAGTAAGAAATTTGATTGTAAGAAAGAAGGGGAAATATGGTAGAGATGTAACAACTAAAATTTCCACACTTGCCATTTCTAACACTAAAGATGTTTTTGCTAGCCTAAATATTTAAGTAGAGACATCATTTCAGTAGTAAGGGGTGTGGGAGGGTGGGGGTAGGAAGTCCTAATAATTTGGCAGAAAATTTTTTTGTTGGACTTCTTGTACCTGACAAGTGAATAGAGCAGATGTCTGCATGTTTGAGACATCTGCTGAAATCGAAGCTGGAGGTGGGAGAGCCATGACAGTCTAATTCAGATCCAAATCCTGAGAAAAGGGAAGGGAGGGAGAAAGAGGAGGAACTTGGTGTCCCTTTCTTCTTCCCTTTAAGCCTAATGGTCTTCACCTTCCCGATAAAGGTACCTACTCTAAATGTTTTGGTATTCCTGAACTCCCTTCACTCTGTCATGTTATGAAAGGATCAACAGTAGGTGACCATCAGAACAAAGCTTGTGTCTGTCAAAGTATCTTTTCTACTCCACTTTGCTATTTGAGGATTTAATGCTCCTCTTCTCAGGTTGTATTGGTGCCCTATGCTGCCATTTGATCTTGCTGCAAAGTTGGGTGTGGGAAAATTTTGCAGAAGGAACATGAATCTCCGTTGGATTAAATGTTACACTGTTATGCCCCACAGGGTTTTTTGGCCAAATCTAGTGACTTACTAGAGGAGCTCATGGCCACTCAGCAGAAACTGGTTTATGCACATTTCTACATAATGCAAGGAGAATTTTATCTCCTGGCTCCTTCCCTCCCAATAATATTATCCTGAGGAATTTTTGTTCTTTGCTTCGCTTCCCAGCAGAACTCTGCCTAAGAGCCCTCCTAAGCCACAATATCTTGGCTGCCATGGTCCCAAATGCTTCTGTGGGAAGGGAGGATTTATTTAGAGCTTTTTTTACAAGCATGGAATTCTTCTAAGGGACAGAGATTATCTGATGTATAGGTTATTCACAGAAAAACAACCATGTTAAAATATATTAGAAAACTTTCAATTTTTAGAGTGAGCATTTGGTGGTGAAATAGTTTGAAGGGATAAGAAGGACTTACTCTCACAGGGGATTAATTAGGTAAAAGCTAAGGAACAAAGGTAGAAATGAACTGTGAATTTCCCCAATGCAGAATTTTTATTGTTCAGAATGGTCACATCTAAAACAAGTGTGGAAGAGGTGTAAACTGTCAGTAGGGAGTGGGTTGACTGAAGTGGCAGACGGGATCTCATGAAAAGAAATGCAAGATGATGGAAGTAAGGAAAAAATAACCCTGCCAAAGATTAAGCAGAGATGAGCCCTAAATTAATTATTATCACTCAAGAGACCTTGAAATGTGTGCCTACCTTTCTAAAAAAATAAACTCATTAAAACAGTCAATATGACACTAAGAGTTAGAAAAAGAATAACAAGTGAAACAAACTATTGCTAGTTACTGCTGTGCACCAAGTCTTACTGCTGATTGTTTCATTATCCTCATCTCAAAAATCATAGCAATGAATTCCCAAAGACTCAGAGAAGGGAAGCATTGAAGTCAGAAGCAGAAAACAGCCTCTGCTGAAAGGAGCTGTCCACAAACTCAGTGTCTACACCTTGTGAAAGAGAATTTGGGGCAACCTCCTGGAGGGGCAGAAGAATAAAAGGATTCAAAAAGGCATTAGACCAATTTATGGGGGTGAACCCATTGCTGATTAAATTAGTAAAACCTGGCTGTGAAAGCTGACAATGCCTAGAAAAGATCTTGTCTTCTGTAGGTGCTGTCCTCTCTGGCACTGGCCACAGCAAAGGGACAGCAAGGAGCTGCTTGGCTACTTGTGTCTCTCCGTGGCTACTTGGTCTCCCACAGCATGGCAGGTGTCTTCTTGGAAAGAAACCTTCCATGTCTGGCATTTAATTAGGGTTTTGTTAACATACTTTTTTTTTTTCTTAAATTGCATCTTCAGTGTTTTATTTTTATCTAAGCAGAGCATTTAATGATGTAACCTTTTAAAGGAAGTCCCAGATCACCCAACTAGTGGTAAATGCTTCCTATCACCCTTATTTTTTTTTTACTAATCTATTCATGCCTCTTTTAACAATTTGCCACAAGCTGATCTCCAAACACATACACATATTGAAGAGTGGCAGCATGTGCCTGGATGAGACTTTGCAGAGGATCTGATCCACTTATTTCAAAATCTCAGCAGAATTTAATATTTGCAGGCTATAAAAAAATGACTTGGATTTGTGGCTTTTTTTTTCAAGAAACCCATTGATTTTGCTAAAAGCAAATGAAGAGAACAAGCTGCCCTTTTGCAGAACAATTCATTTCTTGGTTCTTAGACTACACAATTAATGAGACTGCAGTGGAAAAATTACTATAAACAAGGATTAATACATATTTTTTAACTGTTGAAAATATGGGAAATTAGTAAGAATTAATTTATATGCATACAAACCACACAGTCCTGCAAAATAGACATTTAGGGTCTTTTTCTCCAGTACTATCAAGTCATGCAGAATGTGATACTCAGGACTGATACAGTTGGAAATCTGCCTTAAAACAAAAGAAATCCTTCCAAGGCAGAAGGCATAATCCTAGACCCAAAATAATCTAGCAGAGAGTACCAATGCTGCAGAAACCTTATCTAGGAAGCAATCTTACAATGGAATGTAACTTTTCTGCAGCGTATTTTTCAAAATTTCTTGACTTGGGGGAGATTTGAATCCCGAGAGCTCCAAAGCTTCTATGATATTTGAAGTCATTAATCTCTCCTCTTAAATCTTGCTCAGATATTTACAGCATTACAATGCAAACTGACCCAGAGTTGGCATGCAGCAGCCGAGGCTTTCCCAGAACGTATTTAAATGTGCAATGACCAGCTCTTAGCTCATTAAAGAGAAATTAAATTAAAAAATTAAAAGACAAAAGGATTCAAAGGAATTCTTTGCATTTAGAAAGTGGATAAGGTTTGCTTTCAGAAACTTACTGATAACTATAAATTTGCATTTTTCTCTATATTAATATTTTTACTTGATAAAAATCACTCACTTTTGCTCTCCATGATTCAAATTGATATCCTTACCACACCTGCATGCCACAGAACAGAACGGAGAACAAATTTTGTGTCATTATACCTGAGTGTCCATATGCTTGGGTCAGCTGTACACAAACCCAGAGCAGTTGCTGAATACAGATAATGCTTCTAACACCATATATCACAGAAACACAGAAGGGTGTGGGTTTGAAGTGACCTCTGGAGATCACATAGTTCAACCTCTTGCTAAAGCAGGTTCACTCAGAGCAAATTGCACAGGATTGAGTTATACGGGCTTTGAATATCTCCAGAGAAGGAGACTTCACCAGCTTTTGGGAGGCCTGGTCCAGTGTTCAGTCACCCTCAAAGGAAAGATTTTCAGAATGAACTTTCTGTGTTTCAGTCTGCCCCAAGTACTCATTGTCTGGCTCTCTTCTCTTGACACCAACCCATATTTGTCTGCACTGATAAGAGCCCCTGTCAGCCACCCTTTCTCAAAGCAGAGCAGGTGCAACTCTCTCAGCCTTTCCTCTAAGAGAGATGCTCCTGCTCCCTAATCACCCTCTAAGTCCTTCACTGGGCCCTCCCCACTTGTTTCATGTCTTTCATGACAGAAGAGCTCAGAAGTGGACACAGCACCCCAAATGTGGCTTCGCTATGGCTGAGTAGGGCCAGGATCACCTTCCTCAACCTGCTGGCAGTGCTCTTCCTTAATGCTCCCCAGGACACCACCATGGCCACAAGGACACAGGGCCAGCTCACGGACAGCTTACTGTCCTGCAGCACCCCCAGGTCCTTGTCCACAGAACTGCTTTCCACAAGTCAGCCCCAGTCTGTGCTGGTGCCTGGGATTATTCCTCCCTTAATGCAGGACCTTGCACTTGCCTGTTTGAACTTCATTAAGTTCCTCTCCCCCAACTCTCCAGACTGCCCAGGTCTGGCCAGAAGAGCTTTCAGGTGGATCAGCCTCTCCTCCCAGTTTTGTAACATCAACTAACTTGCTGAGGGTACACTCTGTCCTTTCACCCAGACCATTGATGAATAAATTAAACAAGACTGATACATCTATCAGCCTCTTGGTTTTTGAATATGCAAATAATTTCTCCTCATTCGAAAGACCCACTAAGCTGAGTGGATTCTAAGAGAGCATTGCCATATATAATGTTTTTCTGATTTACATCAGTATTTTTTTTTACATCTATTCAGAGCTTCTAGACACAGCTGTTGAGACTATGATTTTTAGACAGCAACTTTCCAGTTTTTCCCCTCTATATAGTAGATAAATGTCATAAAGTATCAATTAAGGGGAAAAAAAAATCACACCTTTGTTTTATCTATTAAAAACCTCTGGCAGATAAATTCTTGCAATGTTTTCTAATGTTAACAGGTATAGACAGTAAGCCAAGTAAATGAGCCTTCCTGAGCCAGCTGCCCTTTTCAGTATTATACAGTGATCAAATGAATATTTATTATATTCTCAATTCTCTAAACATGCAGGAGTTTTCATTCAACTGGCAGGCTCCAGCATATCAGATTTTCATTGGAAGAATATATTAAATATAAATACCTGTAATTTCATTGCTATGGAAAAATATAAATTTTGGAAAACCTGAGTATAGCGGACTTTCCATCAGGGCTAAAATGTATTTTCCTGATATTGAATAGCAGATTTAATGTGACACTTACTTGGAGAATAGAAATCTGTGGCATGCTGCATACATGCATGTGAAAATAATCCCTTTTCTTTATAAGATTAATGAATCTATGAATGGAAACATCCCATTTTGTGTTGACATGGAACATATTACTTGCATAGCCCAGGCAAAAGAAGGTAAATGGGAATGAGTGCACATACCTTAGAAAGCTGAAGATCCAAGAAAAAGCAATGTAACTTATAGACTTTAATTCATGCTTCTAATGAAAGCAAATGGGCCCTGTGAAATTATTAGAAAGACCTTGGCTCCCTTGATGGGTTTGTGCTAAAAAACTCACAGTGTTTGTTCTTTGAAAACACATGAGCAGCACCTGTAGGTCCAAATGATGTATTCATAAACATGCTGGAGGACAGAAATCATCTAGAGAAGGGAGTAATGCAGTTAAGATCCTCCCTTATTTATCTCCAAAAAAAATATCAAATAGACAATTATTTCATGCCTGCAAACTTCAGCAATGTATATAGATCATACTAAAACCCTCTTTGACCTCTTAAGGTTATTTCACTATGTTTAATTGCTTATGTAAATTTGAAAAAACTAAATCATATAGAAATTTCTTTCAGCTGCAAGTTTTACTATCACTAAAACATACTTAGAAAGTGTGCTTTTGTAGCTGAAGAGGCAGAACAGCTCAAACCTGAATATCAAAGCTGCATAAAAATGAGAATCCAGATTCCTTGCCTACAAGTTGCAAATATCTTCCATGGGGGATGCACACTGTGGGTGGGTTTTCACTGCTATGCTCCAAAAATGTCCTAGGTGGGGTAGACAGACATCCCAATTTCCAAAGCTCTGTGTCCTTTAGAATTTGAAGATTGGTCACATAAAATTATGTCCCTAAGCACCATCTTATCCAGGAAAAGCATAGGTGAAATTGCTGCACAAACAACTCAGATCAGAGAGTTATCACTGACTGATAAACTGGTTTTTATCTCTAAACTGTAAGGAGTTCAAAGAAACTCTGCACTGAATGGGACTTATACAGAATGCTGTTTTCTGCAGTCAGCAGAGAATTATCTTGGATTTATGTTTTTTAGTTAAGACTGCATGTTTTGAGAAATGAAAGAAATTTCTTTCATTAGACTCTGTTTTATCATGTTTTCAAAACCCAGCAGGCACTGGCATATGCAGTGTAGGGGCAAATTAAATCTACTCCTCCTCTTTTGTGAATCAGGAGGAAGATAATAACAAGGATGCACAGTCTTTAATTTTTTGAAAATTGTTTGTTGATTAGACCTGTATTTTCAGTTTGTTTGCTTTAGAAATGTGATAATTGACAGTACCTGCTACAGTAAAATTCCTGGAAATATTGCCAGTTTTCCAATTTCATTGGAAGTTGCAAGTTAATAAGGTCTGTTTATAACACATGGTTTCTCTCTAAAAAATTATG
Source organism: Cinclus cinclus (assembly GCF_963662255.1). Taxonomy (NCBI): domain Eukaryota; kingdom Metazoa; phylum Chordata; class Aves; order Passeriformes; family Cinclidae; genus Cinclus; species Cinclus cinclus. The sequence continues at coordinate 10,481,130 of NC_085049.1, forward strand.
ATGCAAAGAGGTTTACAGGGGATTTACAAGTACTTATTCCAGATGAAGCTGCATCCCAAGCAAAAAGTAAAAGTGTCAGAAAGATATGAAGTAGGCATGGGCAATTTACTCCATAAAACTCTGGGACACATTCATGCAGAAATCTCATTCTGGCCACGTCCAGAAGTCTATAAGTGCTTTTCCATAGGGTGCAGATAGTGAAATTATCTTGATATCCTAAAAATACTTCCCGAAATGTAATGCAAAGTGTAGATTAATTACTTAAATTGAAGTATTTCAGCTGTAATTTCGCATGTGTGGAGAAGGGCTGAGAGCTACATCTCCCTTTAATGTTGGAACAGGATCTGGGGGGAGGCACAGTAATATATTTTAGAGGCATGGAAGTTAATCCTTTCGTTGGAAATAGGTCAGGAGCCTGGACAGGTGTATTTTCTTTTCTTAATCTCTTAGCATTCTAAGATCCTCTGTGTGCTGCACTAGGCAAAATGACTTGCTTCTGGATATACCAATCAAGCACAGCTCTCTATTTATCCACTTTATCTCCTTTTACTGATACAATTTTGAAGCATGGCTGACCTTTTCTATGCCCCTGCTTTGCCCTGTAAAATCTTTTCATTCAATCCTTGTCATTCGATTTCCACTCCTGATGTCCCCACATCTGAACTGTAGTTCAGTGCAAGATAATCCCCTCTGCTGGATTAGAGAACATCCCAAGCAATGCTTTGACAAAGGAGAAACAAAATTTCTACCACTATAGACACAGGAAAATAAGTATGCCACAAGAATTGGATGTTTAAGCAAGTACCAGTAAGGAAAAATGACACTCAGATCTAAAAGCTGGCTCCAAAGTACTTAGTGTTAATTTATCAAAATGACAGCTATTACAGTGCTGCCCATCACAAAATGTGAAAAAATAGTGTGTTTCCTAATTATAGCTGTAGTCTGCCCTCACTCTGTGTCTACATCAACAGTAAAAAAAAAAAAAAAAAAAAAAGGTATTTAGTACTTTGAAAATTCCTGCATGGCAAAGGCAGGCCCATAAATCAATGCTAACAACAAACCCCTTGCAAACCATACTGTGAGAAAGGCTGACCAAGACCCTAAAGCTCTTGGGAAAGGACTTTAATCTCTAGTTCTGGGAGCTCCTGAGACTTTCATGGCTCATTCTCAGGTGAGAAGGAGCATGAAGCACTCCTAAGAGGCTGTGTGGGAGCAGGGCAGCCCACACCCCACCAGAGGGTGGAAAAGGGATTTGAGACTCAACTGGAGCACCACTAAGGATTGTCCTACAGCTTCACAGACAGAGCAAGCTCTCCTCTCCCGGCAAACAGAGGGTCAGCTTTCGTGCAGCCCCTTCAGCTTCAGGCCAACTGCTAAGCAGCAATCTGACAAACCTGCAGCTCTGCAGCCAGTAGCAACTTTGCTGGAATGGCTGCTTCAATTTCAGCAATGCTTGAAGCACATGCACCTAGTGACACTAAGTGCTTGCTCCTGTACTCAGCAAGAGCTGTTCTGATCTGTTGGACTGTAAAATATAGTTTGTAAGTGTGATTTCAACAACAAGGAAACATATTTTCAGTGCATAATTAATTGCCTTCCTGAGTAAAAGTGATGATGATACTTATCCTTCCAAGACCTCAAGTCTTTTTGCAAGAGGAGGGAATGGAGTTATTGAAATAAATATTCTTAAACCCTTCTTCATTTTACCCTGAGGATGCTCCCAATGAGACAACTTCCTGGGCACTGCTCTTCCTAACAGTGTCCGCCACTACACGATACTCCCTTTTTTGACCTATTTTGCCCATTTTGATTTTTTCAGAATTGCTTTGCAATTACAGCACTAACATTTAACTGTGCACGCATGTCTGCATAACATCATTCTGTTCCACATGGGGATACAGGAGCCGGCAACAAGCACACTGCCTCTGCAACAAGGGACACTGCAACCAGAGCACGACAGTTCATTTCACTCAATTCACATATTGCTGCCATGAGAAGAGTCACTACCAAAGTGTTAGCATGGTGCCAGGCAGCTCCACAATTTGATAGTGATGTATCATATATTTTGGACATTGCGCTTCCTATATTCATTTGATATTTTCCTACTGCTGGTATTCTTTCTACCCCTCATTGTGAATTTTAAGAAAATTATTTTATGTTATTTCAAGCTAGAAGGTACCTCAGGAGAGTTTCTCTGTTCTGTTTTCTACCAAAGGGCCCAAAACTTAGAGGCTGTATTCTGAATGGATGCCAGTGAGTGCTGACTAAAAGGGATAATAATTTCCCTCAATCTACTGGCTATGCTCCTGTTAGTAAAGATCAAATTACTTCACCCAAATAAATATTAAGTAAGAGAATAACCTCTCTTACCCTAGAAAGAGTCAGTAATTTTTATAGTGTTTTCATTACTGATGACAGATGATGTAATTTTCAGGATATCTTTTCTACTACAGTTTTGTAACAAAATTCACATAGAAAGGGTATTTTCTTCTCTTTTCTGTCACTGTCTATAGCAAATGTAATTTTTTTGTTCACTGCTGTTCTTGTAAACTTAAGATTTGGTACTTTTTGGGATCACTGAAATTCAATGCAGTTATTATTTGAATAAATTCTCTTGTCACTTCCACAGTAGGTTATCATTTCCCTTTACTACTGGAGATGTTCAACTGAGCATCAAAAATGACTGCTTACATAGTTGCTTGTGGAGAGAGAAAAGTACTGAAAGAACATTTTGGCGGGCAGGAGGCATAGCAGGATCTTGAACCTGGGTCCTTAGTCTTCAAGAGACTATTCCAGTGACAGATTTTTTCATTGCTAGAGCATTTTCTCTTTCTCTTCCTCTTCCCTTTCCCTCTCCATCTGGCCCAACATCAACCTCTGTCTATGAAATAATTCTCTTGAAAAAAAAACATGACTGATTAACATGTATGTACCTCAATGAATTATTTTTTTCTTTTCTGATTTTCTCCAAGGAACTTCCAATTCTTTGGCTATTATATTCAGTAATGTAAAAACTCAGAGTCCCAAGAGGCTAATTAGCTATGGTTTTGTTACAATATTAATTCCAGCAATCATGGAGTTTTAAAATTCAGCTGAGGTAACAAGAAAAGCAACTCTTTTAATAACTGAATGATCATGAAATACTACAAAAAAGTTTTCTGAGATAACTTCCTATTGTGAGATAAGGTTTTCCCAGTACTCTTTTAGCTGCTTTTCAGGTATGAATTTAAAAGAGTGATGTTTAGCCCTGAAGTTGAAATTGTGATTTTATTTTGTCAGAAACCAGTTTCAGTCAAAAGAACAGTTCCTTCAAAAGATATTCTAGTGTAGGGAAAGCATTGCATTAGGCCACAACTTGCAAAATGATGAATGTTCTCACTTCTAATTTTTCAGATGTGTTTAGCATTATTTGGTAGGGCATGTGGATGTCTCTCAATATAAAACCTTTTTTGCCTCCTTCCAGAGGACTCAGCTGTCGTTGAGTCAAATCTCATTGGAAAAACCCAAAGGTGCCCCTGTGCCTCCAGCTGTCACTACCTGGGTTTGAGTCTTCTGTAGCTCCTATGTCACATCTGTCTGACCTCTCCCTAGATGTACCCAGGACTGCTCAAGTGGCACCAGATGTCTATATTAAAACAATAATATCGACCCACAGAAAAAAAATTAGTTTTCTGAACAGAAAGTGAGCTATAATTATTAAGGGCAGATCTTGCCACCTGAGTGCTACTGAGTACAGAGAGAGATACTCCTATCCCCCTGTACTCTGCTGTAATTTTTATGCTCTCTTTACTCCACCCAGTTAAATCAGCCTCTCTGCACCTGCATCTAACAAGTTCTCCCAATTTCTTGTTGCTTCTGCAGTCCCATAAGTGGACAGCTGTTGTCATAGGGTTTTCTGTGATCTAACCTTTTTTTCAACTTGCTGAAACTTCATCTTGATTTATTAAAAAAAAAGTCTAATTCAATTGCATGTAGGAGAATAATTTATTCACCTAACCCTACTTGTTACTTACAGTGTCTCTTTGACATAATAATGGAGAAAATCTACTTTGTGGGTGAATCCTCTATTACTCTGATAGTCAAAGAAGCGTGGGAATCACAGAGCTTGAGAGGCCAGAATAATCTCTGGTTTTGTCCAAGACAAAAAAGAAAAACAGTGCCCCCGAATAAACGTTGACAGTATCTTCAGTTTAAATCGCTGCAGTGATAAATTATTAGCAGATAGATTTAAATTAGCTTTTAATTTTTATATATTTTTTTTAATTTCGAGAAAACGTAGAGAAATATGAACTGAAAAACATTATTTCCTTACTTATTGTGGAGCCAGACTCGGGCCTGTTGAGGGAGCTGATGATAACAAAGCCAAAGCCTTCGTTCTCCTTGCGGTGGATCACCACGTCACTGGTTTGCAGGCTGTGACTCGCGAAGCCCTCGGGGGGTGTAGCATTGCTGCTGGAGACAGCGTGATTGCTGTTGGCATAAGTCGTGTAGTCACTTCTTGGAGAACTGTGGTGTGTAGACACCGAGCCTGGGCTTCTGCCATTCTCTGGGCAGGGCTCTCCTACAACATAAATCACACCAGTGTCACAGTCTGACTTGCCCAGTGGCTCTGTGACTTACAGTACATTTGATAACCCAACATGAATACAGTTGACTGTCTAGGGACCAGACTACCCCAAGTATTAAACTAGGAGCTGTAATAGATGCAGAGAGACAGGAATCTACACAATTATGCAGAACATTCAAGGGCAATCAGATAAAGCAAGCATGAACACTGACTGCTACGCTAGCTACAAGAAAGGAAAGAAAAGTAATGAACAGTGTCTGTCTGGGTTGTAAAAGCATTACCAAGTGCTATTCCCTTGTCTGCTGGTGGATCTGCCATCAAGAGGAAAATGTGACCGTCTAATCCGATAAAAAATTATTTGTGTTTGGATTACAAGAATTTAAGCAGGGAACTAACAGAATAATTAGGATTAGCTGCATAATGTTCTTCTTACAAGTTGATTAGCATGTTCAAAAGACGTTCAAAGAGCAGAGCTGTTATGCAATGAAAAATGGTCACACGCAGTTTTTCTGTGGGTGTTGTGGCAGAAGCAGTCATCATTTAAAGGTTTGGAGATGCTCTTGTTTGGCAGGTTCAAAAGGGTGGAATTGAAAATGGAGTCCATGCACACTTTAGTATTTCTTTACAGTAACAAGAATGGGAAACAAGTTAAAACTTGTGGGATTACACATTTTTTAGTATGAACATTTTGGAAATTGGAAACAGTGAATTTACACTTCCAGATGGGGAAAAAAGATTCATATTCTTTGCAGATCTAAGTTGTTTACACAAATCAGCATTTATTGACAATTTTAATACAAAACTTCCAGATAAATGTAAGTATTATGTTTTCTGTTTGGAACAAGAGTGGCAGAGTAATTTTACTGAACATGTGAGGAGCTCCCACATGCATACATACATCCTAGCAGAGACTTTGCAAATTAGACCTTCAGTGTGTGTATATATTAATAAAATAAACAGCATCCAAGGACAAGCTGTTGTTTTCTCAGTCAGGTGTGTCCTTTAGCAGTCCTTCTGCAACTATGAAATAAAGTAATTAGAGAGTATAAAGAGGAAGAAAAACAAACAATTATCATACTCCTGGAAATCTCTAAGAGTTATTGAACCAAATCTGCAACTAAATGCCATAGTCAGTGACAAGAGAGTTCTCATTTTCTGGCTGTTGTGTTCCAGAAAGCTGAATATTGTTTATGTCAGTATGGCTGCAACAGAAAGGAAATTCTCTTACCCTGCAGAATGACCAAGAGCTGGCTTGGCCATAAAAATGCAATTGAATGCCATTAAATACAGGAAAAGAATGATAAAGGAGGAAAAGCTTAAATGGCTGTTCGACTGTCAACAGTGCAATAGATATTCATCAGTAAAATTGCATTTTGCTCCTGCCTGTGAACAAATGGCATTTTAATCCATGTGGTTACAAAAATCACATTTTTCCTAATCAAATTGTTTTCCAGATTTTGTGAATTGTGATTTTCTGTTCCAGATCTGGGTAAGTACATGTACAAAATGATAATTCCAGCTGAGGGCTAAGATACATATGTCAACTACAGACAGGTAAGGAAAACCCCAGATCACTCTGTTGTATACATTCATGCTAGTGAGAAATTCCCATTAAATCAATTGGCCTGATGTATTACCATAGCATTTTTCAGTCACCCCCAACATCAGTTGTTTTAAATTTTTCCACAAAGCTCATATTGTAACACCACATTAAAATCCCGTCCAGCTCCTGAAATGCTTAAACATTAATGAGCTACACGCTACATCCCACGGTGTGGCACTCTCAAGGCCCAAGAATAACTTCAGGTGTTCTACCAGATTGCTTATTGTCTGCATCAGGAGCCCAGCAGACCCTTTAACATTTAACAAGCAGCAATGAAGGCGGGCATCTGCTCTGTGCTGGCTTTGCCCGCGGCGTGCACGGCAGCTGCCGCGGGAGAGGCGAGGACTTGGCATTACCTTGGTTATTGGCCATTTTCCTCGCGCTGGGGGAGCTGCGAGGGGGCGTCGCACCAGGCGCGGGGGCACCTTTCTGGCTGGAGGACTCTGGAGTCAGTAACAGAAGAAAGTCAGTCCTGCAGGAGCACGGCTGGCAGGGAGCTGCGGTGCCGCAGTGGGAGGGGGACTGCGAAGACGAAGGTGAGTGGGTGGGCGGCTTTTTGGCACAGGAGCGAAGGGGAACGGCGCAGGCAGTGACAGTGGATCTAGGGCACGGGCAGGCAGAAGACAGGACAGGCTGGGAATGTGGTTTTGCTCATTTCTGGTACCTCAGTGAAGTGTACTCACCAACGTTTTAAAAGTTCTTAAATAAACTTCTTCCCTCAAGTAAGCAAAGGTTGTAATGGAAGGTCATCAAATTCTCCCATTAAAGCTTTAATAGGTTCTGCCACACACGTTTTTCAAGGTTCCGATGTTTCTCAGCAATTGGGGCCGAACTAGTCTAAACATCTAATTTTCTATGTATACTTCATATTGGTTTGGCTTCCTTTTCTGAATCTGCTTGACAGAAGAATCTGGCCCTATTCATACGAGCCACTTGTTCCCTACAGATGATTTTCGGCCAGCTTGCATTGCAGTTCAGTGGGAAATTCCAGATGACATCAGTGAGACCAGAAATGGGCTTTTAACACATACAATAGTGAAATGAGTTCTTGCCCTGAACAGTTAACAGTCTTTGAGCCTTTCTCTTATTGACATAGTCAGCTCAAATGGCTTTAACTTAGGTGAATGTTTAGTCCCAGAAGTGGACAAAAGGAGACAGCACAGACCAAGACAGCATGGAACAAACCCAGAGCACTTATGATCACCACACCAGGGTTGCCAGTATGTTTCCATTTCTGAAGGAAACAACACTCAGTTGTAGCAGTTTTGTCAGAGAAATGAGGGACACATATTTACAATTCTTTCCTCAAAATGACACAAACAATCACTCTGATTTCCTCTATTTTTTTTTTTTTAAACAGCACCAGTTTGTGCTGCCAGCACTGGGATCTGTTTTTCCTTTCACCTTTCCCAGCCTTCACTCACCCGTGGGTAGCACCTTTCTCCTCACAGTAAGATTCACCTGCCCGTTTCGGGCAGCGTTATGCATAAGATCAATCACATATCGGTGGGTTTTGCCGGCCACTGGAATCCCATCTACATACACCAGCTCATCACCAGGATGGAGACGACCATCTCGGTCTGCTGAGCCCATGGCAATTACTGCTCCGATGAGAATCTAGGCAGCAAAGAAACAAAATCCTGTCATATATTACACTGAGCCTCCAATTTAGTGACATGAATATTGCAGTGATTTTCTCTTCCTTCTGAAATTAGGCTAGTGATTTAGCAGGTGAAGAGATCTGTGTGTGTCTGAAAGCTGTGCTCGTCCTCTTGTGGGTATGACTGAAGATGCTTCCTTGCCTTTGGTAAGAGGGTAAGGTGTTTCCTACCTGCAAAGGAGAGATACACCAGAGAGTCCTAATCTGAATTCTGCTGGATATGTTCAAATCAAGATAATCTGTCTCTAAGGAGTGTTGAGTTTCTATAGACTACTTTATACAGAAGACTTAAAAAGACTAATTCCATTTAAGGATCTTTTTAACTTAAAATTTGTGAGCCTGTGTATTTCCTATTGAATCACTGCTCTGTGATTTAAGCACCTGGAGTCATGTACCTGAGGTCAGCACTGGAAGTGACCCCAACACACAGAGGTCACTTTGGGACTCTTTAGGGGAAAAGAAGAGCTATATTAAATGCTATTACTCTTAATGAATGATTGCTTAGGCAGTGCTTGATTAAAATGGAAAAAAGAAGAAAAAAATGTCAGCTTGTCCTGGGCAGATATTGTTTACCCAAATCAACATTTAAATGGAGTTTGCATTGGACATATAAGCTAGTAAAAAATCTGTCCAAAACCTTTTAATGACTTTCTCCATTTTCTATGCAGACAATGTGGCATAATTTATTAGAAGAAGATGTATATATTTTCCCTGGGGAATAACTGGTAGAACAGTTGAGATTGATTCAAACAAAACCTCCTTTCTTTGAAAGAATATTTAAGCATTCATAGACTGTGTTCCAAATTTTCTGTTCTCTTTTTCAATGTGAGACTGAGCACAAAATGATGGATATGATGTGCCATGTGACAATCTGCTTTAAACAATAAAAGAGAAAAGCTATGAGGCATTGCTTTTCATGATGAATTGCAAAGGCAAGATGTAGTTATGCAGGTGGGCCTGTGGTTTTTTTGTGGTCTTAGCTGCAGAGTTGCAAGTATCTCAGCATAGTGTTTGAATGAAATCCCCTGTGGAGCCTGGAGAATTTCCCCCAGTTCTTAGCCTCCCTTTGGCTTACTTTTGCTTTCAAAACCTCGCAAAAAAAGAACATGATGTGGCTTTTTCCTGCTTTCTGGTGTTCCTGGGATCTTGTTAAGCAGTGCCAGGCTGAGTGGCTAGAGAGGTTGTTTCAGGTTCTCCATTCTGTTCTTCAAATGGTGAAAAAATATACCTCAAATATTTGGAAAATACTTTGTGTAAAATTCAACTATGAAATATGTATTTATGCTCCTTTACCAGATGGAAGAAAAGCTCTCCAAGGCTACGTTTAGCTAGATATCCAAAAAGTATTCTCAAAACATCTAAGAATTAGGCATCTCACATGAGTAAGAATTTCTTCCTTGTTATTTTTAGAAGAGATGGGTGATAACCCTCTGAAGCTTGGGAGATTATAGGGACTGGCTTCCTCCTTTGGTTTTGTTGAGCATTTGCAGTTTTTTCATAATTTTCTGACAAAATATAAACAATTTGAGCACCTTTAATATTTGGAAAAAACAAAATGCAGATCAAAGCATAGTAGGCCATCATCATACACAGGAAACTTGAAAAACTCTTTCTAGTTCTGACTAAGTAATTATTTCACATGTCCACCATGGACTGTGATTGTGTTACTCAGTGTTGGACTGTTAACATAAGCATCAGAGTCATACTTTAAACAATTCAGCTAGGTGTGTTTGTCATGATGATGTCTGTTATTTGGTATATTTAATAGCCAGAATAACTTAATTTCCCTACTTTTTCATTTTCTGTGTCTGAATTTGTTTCTTATGCAGTATCTGCTCTCATTTCATGGCTGAGAAGTTGCCATAATAGTTATCAGTTCTACACGTAAAGCACAAATTGGAAAAATATATATCAGGATTATATTACCTCTGAAATGTGGTTTCATACTGGCATGAGATTGCTTTGAATGCATGAGGAGATGGATGATGGTATGTAAGCAATAGAGAGTCTGCTGTAGAAAGAGTGTGTTGTAGAGAAAAAGAAAAGTTTCTCCTATTATTTGAGATTAAACAGGACAAATTCTGGGATTAGGATGATTGTGGCAGAGCCTAATCTGAAACTAAAACCTGTGTCAATTTATACAGGTTAATCTGCTTTGATACTGACTTTCTTTGTGATTCTTGGTAATTATCTGAATTTGTATTTTAGTTTTTCTGAATATAATACAGCATCTTCACAGGCACATAGCAAAACTTAAGTATATACACATAAAGGGTGATTTTAAGGGTCAGTAATGTTTAAACTCAAGCTAATCATCAGAACTTTGTCTAATCACTGCTAAAATAGGACTTCCCAAGGCATATCCTTACCTTAACATTTTCCTCTATGGATATCTATGTCTTAGAAATGTAGAAAGATACTTCAAATATATACTGGCATTGGTAATAAAAAGAATACAAACATAGATCTTGAGGACGTTTTTGAGAAAAATCCCAGTCCGTCTGTGCTGAAAAGGTAAAGCTCTTAGAGAAATTATGTATATCTGTGATATACATAAAACCTGTGATTCAGAGCTCGAGCTGCACAAACATATGCAATTACATCCCTCCTTTGGGACAGCAATTTGCAACTTCAGTAAAGTTTCAATTTTTGGGTTTTTGCAACCTTTCAGTAATATTGTAATTCACCAAAACAGAGTCACATTATAAAATAATCTAAATCCTCAAGTTTAGTAAATCCTAGTAAGGAGATGTGATAAATAGGTGTTCTAGTGCAATATTATAAGATTTGAGAGGTGATTTAACCTGGCACAACTCACAGTCTTGATATTTGAAATTTTTCAATAAATTTAAGTATTTCCTTTCAAAAGCATTTTTATGCTTACAAATATGGAAAGTGGAGCAGCAAAGTACATATGGAAAGTACAGCAGCATTTTCTCCTTCTAAGGTGCCAGGTAGCTGATTTAACTAGAAGGAAACTAAGCTACAGTCCTTCTGTAGTGTCAGTATTATCCTTCCAAAATAACTTTATTTGGATTCCACTTCTGTGAAAAAGTTATTGCCTTATGCTGAAGAATCCATATTCCTTTTTAGAAATCAAACCACAAAGACAAAAGCTTCCTTTTGTTCTCTGTTACCTGACTGCACAGCAGGAGCTGAAATAAAAATTTCAAAGTGTCTCAGTTCTCGTTTCATAGGAAAGGCGGGGGTTTGGAGAACAGGCAAAAACTGCTTCTCCTTTTCTGGAGGTGAAAGGAATGGGAGGCTGCAGGTGGGCTGTCCATGGGGGAGCAGGGAAGCAGTGGAGCAGACAGAACAGAGTTAAGAAGTCTTGCACTTTGAATACAAAATAGAGGGACACTTAAAAGAGTACATTTGTTGTGTTTATTGGTGTTGAATTTGAGCAGTGAAAACAATGTGGATAACAATGAGGGAGTGAGAATTGAAAACCTCAGCACTGCAACACTTAATTCTAAGAAGGTGCATTTTTGCCTTGTACAATCCTCAGCTTCAAGTTAGGCTCTTCTTAACTCCTGAGGACTTCGAGAAATGTTTGCAAAGACACACAAAGCCCATTGGATTGATAAGTCTTGGGGAAAAATGCTTTTTTATGTGCCAACCATGGAACAGAGATAGCAACTCTGAGGCTAAGGGCACACTGAGAGCAATTGTTCACCAGGACAGTGAAATGTGTTAGAGGGTGGTTCACAGAGGGCAGCGATTTTGGTCCTGCTCTCCAAAAATAGCAAGGTGCTTATCTCTGCACTTGATATCCAGCTATGGCTTTTTGACTTCAGACAGTAAAGTCAGGTCAGTCCTTTGCTGAAGAGACACTAGAAAGAGCTGATCCTCTGTAATACTTCAGTGCATAATGCATGTAGCTGCAGGGCAAAAGGCTTGTTTCAAAATTTCTTTTCTACTAGATTGCTGAGCAGAGACTCAAGTCTCTCACAACTCCAGCATGTATTATGGATATGAACTACCAGAATATCATATATTCTACATGAGTTTTCTCTTACTCCTTTAGGTTGAAATCATTCAGTTTTATATAAATAATCATCTTTTAGACAAGGAATTTGAGCCGCACTTTTCCCCATGAGATTGTCATAAACCTCCAAGCAGAGGCAGTCAGATGCTTTGTGACTGCTTAATTATCCATTTGTAGTGAAAAAAGCACTAAAGGAGACATCAAGAGAGCCTCTCACAAAATATTGAGTAGCCTTGTAACCACGGACGCTTTCTTGGGAGATACGAAATGCCATTAGACATTACTGTCCAGAGCAGGTAGAAGGAGATTTCCAAAATCTTCATAGAATCATAGAATGGTTTGGGCTGGAAAGGACATTAAAAATCCTCTAGTTCCAATCTCCCTGCCATGCCATGGACAGGACACCTTCCACTACACCACGTTTCTCAAAGCTCCATCCAACCTGGTCTTAAAGGTCGTGCCTTTCTAATGCTATTTCCTAACACTCTAAAAAGGTAAAATGGAACATTTCCACTAGCACCTCACACATTTCCTTTTAGACTTCACCCAGTAGGTATGCTCTGAGAATTTATACTGGCTGGGCTGCCCAGAAGGGACAGAAAAAATGCTTAGTTTAAGAATGTGCAGATGATGGCTCAGTGGCCTCATTTTATGTGCACTGGGATTTGCTCCAAAGAAGGAAGAGGGGCTTCAGGGACACTGCAAGTGTAGAGGATGAAGCAGTGTTGTCTTGGAGTCTTTCTGAGCAGCTATACTTCATATTTGAAAAAGCATTGAAAACACTTATTCTAAACTAGACTGAATTTCAAACAGCATTTGAAGCATCTTTTTTAGAATACATTGCATTATTTTCTTTTTATGGGACACATCAGTAAACTGTTAAGATTTATCAGTACTTTGACAGAGTATTTTAAAATCTAAATTTTAAAATCGAAGAGCTTCTTTGTTTCTCAAAGCCATGTGCTGGTTAACTTTAAGGCTTGAATGAAAAATATACTATTCTGTATTAATTTGAATACGGAATATATAAATTATCGACTAGGGAATATACAAATCTAATATGTAATTATAAATTATCTCAGAAATGTGGTAACACAAGACTCAGACTGTGCTGAAAATTCTGATAGTAAAGCACTATCATTATTGACTTGAGATTAGTCCTAGCTGTCAGACTATAGTTACACTATTGAGTTTTTTTCTGAAAGAGTACTAATTCTGCCTGCTCTCAAAATTATAGTACTTAGATAGATCAGTAACTTATCAAAATGTGTACACATTTGTGGTGTGTCATGTACATTTGACTTCTATTTTCTGGGCTTCTACACTGTTTCTTTTAAATATTGTGCATCTGCTTTCTTTTATATTATATTTTCTTAGCATCCATCAAAGGGAAAGGGAAAATCAGGAAGAAATAACTCACAGGCTGCCCAGGCTCATCTCCTCCCAAGATCCTGAAGCCAAACCCAGACTCCATCCTCCGAAGGTGAACATCCAGCTCCTTGTAATCAGGACCTGGTTTAAAGAAAAATACCATTGAGCACAGCATTTTGGTCTTATCTTGAGAATTTGCACCAACTTCCCTCCCACCTTGTGCTTATTGCACATGACTAATGGTATCCTGGTTGGACCTGGTGGAAACGAGTGGGCCACAGACAAGGAGGAGAACTGAAAATGTAGGTGCCTCTTGGAAGATGGTTATGTTCAGTAGAACACACTAAACCGAACTAGAATACATTCACAGAAGAACAGTATGGAAAAATCTGTCCAAAATAGAGGTTAAAAATGTGTCTTCTTCCTAAAACTGACTGTATAATGGACTGCTGTTCATCCACCTCTGGTCTTTAATTTGTCTTATCCTTGCAGTTCATTAAATTCTACAAAGAATAAACTGAAATGGGAGACAGAGATACATCAGTCCAACTCACAAAATGTGAAAATCATTACAGGCCATTTAAGTTCCAAACACATACACACACACATATATACATATATATATATGTAATGTAGCTGTTAAGTATTCCAGTTCTAGGTAATACCCTCAATAAGGAGTTTTGATGAAAATTATCATTGTAAACCACTTAGTCTCAGAGTTTAAATTGAAAGCTAACATCATTGACTTGAACTCCTTCATGCTACTCTATTAAAGTCTCAACAGCTTTATGAATCAATAAGGTTGCATTTCCATATGCCTGCCTAGCCTGTCTTTAGACATATATTATTTCCTGTAATATGTCAGTTGAGGAATATCGTCTTTTAAAAGTCAGTTTCTTATAAAAGTGTCTTTAACTTCACTTGAAAGAACACAGTGTTCTGGGATATTATTATTAATAATAATAATTATAATAAAATATTATAAAGTGAAAGCCTAAGCATTTAAAGGATTAAGAAGTTGTCTGTTGTGACTCTCTGTCTGCATGCTCAGAGAAGCTTTAGGCTCATCACCTAAAGCAGTGATTGAGAGGAATGGCATTTCCCATGGACTGCACTCTGGTCTATACATTTTGACACAAAAGCTTTTGTCAGTGTCAGCTTGTTGCTGATTCCAACAGAAAAAAAGGATGATAAGGTTTATTCCAGCAAACTGCTCATAAGCCTGATTTGTTTCAGTCAGGTATTATTGCAAAGACAGATACAGAATGACATGCATAGGCTCTATACTATGACTGTGCAATAAATGTCCTCTGCAAACAGCAGCATAATTCATGGTTTCAACAATCTGATTGATGAAAGTGAGACTAAATTACAAATATTTCAATTGGCAAAATAACATAAAACCTTTCCCTATGAACTTACTTCTCATCTATTGAGAAGACAAACCCAAACAGAACCAAACAACTATTATACTGACTTTTTCCATTTATTTGATGTGTATCGACACTAGGGAGCAAATGAATTCTGGGTGTATACAGTATGTTGGCTTAATGCAAATAATTTAAGACTTGTGAGAGACAAAGGAATTTCAGATGAAAGCAATACTTTACTGGGTTTACTGTGCCTACAGGGATGGGGCCTAGCACTAAGGAGATGGTTTTGCAGACACAGTGTGATCACTATTTGTAAGCCAGGATTAACACACAAAGGCACTGTCTCCAGCAGTCTGGCACAAACAGAGCAGTGACTCTATTGTGCACAAGGGAATGAATATGCACAGTTGGGAATACAATAAGACAATATAAGAATGTCAGGTTCTGAAGAATACTTGCTTTGGCAAACTGAGATGAAAACATCCCTCGGACACATTGACAAAGCTGAGCCGAACCAGTGTTGGTAGCAGACTAAAATAAGGGGCATTATCTATTTTTAAAAGTCACTGTTCTTCTATCCCATTTAGAATGAAATAGATAAGGCAGGTTGACCATGAAGAAGTTTAGTCTAAAAAACACTAAAAAATAGGGGCAATCTTTTCTATGAGACTTAGTTGTCTGCCAACAGGTCACTGAAAACTGCTTTTAAAAAATAATGCTCTTTTCTATCCCACTCGCTTCTTGTTATTGCAAACCTCTGCAAGCAAACAGCACTCAGACCTTACCAGTAAAGATGTAGGCAAAGAAGACATTGGCAACTGAGATTGTTTGTGGCCTTTGCCACTAGATCACTTGCCTTACAGTACTATCATAATATCACAGTATCTCCAGTGCCTGACTGGTACACAAACCTGTGTGCTGTTTCAGCTTTCATTATATGACTCCACTGGCTGCACTGATCACCTTTCCATTGCTCTGGGGACAGCTACACCATAGATTCCTGAATTTACATCTCTGAAAATGGACCTGACTGCTACCTGTGGTTTTTGTGCTTAAGTGATTCATGAAATATGACAAAAACTTATTGCAAGGCTGTCCAAAAATATTAATCTTTCAGTCCAGATTTTTCTAGTAGAATTCCTTAGCCGCTCTCTAGCCATTCGTCTTTATATTTCATGCTTAGCCCTGTCTTTTCCAGGCTGACATGGAAGCGTTACAGTTATAACTGGCATTTTGTAAAATGTAAAGTATAAATAAATTAAGCACATATTACTTGTTTGGTGTAAAAAAAATCAGTTACCAGGTTAGTCTGACCCACCAACTTTTGCTAAACTCCCTTTGCACTGTTCTCAGTGTATCTCCATATTTGCAGTTAGTCTTTGATCAAAAACACTTTCTAAAGCCTTGCTGCTGCTGAGATCCTTTTTCCTTGTTTCTGAAAGACAGGTAAGTTGTTCACTACTTTGTGCTTTTCCACAGTAAATCCCCTATGATTATCTAGCAGCAGTTTCAATATTCTTGAATAGACATTGATTAAGTACTCTTGCTCATGTAAATGATGACATTTCATCTGATATTCCTCTACTGCTTGCTTCTCCAGGATTCTGGCACTTTTTTGTTCCTCACAAAGGATTGTTAGATAAACCAAATTTTGTGTTTTCTTGCTGGAGCAGATTTTCAGTTGATCATACAGAGAAAATTACCTGCATTTACAGAAAATGATCCTCTTGTGCCTTGCAATATACTACAAATTGTTGGTTAATATAACTTCATTATGGAAAATGTGTCTTTTTGTTTTCACTTGCTAACCTAGATTAGCACCTTGTGGTTCATGCCAAGTAAGAAGTAATGAGTAGGCTTGCAGACAAGCCAATACTGAATTAACACTGTCTTTTCCAGTTTGCTTTTCCTTCTAGTCAACCTAATGTACCTTAAAGACCTGTCTCCTACCAGTTTTACTGAAAGAGAGTTTCACCTTAAAGTCAATATTTCTCCTCATGTAATATGGGTATCCTTTGCCAGAATGACAATGCTCCCTGTCCTTCCTTGCCTTTTTACACATTTATATTAGAAAAAGAACTTTAACTTTTCCTGCTAGTAACTTAATTCTCTTTTTTTTTTCTATTATAGTTATGCCACTTTGTTTCTTCTTTTTGTGTGAAGGAAAACTTTCTTAACAGTTCATTTGGCCTGGAAGAAAAAAACCTCACACCAATTCACTTTGCTAGGCTATAAAACCAGCTGGTTCCCCCATGAATTTGAGAATGGTATTGGACAAGCTGTGATCTGATCATTGCTGCACAGTGAGGACAGTAAAGAGCGTTGGGAAATTCTTTCTGGTGCCTGAATGATGGGGGAATTTGCTTTAAATGTAATAGTACCAGAATAGATTGTTACTGAACAATAGTGAGATCTCACAGGTGAAGATATGATTATCAAGTCCCAGCTACCTTTCTGCACTGTATTCACTTGAATCACTGGGGGAACTACACACTGATAGGCATGTATGGAGTTGTTTCTTAAATGTTGAGAAAATATATACCTGAAGATGCTTAATTAATAATTTACAGTGTGAGACAAGTTGAACAAGTGCTATGTGATTTTACAGTAATAAACCTGGTATTCAGGATGATCCTGTAAATGTTGATATAAAATTTTTAATTAAATCTCTTCTATATTGCAATTAAAGGAAAGATGAAGTGCTTTGCTGTAATAATTTTACAGTCTTTCTGGGTATACCAGCTACCTACTGAAAATAAAAACTAATTTGGACTGCTTTGCTGAAGATGGTGAAGATTTTTGTTTCATACAAATAATTATAAATTGTGAATTGTGATTGACACAAAACTACAGTAACTTCATCTGAGTTTCAGATGCTCTTGAAATATGTGAAAAACTTGAAAACAGTCATGGATTTGCTGCTCTGCAATGTAAGTAGCTTTTTAAAAAGCATACATATTCCCTCTTGGTATTTATAGACAGGAAAGCTGGCAAATAAAAGCTTTAGTACAAAAATCATCAAAGAAAAGAAAAAAGAACTGGTGTGCTAACAATTATTTAATGTATAAATCCTACTGGGTTATGCAAAAACAGTCCAATGTTATATTTAATTTAGGATCTCTGTCCAGCTTGTGAAGGACTTTGATAGGATTATCAAAACTGCCTTTTTAATTTTTTTTTTTTTTTGTATGGGATGTCTGTTTTAATTGTTCACTTAGCATGATAACACTGGGAAATCAAATACTGCTGTTTTATAAAGAAGTCCATTGCCCTTTTACAAGACCAGTGCTGACTCAAACACCCCAAAAATCTCCTGATTTTTAGTTTTTGCTTTTGCATTTTTACAGCACAAGTATGGAAGCAAGGAATTGGTGATAGAGTTAAGACAGAATTAAATTGAAATTTAAAAAAATGCTTAAGCTTAGATTTGGGCGTGAGCTATAGATATACACTTTTATACTAAAGAGTGAACACTAATATGAAAGTACACATAAAACACAGAAAAACACTAATGAAAACTGGCTGAGTAAAAAGAAATACCTTCCCTTGCTCAAAATGCAAATCTATTATAAAAAGATTTGGTATAAGCATTCTACAACCCCACAAAGATCATACACAGTAAAATGGTGACTGGGCAGTCATGACTGTCCATCATCTTGAGAAATGATTAAAAAAAGAAGGATAGCTAAAACATAAAATGGAGGACAACTATTTTAGAGAAAACAAAGGCTGAAGAATACTTGCCAGAGGAATCCGCTCGAAAACCAGTCCTGGGCAGCACTTGTTCTGAATAGGAAAATGGGGAATTAAAGGTGAAATACATTTCTCAAGTTATTTAAAGATGCAGCATCAATTTCTCTGCTGTGTTTTGAATTACTAGAATGCATTTTCTACTTTTCCTTGAAATTTTGTTTTCTCCTCCCCTCCTTTACTTTCCATGTGGTACATGTACATATTCCTGTTAGATTAAGACCTCCCTGGCCATTTCTGTGAAAAGTGAAGGAGATGGTGAGGTGGTAATGTTTCTTTAACACAATGTAGGTTCTGATGAAGATAAAATTTTTAGTTTCGTTAAAACTGTGAAAAATAGTAACAATATTTGTCATTATTCAAGTACAGCAATAAAAGAGGAAGTTTAATAGGTGTGTTTGGATGACTTGACCTCAGATGACTGGACCCCTGCTTTTATACAACTCAATTGTAAAATGTCTTTTATCATCAAGAAGAGAAAGACTTTTCTAGAGGGATGCATATTGCCAATAAGAACAACTGATTCTACATGAAGGTAAATCCCTTTAACATAATTTTTATGCAGGTAGTTTCAAATTATTTGTATTTCACTATATGAAGTGCAGCAAATAACTGTCTTGGTTTCATATAAAGCTACTTTGCTTGCATTAGAGGAATCTGGATGACTCCATAGCTGAATTCAGTCATGCCTCCTTTGCTAATTTTGAAATGGTCTGAACAAGAACTTCTGTTTTATTATTTTGGCAGCATCAAGAGTGAATTGCAAAACATTTCAAACCAGAAGTGACTTCTATTGGCCTATTCACAACAAAAGAGCACATAAGGTATCCCATTTATGTGACTCTAAGCCACATATTATACCATGCATATTTCATGCTGTAAAGGAGGCAAGGTCGTTCACAACAACTTGCACACAGTTTTTCACAACACAGCAACTTTTCACAGCAGCTTTTCACAACAGTTGCATTTTTAGGACAGTGATTATGAGTATATACTATCTTCCTAAGACAGAAGGGTGTAGTAAGAGACATAATACAGCATTTCCTCTGGGGGAAGCTGTGTACCACTTTGAAAGAGTTTAGACTAAAGCCACCTGCCTTCTGGTGGACAGCTTCCCAAAGGCAGCATGGGCTGCAATGGCAGCAGCTGAGTGATTCAGACTTCACTTGAGATAATCCTGAACTGGTTGCTGCAGGGCAAAGATATTTTCCAAAAGGTGTCTCCCAAGAATGGAGATGTCTTAAAATTTTTTTGGTAAGGATATTTAGATAACAGCCTTGATCTGTCCAAATCCAGTCCACTGAATGGGGACATCCATTTGGATTTGGTGTTCCTGTTGCATTTTTGTTTACTGTCCGTGTTGAGTTGTGTCACATGGGCTATGCTGTTTGACTTTATAGGTGGTGCATGTCTTTGGTAGTTAAAGGAGATCATTCTTTCACACACTTCGGATTTTGTACAGTAATTTTGAATCCTTCAGGTGAAACGCACTAACTAAGTGTAAAATATTCCACCAGCACAGCTCCTGAAAAGCAAAACCTTTGAAACTGATGCTGCTCCACTGCAAACTTGGAGAAATGATTTTTTTTTACTCACAGCTTTTAAAGATTTTAATCAAAGTCTTTTAAGAGACAAAATGATTTTAATGTAGAGAAAGCAATTTCATCTTGATAGTCTCAACAAGCTTTTAGGTTTGAAGGTATACAAGTTTTTTCTCTTGGTCATGCAGCTAGAGTTGCTCTTTGAAGCTGCTGTAAGATTGGTTCATTCTATTTCCATTTCTGCTTGCACTCTAATATCACCCAGAACCAGCCTCAAAGTGAAAGAATCACCACCATTCTCAAACTGTGACCAATTAGGGAACAACTTACTCTTTTTAAACAGACAGCCATATATTTCAAGTAAAATAGCAGTGTCCTTTTTTGGGAACTGTTATTTGTGGTCAAGCAAAAGTGTCAATGAGGTGGTTTCCCTCCAAGCTAATCTCATGAAGTCTCCTATGGAGATTTTGTTCTTTTGCCTTGCAGAACTTCATGTAGAGTCTCACAGTGTTAATTATCATCTTGTAATCAACCATTCAACACCTAACATGTGTTTTCACTGTAGTTTAGGAATTCACACATGACAATTGGAACTGTGCTATGCTGAAGATGCTGAATCAAGCCCTAAAGTTTTTTAATGTTTGATCACCAGAAAGATAAACCTAGGTGCAGATTTATGGTTTTGGTAACCATAGCAAAGCAATGTTCATATTTGGAAGAATCTGCTGTCAGCAGGATGGGTGTCTGTGCAGGACACATAATTGTGATAATGTCACTGACACTCTGGAAAACAAAATATGTATTCTAAATAGCTGTGCTCGTGTGACAAGCAAACTGTTAGCAAATACTAGAAAACTTCAAAAGAAGAAAGATCTGTAAAGAACCTTTAACATAGAGGAAGGACAATTAGCACTGTCTCCATCTGTCAAATGCAGAGATAAGCAGCTTTTTCAAAACTCACCTAATTCTGTGCTGAAAGACCCTACAGAAAAGCAACTTCCATGGACTGCTGGGCCTGGTCCTCAGCGGAGCAGAATGCATGTCATTTGTGCACATCCTGGTGCATTCCATCTGCTAAGGATAAATTGAGCTGGGAATTTTACCAGAATGCTGAGAGACTCTGGTGAGCTTTGTTTTATAGAAATCTGTCAATTTGGTTTATAGGAAACTAACCTTATACAAGGCAATCTGAAACTTTCCATTAATTTATTATTAAATTAATTTTGACATTTTCTAAACATTTAAAATATTTTTTTCAATATGTTAGATGTCCTGCCTTCACCTCGTAGATGACGTAGAAGAATGAAATTTTGGAGAGGTCAGGACAAAGAGACAACTCTACCCAATACTGCCACCATGAAGAGGCATTCAAAGCACTGAAAGTTTTAAAATGATGACATAAGATTTCTGTATTCTCCTAACAATGCCTTTTTGGTTGAACCTCTGCAACTGCATTGCCATGAGTAGTTGTAGTCTTTCATGTGAAATAGGAATGGAGTACTTACAAAGTAGAGCTTGAAAGTATAATAAAATACTTGCTAAATTCACTGATTTAATTGTTTTAGTTCAGATAACCTGTCCTAGTAACAAGAATCAGGAAAGTAAAACTAAGAAATCTTCTGAACTGTTATTTGTATAAAACTACAATTAAAATAAATCTCCACCGTGGTGATGACTCCCTGTGCTCTGGAGAATGAGGATGCAGCTGTGCATTTTGAGAAGTCTTGCCATACATCAAGATTTGGGGATTGGAAGTAGATCCCTTCCAACCAAAACCATCCTATGGCAATCATTCTATGATTCTTTGCATATCAGATGAATGCAAAGCCAAGATTAATTTTGCTACTAGAAAGTAGAACAGTAAAAATCTTGCACACCTGCCTTCTTGTTTAGTCTAAAGTAAATTGCTCTTGTAGATTTATTTTATTTTCCCTCATCCATTTTAAACTGAAAACTGCAAAACTGTGAAAACAGAAAGCACTAAATAAGACCTGGGACATAATCCTGATTTACATGAAATCAATGGTGAAAATACCAGGATTCTTTGCTGTCAAGATACAGCTATAGAAGCACAATTCACCCACAACATGACACAAGGGTGCTTTTATTTACAGCAGTGGAACCACTGGTATTCTCTGTAGGAAGAATTATGCTGATGAAAGGTAGGGACAATATTTGATAATATTTGTTTCCCATATTCTGTTGTTTTCTGGATCAGTCTTTGTTGAATGCTAAATACACGGAACAAAACTAGCACAAAGGAACATCTATATTTCAGCATCTCAGTTCTAGCCTTGCTTTAGGTAAACAGGAGTTTCACAAGCAAGAAGAACGAGTGTGATTATGTTGCAATGTCCTTTCCAAAGCTGTGCAAGCACAAGTTTGACACAGCTCATAGGCAATGCAGCACTTGTCTCGTGCACCTGTGGCCAACTCCCCTATGCCTTCAAGTCAATTCTCTTAAATTTTTACTTTGACTCTTAAGTATACACTGCCACTTTGTAAATCCAAACCTATTTGTACACCTTTTAGTAAAGTGCAAATTGTTAAAGAGAAAGAAATACTGCATCTTTAGCACTGCCATCAGCTGTAAAACTGACACTTCATATTAGCAGAGGTCATTAGGGACCTACTTTGCAATCCAGCAATCAAAATCATTTTACATCCATGGTACTGTGATGACTATACACTCATAATTCCATCTGAAAATGCTTTTGGTTTCACTGTCAGTTCATATAAGCAACAAATCCATTTTGTCATGGTAATTCTTTCTGCAGTGACAAACAATACAAAACCATTTGATATTAGTCTGCTAAATTTCCTCTCCTTTTATTGCATATCATCTCTTATTAACAAGGGTTATAGTAGTAGTAATATAAGTTCTTAGAACCATCTCCATGCTGCTGCTTAGGGTAGAAATAAGTACAAGGAAAGCAACATGAACTGTTTGGAAACTGCTTTGAGAAATTCCCCTCTTAAACCTCTGATATCATTCTCTAGGTCAAGGAGTAATTTGATGATAATGTACCTTAATTAACAATTTCTCAATACTTTGATTTACTAAGTGAAGGCAGGTATGACTTACTGACATAAAGGGCACTAACTGGTGAATAGAAATATTGAAAGATATGGTGAACTGAGTGCAAGGAAGGTTTGAAACTAGAACCTGATTTTCTGGTTTACAGTCCTAAACCCTTTACCTGTACAAAAGCCCTTCAGAATACTATGTATTTAGTGGTATCATAGTTCAGCATATATATGCATCTGTACACATATGTGAAAACACAATAACCAAAACGTGATTTTTTAGTCTAAAACTGAGCACAAATGGGAAAATATATTAGAGGAAATTTTCTTTTTGCCAGGAAAATACTGTCTGGAAAATGTGGTAGTACCAATTATGTGAAAAATTTCCTCAAATTTTTAATATTTTCAATCTTTAATTTTTAACTGTAGCTCTTCAGCCAACAAGCACTGGCAGGAAAATTCTGCTTAGCTGTAGACTACGCCATAAAACCCCTCAGGTGGTAATGCATTCAGTGCTAGACACCGAATATTTTTTTTTTTTTGCTGCATGGGTATCAAATTTAGGAAATCCTGATTGCCTTAGTATTTTTCTGCAAGACTGTAATTTTTGTAGCTACACACTATGGATCAGTATAAGCTGTCTGACAAATCTTTCCTACTTTACTGTATATCTGTGCTGGAGTGATGCTCCAGAGAAAAGGTAGCCTGTGAATATGAATTAAAGAGCTTGTCTGTGACCCTTACAGAAAGGTGTTTATAAGTCTGCCTAAGTCTTACATATATATAAGTCTTATTGTAAGTCTCACAATTTTTTAAAATGTCTGGCAGTAAGAAAAAAGAATCGTAACAGCTGATATATTTGAAAGGGACTTGAGAAATTCAAAATACTGTGGTCAGAGGAGAAAATAACATGGGAGATTTTGAAGAAAGTAACCTTTGTCCTTCCAGCTAAAGGTGGAACTGTAATTGTTCAGATTTCACTTTTAATGAGAGCTTATCACTGGCTTATCTCATTCTTCCTACTGGCATTTCTGTGTCACATCACCAGCCTTGGCTACCACGCTAACTGAGGGATGAATGTAATCCAATAAATACAAAAAATGTTTTATTTTGCCTCTTTCCTTAGAGGAATATAACCTCAAATTATTAATATAACCTCTATTATTACTGGAGAAATATTATGGGATTATGATTCTCAACAGCTTTGTGACTCCTGGTTGATCAATGTCTACCTACAGGGGTGTCTGAACAAAGTTTTTTATAAACTATGAATCTACAATAAACAGAGCCCAATATAAAATATAAGATAGGATAAGGAGAATTTATGAAAGCAAAAATGTAAAATTCAGATGAATGAGGTCTCTTAATGAAAACTCCAGGGTTCCAGTTACAGGTGTAACAATCTTCTGCATATGAAGTCATAACTTGTTCATTAATAGGAAATTCCTGATCTGATGTTCTATTTTCTACTTTCTGTACCTAGCCTGGTTATCAGGAGAGTCAGACTGTCACTTACAATCTAACAGTTTTTGAAAGGAGTTAAAGGTTTTGCCTTGGATTACTAGGAGAGAAAAAAGGAAAAAGTATCCAGTTGAGAAAATTATGTCACAGCAGAAAGTCAGGTAGGTATTCTTCACCATGGAGAATAAATAAGAAGACAGCGGGGAAGAGGGTTAAAAAAAAAAAAAAAACAACCCCAAAACCCAAAATAAAAAGCAAAAAAACCCCCAAAACCCAGAGAGACACAGGGAAGAAATAAATAAACCAATTTCCCATCTTTTACTTTTAAGCAGTTGTTTTAGTTGATGTGGTAGTCCTCCTCAGTGTTTGGAAACTCCTCATGCTCCTTTTTTATCTATTTGGAGCTTTGAGCATAGGTGACAGCAGAGGCTGCTGACAGCTAAGAGTGAAGAGCTGACAGGTAACAGCTAACTCACAAAAAAAAAAAAAAAATCCAAACCATTTTCAAAGGTACTATACTTCCAAAACAGAGTTAAACTCTGTTTTTGTACTTATGCATCATTTGATTGTCTCTATGAAACTATTTCCCATTCAGAAGTGGTAGTGCTTTGTAATTCATATATAATCATTACAAATTGAAATCTTCCCATCACACAGGGTCTTGCAGGTTCTTCATGTTCTTTAGGTGGAAAAACATTCCTGAAGAATGAAAATCATACTTTTTCATTGAGACTTCCTGCTTGAAAGCCTGACATTGCCATCATTAGGTAGGGATGAGCTAGAGGCAGCACATTGGTCCAGCTCTTGTTCTGCTTTCAGTCCTGTTACTTGTGCTCTCCACAGAACTACCCTGTTTTTCACAACTTGCTTCACTCCCTCTCTGCTTGGGAGGCAGGAGGGTTTTATGAGGTCCTGGTGAGTGCTGACTTTGGGGAAACCCTATAATAAAAGGCTCTGTAGAAGTTCAGAGCTATAGAGGTACAAAAAAGTGAACCGTTTAGTAACAGAGTCTCACAGTGAGAGAAACAAAAATATTGCACTATCTCTTTCTTTTTGAATTTTCCAGGTCATGAGTGTTCACTTCTTTGCCCTACTTTTAGAAGATGAAAGGAGGTCTTGCCAGGAGATAAGAAGAACTTGCTTTGAGATAAGAAGTACTTAAAAAAAAAAAGTAGCTGAACTTTTCCTGTGCACTTTTAGGGTATGTTCTTCCCAAAGATAACCAGCCTGACACTGCCATATGGTAGGAAAGAGTGTTGTCTAGAAACTCTCCCTCCTATATATTCAAATTAGATGACAATTACTTGACTCAGGAATGGATTCTGTTCTTTCCATCTTCAGGACAAAAACGTGGTGCTAAGGCAGGACAATGTGTGCTTATGGCATCCCTGAAACCAAAACGTCAGGGAGAATAGACATCTTCGGAGGCAGCTACTTATAAATAAGGGATATGGATGAATGCAGACAAGATCTGGTTGGGAACTGTGGAGTCAAAGCTTAGAGGAAATGTTGAGGGGATAGTGGTGAAAGAAGATAAAAAATTTAAGTTTCCCAGATTAGCTGGAAGATAGGACACTGCTGGAAATCTAGGATAAAGTTACTGTAGTCTTGTTTTTCATCCCTCACTTGCTTGTTTTGGGTCTAGCAGCTTCACAATTTTTAATTCTGTGTTTTTCTAGGCAGCTGGCTGCAAATATTTTGTATACAGTTTCCAGCTGCATTTTGGACAGAACTAAAATGCAATTATACCATTTAAACACAGGCTTTAGCAAAACTCCAATCCACGTGTTAAATCATATACTCCTTAACACAACAGATCATATCAGTAAAAGGTAGGAGTTCATGTTGATCAAAGAAGTGCTCATAAAACTTGAAGAAAGCACCCATGAATATTGAATGGTATAATACATCTTGTAATGAAATATATAATCTTCTGGGGGGTAAGTGTAACTTTGTAGTTGATATCAGATCTATATTCCCACAGTTTTATGAAAGGCACACAAGGATCAAGTCTATATTGGGGATCAGGATAAAAGACAATGTGCATAAATGTTATATATCCATATGGCATTTATAATATTTTCTTAATTGTCTCACAGAGGTATTTGTTTCAGTGCAGGAAGTCTGCACTCTTGGTCTGATGACTTTAACTACAGAAGATGGTTCTGTTGAGTGGAAAGATTTTTGTTAAACTACATCACTTCTAAAAGCTGTTGATATGGGAAATGATTATTTGCAAAGGGTTTGTTAGAGCTCTATACAAAGCCAAGAGTTTCTGCAGTAGAGGTGTTGAACTAGATAAAATCCTTTCTAACTGTGGAATGGATTCTTCTCCTTTTAATTTATCATATACCAAATTCTATCACTTTGGGGTATAACATTTCAGTTCAAGCAAATGTTTTTATCTATGTATTAGTCTAGCCCTTAATGCACAAGAGAGAGTGAAAGAGGGGAGATGTCTGAAAACTATTTCCAATCTTTGCTCAAAACTAGTACTACTTCTTTCAAAGCAATTTTGGCCTACTCCACACAGTATCCTGATCCATATTTCAATGACTTTTTAATTGCAAAAATTATAGTCTCTGTACATTGTCTTGAGCATAGCAGCCAACATGCTGTTTGTAAATATACTGGAAAGTTTAGTTTCTATGACTAACTGTTTATAATTGAAGATTAAATACTTTTTTTACAGGGGTTTAATAAGTAAATTCTCAAATCCATATTTAGGGTAAGATGCCTGGTATTCCTCAAAAAAGGCAGCAATTTATTTAAGTACATAGAGTTGAATTAGGGATCTTAATTTCAGGCACTGTTAAATAAATAGAAAACCTCAACAACTGTTTCCCTCAAAAAAAAAAAAGTCTGGATTATGGAGAGTGAGTTTTAGGGTGACAATCTATACTGAAAAGCGCTGCACTAACAGGAGCAGTGTGGCAGAAGATGATGGCACTGGCCACAGTGGCAAAGAACTGAGGAATATGAAATGCAGCTTTGAGACTAGACCAGGGTTTACTTGGATTTGATGTAAAATGAACGCTGGTGTTCCTCCAGCACATCCATTCTGGAGGGGACTGGCAATTCCAAAGCCAAAGAGATACTGATGCTGTAGTTAACGTAAAGGCCAAGGCAAGGAAGAATGCTATGAACCCAGTGTTGGGAATGATAATGTTTTTCTTTCAGACTATTCCTTTGCGCGCCGAAGAAATGTGAATATTCCAGGTCTCTGGGCCCAACTAATATTATTGGACTGGTCTGAATCAGCTCCAATACTTTATATGTAATTGAGAGCATCTTTTGATCTACAGGCTCAAGGATTTTACAAAATGTATTGAAAGGTGGCCTGTGCAAGTAATGGCAGTGTTGAAGAAGCTTTCAGTAAAAAAGTAAATTATTTTAAAGAATTTATCCTAATAAGTGCAAAGGCTGCAGAAAATTTAGAACAATATTTTTAGCTAAAATGTTCTTTACAAAAGGAGTAAATAAGTCTAAGCCCTTTTATTCTTGTTGTCAAAAATATGGGGTATATTTCCAAAAACATGAGAAATTAAATCAAGATGAGCATATCAATGGCTCAGTACTGTTTTGTATAGGTCTTCAAATAGTACTTTATGCTATGGCTTACTTTCTAACTACCAAGGGCAATGTGAAAACTTGTCAAAGACATTTTTATAAAAACAAATGCATTTGAAATTTCTTTAATAAATGTCACTCTGAAGTGAAGGTAGGTGAAACTCTTTTTTTAATTGATAAATTCATGTCTTCCTATTGGCTGACTATGAAGAAAAGGAACACAGTAAAATGTGGTGGGACATATTCTGTGCTACACTAAAGATTTAACAGTCAAAATGGGGAGATGAAAATATAAGGAAAAAAACACCTATGAAAGTAAAATATGAGAATCTAGGCAAGATCTAAGAAAATATGTAAGCGTACAATTTTTGAAACATTTACAATGGCCTCTATTTACTGTGAAGAAGTGTAGTTTCTTTCTATAAATTACAAAAGATAATTACAGAAAATCATGTCAACAGTGACACATTCATGGGCAAAATTTTAAATGCTAATGGTCAGCAGGGTCAAGAGAGCTTTCACTTACGCCTACTTTCATAAATAGCTCTTGATTTCTCATACAGCTCATATGGGTCCGGTTTTCGTGGATCAAAGGCCTCTGTTGAATCAGGAAATGAACTCCTGTGAAGAGTGGGTGGATAGGGAATATTCTGTGGCATAGCTGGAGCAGACACACTTGTTTGAGGGCTGCCTTGATTCTCCCATCGTTCCATCATCTGGAATGAAAACATGCAGAGAACAAAAATAAAGTTTTGCAAAAACTGTGGCTTCCGTAATGAGACCAAAGACAGTGATTTATTTTGAAGACATGTTTTGTAAAACTAGTAAATCTATTTGCTGCCTTTTTAAAGGAAAGGTGTGTGTGGTGCTATTTATAAAAGGAATTGTCTAAAACAGACTTCCTAATTTGTTGCTCATGGCAAAATGTGACCTTTCTCACGTGAGATTAGGCCCAGCATTACATCTGAAGCATGTGCAGTGCCTCTCACAGAATGTGCTGAGCTACTGAAATTTATTTGCTAAATGTGGAAACTGCGGGTGTGTAAAGACACAATTATCAGATTCATCAAAATACATAACATACATTAAGGTAGTGTTTAACAAAGAAGGGACAGACTGTATAGCAAGTGAATGACCTTAACGCTGTATCTTCTGAGAATACATGAAAATAACCAGCTGCTCAGGGAGAAGTAGATAACTGTAACTGGGAGCAGAATTTAAAGCTCCAACTGAAGATTCAAAAAACCAAAATCAAAACCGAAAGAAAATCAAAACAAATCAAAACTGAAGAGAAAATTATTACAGCACGTATCCAAGCATCTAGTGTTCAAAAAAGCCCACTAAAGTGGCATTATACAACCAAGTTTCCAAGCACAGGATAAGGCTTTAAACTCTTCCAGGCCATTTACAGGAAAGAAGCCTACAGCAGCCTATTGTCTATTCATGAAAGATGCATCAGTTCATGCTTTTCTCAACCCTGTCTTTAGCAGTCTTACATGTACATCAAGCTTAAGGATATGATAGGTTGTGTAAAAGAAGGGTTGAGGGTCTGCCTTATTTAGTTATTTATTTTATTTGATTTTTTTTGGAAGAAGCTAGCTACTAATCAAACTGCATTAGCAAATTTCTTTGAAGAGACTAAATTAAACAAAACACATATGTTTATATCAGGAAATGAGTACTTGGCTATTCCTATAACCCCTCCTGAGGACAAGGGTGGTAAAGCCTCCAGAACAGTGAGTTCTCACACATAATCCAACAATGGTAATTACACAAAAAAAGCCTCTTGGAAACAAACTGATCTGCAATTAAATTCCACTGACTTCTATTGTTGTATCAGCGAAGCTTTATCAAATATGATTGCAGGTTTACAATGAGCTCGCTCTACAAATTCTGTGACTATTTGTCTTTAGTTCCTTGGTTTCAGAAGGTGTTTGGGTCAGCAGGCAGTTTTTACTCTCTGTTCTGATGATTAATTGCATCAGGCTTTTTTAACACCAGGTATTTGTGGACTACAGACGTTTCAGTGTCCTCCTGGTGAATATGCTGAATAACTATCCTGCTGCATCTCCCGGGTGATCTG
The DNA here is from genome assembly GCF_963662255.1 of Cinclus cinclus. Taxonomy (NCBI): domain Eukaryota; kingdom Metazoa; phylum Chordata; class Aves; order Passeriformes; family Cinclidae; genus Cinclus; species Cinclus cinclus. The sequence goes on from NC_085049.1 coordinate 10,511,124, forward strand.
ACCTTCTTAGGCTCATACTTGAGAACAAATGGATTACAGATATTGGCCATTTTTGTTGTTGAAGACCTCATTGTTTTACAAAGTATTATTTTAATTCAAGCTGTGTCTCTGTCAGAATTTCAGCAGTAAGTAGGGCTGGTTCATTCAAAACTATGAGTATGTGCATTCTGTGCAATGGTGGCACATGAAAATGCCTGAGCTGCCATTGAAATAACTTAGGTACAGGAATTTACCTTGGGTAACTTCACGTACCCCTTACACCAAGATAAATTTATCCTCTGCAAATAATTGGCCTTTGGGTAAATTAGTCCGTGAGGTAAGTCACTTGAATAGCACAGTACTACTTCTGGCAGCCCTAAAGAAATTACTTCCAGTAGCTATAAATACATATATAGCATATTACTGCATTATGGAAGCATGAATTCAAAGGCCTCTAGAAACACACCTGGTTATGACCCCTATGTCTAAATAGGAAAGAAGAACTAAGCTCAATTCAAGCTCCTGATGATAAAGGAAATTACCAGAAAAATATATTTAGGCTTTACCTTCCCTTAGGAATCTAAAAGAAGAACACAAGCCAGTGAAACCAAACTATCTATCTTATCATTATGAAGATGAAAGACATATAGGGCCATGTCTGTCTAGAAGTGAAAGATTCCTAATTTCTTGGAAAGTGCTGGGGAAATAGATCACTTACCTCTTTCAAAATGTGAAACTGGACAAAATTAAAATACTTAAAGAAAGATTTTTAAAAAGAAAGGAAAATAAAATTGTCTTTGATGAGCAAACTTTACCCTGGAGAAAGGATAAGAAACTGGTGATCAATTGGCAAAACCCTACTGGGTCCCATATGTCTAATTCTTGCTTGCTGGTTAGCTCTAAATCTTCAAGTGTGAAGTTCAACCAGCTAAATAAGCAGATAAACAGAAGGGGAGTTATATCTCCCAAACCCATATGAACTAATTAACAGTCACCTAGAGTTCAGTAATGGAAGTTATCATAATGCTACTTCAGAGAGAAGGCATTCTTGAAAGTGAGGAAGCACAGCAGTGAGTGCAAGGCATCAAATCCAAACTGGGGCAATGGTTTGGTGACGTTGCTTATTGTCATTCTGCACTAATATTATACATGATATACAAATATAGAATATGCACTATATACATAGGAACCACTGGAAGTATCTGTTACCCCAGGTTACTTTGTTTTCCTCTGCTGTTACACAGGTACAGGCTGTGCTGAGGTGCTGGGGAGACTTTCTTCTTTCTTCTGGGCTGGCCTTTCTGCTTCAGACTGTCTGCAGACAGTGATGCAGGCACTTGGTTTCAGTCTTATCACACGAGAAATTTATATCTGACTGTTTCTCTATTTAAAAGTGGTGTCAGACAGAGGAATTCACACTACCTTAAATTAACTTGGTTAATAATTTGTGAAGTCTCTTGCTGAGATTACCCCAAAATGGAGTAGCTGTGAGCAGTCAGCCTGCCTGAAGATACAGCACACAGTGGTGTTATATCACTCTGTGAGTCCTGGTTTCCTCACACCATTGCATGAAAAACTGCATCAACTCAGGTTGCTTTTCTAGATTCTGATTATTGGGAAGTGCTACTTGAGCATGAACTACCACGCAGTTTATATAACAAAATGTTGCAGAAAATCATCAACAATAAATACACAAATATTTATATATTTGAAATGTGTGCATGAAAAGGTTGAGTATGGACAGGAGGTCTTCAAATGTGGATCTTTAACAAGTGAGCTCCAAGCTATCAATATCCTCACTTTTTATCTGAGATTAAAGGTTGAACACCCCAGCCATTCAGGTGAGAGCAAGACAGCCTTTAATAATCTGATTTATTTTCACAAATGTCCTGCTACATTGATGAACAAAGCAACTCATGCAATACTTCTTCCAATATATTGTATACAGACTCTATCCTTTTACAGAAAAACCACCATAAGCTGAAGCAGTCTGATGAAGTTGCATCAGCTGATGAATTGCTATTTGTACTTGACAGGGCACAAAAATCCTTTTGGCAAAATTTACCCATGCCATGCTCCAATACGAGACTATGTAAACTTGTTCAGATTTAATGTACTTCCCCTGCCTGCTCTCCAATAAGAAGGCTCTAAGTCCTGTAAAATATATTATTATTATTCCTATTTATTAGGAATATATTTATTCATTGTTATTCCTATTGCTCTCAGGAATCTTCAGGATCTATTTTCCTCTACACACCCTTCATGAGAATTAATAATTGCTCTAAGGCCTGTAAAAACTCAATGAAAAAGCCAAATTAAAAAAACAAAAACCACAAAGCCAAAAAACAAAGAAGTCCCTACAACAATAAAACAAACCAGACAACCAAAAATAGTAGCCTACAAATTCTTTTCATACTGTGAATACTGTCACAAATTAAAAAAAAATATATAGCATGTTGTCAACAGAATAAATAGTCATTGCTTATGGCTTTACACTAGAAAAAGTATTTACACCTTGGGTTCTACTATCAACATCATAGAAACACAGAAAAGTTGATTAAAAGGCACCTCAGTCAGTTGTCTAGCCCAAGCTCTTATTTGAAGTGTGACTACTTGCAACTCTAGATCGCCTAATGCAAGAAAGAGTAAAAATCTCTTTGAGGGTATTAAATTCAAGCTACTTGTAAGACAGAAAAGGTGCATGTTGCTCATTTCAAAGAATGTGCCAAGCAGAAGACTGGCCTCATTTCTGCTGCCTTCTCCTCCAGACCTCTTATTTTTAAGCCACCACATTTTCAGTTCTTGTCACCCATCTTAACATTAAGGTTTTCCTTTTTCCAAACCACTTCTGGCAGACTCCAAGTCAACAGACCTTCAGAGCTCATCAGGGAGGCCACCCCTGGTGCTGTGTCACCTGGAGCTGGGGCTCTGCTGAGAAGTGTCTCAGGAGCTGGGAACATGATGGGTAGATTAAAGTCTAGAGAAATTTGCTTTGCATGATAGTCATCTTATGAACTCAATGTGTACATTTTTGAAAGGGAACTTACAGGCTTTGGAGTTTTCCATGGAGAAAAGAAACCTGAAATAAATAAAAAAATAATGTTAGCTGCTTTTTCTGATGCATAAAGAATGGAGGCTAAGTGGTTTCTATGCTCCCATTCCAATTCAGGTCTGCAGATAATATTGATAGATATGGAAATTCTCTACACACAAGGGGTGAAGACACAAAACACAAGGGATAATTTTTTCTAAGAAAAAACAGAAATATATACATATACATATACATATACATATACATATACATATACATATACATATACATATATATATATGCAAGTGGAGCTATTGAGATCATTGCCATACTTTACAAACAGCATGGGATTAGGTTGAAATTAAAAGAACTAATCAAAAGGACTTCCAAATGTCTTGGTGGACATTGGAAAGGCACCAAATGACCTGGTATTGATGTGTCAAATGCAGTCGCACCTTTAGGAAGAAGCATTCAGAACATCCCATCAACAAAACCTAATAATACAAGAGATTTATTTAGAAGAAAAGCCTGAAGAAAAATAACTGTTTCATCAGTCTAGATAAGGTGGCCAAGTCTAGAGAGGATTGCTTATTTTGATACTGTCCTGGTGTTTGGTCTTAGCAAGAAGTCATATATGACTGCATCTTTTACACAAGTAGTTATCTCCTTTTCCTTAGTTATTGCCTGATTGATAACTTGCTTCAGTGACTTTCCTAGATTTCAACTCTTGTAGCTCACAAATGTTTAAAACTCCAGATATGTCTTTTTCATAGAAGGAAATAATTTGAAACACTCATTGTAAACACTGTTCCTACTTTATGCAGTACAATGGTAAAAACCTGTGCAAAATATTAAACAAAAAGAAGCCTTACAAAGGGTATTGGGCCACGTTTCTTAAAACACCAGCTTTCAACACAGATTTAATTGATAAACTCATTCTCTGTTTAACAGCAGGTAAAGAAAGGCTGTGGACTTTCCTAGGTAAGATTAAATAAAATTAAATAACAAAGGGTTCATTTATTTTGCCAGAAACAGAAATGGGGTTTTAACTGAGATATCTAATAGGAGAGTGCTCTTTCATTCAAAAAATGAATTCAGCTGAAAGAGTAACACTGACTTCATTATTTCTTTTTCTAAAGCAAATCTAAAAAGAAAATTTAAATTATGAGAGCACTGGGATAGTATCGTTCTATAGACAAATCACAACATGAATTATTTTTGCACATGTATTTTAGGTTTGTAGAATTCTGTGATAATGAGGTAATCTTTTTCTGCCCCGATACCTAATTAATTTCAAATGAAATATCGTGCAGTGTAAAAGCACTTGAGCCATTCGTAGGGAAACACTAGTTATTCAGTAATGCTGATGTGTAAGCTGATAGTGCTTTTATTTAAAAAAAAATGTATTGGAAAAAGTAATCCTGGAAAGGTTTATGTTTACCGGCTCTACAGTGCCTGGATAAAAACTGCTTTATTAGCAAGTGGACAGATTTCTTTCCATCTGCAAACTCAAGCTGAGATAACAAGAATCCTTGATAGATCTGGCCTGTACATCACTTCCAGTATTAAAGAATCTTAGCAGAAACTTATTAAATAACTCATTGGATGGCAGATGGCTACCTTTTTATTACTTGCTATGTTTCTGTACTGCTAATAAGAGTGAAAGCCAAAAAGTATTTTCTGCTCTGAGCTAAAGACTAGAAACTTGCTCAAATTAACTTACTACCCTGGTTTGTTGTTCAGAAAATACAGGTGGAGGTGACACTCCTTACCCACTGACACTGGTGCACCTCCCATAATTTTCTGTCATCAAAAATTACTCCTGATTAAATGGAAAGGTTTTTGTCCCCTATTTATTTACTGTCTCCACCTAAAAACAAGTTATGCTAGAGTTATCATAAAAAAATTACTATCAATTAAAAATATAAGTATTTAAAAATCAAATAAACAGTCACATACATCAACTCAAGATTTTTTTAGAAAGCCCCCTCAATTAAAATTATTTGTTCAAACAAAGATTAACTTATTGTTATTATATTAACTTATTATTATTATAAAATTAACTTATTATATTTAGCTTGAAGGTTATGGGCACAGACTGCAACATACAAATGACAACATCTACACTCAAAAAAAATAAGAGGCAATATTTATTCACACAGCATGAAATCATGTTAAGAAAACTAAAAGATATAGGATGCAAGAGAAGTAAAAAACCCAAAGGAAAATTTAAAACAACAATAAAATTGGAGATCCATACGTGTACAGAAGGATGCTATAGAAGCAACAATCTCTAAAGGCAACAAACCTTGGGACTAATAGTAAAATCCATTCTTCTGGTTTAATTTCATCTGTTACACCTTGACCTCATGTAAAATGAGATAATCTCTCACCTCTGTCAGAGACTAGGTGCCAGGTTAAAGGAGTGAAGGCCCAGCTCCTTTAAGCAAACTTCACATTACATCTTTTACATATTTTTTGATAATTTTATTGTTGTGTCACAAAAGATCTACATTCACATCTGAACTAAACATCCTTTTCCCAACCTAAATAAAACTGACTTTTATAGAAAATATGGCATTATCAGTTATTCAATATGAGACTGATCACGAATAATTGTTGTGTACCAAACATCCAGAATTATCACTGGTATTTAAACACATGCAACAAATGCTGCAATTTCAAGAATTCAAGAGAATATTGCATATGAAGAACAAGGCAAGTGTAAAAGAAACTTCTCATGAAGAGACATAAAAGCAAAATGCAATTTCTTGGGCATGCTGCACCCCTCCTAATTTTCACTTTTAAATTGTACTCTGCATGAGAACAGGAACAAATCCGCTACATATAGAAAACTGAGGCTTAAAATCTCACCAGAAGAATATACCTTGATAAAGTATATTCAGTGTCCACTCAACAATGCTGGCTGTCTGCAGCCACATCTACAGCAGGCAATGAGCAGAAGTGGACTTTCATTTAGTTGGACCTCACCTCACACCACATTTTCCCTTGAATTTCTGGCCCTCCTCACACGACCTCTGGGCATTCCCCACCAGGGACAGTCAGATCCCACCTGAATGACAGCTGCCAGCAGACTGGCATCAGGTCATATATCAATATCAGATATATCAGATACGGATTTATCAACAGGGCTGAAATTTGTTCTCCAAGAAATGCAGTTTTCTTTTGAGTACTAATACAATAATAATACTGTCCAACCTTCTGATCAACTCACATCTAACTAGAAACATATACTGGATCTTACAACCTCATTCCACCTCCAGATTTCTGCTTCTCCCTCCCCAAACTCCCAGCACCCTGCTGTCCAACTAGCAATGTCTTCAGAAAACTTGAATAGCTGAATATTATATACACTTACATAAAAACACCCCTCACCTCCACATCCACATCCACATTTAAAATTCAAAATCATAAAAGTCAGCTTAGATCCACCTAAAAATACTTCATGCAGCCCATTCTTACAATGAGTGGTTTCGGGCTCACCCACGTGCCTGACAGCCACCCCTTCTCGTGGGAGCCTCACCACACAAGCTGTAGCCCATCTTTTGAAGATTTCTGTACCTTTTTTTATTAGAGTCCCTTGTAAAGACAGCCAGTACAGGTCTGCACCAGTTTCAGAAAGGACAGTGAGGCTCCTGGCTTTTGTTAAAGAGCAACCACCACCATTCAGCCAGGTGGCAGCAGGAGAATACGTGTAAGCATGCAACAATAAAAATACATAACCTCATATACTTCTGCAAAATTAATTTTGAGAATATAATGACTTCTTATTCAAGGTTGGCTATTTAAACTGTAATAAGGTACAGCAGCTGGTGGCCAACATATATGAACATTTTAATTATTTAATTTCAAAAAAATAAGCTGAGGTACAGTGACAACCACATGTTTTTTAAAGATCAGAATTACATTTTCTCATAAAGCAGTGTTACAAAAATTCTTTTTGAGGTTGCTTTTTTAGTTTTATTTACCCCTTTCCAAAATGAGCTTCCCTGGAAATCAGAGCTGTGATGGTTTCTAAGTTGTAACTTAACTAAAACATACTGTGAACTGAAAACAGATTTTGGATTCAACCACATTAGGAAAAGAAAAAACCACGTTTTTTTTCTTTTTTTTTACCCCCCCCAGATCAAGGCAAATTCCAGCTTCAGTTTACTGTACTTCTCCTTTTTGATGAAGATGTCCTGTAACAAAAGACAAATTACATCATACTCAATGAATCTACTCCTTTTTATATCCAAGGTTAAATGTGCTTTTGTAGTAAAATATTCTTACAGATATCATGTGCCTTACACTTCAGCAAGAGTTTATTGTTGAAAAGATCAGTTTTTTAAAAGCAGCTTATCTGGCAGGATTTAGAGCATTTTCAAGACAGAGGTCTGATTTGTTTCCATTTCAGTTTTCCCTTCCCCCCCCCCCCCCCAGTAAAAATCATGAATTTGGGAAATTCTGTAAGGTCAATAACACAAAACCAGCCCTTGGTTATTAGCCTGCTCCCATGGAGATGATTTTTGCTTAATTTCCATCTTCATTATTCTCACTTTTTCACATTGTTTCCTGGAAAAGTTCTCCACACCCTGTAGAATCATAAGTAACTAACACAGCTATTCTAAGGCACAGGACTTTTAATGATGTTCACCTCTGTGGCAGATGTGTATGGATAATTAAACTGGGAACAGTTTGATTTCTGCAGTGATGGTGTGTGCTGCAGGGAAGAACTCAACATAACCAAACACAAAGCCTTTTAATCTAAGGCAACGTTCAGGGTAAGTCAACATCCCACCACATCACTTGTCACACTTCCACTTTTAACAGGTGAAAGCCCACTAGCTTTCGGGCTTCTTGGGAGTTTTTTCTTTTGTGCTTTAATATCCTTGTTGCATATGGCTTCCTGAGCAAAGTTATCTTAAGCACTGAACAGACCTTTCTCCTTCCTAGATGCTTGGAAGTCACTGAACAGATGGCTGATGAGCACTCCCAGAGCATTAGCTGACTCCACGGGCATCTTATCAACATCCATGTGACAACACTTCAAGCAAAAGTTTTCCTTTCTATAAAAGTTACTGTATAAATTTACTGTAACAGTATATTCCTTTACCTGCGCTTTTTTTCTTTCTCTCACTGGAATCCCTGAGATGTCTATCAGTTGCCTACATGGGCCTGATTTCCAAAGGTATCAAATACTCATTAACTTCAAATGGATGTGACAGGGGAGAACACTGAGAGTTCAGACTCAGGTGCTCGCCTTTAGCAGGCTTCAGGGAAGTGTTCCTTACCATTCACATTGCACCTGGCTTCTCCCTCTGTATGCTTACCTGTTGTTGAGCTGTGTTAGGTGTGGGCAGATTGGGTGCATAGAACTGATGCTACCATTGAGCAGACTCATTAAGACTTATATCTTACAGACTTATATCTTAAGACTCTTAAGACTTATATCTTATCTTATATCTTATATCTTACTAATATCTTACAGCTAAAATTCTGAAAATATTTGTGGGAGAGGTAATTTTTTCTGTGTATATAGAACATAACATTACTCTTCAAATATTTTGCCCTTTTAAGGAAAAGAAACATGATCAATGAGAAGTAGTATATTCAATTAATTTATATGCTGAAGTAAACAAAATCAAAAAGGAGAAAATGAATGAAAATAAATGGAAATAATACTTATGAAAACAAGCAGGTAATAAATGTCAGTCGTTCATGTCATATTTAAAGATGATGTATAGGGAATGGCAATTAGTTGCTCTATTTCTAATGAAATCACTCATTATTGCATAATATTTTTTCAAAGGCCCACCTTTTTCAAACAGCTCTAAATATTGAGCTCTAACTCGAGCAACAACAAAAAGTTGATTTACCTTGAAATAAAGAGTAGGTGTAAGAAGACTGGGAGCTCTAGCTCTTGAAGCATAGTTAGCTAGTCCTGCTGTCAGCTGTCCTTCAGAGTGATAGTGCCATGCTGTGGAGAATCCATTTGGTCTTAGCTGGTATGGCACCTGATGCAATGGGTCAAAAAAATCAACACATCCCACATCAGAGTGAGATGAATGACCCACTACCTTTGATCAGGCCACAGCATTCCGTATGTTTAGAGCCAGTGCCTTGCAGCAGGCTACACACAAGCAGCGTGGCAAGTAAGTGCTACAGCACTGTGCTGCACTGAGATGAAGGCTGGGTACAGGCATCAGTAGTTGTATCGAATGCAGGTTCACATTAATAACACTGAAAAACACTTCTGTCTTCTTTAGGCCTATAAACATAGGCTCAGATGTTACTAAACCCAGTTTTTCCTGAAAAAAGACCCACAGTGGTACAAACTGAGTCTCAGTATTTGCTTGTGCTGCCATTTTGCTTTATGCTCCACTACTTGATTGCTTCTGATCTCAACCCAAGTGAAACTGCAACAGTAGTGCTCCAGCTTAAACCATCACTGTTTTTCACTCTTTGGCCTACTCCATCTACGAAAAGTCATCCCAAAGAATGAATACATTCCTGCCTACAGACAATCTAAGAAGGTATGGGCAAAAAGTAGGGACTGTTCAAAGGAAGGTCAGCTAGATCTTTACCCCATTGGGGTACCACCTTGTCTGGCTTAGCTCTACTCCAGATGACTTAGGAGCATCATGAGTCCAAGTCTTTATTTCAGGTCTTCAGAGTTTCAGACCTCTTGACACGAAGCATACAGTGTGAGACAGAAGTTTATCAGAAATCATGTAGAGGTAGTGCAGTACCTTAGGAAAATGTACCTGATCCCATCCTGCTGATTTTGCTGAGGTGAGTGGCTCTGGTGCTGACATGATCAGCTGTGGAGCGCTCCAGTGAGGTTCACAGGGGAGTTGTCTGAACTTGGGAAGCTCAGACAAGGGCCAACAGCAGCCTACAGTTCATGCCACAGCAGCTGACAGGACCAGGAGCAATGGGACAAGCCTTCCTCCATAGCATGAAAGAAGCCCATAGGGATCTCTAGGGGCCAGGAGCACCATCAGCAGGGGGGCACATAGGACATGGTGTGGCACCAGGGGCATGATGTGTCAGTCTGATGGCAGCTGGCACAGAAAGGCACACAGGAAAAGTGCTGAAACCCTGCCAGCTATGGGAAGAAAGACATGGCCTCTCTAACTCTGCACCCACCATGAGGGACACAGCTGCCCAGGTGGAGCTCCAGTGGGAACACGCTGCCATCCTGGTGCCAGGATTTGCGCTGCCCTTGTGCCAGGACTGCTGGCACAGCGAGGAGCTCCTGTGCTCAGTGACACCTCTGGGAGGAAGAGAGTAATCAGAGGGAGTGTAAGAGTATCAGACTGCTGGAATCCCAGAATATCTTGAGTTGGAACAGACCCACAGGGATAATTGAGTCCAGCTCTTAAGTGAATGGCCTATCCAGGGACTGAGCCCGTGACCTTGGTGTTACTACCATTGTGCTCTAACCACCATTGCCTGTCTGTCTGCCCTGGGACAGCATCCCCAGATAGACAAGACACATGATAGAATTTGTTATCCTCTCCCCCTGGCTGAACACAGTGACTTAAGGGATTGGTGGCATTGGTGACAAGTGCCTGCCCAGTGCATGTCTCCTCTGGGACTGCCTCACCTCCCCAGGTGTCCCCAGGGCATTGCATGTATGAGGCTCTGGAAGTGGAACCAAACATAGCAAGGGTGGTTCTTCATCCAGCATGGGTGTGATGCTGTCCTCAAGCTGGCCGGCTTCCTGTGCCAAAGCTGCCTTCCAAAACAGAGATGGGTCACTGTCACAGGAAACTCCCTTCTGAAGGGAACAGATGGCCCAATACACAGCCCAGACCCACATCTTATGGAAGCCTACTGCTCCCTGTAGCCTTGGTTAAAGATATTCAGAGAAAGCTTCCTACCCTGACACAGCCCTATCCCTCATTTCTCAGGTAGGCAGTGATGAAGTTGACACAAGAGATTAGAGGGAAATCAAGAGAGGCTTCAGGGCCGTGGGATGAGTGGGTAAGGGATCAGAAGCACAGGTAGTGTTCTCCTCTATTTTTACAGCTGCAGAAGATTATGACAGAAGAAACAGGAAGAACCAGCAGATCAATCCGTGACTCTGAGCCTGGTGCCAGCAGCACAAGTATGGATTTTGTTTTTTTGATCATTAGTTTAGAGAACACCAGGACTTCAGGGAAACAGATAGGGTACAGCTGTCTCATAGTGGGGAATCTACAATGAAGAGTTAGCAGGACTCATAAAAGAAATTTAAACTGGATTTGAAAGGGGTAAGGGATAAAATGAGGCTTGCTAGGGGTAACCCTGGGGCTGTATGTCACTGAGGGACAGTGTGCTAGCAATGTCCTCTGGTCCGCTGTCTCAGTGGAGGTAAGGGGATGGAGATCCACGCAGCAACAGAGACATGAGGGCTATTGATGTGCTAGAAACCATGAAAGCACCTGGCAATGGTCACACAGGAATGAGGGCTTCTCCACCAAGAAAGGTGACAGGATCAATAGCCTGGCTGGAGAATGTCTACACCACTGCACACAGCACAGGCAGCAAACAGGAAGAGCTGGAAGCACAGTTCTTGGTACTGCAGGAAAGCTGTGATACAGCTACCATCACAGAAAGCAGTGGGATGACTCACATGACTGGACTGCTGCAGGGGATGACCATAAACTCTGCAGAAGAGACAGGCAGGGGAGGAGAGGTGGTGGGACAGCTCTGTATGTTAGGGGTTGTCTTGACTGTCTGGAGCTTAGTGATGTGATGACAGGGTTGAATGCTTAAGAATCAAGGGAAAGGCCAACTAGACAGATAACATGGTGGAAGTCTTTTGTAGACCACCCAACCATGACGAAGAGGCGCATGAAATATTCTATAGGCAGGTGGAGAAGTCTTACAATTGTCTTACAAAAAGTCTTACATCCTGGCTTGTATCATCAATAGTGTGGCCACCAGGGCCAGGGCACTGACTTTCCCCTGTACTCAGCAATGGTGAGGCCACATCTTGAATCAATATTGGACCTCTCAGGACAACAAAGATATTGAGGTGCTGGAATGGGTCCAGAGAAGGGCTTGCACAGGACCAGTGAAGGACTTGGAGCCCAAGTCTGATGAGGAGCAGCTGAGGAGCTGGGGGTGTTTAACCTGGAGAAAGGGAGACTCAGGCGGGACCTTTTTGCTCTACACATTTCAGGCAGGAGGTTGTGGTAAAATGGGGGTTGATCTCTTTTCCCAAGTAACAAGAGATATAACAAGGGAAAATGTTGCACAGGTGATGTTTAGACTGTATATTTGGAAAAATTTCTCCACCTAAAAGATTGCCAAGCAGTGGAACATGCTGCCCAGGGAGTTGGTTGAGTCACAATTCCTGGAGGTATTTAAAAGATATGCAAATGTGGTACTTCAGGACATGGTTTAGTGATGGACTTTGCAGTACTGGGTTAATGGCTTGCCTTGATGACCTTAAGGTATTTTCCAATGGAAACCTTTTTATGATTCTATGATTCTAAGTTTCTATGTTTATAGAACTGATACAAAAGCTTAAATGTCTGTGAGATCAGGAACTATCGATATTCAGCTTTTTAAACATAGGAGCACTTTTTATGCAGTTCCTGAATTTTCACTGACCTAGCTTGCTTAAGCAACAATTTTTCAGCAATATTCAAATCTTCACAAGTAATTAGAAAAAGGATAGCTATTCAAAGTCATGAATGCTAGAAGTATTTGCTGTTCAAGCTGGAACCCTCACCGGTCACCCGAATCTATCAGAATGTAATCTAAAATACACCAGAGAATCTCAAGCTGCCATTAAATTTCACTTTCATGAATAGCAAAGAGTCATTGTTGGCAAGAATACGGCCATCAGAAAAGGTCAGAAGCTGGCACAGTAATGAGTTAATTTACATTCTAATGGACATACAGATATTTATTTTCCTTGGCTGCTACAGCTCTGTGAATTGCTTATCAGTCAGAGATTTAAAATAATTTACAAAACCATGTAGAAAACCCAACAAGTACCATGTCCTTCTAATTAATATGGATGTGAGGCAGAGAATTTTTGCATCATATCTAAAACAGTGCAGAGGCAAATGCAACAGTTAGTGACATTTTCTGATGCGTAAATTTACTAGAGGTTGAAAAAATAATAAAAACCTCAATTTGCAGAAATGAAAAATACATTTTTGGAACAAACTTTGTATGTGCTCAGAAAGAATGAATTATTTTTCAAGGGCAAAGGTAGATAGTAAACACCTATAGAATGTCTCATTTTTACACAAACTGTCTTTTCTTTTCAGACACCAATTACCTGAACAGTGTAACTCTGTTACAGATTTATTTCCTTGCTGATAGCAAACTATATTATCTGAAGGACAGTTGTATCTTGGCAGAGAGAAAATGCTGCTGCAGAACAGATTTTACTGGGACAACTTGAGCTGGAGTAGAAAAAATTATCATGGAATTGAGGAAGAGCCCTGTCTGTTTTTATGACAGAAGTTTCTACTACAAGTTCAAATCCCTAGCTTCATATCCTAGTTTTTGATTTGGAGATGCAGGTAGTATTGGATGAACTGTTATTTTCCTCTCTGAGGTCTAAGAATATGTATTTTTATTTAAATACTAACCCAATCAGCAAAAATCTGCATGCATAGGTACTTACACACGATGAGCAAGACATCTTAGATGTTTGCTCACAGATTGTTGATTCTATCAACATTTTGAAAAGGTCACGAGTATATTTTTGTACAGACATGAAAAAGAACCTTTTCTTTGGCTGAAGGGAAGTTTTCCCTGAACAACGTGCAGGTTTGCTCATGTGTGTTGTCCAATGACTGCTGCTAAAATCAGTGTCACTGGTTCTCTTTCCAGACTAGCAATTACTCATCTTGACTATACTGCTCTAATGCTGTGAGAAATGGTAATGAAAATGTCTTGTCTTGGGCAAAAACATATTGTTGAATGCAACTCCCCCTGAGCAGAGCAAACCCAGCAAGGTGAAAAGCCTGGTATGTGTCATACACACAGAACCAACAACATTATTTGGAATATAAATTGAGACTTCAGAACCCTGACAGCTTGTGGCTGTTGCTTCTAGAAAGGCCTGCAAGTGCTGCCATACCCATAGAGACTTTCTCTGCTTTCTAAAAACATGTCTGACAACTCAGTCTGGCTTTAGTGAAAGCTAAGCCTCAAAAACTTTTCAGGAATACTGCATCATATTTTCAGAGCTCTCTGACAGTCAGAAACTCTGCCTAGAACTCTCTCTGCTCTTTCACGTGTTTAGATTCTGCTCCTGTTTATGCTTTAACACTTTCTAAGCCCAATAAAGAAATCTCACATTGCATTATGGTATGCCATGTTGATGAATACCAAGGCATGTTCCAAATATTTTCCGTTAAAATGTAGATGGCACATAAGTTGTTTTAATACAGTGTCCTAAAGTCCTCTTCCTGAAAATACATTTACAAAATGTCTTCAGCAAGTGTGGGGGAAAAGCATACAATAATAAATAGTTTCTTTTCCTTGCATGTGTATCCTAGAGTTGCCAACTGTGACAAAAGGACCTTCAGTGGGAAGTGAGATGGAATATACATGGGTATCTCAATAGAATAGGATGCCTGTATGTCAGCAGTTGATTAAAGTTCCCATCAGTTATAATAGACACACAAGCACACATGCCAGATTTAGATATTGATATTCAGACAAGTAAATTTTCATGTCATAATCTGTGAATTAGAAACTTAAGACAGATGTAGAAACACAGGTTGAGTGTCCAGGGTACCATACCTAATGTTATATCTGTCCTAGATTGGCAGATATGACATAGACTCTGTGGAAAACTTCAGAGCTCAAGTTGTCATCCTTACTGTGCCATCCCAGTGAAGATTTCTTGGTGTGCCAGTGCCTCTCAGATGGCCCTGGATGCTGTTAATGAGCTCAGAGTCTCCCTCCTCCTGATTTCTCTGAGATTTGGGAGCACTGGACAAAAGTTATAATAAAGCAACAAATAAGTGTAATTACAGAGATTTAGAGAACCTTCTGGCTTCCTCTGACTGCTTGTCATTATTAAATTACACATTAGTAACTTCAGTATTTTGTGTTTAATATGCATCAAGCTGTCTGCACGGTTCTAAATTTTATTAATTTGCTTTTGAAATCTGCTCTGTGGAAATGGAAAGTGTCAGGAGCTCAGGTGTTAATCATAACAGACTCATTTTAATACCACATGGTGAAATGACAAACAGTCAATGGCAACATAATAAAAAGGTAATCATGCCACTCAGCCACAGTGGTGAAAGCTGGGATAAGCAATAGCATGATTCTTTGATGTTTTGAATACAGATATTATTCAAAGGAATAATTAATTTCCAATTTCCTGCTCCTTCACATGAGCTCAACAGATGAGTTTATTCTTGGCTATAGGGATTCAGGTAGCACGGAAAGACTGACAAACAGTTGGAGACTGAAAGAGAAGACCAACTGGAGAAGCAAAACTTAACACAAGACCAAGGTTTACATGGTTAAGTCTTAGATGTGAAAATACAACATTTAGTGTTGAAAAACAGAATAGTCGGCAAGGGATGTTGATGGAATGCCTACATGCAAAGGGTAACAAAACACTGAAAAGAACAGCTAAGTTTTAAATTTGCAGTTCCCTGGTTGAACCTCCAGGTAAGATGCTTTGCTGTGAGCTACTGAAGATTTGATATTGTCCACTCTGCCGTGTACCTAGTAGAGATAAATGTCTTGTCTCAGGAGGTAATTTTCAGTATACAACTTGCTTATCAAGAAGAACAAAACTCAATTAGTGAAAGCTCTGCTGATCATTTTAGTGATTTAAATTATACTGGTTAAAATGACATGAAGTTCAGATGGTTAAGCATAAGACCATAGGAGCCTGAAAGAAAAAAATGAGAGAGCAATAATGATATATGAGCATGATATGACAGTACAGAATACTGAAGAGTATAAAGCATGATAAATTGATCAAGATGACCTGGCTTGCAAAGAAAACCATTAAGAAATGTCTTTTTTTAAATGAATTCCTGAAAGTTTGGAGTTGAGCAACTAACATAAGGAACAGCTGTGTCCTGAAGTCTAGTGAGAGAGGAACAGTATTTATATGAATTTTATGATGTTTAGATTATGTGCTGGTCACATGTAGTCCTGGCAGTACTTTAAGAATTTAATGAACAGAACACTAAAAAATGATGCTAAAAAAGGATCCTGACAAGATAGTTTGGAAGTGATAAGTATTAAATGAATGTATTACAAGGAAAAGGAAGATAAACTATGAATAGGTTTTTTTTTTTCCCTGTGACATTGCTGTGTCTCTCAGAGGAACACAAATTGGTTTTAGACTTGAGCTGGATGACATGTCCAACATAATGGAAATAAACCTCTCAATACTGAGAAAATTGGAACAGTACATAAACATGACAAGTTAAACAGAGGAGATTATGGTGCTGACAACCATGAAGCACTTTGTGGACCTTAAACCTTTGCATTTTAAGAAAGACATGCTAGTGTACATTGCATCTATGTCCCTCCTTATTTAAAATCAGAACGTACTGTGTAAGAAAACAAACTTGAATGCAGTCTTTAGATCCATGAACCATCTTCTTCCTCAGTCTACCCTCATACCTCAGTATCCCTATTTGATCACAAGACAAAAATTGGATTTTTGCCTGAAGAACATAGCTGACTGAAGGAATCTGGATGAACAGCACAATTAATCTGCGATGGTCATGATACATTCTCCTTGGGTTTCCCCAAAGAACAGATAAATAAAATGACACTAAGGGTAGATCTTTATGCTCTTTGCCCAGTCACCCAACAGCTTTACTGGTGTATAATCCCAATCTGATAGGATAAGAAATCACTTGTAGAGGAAATTTCCCTGGTTCTTTAAAAAAAAAAAAAATCATATTTTTTAACTTTAAAAGCTAAATTAAAGAGTATAATTCATGTCACAGGGATCAACAACAAAGGGTCTACTTCAGAGGAAAAGGAAGGAGAAGGTTAATTCAAATTAGAGCCTGTCCTGGGGTGACTTTTATCAAAGGGGAGCCTTTTATCAAAGGGTGTTTTCATTGGTTAATGGTAATTCTCTAACACCATTTTGTGAAAAGCAGCTGCATTTCCAGAATGTATTGAATACTTAGTGGGCAAAAAATCATAATAAATCAGATCTCAGATGAAATTTCTATTCACGTTCTAGACAAAATACATACTGACCATCTAACATTTAGCAGGATCATCTAATATTTAGCAATTTAGATGTCCCTTATGCCATGGAGCCTGAAGTAATTTATCCTGTTATAAGCAGGCCTTTACTTTTCATACCATCAAAAGGTTTTTGATCTATAAGGCAACCAACAGCTCTAGATTAAGTTGCTCTACTTCTCAGTGGATGTTCTCATTTGTGAATTTTTTAAAAAGGTTTGAGAATCATAGGATAGAGGAAACAAAAATCCATTCTAATTAAAAATTGTATTTCCATCTACTCAGAAGTTAGTAATTCAGAAATAATTGCTGCAATTTGAAAATAAAATGAATATGCAAGAGAAAACAAAAAGAATTTTCAGACTCTCCACATAAAAATTTTTACCCTGAAGAATGTTCTGAAAGTTGTGTGTTCTGCCATACATAGACACCTTAAATGGGAGACACGGCAAATACCTATAATTCTCATTAATCTGGTAAAATTTATTTATTGTTAGGCAAATAGACAAAAAAACAAACCAGTGTGCAAGTAGCTATCACATATTAATGAATAAAAATGGGTAGCTCTGTAGAAACACAATTTATGATTTTTTCTTCATCCCTTTCCTAGTAGGAACAAGTTATAAATGTAACTGAATTGCAATCCTATACCAGTAAGATGCAATAGATGCATTTAAATTTAGTGACAAAAGCATATATGTTGTTATACTGCAATTCTTTATCTTTCAGACAACAGAGAGGAGCAAAAAATAAAAAGCTTTTGAGTACTTCAGAATTAACACTCACTCTCTAGAAACTAGGCCTGATCCCCTACCTACAAAATTTCAGAGGCATTAATTTTTCTTACCTAAATTTGTTTTTCTTTTAAATTTGCAACATTATTTTCAATAGACAAAAATGATTATTTCCATAGTATACTGCATTCTAAACCACAATTTTTTTTATTTCTATGATCTATCCGTTTTTTTCCCAATATAAATTTCATAGCTTTGAGTTGCAAAAGATAAAGTGTTAGCAGTGCATTTCAATTTGAGTCTCTTTTCTTCTGACTTCATAATTATATTAATGCATATTATTTTTGTCTCTATCACCTCAAATTGTAGAACTGGTGCAGTAGAAGTTTCCTTTTCTGTAAAAATCTCTGTAATCCCTAGAATTTCTGAGTGATTTTTGTTTTTTCACTACTAGCTCACAATTAAATAGCCACAGAAACTATTATCAATTCAGAAGTAAAAGCAACTTCAGTCCTCAGTTCCAGAATTCAAGCCTTTAACCTGCAAGGCAAAGGATATATGAAAGTGGTGAAGAAATTACCTTATATTTTGTGGCAATATAACAGGTTTTGATTTGGTCTTTTCTTCCCACATAAGCTCGATCCCAGGCTGACCAAAGATTTTACCTAGACCTGCCTAGACTCATTCCTATAACAGCTCCAAAGTCTTGGTTATATATATAACCAAACAAAAACCCAAAGCACTGAGCTTTATCATAATAAAACCAAAATACATTATGTTTTCAAATAGGGAAGATGTGAAATCATTAACTGGAGAACATAGAAATCAAAGGATTTGATTTTAGCAGCTTGCCCTGCTCACGATGTCCCTACATTAGAGGTCCTTGTTTCCAGTGAAATCAATGACTTCCTGAGTTACAAAAAGCTCTGTGTAGTCCCTGCTAGTCCCCAGATTTCCATCCCATTCCATCTGCAGCCCATTTTGTCTGGGCTTTGCTCCTCTCAGCAGGTTGCTGGATTAGGCTGTAGATCTCCAGATTTCTGCCCTGACTCTTCCTCCCATGCTCAGAACCCACAGGCACTGGAAATGTCTCTCCATCAGGACCTCAGGAAGGAAGGGACTGTCTCCACTGCAGGAGGACCTGCCTAACTCAGGCACTTTTCACAGGAATGAAGGCAGCCCTCACACTTGGAAGAAACCAAAGAGAGTTCTCCATCAGACTGCTCTCGTCTCTGATACAGAGGATGGCTGCAGATGTTTCAGGTAAATGTTTACTCATGGTGACCACAAATGCCTTTGAAGCAGTATTACAGCTAATAGACTGATACCCAGAGAGCTGTAAGCCAGGGACTGTGCTTCCTATCTGCTGAGAAAAGGATCACTGGCTCCTACCAGTGCTCTTTATGCGACCCAAACCACCTTTCTGAATGTCTAATTCTTCACTAGCTGGTTTCTACCCTTTCAGCTCTGTTTTAGGCTACTTTTCCTAAGCAAAGTCCTTTAATTTTTACAAGCTTTTAATTAACGACTTGCAAGATTCCTCACAGGAAATAAATTCTGAAATTACATGCCTAGTTGTCTGCGCAGGAAATGAGATCTATTATAAAAGTCGGGTAGTAAGGAAATATCGTTCCATCTACCTTACACTTGAACATTTTGCTAATGAAGAATTGTATGGAAAATCCTATAGAAATCCCATTTTTCAGGTCTAAAAAAAGAAATAAACTTTAGTTAAAGATAAGACATCTACAAGATGCTTGATCTTTGCACAGTATATGGAAGTGTCACAAAGTAGCTTTGAAGTAAATGGGAAAAAAAAGGAAATATAAGATGGACATACAGGTATGAAGAAGCAGGGAAAGGCAATCTGGAACAGGACCTAATTGATTTTCTTAACATTAATAATAAGTGCAATAAAATAGTTTAGCAATGGCATCTTACTAAGAAAAATATAACAAAACCTTTAGTTTTAAGAAGTTTTGCTGAATTTGCTTTTTTCCCCCATTGTGATGTTATGCTCAGGTGATTACGCATAATGACTCAAAAGCACTTTTACAGGTTTGGGTGGCATTCCTTGCTCTCTTTCAGGAATTAATTTGCCAGATAAAAACACTTCCTGCTTGCTGATGCTTAATTTATTAAGCATTCCACATTGCTTTTTATCAGTAATGTCTTATCTATTCAATGGCATGGACCAAAATCCCTGCCAACTGCAAAGTTTATCAGTATTGATTTTATGTTTTCTACAGAATTTTCAAAGAAAGTGCATTTTGTCAGAAGCCAAGAGCTTTTCCTAGAGATAGTTCATTAAAAATAAATTCCCTCACTGATTACCTACTTATAATTATGTTAAAAGATTGATAAGTAAAGCAATTTTTCAATACAATGTAACCCATACTCATTTTACTTTTTTCCACTTTTAGGTAAGGAGTGGAGTTGTTGCTTGTAAAGACTTACAAAAGTCCATTATATAAAACAATTGAATTTTATAAAAACCCTTGAAGTATTAATAAAGCTATTAATATATATTTAATATGCAATATTTGCAATATTTTATGCAGTCTGCATTTCTAACTTCACTTTTATAAAGAAATCCATACTCTTTTTTTTAGTAGCATGAATGGGATTCTAGATTTAGCCTTAGTGCATGAGATAGCTTTCAGCTTTTGTGGTAATGCAGGTTTTAAAATAACTTTGATTACTACCTATGCTTGCCTCTGGTGTGTGGGCAGGATTCATCCCATACTCGATATGGTGTAACAAGGAGACAAAATTAAAAAGCTTCTCTTTCTCTCTGTGAAGTACTGTGGCAGAAGTTTAAATGATCCAGATGATGATTTGTTCAATCAGAGACCCTCTGTTTTAACACCCTGGGCCTAAAAGTGGGAAACATGGAGAACCACAGGGATTCTAGGTGTTTAGCTTGGAAGGGACAGTTGGAGTTCAGCTGAGCCAATCTCTTGCTCAAAGCAAGGCTAAGTTCAAAGACTGGGCTGACATTCAAGAATGGCAGCTTCTCTGAATTGCCAAACAGGAAAATGGAGCCAGAATGACAAGCAATAAACATGCAGACTGAGAAAGGACTGGGTAAGACATGGGAAAAGCTAGTGAAGAATGGCAGAAACTGGATGGACCTGACTCTCTTTGACTCTGCCACATTTGTTGGCTCTCACTGGCAACAGACCAAAGCCCTGTGGACTTTCCCAAAATTCTCTCCAGGCTGCTTTAGGGCATCCATCAATATACTCATCCTGCATTTTGGTTAAACCAAATCATCTACCAGAATCTTTCCATTTTTCACTAAGTACTTCCTCACACGTATTCCAGAGAACATGAGATGTTAAATCGTGTGAGGCTTGAGAGTGATGCAAAATTGAAGCTGGGTCTCCTGATACATTATTCCACTAGGATCATATTTACAGCTCCTCAACAGGTCATTCTTTTTTTCCCCCTTAAGGAACAGATTAAGGTGTCTTTTGCTGTACTTCAGAGATATGATAGTGTTTATATTGCAATAGAGAGGCACTGTTTGGCCCCAGATACCTAAAGTAAATATATTGATTGAGAACAAATTAAAATACAGAAGTTATGCAGGGGTTGTAAGAAAAAGATATTTGCTTTATATTGCTAAGTGGATTTAGTGCAACTGTTAAAATATTGATAATACTGTGGTATTCCCATGATCCACAAACCTTTCTTATGATGTGAAATAGTCCCTGAAGTATTATTTAATAACTTTAAAAATTATTTAAGAAAAATGGCATTATTATTAATATTATTATTACTACTACTATTAATCTCATCATCATAATTTATCAACTTAAAATATTAGCAAATTTTCTGCGATCAAAAAAACCTAATTATGGAAGTGGAAATGAATTGATAAAATGGATGTAAAGATCATTAAAATATTTTCTCATTCAAAGTTTTTGCATCTGTGCTTGTATTCACACATGCAGAGTATTTCTCTAATTATCTGAGAATTTTTAGAAGTGCTCGATGTGGAACACATGAAACACAATTAAAAATGCTTACATTATAGAAAA
This sequence comes from Cinclus cinclus, assembly GCF_963662255.1. NCBI lineage: Eukaryota > Metazoa > Chordata > Aves > Passeriformes > Cinclidae > Cinclus > Cinclus cinclus. Next base: position 10,533,119 of record NC_085049.1, read on the forward strand.
AAATATTCTAAAAAGTCCATTGAGTATAATTTGCACCCATCTGAAATATACATTAAAAATAAGGTGACCCTGGGAATGTGTGTAAAGAAAGCCTGCCTTCTTTTAGGTTGTGGTAATAAAAGGTACCAAACAAATAAAAGTTGAGATTTTTCTTATTTACCAAACAGAATCACTGCACAGTATGTTTCTTCTGTGCTGAAATACTGTTCCAACTTATGAAAAATTTGGCTTCGGAAAGCAATTTATTTCCTTTAGAAATCTATTTGGACATACTTGGGAGTCAACTTTCAGAATTTGTGCCTGGCAGCTTTGGCTTCCTTGTCCTTTTTTTTTACTGTAAAATGAAGGTGGCACAACAAAGGGGTATGTATCCTGGTGCTGGTTTTTATTGTGTTTGAATTATGAGTCACCAAAAGGCTTCCTGAGAAGTCAGTGTTGTATTTAACAAATGTCATAATCTTGGTTTATTTAAAAAAAACAACAAATGTTGAACATGAATCATAGAGGGCAAGCATAGCCATTGTTAAAGCCTTCCTTCCCTTTTTAAGAATGTAAATGAAAATTGCTCAAAGAATCATACAGGGATTGATATCTCATTTAGAAGATGAATTTAGTTTCTGCAATTTTACTAGATATGCAAATCATAGGGGTCAAGAGAGTTTTGTGGCTTAGGAAGTGCCTGAAAAGCACACCTTCCCATCTCCCAGTGCTGTGTCTCAAGTCTGTAGCACAATAGATAATGTAGTCACTTGTTTCATAGTGTATTAGCTTACTTTATTACTATTAAATATTGCACTATTTTACAAATCACCACATCACAACGTCTACACAATGTACTTTGACAACAGATTTGGAAGCCCAACAAATGCTGTTTAATAGGACATTACATTATACTCAACCAACAAAAACATTGTTCCACACATTTAGACTAAACTTTAGACATGCCTCAGTACACAAGCACAAGTTGTATGGTACTTTTTTGGAGTTCAGCTCTGTAGTTCTCCATCCTTAGGCTGAGATCTCCCAAATCTCTGAAGAAGGTGAGATACACTCAGAAACTAGACTATGGGTGACTGAGAAAAAAACCCAAGTTTCTTCATGCCTCAGTATTGCAGTAGGCTCTCCCACGTACCACGCTTGGGAGGTATTTGGCTTCAAAAGATGTCATCTTTCACTGAGATGCACGGTCCAAGACAACACCATTAACTTTTCTTGTAATACTGCTTGCAAATGCAGAGGAGAAACCTCTCTGGCCTGGCCAGATTCCAAGGTAGGCAAGCCAAAAAGTCTGTTTTCTCAAACAAACTGTTCTTCAATTTGTGTGACTTCATTCACTAATACCAGTAAGACTGAAACCAGTCAGCAGTACTGCCAGTGGAGCTCCTGGGCTCTAGCAGTGACGTGGTTTGTAGCCATCAGACAATAACGTGCCCTGTACTTCTCAGGGGAGACAAGAAGTTGCCTGTCCCAAAGGCAGAGCTCCCGCAGCCCTGCACAAATCCTGTGTGCACAGTAAGTCTCTTTGTACTCCAAACAACTGTAATGTCTGACTGCTCACTGTTTGTAGCCCCTTGGCTATAAGGAGTGGCACAACAGCCACTGGAGCACTGGTAGTTATCTCTTTATGGCATGCAATGATGACAATATATGTCTATACACTTCCTTTTTGCTAAAAGATTTTCTGCAGGGACTTATTTCTCCAGTGTGCAAACTAATTTCTTCCAATGTCAGCAAGAGTTAGGCACATACATCCCTAGGAGAAGTGTCCCCAAGTTTTAATAGAAGCACTGTTCAAATTTCACACAGACCATATAAGCCTGCATTGGAAAAGTTTCACCAGTCAAAAAAGAAGTTTTGAAACAAAATGCTTTCTAGTAGTCATTAAAAAGCTGCTGTATAATATATGTAAAAAGGGTTTATCTAATGCTTTGCAAAATTATCCACAAATGTACCACACAGTGCACAAACATTAATAAGAAAGAAGCAGCAAAACGATAGCACTACCACTTTGAAACATTATGCATTAATACTATTTCCAGTAATACAGTGTAAGAACTACTAGCTATTATTAATGTCTGTTTTTTCAGGAATCCATATTCATTAAGGACATCTATGGTTTCTGTACCTTTTATTCAGAAATATGGAAGCAATTGCACACTGTTTCACTGCTAATCAGAGCTATACAAGAAAATATATGAAAGTTTTATTAGTGCAAATTTTAGAATAACTGGTCTCCTGCCCTAACTCCTCCTATTCAAATTTGTCATTTCCTGTGTTACTGAAAGGTTACAGTTTCTCTCAGGAAAAATATTTAGATTGAATCCCTTCATAAACAAGGCTCTATATTTAACTTATTTTTTGTTTACCTGCTGTAACGTGTAATATTTATTGAAACAGATTTTATATCAGATAATTGCAACAAGATGCTTAAAAAGTATTTCAAGTGAATCCAAAGCATAAAAGAGTCTCAATGTGTAGGGCACAAGGATGTAAATAATTGGAAGGTTGCTAGGAGAGTACTTATCTCACAGTTAAAAATATGATATTCTGCAAGGTGAACATACCTTGTAGAAATGAGTCAGGAAAGCAGTGCTTCAGGAATTTTGTTAATGTAACAGCAGCTATTTTTTTGGTATGTTAACAGCATTTTCTAAAAATCCTTCTGAAATTTAATTTCTGGAATTCACAAAGGAAAGACAACTGTCCTTCTTACTAGGCTGTTACGAAAACATTTTGCACAAAATACTGATTTCTATGTAGGGAAGACAGGAAGAGACAAGTGTCCATGGCTGGGAAAAGGGCAACATGACATCTAACAGAAAAGTCAGTGAAGTGAACATTATAGCATGACTCACAATATTTTTGATCATTAAATGTTTTTGGCTTTACTAGCTAAAATCAGCAACAAAAAAGAACATGAAGGAAAGGGAAACAACTCAAAAGCCAGCATGAGAAGAATATGTTCACAGAGAAATCACGCTGAGGAAATGGTAGAATTTTATGATGTCATAAAAAAAGCTCATAATTTTGAGATGGAAAGGAAAAAGGTCAGCTATGAACCTTTGCTTTCCATCGTTTTTAAAGCAGATGGATCCAGGAACAACAGAGCACTTAGAGAGATGGCAAGGCAAAATGGTGTGGCAAATTGGAAAGAGAAAATTGTAAGAGGATGCTGTCAGCAGCATGTTCAACAGAAGTAATTTATGTCTCCTATTTCTAGGTATCAATGGATCATGTAGTACACTTCAAATGGGTCAGTGGCTCAGTGTTAGGTCCATGTGCACACTCCCTTTGTGTGATCAAATGTCCCTTAAGCTCACAAAGAAGAGATATATGTGACATTTATGAATACAGGAGGTTAAAAATACAGATATTGCCAAATATCCCTCTCAACATTAGACTACTTTCAGGAAATAGGAGGAAATGGATCAGGAGCAAATGTACAGTTGAAGTAAGTACCTGGAGAGGAGAAAGTATGCCAGGAAACAGGAGAGATATGAGACCTTGTCTTTTGTCGCAGACTCTCCTCTCAGAAACAATGAAAGAAGCAGAACTTCGTGAACAAGACAAGAATGAACACACTACTGTTAATTTAGAGTACTTGTAGGAAGCAACTAAACCAAGATTGGGTTCCTGCAGGAAGTGACTGGAAAGAAACAAAATGCCAGTGACTCAGGGACATAAAACAGTAGAGACAGCAGAATGATGGAAAACCTCTGTAAGTCCCAAATCAAAAACCTACAACATACTTCCAGGAATTTAATTTCTTTAAATCCTCAGAACTGTTGACTAGAAACTCCTGAACTGGGGATGAGCAAGCCATGAGATAGAGGGTCTCCAGTTTGCAACAGGTACTCTGTTAATATTTTGAATGAAGAAGTGCAGAATGAGAATAAAAGCCACAGAGACCTCAGTGGTGCGATGAGCTCATGGAACCAAGAGATCAGAATTTCCTGGGCCAGACGTGCTGGCAGGGTGACAGTGCTGCCTCAGCTTTGTCTTGTGCAGAAGATAAAGTCTTTTCCAAAAGACAACAACCTGGAGATAAAGAAGCATGAACTTTCCTGATCAGAGGAATTGAAACACATAGCAATCCTGGCAAAAAACCAAAACCCAAACAAAGAAAGAAACCTCTATGGGAGAAAAGCAAAACTGGCATATTTGAAACAAGTCCTTGGAAAGGGTATTGACGATGGAAGGTTCCTTCCACTGAAGTCTGCTTATTTTAAGGGATTCTTGCTTTTCACTGGAATATTCAGAGATGTTTCTAAAATTTCTGACTGTTTTTGAAATTGCTAATGCTATGTGTAATTTACTGGTATCTGTTAGTGGTTTTAAGGAGTTACACACTTCTACTATTCTGCAGTGTCTGAGAAAGATAATTTGCCTTTCTTTTATTCACACAATTCACAAGTATGTAGTTAAATTCTCCCTCCTCATCTGGACTGTGTGTGCATTGCATGGGGCCCTCACTATTTCCCATGCCGTGTCATGGTGACACTGGCTGCTGCCAGTCATCCCACACCAGGACTGGGCTGACAATTAAACAGTGTCAACAGTGTGTCAAGTTCTCTGGCTCAGTTTTGTACCAACATTCTCAGCTTCTCAGAGCCAGTTTGGATTCTACCATTCTCTTATGCCATGATTATAAAATAGCCATCTGATGCAGGAATTTTTTTCAGCCTCCCACTATTTGCATTTGATGTTTCACTCTCAACACCTGTTATGAGTTGCCATAACTTCATGAATCAGTTCTGGGTTGTCTGCAGGTTTCCTTAACAACAGCATTTCAAACACAATCTTGATGAATCTAGATTTGAATCTATCAGTTCTTTTATATACAGGAAAAAAAGGTCTTTTAGAAGACCATTTCTGGAGCTGTCTATAGGTTAATAGATTTCAAAGGTACTTTCCAAAAGAGATGGCATACGTCAAATACTTGGATAACTCAATTAGTAGAACATGCCAAACCTAGTTTTTGAAGTCCTCATTACTGAATATTTTGCTCTACATAAATTTGCTAGAAACCACTTCAAACACTAAGTGCTGTATTCAGTAGTACTGGACTAATTCAGAATTTATTCTCTATCTACATTCAGAAAGACTGATTTTTGAGAGCTCTTCCACACTATTTCAGCAGCCTATACTCAGTGAAATCTACATTGATTGTAGAAGCTGAGAATAAAGTATAAAGCCTGAAGCAAAGCTGGAAAGGAATAAATCTCTAATCTCTTTGGGTGTTATTTTAGTTCTTTTATATTAATTTTTTTCTTCTCTTCTTTTTTTTTCTCAACATTTTTCCACTAACTTTTACAATAATTTTAGTTTTTGTTTTTCAACGCAAAGACATCTAGCAGCTCATAGTAATCAATGGAAACAATATGGATGTTCAGCAAAAACAGACGTACAGATACTGAACTATTACGGTGCATCCACTTAGCAAAGAACTTGTCCAATAAACAAGAAAAAGACAGTAAGATGTCTAGCCAGTGCTAGAGAGATGCTTTCCTTTGACAGACAATTACATTATTTCCATTATTATTTTTTAACAAGCAGATACATTGCTACTTCTGCTTTAGAAATCTTAAAATGAGTAGACTATGAGTTGTGGGACTTCCTCCAGCTGGATTGTACCCCATGACAAGTCTCTGTTGATGGTGAGAGAGATTTTAGTGGCCTCTTTAAATTTGAGTACTGCTGTTCCCTCCATCCTTTTGAAACATGCAATCTTTTCCTTCTCCTGCATACTCTCAGGCTGCCAACTCTCTAAGCTCGAGGGACAGTGGTTTTTAAATCCTTAGCCTGCATACTATGTGCATCCAAGGGAGTATATTTTCCAGTATGGGATACTTCTTCCAATAGTGAGAATAAATCTCAGTCAATGTCAATCTGTTTCTTGTCTGTAATGTAAATAAGATTGCTGGATGAGAGAGAAATTAAGCCACTTATAGAAATGGATTTGCCACAATTAGGTGTGCAGTTAGGCCACATTAATTTCAGACAGAAACATTACAAAGACAATACACAACCCTATGCAAAACACAGCCTTCCTCACAGGCAAGAACATCCCTTTGGTTTTAATCTTAAAAAATGAGACATTAAAGACAGGATGCACAGGGTAATGATGGAAAAGGATGGAATAATTCAAGTGTCATTACACATCAAAGTTAAGAAATTAAAAATTGGATCCATGAGTAATGAGAAAGTATGCTCTGTTTTACTGGTGTCACTGACTAAATGTCTTAGAGTCAAAGAAATTTTCTCTATTTGGTTTTGCATTCAGATTATCTCACATGACCAAATCTGATCACCTGTTTATTATTTGTAACATGTCAGATAGACACATACACCTGAATCAGTCATCCTCTATTTCCTTTATAATCAGTCAAGCAGCAAATATAGTTTTATGGTATACCTAGATATACCTGACTTATGTGAAACATCTAGAGTGGAATTACAAGAATTACATCATAGAAAAACCTATTTCTGCCCAGGGACTATAAAAACATGACGACTAGCACAGACATAAAACCCCACACACTAGGTGTATATTTAGTCACATAGATTCCCCTTTCCTATGATTAGATAAAAAAAAAGAAATAAAACCCTGGTTTTAATCTTAAAACAGTTCTCATATTTGTGTTAAGATATGATTTAGCCATCTCTTAGGTAAAGTAGGTTTGATTCATACACTATTTTTTCAGTTCTTTTGAATCACTCAAGTGAGCTTTTTTAAAATTTTAATTTCATCTCACAACCTTAAGGTATAGTCATTATTTCTGAAGTACAAAAATTTATGGTAGCAAAAATTGCATTTGTTCTGTGTCATCCCCTTAAGATTAATACACTGTACTACTTCCAAATATTTGCTTTAGTCTTGGTCATTGTTCTACCATGAAGAAAACACACTCTCTTTCTCTTCTTTGCATTCTCTAAAGCAACCAACCACTTCCTGCCCCAGCAACAAGGGTTAAAAATTCCTGCATCTGGACCTAGTATGTTGTGCCAGCTGAGCCAGGGGAATGACCTGTACCTCAGTGTTTGGCCTGAGCTGAGAGCAGGTGGTGTAAAAATTACAGTGCCTTTATTGAGCCTTGAGCTCACTGTAGTATCTCCCACCTGCCACAGAGATGTGTAGGAAATAACCACAGCTCAGTTAATGTACCAGAACTTGTTAAACTGTCATGTTGATCCATGTTAAACTATCATGTTTTGATCATGAATCAATGATCTAAGAAGAAATTCTCCTCAGAGAGAGCAATTACCCTCAAGGGCTTGAGTATATTGCTGCTTCAGGGTTTTTCTTGCTACTGTCCTGCACTGATTGCTGTAATATCTATTTTGTTGTCTATTATTACTCAGGCTTGTTCAGCATACTGGATTTCATACTCCACTTCTCTCAGAAGACTGGTGTTCTAAATAGTTTTCCTCTAGAGGGTGATTATCTTGTCTTCTTCAAAATAAAATTCCACCTTTTTAAGGTTACACTAACCCTCCTAATCCTCTTTATGCTCTTTTTTGGTTATGAAATTCTCCCTATTTGTCAACTTCTTAATAAAAGAAATGTTGCTTACTCCATTGTTCAAGATTCTTAATGGCCATTAAAGAGAACCAGATTTAAGACCAATGAATACAATGAGGTTCTCTGCAACCATTAATTTTCTTCAAGTTCATATACTATAGTGACTCCAATTTAATTATCATCCTAATATGGTTTCATTCCAAATAAATAGCATATTCTGTCTCTTGTAAATAATTCCTTTATATATATATATATATATATATATATATATATATATACAAGAAAAATATTTTATTGACTATGTGCCTTTATTGACCATGGATTTTCTGTAATCACCCTATGTTTGTTACTTCTGCAATTTGATATAATGTTAATATATTCCTTATTCTAAGGATTTTTAGGTATTCTAATGATAAACATTTGCCATATGCAAACACTAAAGCGTCACTTCCCAATTTCTATTCTTCAGAAGGAAAGGAGATGGCATTTTTGCGTCTTTGTATATAGAATCCTTTTCTTTTTAAGCACAGAAGGTGTACATCAAGTGGCATATGAATGCCTTTAGACAAACAAAGATTTTTAATTTAAAAAATCCAATCATTATTTATTTCGGATACTAATAAAGTAGGATGGCTGCTCACCTTGAATGACCAAAGAAATTTTGTTTGGCTAAAACAATAAAAGCTATGAAATAACTTATCCCTGTCATGTTTTCAACTCTTTTTCTGTTCTTATTGCTTCTTTATGGATAAGTCTTGACTCTCCCCTTCCAATGGTGAACATTCAAACTTACTGTGCCAGGCTGGTGAGAAAAAAACAAGTCACTAGAAGTATTTTTTTTTTTTTTAAATTAGAGAAATATGTACCATGGATCTCTGTTATCAGGAAAGAAAATAACCCAAATAACTGTTGCAAAAAATTTTTTTACAATGAATGAAAAGGAGGCAAAATGGCCTAGGAAAACCAGTAACCTTGTAAAGGGTAAATAAATTGCTCTGATTTTGATCTACATTAATGAGTCAATACATACAAGTATATCTAAAGCTTGCAGCACTGCTTTGGGTCTACATGAGTTTGCTGCAGACACCACACAAACTATTATGGGGTGAAAGGTCTGGAACTGCCCTAGTTTTACTCTTATACAGAGATGGCATCATTGACACTCAAAACACATAAAGGAATGTACAACAAATCGTAAGATTTTGCCTAGGATACTTAATTACAGACACACTTTTCCAGAACCAATGATGTTACTTCCCACAACATGGAAATTAATTTCCAATCTAGCAAACAAGGATGTAGTGAGTATATGTATGTCTTATGGTTTAGAACCTTTTACACACATTTTTGTAATTGTACAGACTTTCCGAACTTACCTCCTCTATGGATAATCAAAGAAGTTTCACTTCCAACAGGACATTCTTTAAGTATATCCACTACTTCTGCATGGCTCAGGTTCTGTACATTCTGCTGGTTGATCTCAACAATGAGGTCACCTTCACACAAACCAGGACATCCCTGAATGTCTAGAATTTGCTTCACCCTCTGTCCTGTAGGACTGTCTGCTATAGTGAAGCCAAAGCCCTGGGCCCCTTTCACAATGGTTAAGGTCATGAGTTCAGCTTGGGTGGCCCCAGAAGAAGCCATTGATACATTATCATCATGGGCAGGTGGTGGGAATGTGCTATCAAGCTGACTATCTGCTGGAATGGAGTGCAAGGAGTGTGGTGGTCGATCTGTTACGTCTGGAACAGACTGAGAAGTCCTAGAAATGTATTCCAAATAAGTTTCATAGTTATGTCTTCCATTTACCACTACCGGAGGCCTCTCCATTACTGCAAGGGGTGGCACCATGCTGTTGGCAGGATCTTCAGGATCAAAGGGCAAAGGGTATCCACGACATAGCACCAAGTTGACACTCTGACCAATAGGAACAGACTGGAAGAGTTTGACTACATCTGCGTGAGTATGTCCAAGGACACAAACTTCATTAATATAGACAATCACATCACCTAGAACGAGAAGAACAAACAGTGACAACATGAGACAACTTCAGTTGCTGTATATGCAGTGCATTTTTTAAAAAAATGAGAATAGAAGTCTACTTAAAAAAATACAATAAATTCAATCAACATACCGACTCATATAGGAGAGACAAAAAAGTAAAGTTTGTCTGGCAGTAAATGTAATACAAAGACACAACGACAATACCAGTCATCTTCTGTGGAAGCTCATGGATGGAAAATTAAGATGAATCCAGACATTCACCTTTTCTTAAAATTTCCTCCCTATTTTTCCAACTCCTTTCAGTGTAGTCTCCCTAGATTACTTTTTTTTATAAGGTAAAATGGATGATTATTTGGAGAGCGTGTTGTCAAGAAATACCATTGTTTGGTGAAGAGTAAAATAAAAAAAGAGTATTCCTGGACTTAAGAATCAATGAATAGCAATGCAAGACTGTGTATACATGTGCATAAGGAAACACTTTTTACACTGATCATGATATTGAAAATTTTCTGTTAAATGTGATTATTTGCCATCAGCCATTCAGAACTGATACTGTCATTTCCTATTCTAGGCATGAGATATATCTAGCTTACATAACATAGAGATATTTCATGGCATCTTGTTGTAGCCAAAAGGCTCAAGGACAATGACACAACAAATTTTTTTGGGGTGGGTTTAATAGCTTTACATTAGAAAAATCTAGGCAAATATATGAAAATCAGTTTAATATTTTCACCTAGGCAGCTGATCAAATAAAACCAAAGATACTCCCTTTACCTTTAAATCTTGTCTCATGTATAGCAGACCTACCAGTCTGAGCATATGGAAGCAGAATACTTTAAGTCAACAGGCTATTTATGGGTCTCCATATTGCCCACGCACCAACCATCTACTGTTACTGAAAAGTTCAGAAATAAGTTCAAAATTCTTCTTAGTGTTAGAATAAATATATATATTTATAGCCATAAATAATTTTTATGTGCTGTTAAGGAGCATATTAAAATAAAAATGAGTTTTCAGTGCAAACAATATTCAGAATAATTTGATGACCCACAGTCAGTTTTCACTTTCAGAAAAAAGTTTGCATCTATAGAAAAATAAAAGGATATTTGGTTAGAGAACTCTAGAAGTCAAAATATTTTTCTAAGTGAAGACCGTCTTATTATCCTATCATTAATCACCAGGATGCTGTGAGATATCTACAAGGTACACAGTTCAAAAATTGACACATCGTAACACAAAACTTTTTAAAGGTATTTGAAAACTCAGCAACAAAATGAGAATGATTTAGGGAGAATGAGGTGATTTGGGCGGAATTGCTTTAAGTGCATTTATGAAATTATGTCTTTCAAGTACTTCAATCAAAATATCTAATCCAGCAAACTGAGGATAAGAGTGTCATCAAGATGCCAGTGCAAGGGCTGTTTCTAAGTGAGGACAAAAGGCAAAGGCTGTTTCTATGTGAAAACGAAATGGTCAATTCCCACATGATCAGTCTGTGTAACAGCCCGACAGTAATTAATTGCATATGCACTATGATTCAGAGGAAGATTTCTTCAGAGGGTGCCTAAGGAAAAAATGCTAAGGAAGTTTGTTTAAATGATTGTATTACACACATAAACCTCAGGAGCTGCAAATGCTTTCTTAAATGTGCATCACAAATAGATTTCAAAACAAGCACAAACAGTAATGTCACTTCATAGGCAGGGCTGAAAAAACTCCAATGCTTTTGTCTCAAGCAGCTGAAAATAAAGCAGTTTTCAAAAGCCAAAATTTAAAAGAAAATATGCACCGTACAAAGTACTGTGTCAATGGCTGCAATTCATCATGATTTGCTCATGCCCTGGTAGAGAAAGATCTTACCTGCATTCTCATCCCTGGCTCCCACGTTAGCAGTGAGGTTGACATTGCTCACAACAGGACTGCTTCTGTTGAGCTGAGAGCTGCTCAGTGCATGCTGCAGTTTCAGTAGCTATGCCTTAATAGTAACCTTGCGACTTTTTAATCCATGCAGTCTTTATTTCCCTGAGTGCTGGCAATGCAGCTATGTGGTGGGAGGAGACCAATCTGTTTGTTCATCCTCTCTTACAATACATTAGCAGAGTGCAAAATGAAAAATGCAATTTTTGTGCTGGGCAAGTAAATTGTTGCTTGTTCTCAGCTCTTCACTTTCAGTATTTGGACAGGATTAGCTGTGATATAAAACTTAAATCAATATGATTTCGATATATCAGAAAATTACATAAACTAGTAGACATTATATAGATCTGTAGTGAAAAGAAATTAGATTTGGCAAAAGCAGTGCAGTCAGGAAGCATATGGGCCAAGTAGTCCCTTTCCCCAGTTACTAACCAGGCAAAACTAAGCACTGGAAAATCTTGGGTAAGAACTTCAAATAACAACCTTCCATTATCCCTCACAGACCAGCAGAAAACCCTTCAGCATTTCCTGAACCAAGATCTTTAAAGCTCTTTGTTGTTTCTGAGGTATAACATGAATAGCACTCCTGTTGCTGTAACTCAGTCACAGTGGGACTGTTTGGGACCCACCTGCTGCACTGTCACTGGAGAATGTACAGCCACAGGTTAACTGTGATGAGCACAAGGGCATGAGTTACTAAGTTCAGCTCAAAGAAAGGAGTTATACAGTGGGGCTGCAGTGGGGAGAAACAGTTTCAGATCACGAGACAGGAAGGAGGAAAAAAAGGGGTTAATTTCAGAAATCCTTCAAATTAATCTCTCGACTGTACTTTCTCCAAACCTAACTCATTTTTCCAGCCTGAGAGTTCCTCATGGCTGACACAGAAAAGTAGTCAGTATTTGGTAGGAAGAGAGAGAGATAAGTTAAGAGCATTACAGAGCCAGTGCCATGCTAATGCAAAGTTCAAAACCTCTCTTCTTTAGGAAACCTCCGTTAAAGGTTCCTGTAGCATCTTTTCTGCCTGTTCTCTTCTGCTGCTTCTAATAATAATGGGTGCATATGGACCAGCATAATAGTGATCACTTTATAACTCCTGTCTGATTTTCTGAGCAAGCTATAGTCTGCCTCCAGAAATCACAGTTTCACAGTGAGTGGGTATCTTTGAAGTTAAGCAGAACATTTATATTAAGCATCAAACTTTGCCTGACTTTTAGAATTAAATTTACTAAAATGACTGGATCTTGCTTACAGCATGATTGAGCTTGGCAGGGATCTCTGGAGGTCATGCTGTCCAAACCCTGCTCAATCAGCATCCCTTAGAACCAGTAGCCGAGGATCATGTCCAGGTGGTTTTCTGGACATGGCTTAGGAAAACCAGTAACCTTGTAAAGGGCTGGTAGGTAGGGAGGTAGACTCCACATCTTCTCTGGGCAACCTGTGTCAGTGCTCAGCCACCCTCCCAGAAGGAAAGTGTTTTCTGATGTTCAAAGGGAACCTTCTGTGTTTGAGTGTTTGCCTTTTTTCTTACAACTGGAAAGAACTTGGCTCCATCTTCTTGGTACAGGTATTCATGTAGATTGATAAAATCCCCCTGAGCCTTCTCTTCTCCAGGGTGAACATCCTCTCTATCAGGTGCTCTCCATTTTCATCTTCCTCACTAGCCTGTACAAACTGTACACATGCCACACCATCCTCATCTTACTTGAGACTGTTCAGGGATGGGGGAGCCCAGAAGGGCTGGTCTATGGAGAAGGCATCTGAACCAGACTCTAGATGAACTGGCAGGTTTGACAGACACCCAGTAGACAACAGATACCCTGGCTTACATCTCAAAAATCTACACTGCCACAAAAGCAGATTCTTCAGTGTCTAAATTCAGCACTGAGTTGAAGAATCTTAAAGAATACTGACAACAAGCAAATTTGAAATTGTCCTGAAGTTACCTCTGATTTAGTTAAGGCTCTTAAATTTAACTGAAAAATTTAGGAAAATGGGTCTGGAGGGGTCTTCCTGGATGGCTGAATCTAGTCCCCTGTTGTCAGATACAACACAGTATGTTACACTTGATGAAATTTGATGTCCTCTTCACAGAAACAACCACAAGCCCCCATAATATTTCATATATTTAACTAGCCTGTTTTGCTTATTAAAGGCTGCTGATCATTACTTATTGTCATCTATTGTTAATTGACTCAGTGCCTGAATGTTTGATTAGAGGTTGCATTTTGCTACCTACATATTTCAAAGCAAAACCAGATCTACACTGTCATTATCTTTAGTTGGATTAGTAACTGGTGAAGAAATTTCTTCAACATTTTTTTATGACAGATTCTGTTTTACATTCCTCTCTACAATAATGTTGCAGAATTAAACCTGACACCCTGGGGATCTTCCACAAGCATTAATTCTGAAAAAAAGAAAAACAACTACCAACATTTTTCATGCTTGAAGTGCTTGATCCAAACAGAATTTGGTTTTTTGCCATAACTAGTTTCATCACAAACTAACTTACAGTTTCAGGCATTGTTACCAATTCTATTTACCTCCTTTCTGAAGAACTGTACTGTTCAATTGATTCCATTTATTGTTTCTGATAGGTTTTTGTTACCCCTAGATTCTTTGTGTAAACATCTTGCACTTGTAGGTAAAGTTTGTCCATTTTCTTACCTGTGTTCCCACTATTTGCACACAAACTTTTTTTGCCTATTGCTTTTTGTTATGTTTCTTGTGCACTTAGGTTTCTGGCTGTACTTCAGTGAACTGAATTGCCTACTAGACTGCCATTCTCATTATTAATTAGAATTCACTAAACTTTGAAGTATGAATACAGAGAAAAAAGTGCAGATTAGATCCTTGATTGAAATTTAGTAGAAATGTCTCCATTCTTTCTGACAGGTTTTTGATCATGCTCTTAGTGCTAGGTTTACATGCTTAAAATATGACAAATTGCTGTGACTTAGGGTGGAGACAGCTCTGCTACACCCCTGCAGTCAGTACAAGCCAATAGCAATGGAGCTAAAACCAGCTCATGGTTTGGCAAGTCAGCACAGGACACCAGCTCTGCAGGGCTTGGGCTGCATAATTTTTTGCTGCATTTATAGCCCACATAAACTCTGCTAACTTCTCCAACATTACTTATCCCCTCTTGCATTTCTCACCCATATAATCTAAATTCTGCATATGCATACTTTACATCAGTTTCAGAACTAGCAATACATGATTACTTCATCGTTGAAGCTTTCCCTTCACCTGCCCACCCACACTCTCTACTGTCATTATCAGATATTTCTGTCACTTCTCAGCAGTGACCTTGTCTTCTCTTACTGCAGAGTGCTGCAAGATGGCTGGCACTGGAGCCTGTTAATAATAAATTCAGAGCACGTTTCCAGTAGCAAAATATGAAACATGGGGATAATTTTAATAACAACAGCATGTGATTGATGGTCATGAAAGAAGCATAGATTCGTAAGAAATGAGCCATTTTTACATTCACACATACACTTACAAGCAGCAGTACAGAGAACTATTGTGTGAGGGATCCTTTAAACAGTAGCAGACAAACTATATTCTGAAACTTTGAAATTCAACTTCCCTCCACTTGCCATAGGTGTTATTCCACTGTGTGAATAAATAACTTCCATTACAATGGCTAGAAGCATTTTTTTGGCTGTAAAAGATTTCAGAAAGTTCTGCACAAACAGAAATTCACTGATTTCTTGTTCTCTGACTTGCCACAGAACCTTGTAAAACCTATTTGGCTCTAGCTGCTAAGATCTGACAGCCTGACTTTTACAGACAACCGATAAAGCCTAGGATCCTGTAGTTCATGGTAGCCTGATTTGTCTTAAAAAAAAAACCTAAAAAAAAAAAGAAAGAAAATGCCCTAGTTTTGTTAATACCCAGTATAAAATCACCCTTATTTTTAAATAAAAAATTTGGAATTAGAACAACTTCTTAAAGGATATTGCAGTCTAAGATGACTATTGCATATTAGTACTGAAATACTTAAAACACCTGCCAAGAAAATACTTACTTAGTCCTTCTAAAGAGGAACATTAGATTGACTGCTAAAACATATCAAAAAGACAACCTGGGGAGAAGTACATGCATACAATAGCTCAATAAATACAGCTACTGATCAAAAGAGCTAAATTTAAAACTGACCACCTTATTATCAGCTTTATAACAACTTTCATGGATAGACAGTACTGCAGCAGCCACAGTGAAACGAAAAAAACTCCTGGGAGACATAATGGGCAGCTGCCTCTGCATCCAGAAAGGGTTTCAGGACCACTTGCTGGCATGCAAGAACACTAAACAGTCCATTAAAATATCACTGCTCATACTGCCATGGAAGAACCATTTCCCAGTCTTCATCACATACAGAAAGTTTTACCCAGTGTGACAAACTTGGCAAAGCTGACAGGCAACCATTATCCACAGCTCCTTTTTGCACTCATTTAACTCTGGGAACTGAGGTTCAGGGGGGAAAATCAGAGTAATAAAATAATACTAATACAAATACTAATACTACTAATAATAACAGTAATAATTTCTTTAAATTGGACAAAAAGTCAAGCCAACATGTATTCCTAGGCATTCCGGAACTCAAATTGGCATAAAATAGGCCTAGATTTTCCTCTTTCTGAAACCTAAGCAGCAGATATAAATCATCTGTTTGTCAGATTTGAGGCACTACTTGTACAAAACAGCATTGTAGGGGTGATAACTTGGGCTTAAATCTGTTCCCATCATTGGACTTCATCATTCCCATCACGAAGGACTGAGCACTGGCTCTGAACTTTGCTTCAGGGGCCAACACAAATACGTGACACAGACACTTGTCTGCAACTTTACCCAAGACCCAGATCTGTTGAGTAAGCAGGTGCCATTTTTATACAATCAAGTTTTTAGAACCCATTTTAATTCTACTGTGACCCAGTGCCTATGCCTAATTAAAAAGCTGTCTATTCAAAATTTTTGTGCTTAACCAGCATGTATCATGTAATTACACTCAAGCAGATGTGGATTAGTAGAAGAAACTCTTTCCATTTTATTTGTATTTTGCATATAGTGGTAAAAGCTATTTAAATAGAGACATTTATTTGGGAAAGAAATAAAATACATTCCAAAAAAAGCTCAAGACCTTGATTATTTGCTGATCTAGTAAACATGAAACATTGCAGATTAAAAAATGTAAGTAATGCAATAGCAAAAGCATATTTAAATGAATGCTGGTCATAAAGCAGTACAGAGTAGGCAAATTTTCTTCCCAGAAACAGTTTTTCACTTCTTCAAGCATCCGAAAGCATAGCATGGATGTTAAAACTACTATTTTACAAAAGAAGGAATTACATAAAAGATGGTAAGTATACTGGAGACAAGACCACATAAAATGAAAAAGGTCCAAATTTCAAGGTAGCCTTTCATTTACAAATTATGTAAGCTTGTTCTGTCTAAGCTTTGCTTGCAGGAACTACTGGTGCATCCTGAAATGCCTGGTGTGAAGGAACTGCGTGACAGAGCGTCAGTGGATCTGAAGAGTGAGATAAAAAATGTGTGCCATGTTTGCACAGCTATTTGAGATCACTTTGAAAGGTGTCACTGTGCACAGAGGCTCATGAAGAAATGAAGCCCTTCTTTTTCTTTAGAAAAAGGAGGTCAAAATTTACAACACATTTGCTTTTGTACGCACATTTTATTTCTGCAGGCAGAGCATCACATTTATCTAGGTAATGGCTCCCAGGAGGAGGAAAGTAGCCCAGCCAGCCTCCCAGCAGCCTAAAGGCATAGGGGTATGGTAAAGCATGATGTAAATACCAAGCAGCCCCTGTGCCCCACTGGGAATCCTGGCCAAGTGCCACCCGTCCCTGGTGGAAGACATTACCAGCAGCATTGTCAACTGCACACCATTGCCACTGCTGATTCCTGACATAAACTGCCAGGAAGGAAAAACAGAGATGGATGAGGTGAGGAATTAGATGGAGCATTTATAAAGATGCTGCAGCACAGTGACAAATGCCTTCATATGTTGAAATATAAATATATATGTTACGGGGAATTTTTAGTAATAGGCAGTCATGTTCTGAACTGAAATGGTTAATAGAGCTATTTTATTTCTTTGAGTAATGCTAGCACCATGAGGACAAGAATAACTAGTCACATACTAAATCAGTAATTTGTGAAAGCAACAGCACTTTGTTGGACAGTTAAAAAACATGTGCAAAGATAGATGAGTAGGATTCATCTCCATTTAAAATCTATAGAGGTACAACTTGAAAATTCATTTATATTTTAGAGATATTATGGTTTCCAAGGAGATTCCTTGCAACTGCAGTGGGCATTACTGCCAGAAGTGGGTCAATTTTATAATTCTGTTATCTATATGGTAAAACTACAATTTCCATCATTGTTTCATCAATACTTTGTTTTTCCTGCTACGATTGCACAGCGCCCATCCAAGTGCCTAATTCCCCAGCTGACTCTCTGAGACTAGTACAAATGTGATTTGACTATCAGTCAGGTTATTTATTTAATTTAGGGGTAAGATGTAAAGCCTTGATTTATGGATGTTTTGTGTATTCACTGCTCAAGTCCAACATTCTGCTGACTGAGATCAGCGTGAGCTGCCAGCAGTCAGTGTGTTTATTTCAGATCCAAACCATGGATGTGGAGCCAGATCTGAAGGTCTTGCTCTGATGTATTGATTAGCAATGTTAATCTACAATAACAATAATATACATCCACATTCTTCCCAAAAGAAATGTTTACCATTGTCCCAGATGCTACCTTTTATACTACGAATTCACTGCCAACCATTATGCTGAAGAATCTGATTGATTAACTTCTTAATCATGACATTAGTTGTAGTGAAATGTGTGCTCATTCACTGCTTCATCCTAGTTATTGGAGCTTCTTCTGTCATGCCAAACCAGAAATTCAGAATATATATAAGTGCACTCCCAATTGTAGATTTAAATAAATTCTCAAATCTTGCCCTATCTTGAAAGTAATCAACTGGGTTTACAAGGTTAGCAACTTTCAGGGACATATAATTCAAAAGAAGTATGGGTCAGAACAGACTAATGGTTTTAATCAAAATTAAAGACAGGAAGCATTTTATCAAGCAGTAATTAAATGTATCAAAACAGTGAAATATTTTTTCCTGCTAAATAAAGGGATTTTTACTAACAGTCTACTACATATAAATACCTCAGTGCATTTGAAATGGAGGTATATTTGATTACCAATTCATTAACAACTGCTTATACAAATGTCTGGCTAGTATGTAAGTAATTTTGTACTCATAAGTTTTATAAAGGCCATTGAAATTTTAATTTATATGTGGTTATCTTATGTATTACAGCTATATTTTTTTTCTTTTTTTGATAGTAAAATCATCTACAAAAATAATTAACTTCAGAGAGCTCCTCACATAATTTCTATAACAAAAGATCTACTCAATAGATTCAGGCACATATGAATATATTACTTTCTTTAAAATTGCATTGCAAAGATAAACAGTGGAGTTCCTTTAGGTTCTCTATGGTTTACAGTATTTTTTCCAGGTTAATAGAGGGTAATCTATTACCAAACTGACCTTCCTTCCAAGCAAGTTGGTTGCCTTAATAACTCTAGAGCCTCTTGCACTGCCAAACAAGCACTCATTTTCAAGGACAATATATTTTTACTCTCTGCAAAACAATTTAACACCTTCACCACTGAATAATTATTCTTTCAGCTTATTTCTGAATACTACACTGAGTATAAACTACAAAATTCAGCTTGCATGATTTTTTTTTGTAAGGAGGCAAAATCATTAACAGAAGTCCCACCAAGTTCCTTCTTTAAAACTGCTTTATAACACACAGAAAACTCCAGCCTTATAATAGTTAGGAATAGGTAACTTTCTACCCTTGTAGCTTTATGGCTAGGAATCACATTCCCCTCTTATGAGGATTGTCCAATCTCCCACTAGCTATTCTTGCTCCTTTTATGTCTCATCCAACTTCTCTATTTTCTGTTTTGGTTTCTGAGAGAGAAGAGGATCTTTGGTGCTCTTATATGGTTTATAGCACTGTGCAGTCACAGTATTGTTGGGACTTCATTTCCACTGTAGCAAATATATGACCAATAGCACCATTGCAGGGCAAATACTCCATCATTTTCCATTTCAGTGCAGGGGTTCAGCTGAATGTTTGGATCCCAGCACTTGCCACAAACTGCTGCAATATGGATACATCAATTGCTGTTCAGTAGTCAAATCTCAGATTTTAAATATATAAAAGGCCATTAACCCTGTTGTGCATAACAACCGTATCTTCATCTTTATAGATAAGAATTAATTTTCTGTTTGTCTGTATTTATTAATTTTTTAATTAGCTAATGAACAAAAGTAAATTAAAATGTGTTATGAAGAATGACTGTGATGCCACATCAGACTATTTGTTCAGACAATGAAAAAGCAGTCTCACACTATGCCTGACATCTCCCAATGTTCCCTGTGAATCATCCCATGGTAATTAAAAAGACCTTCCCAAAATTATCATTGTATCTGATTTTTCCTCAGAAGGCTACCACTTAGTGTCATTTGCTTCCACACAGTATTTCTGTCCTGCTTCTGACAAAGTAGGTGGCACCATCCATCCTGAGAGTGTGTTGCTTCTACGTCCATCAAAAACTGAGATCCAGTTGCAGTCTCCCATCCCGTTGGAGATGGTAGCCATAGTGGTTGAAGGTGATTCATGGAAAAGTTCTCTCAAGTATATTATATGCACAACTTTCTCCTCTTTGGAAAGCCTGTAAAAATGGTGGGAAGAGGGACAGCCACTCCATAAACTTCCTTCTAAGAAATGCTGCATGAGAAGTGCACAAAGAAGGGCAAGAGTGCCACGTGTTAATGGGTACAGCACACTGAGATGGGATAACTGAGGGGGAGCAATGCATGAGTGTGTGTGCTGTGGGGTGCAGGAATGGAAGGGGCAGGAGGACTGTGGGACATGAATGCCAGCAGCAGAGTGAGAGAGAAAGCAGAAATTGCTGTGAACTAGGTGCTTTGTTCTTCCCTGTCTTTGAAAATCCCTAACTGCTTGCCTGTCTAAGAGCCCTGTCCTGATTCAGGAAGGCACAGACAGACTGGAGTAGTGAATCCTGCTCCAAAAGTTGATGGTTTTAAAATGGAGGGCAATTTACTTTAAAACTCCATTTGTTCTTTCTGCTTCTTATGCCATTTTAAGTATGAACTTGTTTATTTTTCAGACTTGTATGCAAGCAGTGCTCACATACAGGCACTACCTGAAAACGGTTTCCTGACAAAAAATATAGTCAGGTGTCAACTGCTTATATGTCAACTGCAATTCTAAGAAATACAGTGAAATTACACAGTCATTATTTCCAATGGGGGTTATAATCAAAGAAACTCGGGTACCTAAGACAAAACTAAAAACCACAAACAACCCTGCGTATAAAAATGGAACTATGGCTTCTTGTCTATTTTAGCTCTCTCTGCTTTTACTACAAACTACAAGTTCAGAAAAAAAGTTAAGGTTGTCTTTGTGACTCACTCAAACCAAAGATGAGTCTGCTGACACTAGAGAGACATAACCATAAATAATACAATCCTAATAGCAAAGTTAAGCATTGCTGGGTGCATGAATTCAGTGTTTGCTTAGTGCATTTTGATTTCATGGATTTTATGATGAGATATCAAAGAGACTTTATACCAATTCAGTACAGTAAAATTCACAAAACAGAACAAGCCTTTACAATAATTGATAAAAATGTACTAAATTTTTTAATTACAAAATGTAATTTGCCCCTAATTTTATTCCATTAATAATTGATACCTTATGTTCTCAATTAATATTTAGATGAATGAATTGCATAATTTTGAAACTGATAGTCCTTTAGCTGTTCTCAGCAAGGAATCCCCAAATTGTTTAGCCCTGAGAAATTTTACAGACATAAAGTGAACCAATCAATCAATGTATTACATGTCTAGTGAGCCTGTAATACTGTAAACTGCTTTTGAAAAATTTTCAAGGCTTTCCGCATTAATAACTGGAACTAAAATTAAACACTGTGCAGAAAAAAAATCTGAAGTGGCCTATAATTTTATTTTTATTGAGATTGAAACTATTCAGTCTTTTCACTATCCCTGCAGAAGTATGCATATTTGTATCTGTTATAGCAAAACTATTGTAACAGCACTCCCATGGCAAGGAGTATTCTGATTAACTGGGACTGTGGAAGGTGTTTATGAAAAAAAACATTGATACCATGTTGTTAATGTCCCTAAAGCACAATTGCTAGCACTACTTCTATGAATTATTCAATATGCTTGGGATAACTAGTGTGAATGCTTCTCAGCGTGCTTATTTGTTACGTGACAGACACCATAAAAAGAGAGGACAATAACTTTGATAGCAGTGACCACATTTTCCTTCTCTGACTTCACTGTCTTCCCAGATTTATTGCAATGAGCTGCAACATAAATGCCAAATACCACAGTTCCACCTAGCAGAACTCATCTAAAAGGTACTTTTGGAAAATAGAAGCATGCGTATTTATACACTTATACATATATCTACAGCTAGCTTCAAAAACAGTACTGATTTAGAAGAAAAATAAGTGGTCCATCTACTCTAGAAACAGGAGAGCATGTTTTGGATTCTGAAGCAATCTGGAATTTATAGAACAGCGAGCATAGCTGTTTCTTTGAGCTTCTCATAAGCAGAGGTGGCACATTTTCTTCCAGCTGTGTTCACTTGGGCTTGAAGGCACACGACAACCTTTACCCTGAGGGAGCAGAGAGCACCTGCCCCCACGACCAGTTTCAGGCTGCTGCCATCAGGAAGAGCCCCATAGCACCAGAGGACCCTCAAAGCCAGCCTAGCACAATGGAATAGTGCCAAGGCAGCTGAAAGGGCATTTCTGTATTTGCACAGTCCCTGCCAGTCCATAGATAATCTTACAAAGAGCACGCTCCCTAAACCTATTAATGGCTTTGTCCTGTCATTCAAAAAAATATCATCATTAAAACGAGTAATAGCACAAATGAGGTTCAGGTCCAATGGCAAGACTTCTGCATGCACAGGGAAGAACTGTTTGCACACAACATATGTGCTTCTGTTCCCCTGGAGTCTGTGCAGGTTCTACTTTGGATTATAGCTAAATATTTTCTCAAATCTCTCTTACCCACTCTCTACATTTCTTCTATTGAAAGTCTCTTTCTTGCCCTCTCCCCAGCCATCAAAAGTAGAATGAGTACTTGTCTGTATGGTTATTTTTGTGTAGTTATAGGGAATCTGCAAAAGCAAGACTGTTTAAGATGAATGATAATACATTCCTCTTTTTCACTTGCACAAATACAACCCTTTTGGGAAGGATGCTCCTGAGGCATAACAGGGGTTTTGAATACCTAAGTAAGACCAAGACGTGCTTAGATATCAACAAGATGTGAAAGATTAAAATCTGTTGCCATTAAAAGAGAAACTAGTTACATGAGCATTCTGCAATTTCCTCAAACCTCTCACTCTCCCAAATTAAAAGACAGATGCACTGCCTAATTCTGACACAAAAATACGAGGTATGCCTTTATCTAATGGAAGGATAATATGGTCACATTAAATTGACTGAAATGCAAAGAAATGAAAGAAAGAGGAATGAAAATTATGTGAGCCTAATGTGATTATTCTCTTTTAAATGGGATATAAAAAAAAATCTAACTCCATCACTAATAGCAATAAAATAGCAAGGCTATGGTGCATGCAAAATTTAAATTACTCTGAAGGAGTAGATTTGATATTTAGCCTGTCCCTAAACCCTATTGCAGGATGCAAACAGAGGTCACAAAAAAAGTCATATCTCATGTAATTTCTAATATTTGGAAGAAGAACTTGCTGTCACTGCAAGAAAGAGTAAAAACCTTGCTGCAGTCTGTTGAAGTGGATGCAATTATACTGTACAGGTATCATACATCACTCTACTTGTCAACAAGACAGGTCTGCTTGCATTGCCATGGGATGGCTGTCAGAAACACACTGACTTTCTCCCTCCAATCTTGACTCTGAGAGAGGTTGTTTACAGTGTCTTTTATGATTTCTATTATATACTCCAAATTTGGGGTAATCTTTTGGAAAATGATAGATTAAAGGTTGCCTACATTGTCTTGATTGTGTTTACATCGTGCAAACAGATTTTGATACAGTCTTCATTGAGATCACACTTTGTATTTTATTCTTTGCTATAAGGTCTTTGTTGTAGTCTCTCCTTTTCCCCATACTTGGCTCTTTCCACGTTTTCCATATGTGGCTGTCGTGTTTTCCAGTTATGTGAGACAGAGAAAGAGCGAGAGCAAGAGAAGGAACCAACCTGATGTACTTTGCTATGGCCACTGCCATTACTGTACAACTAAACTGCAGACCCAAATCAGGGAAAGCCTGGCTTTTTCTGTCAGTCTGTGGTCAAGCATGTTTAACACAGAATTCTTACTGGAGAAAAAAATAGCACCTCATTCTGACACACACATGCAAAATGAGCCTAACATCTACGTGTGGTTATATTTTTATACAGAAAAGATGAAATCCTGTATACCTGGGACCAGGCTGATCACGCCTAGCTTGGGGTCAGGTAGAAGATTTTCTCAGTCTGTGGCAATTTAAATTTAAAAACCCTCTAAAAATTAGAAGCATTGTGATTTTGTTTTTTCAGTGAATGTTCTTAAGCTCATAATATTTTCAATTTGAATTTTTTTTATATACCCCAACATTTTTTGAAAAATATTACTTCCAGTTGACTTGAGAATATTATGCCCTGACAAAGATGAAATCATTATTCTTGTAGCAAAAAAAAATAAAAAAAATGATTAAAGTATCACAGTCCTGCATTCAAAACTGAACAGACTACTGAAAGACAGTGTTTACAACACTGCACAGTTTAAAATAAAAATCCATCCATGCAGCACCTTGGCTGAAGGGGAATTTTTGGCATCAACGATTGCTCAAGTACAATTCTTCTTATTATTCCTATTTCCCCAAACAATTCAGAACTATTTTTTTCAACTGTGCTAGAAACATTTGAATCTCTTACATAATAGTCAACAGCATTTTCTTTTGATGCAATCAAGTTTGGTCTAAAAAAATAAACTCTTGTCTGATATGCAGAAAATAATTGGAACAAGACAGACTAAAGAGATTAAAAAAAAAAATCTGCCACAAAAGGAAGCTTTTTAAAACTCTGAGTAATGATTGTGACCTGCCATTGTGACCTATCTAGAAAATGACCAGAGATTATATGAATGTTTTCAACTTCTCCCATCTGAGTTAGAACAACCCCCTCCCATTAAAATAAAACTACCTTCTAAAGTGATATCAAATGTATAAGCACACAAATGTGATCAATATTGTTAGTCATACCACGTGTAGCACTGTGGTGTTGCATGACTTTCCTGTGGAATTTGACAGAGGAATCTCTCCTCAATCCCACCTGTCAAGTAAACAAGGTAAAATACACCTTGTGTGGTTTCCAGTGCCAGTGACAAGGTCTGACAGGAGGCAGAGTCTGCTGGGGATGGATGTGCACCTCCTCTGCTGCCTGGGGAAACCTGCCTGAGCACACCAGGCTGCTGGGAGGCACCAGAACTTTGGTGCAGGTGGCAGCGCAAGAGAGTCAAGCAGACTCCAACACACAAGGCAAGAACCAAGAGGTTGAGGCTCTGCCCAGTATCAGGAGAATAATCCTGGTAGCATGCTAGTGAGAGGGGTTTAATTAATGCTGCCCCACACATCTAGTATGTCTTTCACTCCCATACAATGATTTTTCTCCACCTTCTCTTTACAAGAAAGTGGTCAGGTTCTCATCACTACCTCAATTCCACATTTCCCATTTTCCCACCTCTTTCTGATGCCTTCTTTCAATTACCCAAGTGCAAAACAACCAGGTTTTTTTCAGTGCTCTTTCAGTCCTTCCCCACGTTACAGGTTTAGCTCTGACAGCTTCTTCAGCACTGATGGGTTTGCAGGATTCAAAGACATGATTTCAGGCCAATAATCACACACATCTGATTGCCTTTGCTTACTGAGACTTGCTATTTTTCTTATGTAAAGGTGGAATAGAAGAGATCACAAAAACAGAGCAGCAGCATAATCCAACATGCTTCATGACTGATTTTTAGCCTATGAATAAATTCTCAAGGAACACCTACCAAGACAGGTGTGCAATGTTATCTGACTTTTCCCCAGCAATACTACAGGTGATCGTCAGTTCGGCAAAGAAAGTCTCATTAAATACTGCATAAAATGATGTTGATTTTAATGCAGAAGAGATTAGTTTAATACAAAGAATTTTAATTTACTTCCATTTGGAGCTAAAGAAGAAAGCAATACATCAAAAGGAGTGAAACTGCCAGTGTTTAAAAGATCTGTACTCACATCGGTGCTCTCAGACTTTTCTTGCAGAGCTCCTTTCTTCTTTTCCTTAGAACCTTGCCCTCCCCCTTCTGCCTCCTACACACTCACACATGCATAGAAACACCCACTCTCCAGCCATTTCTAGCATAAAATTACTGCCTTTTCTCCCTGCCTCCCTGCAGAACAAAAACAAATATTATCTTCAGCTCCAGTATATTCTAGTCCAGCCAGTTTTCTCCCTGTTCTGCACACAGTCTCTGGAGACCGGAGCCTCTTCTCCCCTGTCCAGCAGCCCTGAGGCTGATCGCTGCACCTGGCAGAACACCAAAGACAGACACCAAGAGTTTGTCTAAGCTCCTGTCCACAACCCTCACTTATCTGGGCATGGCACAGAGCAGTGTTTGGGGTACTCTGGCTCTACCACCTTGGCGCTGCTTCCCTCTGGTTGCCGCTGAAGGAGGAGCTGAGGAGGAGCCAGCGGTGCCCAGGCAGCTCCCACTGCTGCACACACAGAGCTTTTGGGAGCAGCAGGGCACCTGGAGCTCCACCTCCATCCACCGACTCAGAGACACCATCACACTTATGTGACTGCTGCAGGGGAGAAGACTTTTGTGGGGCAGAGAGAGAAAAGGCTGAAAGAATTTTTCTAGGGGCTTCTTGCTTCCCATCAGGATTCACTTCATGCCTGCCTCCTGGTTGGAAAAGTGCTCCTTATGTCATTGAGAGATTTTCATTACAGGTCTTTAAACAAACAAGCTATTTTTTAAATGTCAGAATCATCAATTAAAAAGAGACAGTCGCATAAGTGCTGGAATAAACTTTGCTGTTCTTATAAAGGCTATGTGAGCAGCTAAACAAGGTCAGATGAGAGGTGCATCTGTGCTAATATCCTGATTCTGGCAACAGACAGTGAAAGATGCTTTTAGAAGTGAACTTCTAATAAAATTGCCTCTAATGTCTCTGTAACTCCCCATTAGTTAAAGGTTCTCAAAGCTCCTCAAATATAATTTATATGCCTGGAAATATTTTGTCATCTCTAATGCAACTCTGGATAATTTAACTTCATGCCATGCATCAAACAATATAACTGAGAGCACTGACAAAAATATTGATCCGTGTGAGATTGAGCACAGATTTCTCTTTTAATATACATTGCACATTTGGACTTTGACAGTATTTGGCCTCAATATCTTAAGCTGAACTCCATTAGGCTTCTCTTCACTTATGTTTTTAGCAGTTATGAAGGGAGTTGCTAACTTCAATAATTACTGGACTTTAATAAGTTAAAAAATAACTATTTCTCCTTTTGGATGGGGAAATTCAAGTACACAGATGTATACTAATTATTTGTTCAAGCAAAATATTTGCTAATTGTCAAGAAAGATATTTACGATTCTAAATGTACAGCAGAAATTAGATCTCAAAATTAATTTCTTAATTTATTCTTAAGTTCTCGAAGAGTTTAAAATTTGCTCTCAAAAGTGGCTAAAGGCAAAGAATGAGTGGAAATTTTGAACTCTCAGATTTTAATATAGGTACAGATGGTATTTGGTTGCACAAGTGTGGACACAAGGGTCAGTATACACCAATCTATTATTTTTTTAATACAAAATTAAAATAAAGATCTGAATCTCAGCTAAATATTTACTTTTTGTTTTGATAATTGAATGGTAAAATAAAGCCCTATATGCCAAAACAAAAGAAAATAAAGCATGGCATGGCTGACAATATTGTAAAGTACAGTTCTAGATTATTTTCATCATGCAGTATGAAATTCTCACTTTCCCGGTCATCTTTTTATATAGTGAGAAACTCTTTCTGACCTCATAGATCATTCTTATTAAGAAACAAAACATCATTATTTATTGAAAGCAATAGTACTTGAGAAGATTATAACTATTGTTTTCTATGTTTCTATATTGTTGTCTGTTCATTCAAATAGCCAAATAGTGTGAGATAGATGCTAATTACATTTGATAGGAAAAAAAAATTCTGCAACTGCAACATTTTTGGCAGCCACTGAGTTCAGTGCACACTGCTTACTCAAGTGGCAACCTGCAAAATTTACGAAACCTGTCCTAATAAATGTGAAGATTATGACAATACATTGATCATCTCCTGTTCTATGTTAAATGTCCTAGTAGCAGAATCTGTAGATTTCACATGATGAAGTTCAGATTGAAGAATGAATTTATGAGCTTCCTAAAACTTTCATACACAAAACAAGTGTTTATTTCAAATTGGATAAAAGTGTATTAGGATGTGATAGTGGACAGAATAAGTAACTAAACATTTTTTTGCCCTTTGTATTTTGCATACTGGATCAGTATGACATAGTTTTAGTGCCCTTGTCTATGCTTTTGGTCTTTGTGGCCATATTTCCACAGAGTCAGACCTTGAATTAATAGGAATATGAGACTGCACATACTTGAATAATTTGTGTCCAAATAGTCTCATTGCTTTTTCACCTTTACTCTTTCACATTTTCTTTACCATATTTCTTCATTTCTGTATGATCTCATTTTCTGCTAAAGATATAACCTTTGAGCACAAGAATGTCTCTTTCTAAAGGAGACTGAGGCCAGTGTCTTAGGTTAAACTGGCTGTGTATGCCTTGTGTTTACAGTTTGTGTTGCATTTGTCCATAAGAGACAGGATTTTTATATTATCATAGATCATATTTCCATTACATCCTCTCTTCCCATCGAATTACTTCACCATTGGTTTCTGGGTTAAACAAAAACATAACTGCAAGGAGAATCTGGTCAAAGGTGAAACAGTTGGATAAAAGACAGCAAGTGCTGTACATGTGGAGTCTGGCACAGCTGGGCACATTCAGGCCTCAGCCATCACTAAACAAATATCTTTAGCTTTCTATAGTTGGTGTTGGAACAGTTGCTCTAATGGCTTAAATATTAGAAAAAAAATGTACCACATATAAGCGTACCTGCTCATATACTCTCTCCTGCAGATCATGTGGCACACTTACATAACCCAAAATTTCACCTATTTACATGTCCAGAACTTTGCTGTTTCAAGTAACAAGCACACATTATCATTCTTGGAAATGATAATCCTAGATCAAAATATAGTGTCAACAAATGTGGATTTCTTTCAAAATGAGGTCAGTGCCATAAACCATGAGTATTGTGAGTTGTTTCCTGTGTATAAGTATGGATTTTATCACAACAAAATGAGAGAATGTCAAGATTGAAAAGTCATAAAAGTCACCATAGTAAATAAAACAAGTTACCTATACAATATTCAATCCCAGTATTGGCGTATTCTTTATGGGTACCAATAATATATGAAGCAAAATAGTTTAAGTGCTGGAGATGAAAATGTATTTATAATCCGCAGTATATGGTTGAACTCAATCATCAAACTTCTTATAATGTTGTTTGAACAGTTAAATGAGAGAGAATTATGCCTATTAATTTAAAAAGGGTTTGTTGATTTTTTAAAGTATTCATAAAACCACAAATGTGAGTTATGAATTAGGCTAGGGAAACAAACATCCTTAAAATTGTCAGAAAAGTATTATTATTATTATAGTAATTAATCAGTCAGTCACTGCTTGCTCTAATAGATGATAAGGAAAACCAAAAGTCTATTAACACACTCCTTGTTGAAGGAGGAATGAGGTTGTTTAAGCAGGTGTCTAATATAATTTGCAAAGCCTTTGGCATTTAAGATATTTGTATGTGACTTGCAGGTACCACACAGGACTTACAGGAGTGTGCTGCCTGGAAAGGCAGGAGGACGCTCGGTGGGATCCCTGGAACTTTCAATGGCACTGAACACCCATGTTTATGCTACCGAATTGCACCCACATATTGGCAGTCTCAGTTACCTCCCTTTCCCTCCCTGCTGCCACCCTTCTTGGGAATCTGTCTTCCTTAGTGTCCTGCTTTGAACCACCTCGAGTTAGGATACCAAGCGTAAAATGTGAGATTGAAGATTGACAAAATTTCTACGTTATGGCAGACTTCAGGGCTAAACCCCAAGATATAGAGTCAGAGGCCACTGAGTTCCATTTGAACTAATAATGCAAACCCAGAATCATCTCGTGAAGTGAGACAGCATGTGAATGTCGAAACAAGATGTTCCTAAGATTTTTTTTTTAATTGCTCCTGTGACTTAAACAACACACTGTCCATTTTCAGAAACATTCTGAAATTCAACTTAGATGCTCTGCTACAACTGCTCTTTCAGTTTGCATCAGTAATTTTAACTGAAGGCTTCAAGGGAATAGACAAATGACAGGGCTAAAAAGAATCAAAAGCTCTCTTCATAGCTGGAGGAATGTCTACTGGTAGGCATCACTTAATGAATGCTCGGTAGCTCAGTGGGGCAGCACAGACTCAAGCTCTAAATCCCTATCAGCCAGAACAGATAGCGATTTTTTCCATCTCAGAGAGAACACAATGATATTGAATATCACACCAGCCAACTGAAAAATCTTACAAGGTGCACACAAAGACCTCAGATGTAGGCAGTAATAGTGTGTGGTATAGAAAATATGGATACTTATTTTTTAATCTAGGCTTTTCTCTGTCCTGGTTATCAATGAGTAGCTCACAATATAGTGAATATCAAAAGAAGGAAAATATGAATAAAAACTAAAATAAGAACCTCATGGAAATTAAAATTCAGCAACTTTGTGACAAAAGTATACACTTTTCCTAATCCTTTGGTCAACATAAGGAAAAATTTACAGATATTAATGTACCACTGTACCAAGTTATCTGAAAGCCATAGAAACACAAAAAATATAATGGAAAATTAATCTTAGAAAAAAGTAGCACAAGTACAAAAATTTTCTAGCAACCTGAGTACTACCTTCTTGTCTTTCTATTTGCATACAGAACTCAAAGAATTGCCTGTCTCAAAATTTGAAAGAACAGGGGACAGGAAAAGAAGCATTTAATTGCTATTAATATTACTAAGACACAAGTATTTTACTGTTCACCATCACACATTAAAAACCACAGGTCATATCTCTTTCCCTAGCTAAACTGAGTCTTAATATTTGATATCTAAAAAATAGGAAAACTGGCATTTTTAATGTTGCCTTGTGTTTGAAAGCTCTTAAATATAACGTTGTCATACTTCAGCACTTTCCTCTGTGACAAGGAAACAGAAGATTTATCCTTTAAAATTTAAACAAGATTCAGATTTAGTCCCCTTTAGACAACAAAAAAATGATTAAGATTTTTCTTTAAAGAATTCTGGTTGCATAGAGACTTAGGTTAAAATTGTGAAGGCTAGCAATATTGATAGATTGTTAAAACAGGGTTAATTTTAACTCTGCACCTCTTCTACAGTTTTGGCATTGGTTATATGATGTGCAAGTTTTTATGGTGAGAAATATAAAGTGGGTTAAATTAAATGGGATGTTGTCTATTTCAAAAAGAAAAAGAAGGTTATATCAGTTTGTCTCAGCTATGAATTAGCAGGGCATCTGTTAACAGTGTCTCATGTCTGGTGCAAAGATCATAGCACTCACATTGTGGTTCCACTCTCCAGACCCTCATAATCTCCTTGATTTAAAGAGCCACATTAATCTGTGAATTGAAAGAAGACTGGTACTGCAAAACCAGGCTGAGGTTTTAACAAAAAGTTACTCTTCGTATGTCTCACAAACAAGAAAATGTAACTGGCACTGCTGCTGGAAGGAACTACAGGTTTTTGTTGCACCTAATGCAAATATAGTGCTTCTGCTGGGCTTTGCACCATTTCATCATCAACCTGAAGGATGCTGGAATACAAGCAGTAAATATTACATAAATTCACACTGACTGGCCTAATGTGCGTGGGAGAAATTATTCTTCATGATGCCTGAAGTAATTTTTGTTATTGCTGTTAGTTACTTTCCAAACAGTTAATTTGCTTTCTCTGAACTACATGGGATGATTAGCAACATATGGAGATAGAGAGAGATGTGCAGTCTCAGCTAGACTAAAGCATCACATGAAACATTCTAGCTTCCAAATAAAGCAGGGGGAGTAAGGGAAGCAGAAAATACAAGCTGTTTTTATATGTGCTGTTCCTCTCTCACAGTCCTGCCTCACCTGGCATCCGCCTCCAGATGCAAAACTGACACTTTATGAGGCCTTGGTGCATATTAAAAGAGTGGTTTAGCCTGGAGATGCATAAGACCAATGAAAAGATAGTTCTTCCTCAGCAGTCCAACTAGAAGCACAGCTTCTCACTTTCCTCACACCTTGCCTTAAGTTTGGGAAGCCAGTTTTCCTGGAGCCACTGGATGCGAAGGTGTCAGGTGACTGAATTTCAGCCAGCTTCAGGTACTGTGGAAATGAAGCCCTACATGTATGTGACCAGCTCCTGCTCAGTGCACCTCTTGAGATGGCAGCTGTGGTAAACAGTGGGCTAGCATGGGAAGGGAGTGTTGTAAAAGAAGATTATTGGTTGGGTTTTGACTGATAGAACTTAAGAAAGATATGACCTGTTTGAAAAAGAGTACAGGTACTGTGCTGTGTGGTCATGACACTCTGATGTTCTGAAAGTGTTAACATTTCCAGAAGACTGCCAAAACACAGATTTTAATTTTAACATACTTGCTTCTTTGGATTTAAGGCATTCTTTGTGCATACATAGCTCATCTTTTCTGTTGCTCATACTATAGAGCTTGCATCTCAGCTGAGCTCACAATAGGTGAGATGATGGTTTGTTCACATCATCTGACAATGGATGAACAGGGAACAGAATTAAGCATCTATTTGAACTTGTAAAAATGCATCCTTTTGTGGATATCCCCATTTCCTTCTGTCTTGAGTACTCCACTTTTTATAAAGGTTGCAAAAAATGAGCCTTACTGTGAAAAAATATGCTTTAATAAAACTAGATAATTATTTCCTAAGCCTAGTGACATTCCTAGTGACATCGTAGGGTCAACCACCTGATTATGGCTTTGGATTTGCTCTTATTCACTTTAATAACAACATTCATGGTTTTGTAGAGCAACAAGTGTTTGGTCTCTCCGATTTTCTTACATTTAAAGTAACCTCAGCTTCTTGAAAAACTCATCATATGCAGAAGATTGTTATGGGTCTTGATGGTACGTCCATCAAGAAAGACATGTGTCACTCCTTCCTGCATTTCTAACAGCTCATTCCCTCTGGAGAGCTCTAAGGTGAAGTAGAAATACTGAGTGGTAGATGTGGGACCAATCTCTAGCTTTTTTCTCTAGGCTTCATCCTACTACAGTCATACAAAAGTAATAGATATCTGCTTATATGGTAGGTGTAGACATCTGTATTGTAAACAAGCATATCTGTTAGCTGAACCTTATCTTTAATTTATTAATTTCTGTCTCTAGAATACATCAACTAATATAGAAAAACTACCATTCCTGAAAGAATAACATCTAAAAGCCCAAGTTTGCATTGTTTACAGGTGATTTAGCATCTTAAAGGTGGCCAAGTGCATGCTTGGCAGATGAAATGAGAGAACATATTTCCCCTTTCTTGATTCACACTGTTGAGCTATGACATTTCTCGACAGATTTATGTTTCTGGAAAGTTCAACCTGTAGTGACCAAAGATATTCATCAGTCAGAAGGGTCATCACCAGACTCCAAGAGCCATGTCTGCATCATGTCTTCGAGCTGTTTCCTGGAAACTTTCACCAAAGGAAATGGAGCTTGCTGAAATGCTGAGAGTGAGAATCTTTCCCCGAGCTTGATTATGTGGGAGTATTTTCAGTTTATCCAGTCCATTGAATAACCTTGAGAACTGTAGGAGAGTTTTTGCCTTTGCAGCTTGAGCTTTTATGTGACTCAGCCGCAGGCCTAAATCTTTGTTTGCCTTAGAACAGCAGTCAGTCAAAGTCACTCACTGTATAAAAATCTTTTCATGTAGATACAGTCTTTTACCAGTGATGTTCACTCAGCATTTTAATTGAATGCAGGGGCATCTTAAGTACAGTCAGTTTTCTGTTGGCTGCATGAGGCTTCAGACAAGACAAAGCAATGTAACCTCCCAGCAAAGAACCTGGTATCAGCTCCTAGGCTGTCCTGAGACAGACAGAGATGCTGTGGAGTGTAATGTTCATATCCAGCAGCTTGATTGAGCTCCAAATACTAAAACATGTCCTAGAAAGGCATTTTCAGGATTATTAGCAACCATTAGTGCACAGATGCTAGATTTACATGAGGGCATAATAGCCCCTATGAATTCTGAAACATCTGGCAAATGGGATCAGGAATGTAATTTTGGTTGTT
This sequence comes from Cinclus cinclus, assembly GCF_963662255.1. Taxonomy (NCBI): domain Eukaryota; kingdom Metazoa; phylum Chordata; class Aves; order Passeriformes; family Cinclidae; genus Cinclus; species Cinclus cinclus. The sequence goes on from NC_085049.1 coordinate 10,567,221, forward strand.
TTTCAGTCATCCACTGAGATGTGGTTCCCCTGAGTCTGCTTCTGAGCTTTATTGTGGGTCTAGGACAAATATAAATACCTCTTAGTGCCCAGCACTGGGCACCAAGTGGTTCTGATAGCTTGTCAAGACCTCAGATATCTCTTGTTGTATCTCAGTGCACTCAGCTTGCCTCATTGCTTTGTTTCACATCGATGCCAAGTCACAGCTAGGCAGCTGCTTCTGTGTTCCCAGTGGCTTCCAGGCTTTCAGCACTGTTCCTCAGGGGTCAGAACAGGGACAGGCACCATTTAACATCTTTGTTGGTGATTTGGACACAGGGATTGACTGAACCCTCAACAACCTTGCTGAGGACATCAAGCTGTATGGTCACAGGCTGGAGTTCCACCTGGTTTAGTGGAAGGTTCACCTGTTTCTAATATGGGAGGTGGGACTGGATGATCTTGAAGGCCCTTTCCAATCCAAACCATTCCATGGCTCTATGTTCCATAGGATGAAATCCAAAATTGCTCCATTTTGAAATCTTCAAGGCACACTGCTCTGTTATGATAATATCAAAGGGTGACAATGTCTTAATAGACTCTGAATAGCATCTGTATCTGACCCCTACATTTGTTTTTGGGTGGAGAAATAAACCAAACTAACAATGGTAGTTTTCTATGAGCTTGTTTATCTAACAATTAGCTTGAAATACAGTTTCAGTGTCTTCAGCTTGTGGCCAGAGTTTAGGTAAGATAAATGAGATGGTGCCTTTCCTTTGCATTTCTCCAAATCTGATGCAGGTCTGAAGCATGAAGAGTTTGATAATCACTTGGCCAAAAACTAGAATTAGCTTTGTAAGAGACAGGGTCCAGAATATTATTACACCTGGGGTCACCAGTGCTGTGGTTATACCTTACACTCAGGTTGCTTCACAGATCATTGTCACTGCCCTCAGAGTTTCTACTAGGAAGCCCTACTGCCACAACATGATGTTTTGATCATTAACCAAAATTTTCCATGACTCTGATCATACTTGGAGTGCATATAAATTGAACAATGACACATAGTTTGTATTAAAAGAATAAATAAAATCTATTTTAAAAGCTCTATTTATTATCCAGTGATGCCTAACTAACAAACAAAAAGTAGTTTTCCAAGATTTTAACAGCTTTATGAAAAAAAAGCTATTGATGGAACCTGGGAAGCTTTCATATCTTCCATTGATTATATTGTAAAATAGCTCAATAGTGAGAGAAATTCTAACTCAGGAAATGTGAAAAGGATTCGATATCAGGAAATACAAGCACTCTATTGAACAGTGCTCTTATAAACATTCTGACCTTAAATACATTTTGTTCAGTTTACCATTAACATATTTAGCAATTACTTTATTCATAGAAACTAAGTTAGATGCCACAATCATTAGTCTGAGATTCTCCAATTACTTTACATTAGAATCTGTCACTCTTCTCAAAAATGAAGACATTTGAGGCCAAAATTTGTTCTGAGATCTAATTTTATATATTTTGGGGTCACGTAATTGTAGAGTAATGATGTATTTGAGTGTAAATTTCTGTTTTGCATTCCTAATGTAGTGGAATTAATTACCTGAAGAAAAAAAAAACAATGCTATTTCTATGCATTTTAAAGAACATTTTTCTTACACGTTCTCGTCACAATCCATGGCTACAATTATGAACATCAACAGCAGTATAAAACCTATATTCAATTTCAGCATAAAAATTCAAGTAAGTTGCAAGGATACCCTGTTTTCCAGAGGAAATAACTCCATATGACCAAGTTCACTTATAACTAGCCCACACTTCAGAGGGATTAGCAAGTAACTAGATTTGAGTTCTGCATCTGAGAATGCTAAACCATGACAAACAAGGAAAAGCTCTCATGCCATGTATTAGACAGTATGAAAATATTAGGGAAAAATGAAGTAATTGAAAAATGAAATAACATGTCACTGAAATCTTCTGAACTTCAGGAAGTCTGTTGTATCCTTTGTTCACCTGATCAGCTAACCTAATAAATTCTCCCTGTGGGAACTAAACTGCATTAAGTTAAAATGGCAACAAGAACTGAGAATTAGAAAGCTGCTAGATGAATGTTTTTTGCAAAACCTTATAGATTTTGCCAAAAATCTATATTCTACTTTTTTCTGACATTTTGTTTCTTCATCTAAATTTTCTGTGTATCTGCTTGGCATTAGAAACATCATGCTGGCTATAATATTAGCTTCAAAGCAAATCGTGTTTGGGATTTTTTTAAAAAATAATACTTCTCACAACCTTTATAATTCCTACTTGGTGAGTCCTGGAGAGTCCTACAAAATAAAGTAGAATCCAGGGTGATTTATTCTGATATACGAACATGACTATAATTTAAAAATTGACTGTAATAAAAGAAGGATGAAATGAAATTTCCAAAAAAATCACTTCAGACTATTCCACTCACATCATTTGTGCCTGCGTGTGTTTCTGTGTCTGCACCCTGTACTGTGACACAGTAAAAGGATCTTTCTCTGCTGCTATGGTCCATCCACAATGATCTGTTATCAAAGTTTAGAAAATTATCTTCATAGTTACTCTGGCCACCATGAAATGGGATTTCTACAGAGGCAACAAAAATCCCAAACTAGCATTTCTTTATTTCAATGTCTTAGTGAGAAATGGAAGGATCAATTATGCTCATGGGATAAATTATGCTGCTGAGAGATGGTACAGAGTGTCAGGGCTGCACAAACACAGGAACACAGGACTTCAGTCCCTATTAACCAGCTGTACTCATGGAAACATCAACTGGACCTAAAGAACAAAAAAGCATAAAACAATAGAATAGTTTGTGTTGAAAGGGACTTTCAAGATCATCTACTTGCCTTGCCACCCACTAGACCAGGTTGCTTAGGGCCCTGTCCAACCTGGCTTTCAGCACTTTCAGAGATAAGGCATCCACAAATTCTGGTCAAAAGTCCTCATTGTTAAGAGTGGAGAAACGCTGGGATAGGAGTCCAGAGGCTGTGGAATGTGTGTCTTAGGAAATTTTCTCAAGACCCTGAGAAACCTGATCCAATCACAGAGTTAGCCTTGTTTTAATCAGGGGGCTAGTGACTGAAGGTCTCTGCCAGCTGAAATAGTTCTGACTGTCTGTCTGAATGTCTTTTCCTAAAGAAGATGACAACTGCTTGGAAACTGAATTTGTCTTCCTCCAAAAGAATTTAATCCATACTCAAACCTAATGTGATGTTTCAGACAGTGGTTTGCAATCTTTACCAATCTGTGAACATGAAAATGTTTGCAGAAGTGGTACACATCTTTGGAGTAGGTTTCAATCTCTTCAAAAGAAGGTTATTTTGTTTTGTGAGCTTTCACAGATTCTTTTTTAATAGGACATAAATGCCTATGTGTCCATATGCCACACTGAAAACTCTTGTTATGATGGCACTAATGAGAACAGTCTTGGATCAGACTCAAAATCGTCCTTTCTAAAGAAATAAATTTCTGTGCTTTCTGTTTCTTTTCTTTCCATGTAGACTTCCCTTAAGTAAACAGCCTATAAACCATATCCCATTTTTATGTAGGGAAATGCAGAGATCTTTTCCTCCTTAAAATATTGTGAAATGGAAAAAATAAGCTACTTGGCATTTATTAGCAAGAAATTTTTACCAAGAAACTTACCTTTTCTACATATCAACACAGAAAGTCATATGGAAAACATATGCATTCATGGACAGAGTGAGACTCAGAAATCTATTTTTTGTTCTGTTTCTCATATAAAAGAACAGAGGAACCTTCGTAATTACCTGTTTCCATTTTCCCATCTTGCGCTGCAGGCCCATCAGGAATTACACTCTTCACCTGGAGAAACTCATCTGGCTCATCCCCACCAATGATGGTAAATCCAAAACCCATGTTGCTTTTCTTAAGAGTTGTGCTGAGGAAAGTCCCCTTCAGCTGTGATGCATCACGGGTGAAGAGTGGTTTTTCTACATCAGTCAACACAAACAAGAAAGACAAAAATTCTGATCTAGTCACAACAAAGCAGGGAGAGCAGATAACAATATTGGCTGACATCAAGTGGCAGTGAGTCAAAGGCAAGAAAATAAAGAGTGTAGGCATTCCAGGAAAAAAAATATTTGTGGGTTCTTGTACTAATAAAAAGCTTAAAACATATTTCTTATCTATGGCAGATCAGCCATAAAGAAAAAGATATAAATATCCTTTGATATTAGAAATCCATTTAGAAGTGGATATTGCATAGCTAAAATAATTACAATTATAAAAATGATCTGTGAGGTAATTTAAAAACCTCTTTCTTAACCTGTAAATTCAGCTTTGTCCACAAAATAATACATCCTTCGAAATTTCCTTCCCAGATACAATGAGGAAAATGTGCCCTGCGAATGCCTCATTCCATTTGTTACCAAGAAGAGGCAAACACTAGACAAGCTTTTCTCCATAAACAGGTGGGGCTTAGGCATCCAACAAGTGACACACGACTGCTGTGCAAACTTGTGTCCCCTCTCCATGTGCCTCGGGGTGCAGTGCGGGGTCCCCGTGCTTCTCTCCATGCTGCGCTGGGCGCGGGGTGGTTGTGGGAAGTGCAGGGTTTGTGAGCCCAGCTGGTGGCAGAGCAGTTTGTGGTCCCCAGCAGGTCCATACCGTACAGCCCGCACGCCCCGGCAGGGTCGCGCCGGCTCTGCGACAGGTCATTCACGCTGCGGGACCTCCTGGCAGCGGGGCGCAGGCGGGCAAACTGGGGTCTAGGTAAGGTTGATGAGGAGCTTTCTACTGTTACAAAGGAGAACAAGCCTCATTCTCTGACTATAACCTTACATTAAAGCTCGTTTGTCTCTACCAGTGCTGTTTGCTCTTATACGGCTCCTTTGGAGCGCGTTAATTTTTATGTTACCGAGTGGCTGCATTCTTGTAAACTCCTATAACGCTGTGCTTGAGGCTTTTAACTTAATTGATGCTTGCTAGATGAGCTAGCTTAGAAACGTACCGAACATCAATTAGGGCAATTTAGAGAAAGTACAATTAAGTATTTCAGTGTTGCCAGCCTCGGGTGCTCAAGACAGAGTTGTACCTTCCCAGGAACAGAATTTTTGATTTTATTTAGACAACAACTTTGGGAGTTTATTGTGCTTTCAGTTTCCCAGCCTTTAGGAAGCACTTTCTGCTTTTTTTTTTTTTTTTTTTTTTTCACCTCTGAAAGTTTTAGTTGGCTGGTGAGTCCTGCAACTATTGGAACTCAGACATTTAAGGGAGAAAATTGCTAAGATATAGGTGATAGCCTTCTGAGCATTGGCAACATTACTCTTTTAACCACACTATGACAAAATCATTGCCACATAAACAGGAGAGCAGGATCTTTCATCTTAACTAAGATAGCTGGCATAGTACTGTACCTCGGAAACCTTGGGCCTGCATAGGCTTTGTTCCAAGTTCTGCGTTGGGCATGTTATGCTGCTGTATCTTCCTTTTGGCTTCTAGGACAGGATTTTCAAATTGAGTCCTTCTATTTATGTGGCTGGAAAAAAAAATGGCTTTGATTAAAAACTGGGTTCAGTTGGGTAAAATGGTAATTTTCACAGTAGGGTGCTGTATGTGGCTAAGGTGTGTGGTCAGAGAATAAAACCATGAGGAACCCCCAGTGGGCCTGAGCGTGTCCCTTACATTCCACACTATTTTGTTGGGGATGAGAATATACAGCCAGTGCCCTGGGTAATGAACAGCACTGAGCAGCATCCTTCAAATATGCTAACTAACTAACTTCAATATGCTGAACTCTGCTACAGACAAATAGTTTTGATCTATGGGAGCATATTATACAGCAGCACTGCTGAAACATGCTGCAGCAACAGTTTTTCATGTCTTCAGCATGACCACTGTACTGTGTATGATTCAAAGGATCTCAACCAGTTTTGTGCATTATTAGCAATTAGTTGTAAGTGAATTTACTCAATCAGTCACAGAAAAAGAAAAGCCTAGACAACAGAGTGCTTTTACAATGGTAATTTACAAATAAATCTAACATAGATAATGAATTGAAGGTTATTCCTTTTTAGCACTGTGGTGGGTGTCTGCTCAGCTGTACAGAAAAATCAGATGCAGAAACTAAGTTAGATGGCAGATTAGAACTACATAGATCATATATGAAATGTTAAAAAAGTTAGTGCATGCATTTTTTCTTGATGTTTTACATTTCCTACTACAGGTCATCAAGCCCATCTCTTACACCACTATTTTTTCTGCACTGTGTGTAGGACTATCTTTACCACTACTGTCAGTATATCCTTGATTTTAATTCTTTACAGCACACATTTTATCAATCACTGAGTCATCCCTCAATCCTGTCCTGGGATATGTTTTACACATTTCCTGAAGGAGGCAAAACAGTGCAGTAGGCTGCATGAAACAGAGCTGCAAGATAGGATCACAGTAGAATCACAACACAGAGAAGGGGCTTGTTCTTCAAACACTGTTCTGAAGAAAGAAATACTTATGTACAGAAAGGGCAGGCTTATATCACTCCTTATTTGTTCTCACTGGGGCTTCTGAAAATCCAATCCGAAATATGGGTTTAAGCATTTTGACAGGTTACCTGGTAACTTTCACAACTCTAAGATCCTAAAAGGGTGGGGTTTTTTACCTTGCAATGACCTTTTGTGTTACATTAAGCACTTTTCAGGTCTTTTGAGATTTTGATCCTACCACCACTTCAAAGAAAATAAGTGGAATTGCCATTAGAAAGTGAGGAAAGGAAAGGCAGCAAGTCCTATGGGAGTGCAATACACTTGCAGAATAGGATTTAGTGGGCAATGTTCAATGAAGTGAAAAGACTTTCAGTGATTTAAAAGAATAATAAATGTAATGAGATGAAGTAAATGTGATAAATCCTTACGTTGCTACTTTGTTCACATGTCTACAACTCATTGAAGTGGCTGCTAGCTTACTCTCATATTCTAAAATTTTGATTAATAGCTTTCAGCAAGTTTTGGTATATGCTGCAGAAAAAGTCCCTCTCTTTTCTTTCCTTCTTCAGACAGGCTGTTTAAGATTGTAGGTGTTTCTTTCCTAGACTTTTGCTTTCTGTTATTTCTAGTAATTGTCAGGGTCTTCAGCACCTTACTCTGTTGCAAACCTAGAAACTTATGATGAAAGGGAGAAAAACTTCACTAGTTAAAAATGGAGAAGGAAAGACTTCTGTGCATTAAAAAGGCAATCACGAACTACTAACATAAGCATGAAAATAGTAATTATGTGATGTGTTTATCATTTCATGTATTTACATTTATCATGTATTTCATGTTTTAAAGAAAATACTGTTTTTGCATTTACAAAAGACAGTGATGAAACTCAAATACTACATAAAGTTCTGAGCACCCATGATCAAATGAAATGAATCTATATGAAAGGTTTTACAAGAAGACCAGTGAAACAGAGCATTCTATTACAGAAGATCAAAGGTGGTTTAGCTTTTTATTCAAGCAGAATTAATTCTGGTATATATTTGCATTCTATGAATACATTTGGAAGTAAATACTAGAATGTATTAAAGATGCCAGGATTTTAGACTTGAAGTCTGTAGGCTTCTCACAAGAGGAGTGTGAAGTTAGAAAACAGATTCCAGTAGGAGATATAGAGCACAATATCTAGCTTGTTTTATGTTAGCATTTGATAAGATTAAAACCAGCATTGCTACACACACGGGTTAATTGCTTCAACATAGGGATCATCTCTTACTTTAGAGGCTCCAAAGTATCCTGCCCTGTTCTTCAGCTGCCCTCTACAAGAGCAGAGGTTTCCCATGGCTTTTGTGCAATATCATGCAGATGTAATGGATATCTACACTCCAGATCTTCATTCAGGACCTTGCATTATGCTTAGTGTCATGTTGTAATTGCAAGGCACATCTCAGAGCCGCAGAAGGGCCCCTGCAGACCTAAGATTCGACTTACATATGGTTCTGTGATGTAAAAGAAGTTGGGGTTTTAGCTAATCTGTATTCATGGCTGAAGAAAGATTAATTACTGTGGTATTGATGTCACATCTAGAATCCTTTTCTGCTGCCTACCTTCAATTGCTAGGTAGAGTTTAAGTTGTGGTTTGCCCCATTTAAACAGAAATATCTTTGATAACAGCTATCTTGAAAATGACATTTTGTCCTATCAGATCAGATAGGAAGACTAACACAGGTTCTTGAAGCATTGCATGTTGTTGGTGCAATTTAAATAATTCTAAGCTCCAATTTATTCCCATATTTTGACTTTTTTATTGGTAGTGTACAATCTCCAAAGCAGAGTGTGGAATTGCCAAATAATTAAAAAAAATCTGCATTAAATGTTGTGTCCAAGAGGAGTCAAAGAAAATAAAATTATATTTATAATCAGTCATTTTCATCAGTCAGTCATATTGTATTATGCTCCTACACTGATGATACATGAAACACATCCTTTAATGCAATTTTAAGTGCTATACAGCTTCATGGCTAAATCAGAAAAAGCGCTGAGGAGTTTACTTGGGAAAGAAATTATTAACCTGATTAATTCTCTTGAGAGGACATTCTAGCTTTTCATCTAGCTACTTCAACAGCATAGGAAATATATATTACTAGCCTAGGCCTTCATAAAACAAGCCAAATGTGAGTTTTAGAGATGGTTACAAGTAAGTGCTTTTGTGGTTAAAACAGATTTTGGATGGTAGCCAAGATGTATTGCTCATTGCTCATAGGATCTAATTCAGTGAACAATTCTAACTTCCATTCTCTTCCTTTATTTTATACCATATATATTAAATAAAAAATCCTAATCCAAAGCCTAATCCAACTAATTTCTTCTAGTGCCACTGTGGCTGGGGGGGGGGGGGAGGAGGAGAAGGAGGAGGAGGAGGAGGAGGAGGAGGAGGAGGAGGAGGAGGAGGAGGAGGAGGAGGAAGAGGAGGAGGAGGAGGAAGAGGAGGAAGAGGAGGAAGAGGAGGAGTGGCTGATGCTGGTGTCCCCTGTTAACTCACTGTATCTTACCTGGGGAAAAACCCTCAGAGGGAGGATTTTCTTTTGAGCTGTATTTACTAGTGATGTCCAAATACTGTCTCTGTGTGATGAGGGGGTAGCATCACTACCAGCCAGCCTGGAAGACATAGACACAGTTCTGCCCTCTCAGCAGTCTGGGGCCTGTTGTTTTTGTGATGAGTTTCAGGTTAGATGGATTTAAGACAACTGAAACATGTCCTTAGGAGATTTCTGGGATGTAGTGCCTAATTTGCAGACTTCAGTTGATGGTCAAGGCACTGAGCTCTGACTAAATAGCAGCAGGTCAGAACATGGACTCCAGCAGAAGGATTTTAACCTATCTTCTCTTCTTAGTTACTTTAATATATGGGGGATTTTTTTTTGCAGTTTTTGCCTATAGCTTTTGAGATTGTTGCCTATTACCCAACAAAGTAATTCTGGGGATCAGTATTCCTATAAATTGGATATTCTAATGCATAAGTTGTTAGTGTCTCTCTACTCTTTATATTCCCATTTTTCAGTTGATAACACTTTAGAATGACAGAAAAAGTTATCTCAGATCCTTCTATTTGAGTAGTAACAGAGTATTGTCAGAAGTTGTAAATCAAGGAGGCGTATTTTTCCAGAATAAATACCTGTATGGCTAATTTGGCTGTTCTATTAAAGATCCCATGTCTGGAAATGGAGCTCTGTGTTGTAGTTAATCATCCTTAAAGAGGGAAACAATCTTTTGGCAATTAGAATCCTGAAAGACCCTGTGCACTCTAATGACTACTTTCTCTCCATAGTCTTGCACAGCTCAGTGCTGTTAGCTCTTAGTTTACAGATTAAGACCAGATTGCATGAAAAAAAACATACAGCAAACACTTCTCACTTATGTTAAATGTCTACACATTACAAATTAAGTCTGGACCTGCATAACAAAGCAAATGAAAATTATTATATTATCTCACACCTAAATTAATAGATGATTAAGAGAGGTAGTTTTACTGGAGACTTTTTTTAAAACAGAATTTGAAAATATGTTGTGATTTGTCTTTAGGGACTTGACTAGCAAGAGGTTTAAGTTTCTTTGCTCTGGTTTGTTTTCTTTTTTTAGCTTTTTCTCTGGTCTTATAATATTTGACCTATACATGGCAGCTCCTTGTAAGGTAAAATGGATCTGTCTGCCTCATTGCTCAACCTTACAAACTTCCCATGGGATACAAGTGCCTCAGTGAGCAGAGTACAAGCCCTTCTTTCATGAGGATTTTGTAGGCCTGAATGTAAACTTGGACTGGACCTGAATGTGTGGAAGTTTGTAATCTTGCTTTTCATAATTTACCTCCTTTTATGACAAAATTAAGAGAGGTTATTGTAATCTGACTTTACCTAGTTAGAAATAAACTCATCTGTTGAATACTGGAAAAAAGCTGTGACTGTTATATATTGTAGCAGGAAAAATAGAAAGCAATCTTTGTTTCAAAGTTATTGAGCTCAGGAAGCAAATTAAACTACAGCTACATTTTACTGACTATAAAACTCCATGTGTAATTTAGCAGGGCTGCAGTTTTAATGCATGAGCATCCATTCCACTTCTAAAAACCTCAGAGACTGCAGTAGGTTTGATGCATCTGCCCACACATCTTATCTGTGGTAGGATTAATAAATTTGGCACTAACAGCCTTAAAATATGTAATTGCACTATAACATCTGGCCCTGGTACCTTGCATCTGTTTACCTGTGGTTGGACATGAAATGCAGATAAATTCCTTTTCTGACTCTGCAGTGGAGTGTGAGCCTTGCTGGTGCCAGAATGCCTCGGGCTGCACTAACAACCAAGTGTAGTCTCAGAAAGAGATTGATGCACAGAAATTGCACAACACCTGTTACACCCCAAAATACACTAAAAGCCACTGAGCAAAACGTTACTTACACCCAGCAGCTGCATAATTGCATGCACAGAAATCTTTGGTGGGGGTTAAGTACAAAATGATGAGAACTGCAGCCCCTGTCTCCTTGTGGAAATCATAAAAGAACTCTGGCATCGCAAGGGGGAGTAATTTAATGGCATTACTTAGGGACTTCAAAACTTATCCTTTTGCTCAAATCTGGACTAAAATGACTTGAGCTGAACAGCAAAGTAGATGGAGCTGCTGCCTCTTTCACCTGAGGGCAGGAAGCAAGCAGGGGACAAAGGAGAGCAGGTGCCCTGGCATTTGGAGAATGGGACAGAAGGAATCAGCAGAGCAGCGACCAAATGCCATTTTCTGTTGACTGTTTGCTTTGTGGAAGGCTGGGGATTAGGCATGGGCATCCACAAGCTGCTGCTGTGACAGCAGGTAAGAAAGGGGCATCTTATATCTTCCAGACCTCCAGAAATCAGATGATTTTTTGATCTCCCTGCACACCTGAACCCTTGCGTAATAGCAGCATACCCTGAAGTCTGGAAAAGCTGCATCTCCAATACCTGTCCAGGGTAATCCTGCAGTCAGTGTGTTGGTATGGATTCAAAAGACCAAGGTAAAAATGTGAGACACAAAAGAAATTTTCTATTTTCTATGAAACAATTAGATAAATATACTGCTTCAGTGTCAGGATTTGAAAGGGACATTTTAAGTCAGGGGCCCTATTCTCTAAAGATCTCTCATGTTTAATAAAAGGCATTAATGGATAGTTGTTTCTCAGCCTTTCAAGTGCTATCTGCACAGTGACAGGAGTGGTTTTCTGTCTTCTCTCTTTCATACTGTAGGTAGAGAGCAGAGTGAGAATTGACCCCTCCCAAACAGGTATCACAACCTGAATCTAGATTCATTTTGCCTAAGTCTCATTCACTATGTTAAGCTAAAAAGCAGAGGAAATCTCTCAGATTTACCTATTTTATGTGCAAACTGCCCAGGTTCTACCATTACTTCAAACGAAAGTATTTTGTTGGCCTTTGCACAGAGGAAGAACCTTTTTTCTTATTTTATAACTAAAAGAGAATCTGAAGAAAATGAAAGCAAGGATTGTGCTATGAAAATAGAATTTACATTTTGTTTTCAGCTGCACTTTTAAATACAAAATAAAACATAAAATTTTATATGCAGCATATAAATAACTTTACTTCTGGTACAACCAGTATAAACACCTGATTTGCAGCAAGTAAGGACTACCCAGAAATGGATCTTAAATGAGCTAAACTGATTATGCTTTTCTCTATTTATTGATTCAAAAGATTTATACCTTGCTGGATATCCAAAGCTTAGATAAAAATTGAAGCATCTCTTTAATGGATATGTTCTTTTGTACAAGTGTCAGCTGGAATGGTACCATGAAACCAGCCCCTGGATAAAGAGAGTGACTGAATGCCTGAGTCACTGATTTGGGACACTTTGAATTTATCTGGATACATTAACTGCATTGATGACTGACAATTCCTAGTATACCCTTTGTTAAACATGCCAAGTAATTGTACCCATTCCTTGCCAGGCTGAGCAGTGCAGAGGATACCAGTATTAGCTCATGACACATTAATAGCAACTTAATATTGAACTTGGAAACTTACTCAACATAATAAGTGCCATAAATGGGATCATCAATTTTCTCCCAGCCATATGGAAGCTCTGAAAAACAAAGAGTTAATCCCTCTCAGTAAATGCAGTACAAAATACAAAGATTTCTAATTAAAAAATTGTGGATCTTTGCTGGGTGTTGAGGGAAATGGTAGTAAAATTAGATACAGAGGCTAAAGTAAATGCCAAATCTTGAAACACACCCCATGGCAGCCACAAGTAGTAGTAACTTGGAAATTTTCATGTAAAACCAGCTCTCAGTTTCTAGAGCAACACATTTTGGTTGAACTTCTTTATTGTTCCAACAGGTGTACCAGCCAACAACTGTAGCACATCTTCCGTGACATCACTGCCAGAGGAAGTGAGGGCATTCTATTTTCACAAATAGGCACACACAAAAATATTAATTTGCTTTTTGAGCTTTTTTTTTTGGAGAAACACTGGAAAAGTTGGTCTGGATGGAATGACAAGAGTTTGTCTCCTGCCACGTAAGTACAGTTAATATACTGAAATGTTTGCATTATAGTTCATAGTGTGATGGCAATTCCACAACCTCCAAAGGCATCCTGTTCCAAGGGTTAGTTATATATTAGGAACACAGGAGCACAAAACAGTACATGAAATTAAAAACCAAAATAAGATATTGTAGCATCCTCTGGACATAAAGCTAAATACATTTTTCAGAAACAGAGATTCCTAAAACATTCTGATCTTAACAATGAAACTGTTATAAATATTAATTCAATAATTTTGAAAATCATTGTGCATTGATTTATAACCAAACTTCCACATATTTATACGTGTACATCCATACTTATTTCATTATCAGTGACACTGAATGCTTAAAAAAATATTATACTGCCAACAGAATTTCATCTTGTGTTTAAAGGGCACCAGACAGAGGCAACAACTATCTCAAGTATCTCAACAAGTTGGCATGAACAGAGTAAAAACCTCAGCACCAGATGTGATCACTTGGATGGAGGAGACTCACAAAGGGATGGGCATTCTCATTATGCACAGGTATTGACTTCTGTGCAATTAAAGACTATGACACAATGCATGGGGAGTGGTACTGAGATTTTAAATGGAAATTTGACTCCAGAATTCATTATCTCAGATGTTTTTTTAATATTTTTAAACTCCTTTGCACTATTTTAAAGTAATGTTTTGAAGACAATGAGTACTGAACTAGACAGAACAGAACTGATGTAGATTATATTGAACAGTCATTACACTGGTCATAAAGAAGTACTCAGAGATGACTTGAGATTTTCCTTTTCACTGTCAATATGAATAGACAATTATTGACCTGCTCAAAGGGGCAAATAGGAAAGAAAAGCCTGAGTGGCAAAAGGGAGGCTAAAAGGTTAAAAGGCCATGATAATCTCTCTTTGTTACTTCTCCTTTAAATGCATCTGTATAGCTGATCCTTTGCTGAATGAACCTGTTTATACTGCTGTGATCTTCATGTCACATTGCCCACAGGGGATGTTCCTGCTCAGCTTATTCCAATCATGCCATGAAGGATGCAACCCTCTGCCAGAGACAGGCAGATGAGGAAATGCTACATTACTTTTTTTTTTAACAGAAGGTTTAATGTTGATACTCAGTTTTCCCAATTTTTCCTAGCTTTGAAATCTTCCTAAGTCCACACTCTGAACTATTTTGTCAGGGCTATTTTGTTATTGTCACTTCATAGGAATAAAGGCAGCAGAAGGTATTTAAGCAGGTCACAGAATTACAGAATGGCTGATGTCGGAAGGGAACTTTGGAGGTTGTCAAGCCCAAACCCTCTGCTCAAAGCAGGGTCTGCCAGATCAGATTGCTCAAGACCAGGATCAGAATTGCTCTTCAGTCAGTGCTTGAATATATCCAAGGATGGAGACTCCACAACCTTTCTGGGTAACTCAGTCTGTGCCTTTTGCCTTCTGTCCTGTCACCAGACACCACTGCAAAGAGCCTGGTTCTGTCCTTGCACCTCCCTTCATGTATTTATTTAGACTGACAACGTCTCCCTTGAACCTTCAGTTCTTCAGGCTAACCCATACCAGGTCTCTAATCTTTTCCTCACAGGAGGGATGTTCCAGTCCCTTGATCATCCTAGTGGCCATTCACAGGACTCTTCTTTATGTCTGTGTCTCTCCTGTGCTGGGTGTCCTGGATCCAGCACTCCAGCTGTTTCTCACGAGTGCTGAGCAGAGGGGCAGGATCATTTCCTTGATCTGCTGGTGATGCTCTGCCAAGAGCAGCCCAGGAGGCTGCTGAGCTACGTTGTTGCAGGGGCACATCACTGACATCACATCACTGGCTCTAAGCATTAGAAAGCCCTGGTGATGCTCTTTCCAGACCTCAGAACTTGAGTAAGATGAGGTGAGGCACTCTACAATGGTTCTCACAAAATCATGTGTATCTTGGGACAGGATTGTGTAATGTAGTCCATAAATATTCAAAAAGAAATCAGCTGATGCAGAAATCCTGTACTGCCCTTACAGAAAGTTTCGTTGCCAACTCATGCATGATAATCAAGGCAAAAATCTGCTATGAAAAATTATGCTCTCACCAAACACTATGATAAGGGATGAATATAAAATATTAGCTTAAGTACTATTAGTACATTTTATTTTCATGTAACTTTGCATGGTTTTCTTCTGCTAATTAACTTGATAATCACTTTTGTATCTGTCCATCTAAAACTGTATTTCCTTAGAGAAAACTCAGACAGGTACCAGTAACACCTGTACATAAAAATACACCCAAACACACACACATCCCCATATACATACACACACAGGTGTGCATAGGCTCCTCTCCCAAAGTCCACTAGTAGATGCATTTTTTTCCCCAAGTATGAAATAAATAAATAAAAAAATAGGTGTTTTGTCCAGCTTTGAAAGTGGGTATTTTTATGTAAGTATATACACTACAAGTATAGAGATGCAGATAATAAATTTAATTTTATGTATTCATAAAAATCTGAAATAATTGAGGATTCACTATTAACCTAGTGGCTTATTTTTTCCTGAAGTAATACTTGTACTTATGAACTGGCGCAACTACTGAGAAGGAAAAAGCAAAATTCAATTTACTAGTGTAAAAGTCTGTAAAAATTTAATGTATTTGCCATACTAAGGAGAACCCACTTTTAAATGCACGAATTGGATGGCTGATTATTTAATATCATAATATAGCCATGGGTTCAGAAGAAAGAAAAACAAGATTACCTTCGTGTACCATAATTCACTCCATGTAAGGTTATGCTCTGATTTTTATTATTCCATTTAAGATTTGGCCTATAAGCAATGTTTAATTAAAACTCTGTGTTGACCAGCAAAACAGAATTGCTAGAGCACAAACCCCAGGCCCCTGCCTGTCAAGAATGGCAGATAAGATTAGTAGAGTGTAGTTTACTACAGAGGTTCTCTAAGAAGAATCTTCTGCTACATTACCTTTAAGTATCACTGTGATTATTTTTCATTACATTCAATAGTGGCATCTATTCCATTTTTCACTATTGAAATGAAAGATTAAAGGACAGAAATACTCTACTGCTTCATAAAACAGGAAGCTAAGCATTTCCCAGATTAGAGATGAGGGTATTACAATTTCTCCTTTTGATTTCACTGTACCCAGGGATGATCATTAGGGATGAAAGTGAACAGTAAATATTTGTTAAAGAGAATTGTTGTAAAACACTAGTGAAGGAGATTGCTGATGGCCACCTTGATGTGAATAGGAAAAGGAGCTCTATCTTACAGCTGATATTTATTTGGTAGCATCAGCATGCTCATTAGTGTGCAGTTTTTGCAAGCACTAGTTCATGGATATTGTGCTATAATATGACAGATATATATATCTTCATCTTTAGGAGAGCAGCACTTCAACCATTCTCGTCCTCCAAGTCTACAGACCACTGAAGGCTTTCTCCCTATAGAAGGGAAAACAATCATCTACCTTTTATTTTTAAATCTTAAATATCTAACATCGTCCTATCATCCAGTGCCAGGCCTGTTCAGGAATATTTATAAAACCACCTATTAAAAATCAGTAATAGTTTGTGCAGTGGTTGCAATGCTGACACCATGAGCAGATGTAAGAGTGCTGGATAATATGTATGGTATGTTCATATCCTCCAGTTTTGCAATGCATGCTTTGTTCCTTACAAGAGAAAGAGCATCTAGCCAGCACCAGTCATCCAACACAACCTTGTCTCAGTAAACATCTCGGTGAGCTTTTAATTCAGAAGATAATGCCTTTCTAAAAGTTAGATGCTCAGTGGTAATGAAAGTCAGAAAAAAAGAAAGCAAGAAATCAAAAGAAAGCAAGCAAGAAAGAAAGAAAGAGAAAAAAGAAAGAGAAAGAAGGAAAAAAATAGGAAGGCTAATATGAATTCGAGTGGGTCACTTTAATAATCAATTGTAGGGCCTTCTCATCACAGACTGCTTATGCTAATGGTGCAGATGCTCTTATTCTGCCTTCTGAAAGCTGTTGCATTTCAGAATGATTTTTAATGGTGCTACTTAACATTCTCTAGGGGTGGAGGAAAGAGTACATTTTGGATCTCAGTGTGCCAAGATGAAAAAGCATACTACCAAGCCTGGAGATTAATTTTTCTGAAGTCTATCATTTACTAACTGAGTTAAAGAGAGTCATCAAAACTTCTAAAGGTTTCAGAACAACAGACAGCATTGTGTCACTACCCCACTGACAAGATGGAAAGAAAGACGAGAGCATATTTCCTGATTCAGCTGCAAATCAAAATATTTGTATAGCTCAAAGGAATATAGCATTTGAGAGAAAAAGACAATATAATGCCTGCTGTTATTGCAAACACTGTCAATGAGCAGGTGGAAGCTCTGGAAGTCAATGCCAGTTTGGTTCACCTGCCTTGTTAACAGCCAGGCACAGGCCAGGAATCGTTTTCTAACTTATATAGGAGATTTTTCAGAAAAATACTGGATCTTCCCACTCAAAAGCCTGTGTTTTTTCATCTCTTGCTTTTTCTCTTTTCTTTCTCCCTGTTTCAAATTCAGTTTTGCCTTTACAAGTCAGCTACCTACTACTGCAGGTATCAAAACGGTTGGATTAAAAGTTACAAAATAGTGCAGCCCCACAGTCCAGTGCAGTGTCACAGCCTTCCAGTTTCTCTAAGAGATATAGTCTTTGCAAATATTTGTCTCTAAGTCTAAACCAGTGTTCCTCACTGCACAGCTTACAGGAAAAACATTGCTTGTAATACCCTGAGGCACAGCACACAGATTCCCAGGGGGGAAGCTGCTCCAGGCATGCTGTGCTGCTCCCTCAGGAGCTCAGGCTTGGAGATATTTGCTTTGGTTGCTTTTGTTTGCTCAAGTCCACACTGTCCCGCTGATACATGAAACACGTTGTGGTTGTGCTGCTGCTCCTGAAACCTCTGATACAGGTTGCCATAAGGAAAGAGAGGATAACACTAACCAGTGAAAATGAGGACTTAACCTACTATCCCCATACCTATGTGAATTCTCCTAGGTCACCTATCTGCATTCCATCTGGAGCTCAAAAACTGAGCCAAATCAACAGGTATATGCTACGGTAACAGTGAGTGGGTGGGGAGAGAAAAACAGCAGATAAAAAGTTGGAAGTTGGATTGTTCACTCTCTCAGGGAAATAACAACAAAGGTAGGACTGACAACTCCACCTCCACAAAAAACCCCAAAGTGATTATTTCTTTCATGGAAGATCTGGAAAATCCAGGCAATGTACCACATCCAAGTCAAGGCATGTAAGTTCAATTTCAATGAAACTGGTGCTCTCCAACTGCTATTCTCATATCAGCAAATTTCACAGAATCATGACTGTTTATGTTCTGTCTGCAATCAAAAAGCATTCATGTGCAATTTATTCTCACAAATAAAATGTCATTATGCAAAATTTTTCCTTGTAGAATGGAAATAAATGTCTTAGTAACACATCTGATAAATGCATCTTCTTCCTTCTGTGCATCTTAGTGTAACATGCTCCATCCTTAATTATATAGAACATAGATTACTTAATATTACTACAAATTCAATAAGATTTTTCATAGCATTGTTACCAAGTGAAATACTGGCAGAAATAGGGATATTTTTGAACATTAGATATACTTGATTCCTCTGACATGCAGAACTGTGCAACTGCTAATTCAGATTTACATTAATACAATGATAAAATGTCAACTGAATTAGTGGGGATTTTTTGTTTATTTTTTTGTTTGTTCGTTTTTTGTTTTTTTTCATGAAAAGGAGTCTATAAAGGACTTGTTTGCTTTTCAATCAAATGAAAATTAAAACCACCAATCAATTAGAAATAAATAAAGGGGAAAATAACTTATATGTTGAGAACTTAGCTATATTACTGTAAGCAGTGCCTGAGATGGTTTCCTTAATAAAGGTTTAATAATGAACTCAGTGCTCAGGAGGTAAGTGGGCAATAGCTGAAGCTGGTCAAAAGTACTCTCCATGGGCCTTTTCAAGAGAAAGCCAAGAGTTTCTGTTAAAAGATTTCAAACAAATTACAAAATCCTGCTTTCCATGTATTTATAAAGAATAGATTTAAGGAGAGCAGAAACATTGAAAAAATATTATTAAAACTTTACAATTTTTTTTTTATCAAATATTATTATCTTTTTATCTTATTGTCTGCCCTTACTCCTGCATTAGTTAAACCAGGTGCCTGGTTCATATTACAGAACTACTGTGGAGAGAGAAGCTTAAACCAGCTTCTTCTTTATCTCAGAGTTCCCTCTAAAGTGACTAGCACGTTGCTGTGGAAATAGAGATATCTCACATTTAACTACAAGTTCTTACTCAGAAGCCTGGATAGGAATGCATCCAGGCTTCCTTGAAATAATAAAATGACAGTGTGCCTTAGCTTCCAAGAAGAGCGTGGTAAAATTTCTGAATTCTGCGTTTAATTCCACGCCATCTCATTTTTAATATAACAAAGGCTATACATTAAACAGAGTCACTGCAACATCCTCACAGCTCATAGCTTTAAAGCAGCTGCCATGGGCACTGCTAGGAATGAAATCCCTTCAGGATGAGGGACATTTCTACAGATGCTGTGCCCTGGTGGGCTCCACGCCCACGAGCCGAGGCGGCACCGCGGGATGGTTCAAGGTTCAGCCAGGCAGTGATAAAGGCTCGGAGCAGCCTGGGCCAGTGAAAGGCATCCCTGTGGCACAGGGGCTTGCAATGAGATGATCTGGCACTGGCACACTCGTTTTCCCTGCAGAACAGGAGCCCTGAGTACATCAACTGCACACTGCACTATCAATTTGTATCCCTGAAGTTCAGCAGACTTGCTTCATGCCACGTAGAGCTCCAACAAAGAAGATTCTACCTTTGAAACACATTTTATTAATATAGCTCTTTTATGCTATATTCTTTAGACTTTGAAAAAAACAGACCCAAAAGAAACACTCATTTTGATCTTTTGGATGTTCAAGTCTTTCAGTGCTTGTATGTCATTACTGACTATCAATTCAGCCTTGTTACATGCCATTGCTTTCTATCTAACAAATTCATGATGTTATGAAGTTAGGCTTTTCTTCTATTTGCTTTCCAGTCTCTTACTTTGTTTATATTCTTTGCTTTGTTGTTAAATGTTTAACTTCCTGCCTTCGTAATTTGTGGAGTTATTGAATTTACTATTATTATAAAACCTAAACCCTCAATTTTGCTACTATGTAGCTACTAACAGAGAAGGCCAAATTTTATGGGAGGCTGCCAGGTCACTCAAATTCAACAACTTTAGTTGCCTGTTCTCTTAACCTCTAGTATAAAAAATTAAGAAAGTTTATTACTCTGTAACAAACCCAAACCACACATTTCAGTGCTATTTTCAGTGTCTTTATTAAGGGGGAAATAGGAATACCTTCAGCCTTTGCTCACAGGGTACGTGCCCCTGCCCTTGCCTTACTTGAGTTGTTTAAAGTAAATTTTCTTACCATGAGCAGGGGATCTGCAACAACAAGCCAGCATGGTCTCCTTTACTGTCCTCTCCTCTGATCCTGCCCCACGACTCTCCATCACCCAGCTGCTCAGGAGAGCTCCATACAGCCATGCTGTTCCTGTGCCTGGAGGAATCCCCTTTTTCCTCATCTCCTCTAGCCATCTTGCCTGGTCAAACGAGTTATTTTGCTTTGTTTCTGAGTGATTTTTTTTAATAATGATACTGAACTCCAATTAAAATTTCAATCAACATCAGAAAACATTTGTTTCATGACTGTCTTTTTCTCACTGGGCCTTTGGAATCTCAAGTCAATGTTTCAAAATAAATCACATGGATTAATGCTGTCTGGTTTTCTGGTGGCTTTTTTCGGCCTTGTTATTACAAGGCAATTGGCAATTGTTTAATTACTTAATTTTATTTGACAGGCCAGTGATGCAAATGGATAGATGTATTATAAAAAGAGATAGAAAAATGTAGCATGTGTAGTGATAATGTAAAAAAAAAAAAGTCAAGTACTACTTTGAATGCTTAGAATGAACTGATTATCTGTGGGTGGTCTACAAATAAAAAGCTACCCTGTCCAGACTGTAAAATTTCAAAGGTACATGACTTATTTGTTATGAGCTTCAACTGCCTCAGTATAACCAGATACAGACCCTGGATGGAAATCTGAAAGCAAGTTAAATAAACTAGTGCTCTGATCAAGTACAATGCAGCTTACATTTCTGTTTTGTTTTTTTTTTTTTACAAGTGGCCAGTGAAGTTCTACACAATTAAATTGAAAAATCCTCCTCAATGTACTTTCTATATGATGTTTCCATGACTACCATGCTTTTTAATAACATGTTTTTACAGTTCTGAACTTGCCTGCACATACATAATGCAGATACAGTAGTTGTTTAAATAGTATTTGATGAAATCAATAAATCAATACATTTAATGAGAGATTACATTGCACTGGGGAAAATTCATGTTAACACTGCACCTGCTGAAGCAGCAGGTAATTCTTCATTTACACTAGTGAAATGAGATTAGAGTCTGTTTTTTTCTTCTCAATGCCTTCATTGGTTTGTTGAGGGTGAGAACTTTAAAGGCATACTTTTTATTACTTTTTGCTTTGCTGTACAATCAATAAAAATTTGGTTGCATGGAACTTCTTGTTATAACTCATTCATCATTATGCATTAGTGATATTTATGGGGACACTCACTCCATACTTCAAACATTGTTAAAAAAATCCCTTGGCATTTGAGTGACAAAGAAATATATATTAATTTGCAAGCTTATTTTTCTTTATTTGAATTGTAATGTCATCTGCCAAAACTCACTCTCACTATGGTTCTGTGACAGTGTCAGAAAGGAACTTTTTCCATGGGAAACGGGTGTGTGGTCCTTTGTTCATGTACCAGACATAATGTGCTTGCACTCATAAGGGCACTTTGCAATTTTAGTGTCAAATTAATACATCTATTTGTGTCAATGACAAACTAATCAGGTTTCGAAGTCACTTTTCAAAGGAAAAGTTTTAACTGTGTGGGATAATAACACAATAAAGATCTACCCATGTTTTCTTAATGTTTCAGTGTTCATTGATATTGGCATGTCCTAACATGGAAGAAAAGTTATGGGAAGAGAAAAATAAAAGGAAGGCAAAGGGAATGCAAAATATGTGCAGTCACTTTTGATGACATTTCAGCACCTAAAAATAAAAAATCATGACTATTAAAGAAGATGAAGAACTACTTTGCCTTCCTTTTATTTTTCTCTTTTCCTTCTTGATGCAAGACCTCCCTAAGAGTGAACAGAGTAGCAACCTCAACATTAGAGAGGGGACTGAGAGGATACTGTGCTAGTGGGATGGAGATGGAAATGGGACACAGAGATGGAAAAAAACAGTTATAGGAAGAAGAGAGTGTCTGCTCACTTTTTTAATGAGGGTGCACCAATGGACTATTTGCATGTCAGGGACTTTCAGTTTACTCAGTCATGGCTGCCTTTATCATAAACACCAACCCAGAGAGATGAGACATCTGACTTTCATGATTTACATACTGATACGTGCAATTTTGGAATCAGCAACTGATCTACTTAGTTCCAACAGAAAGTAACCTTTTCCTCAGTGTATGCCTTGGCATGGGTATTATTTAAATTGGTTATTTAAATTAAATTAATTAATTTTAATTGCATTTGTGCTTAATGGTTGAAGGTAAGTCTCCAAATTGAAACTGTACCAACTTAGTGGCAGAATAAACAAATTTCAATTTGATTTCCTCTTTCTTCTGCCAGTCTTTTAATTTCTGCTCTTTACTGCATTCCAGTCCCTTCAGCTTCTTAAATATCAAGGTCACTACAAGTTCTTTAAATTAAAGAGACCTCCAGATTGCTTCTTCTACAACTATCCCAAGAGATGTATGGTGTATCACAATGTTAATACAGAATATAGGAACAGGAAACACATAAATTGAACTGATCTCTCACTAAAGTATTTCATTTCAGCCTAGCTTTGTCTAACTATTTTATGCCTTTTTAATTCTTCTGTAAACAAGCTTAGAAGTAATCAGATAAAGTCATACAAAGACATGTCTTTTACAAACTGACCTAGTGACACCTGACTGAAAGTTTTTTAGGATTTCTCCCTATGGCCAGAAGAAAAATTTAGACAGAGTGATTAGGCTGAATCCCCTCAATGTCAACACATCCTGTTCAGAAAGCCCACTAAGAAAGGCAGCATCATGACCTTACATACTACACCTTTGTTTTTTTTACAAAAATACATATATGAGGGCCCCAAAATAATATATAAATGCTGTTCAACCAAGACTGTCCTTAAGTCAAGAGAAAAGAGTCTGAGTACATCAGACAAATAAACCGCAGAAATTGCAAGCGGATGAAATGATAAGATTGATTTTTTTTGTCAATGTGTGCAACTATGCATAGCTGCATTATAACCAGGAAAGAGCAAATAAGTACAGAACAGAACAGCTTTTTGTGGCTGGTTATGTTTCTATTCAGTCATTTGCAGTCTTCATGAAATTTAATAAACTGTACTGACCATCTGCACATGGAAATCAGAGGATGAAAATTTATTGAGACTTCTATATTGGACAGGTATAGAGACTATTATCCTAAAGGCAAGCAGAGCTGGAAGGGACTTGATTTTACATATCTACTGATAGGCACTCTACTGATACATAAAGTAATGGTGCAATTATCAGTCATAGCTTTCAGATGCTGTAGAATGGGAAAAATTAAGTTTCTGTGTAATTTATGATATATCCACCCTGTGCACTTACCAAGAGCCAGTTATGTTTTCCCTTGACAAACTTTAATTATTTTGAGCAAAATGTTATATGCCTACTGAATATGTGTGCTCAGTTCCTAAGTTTACCATTTGGGCTGAGCTACAGTGAGGACTTGTGGATTTAAACTAGTGCCTACTTTCTTTCTTGATCTGTGTTTAGTTGCTTGCAATTTCACAGGCTTGGTTAACATCTGGTTCTCTGGTCTGTGCTCACAGAAAAAAGATGATTTTTGTACCATGGGAAAAATTAAGCCTCCAGTCTTTTATCAGAAGCCTTAAAAATGCAGGGAACTGAATGCTACATGCATTTTAGGTACATATTTGTCTCTGCTCCACTGACAAAGATAGTTATGCAAGTGCCATGTTTGTAAACTGGTTGGGTTGGAACACTTCTAACACCTGTGGCAATGGCAGGCTCTGCCAGCCTTTTAGTACACAGTGAAATGATAAAAATGTATTAGCTTTCCACTTCTCAGTTGCAGTGCTAATTACACAAGGCAGCTGGTGCTGCAGGAAAATCTGTACTTTTAACAGTAAAGGAGTTTAAGTGGAAGAAGGGAACATGATGTTCTTCACAACTGCCTCACTTTTGTCTTTAATCTCTTTTTTCCTTCCAGCATTTTAAAATGACTAGGTGATGAGAAAGGTCTAAGGGACAGGAAGACTGGAGGAAATATTGAGAGAAAGCAATGGTGTGCCTGTGAGGGGAGGAAGACATGGCATTACAGCTGGGCAAGTCTTCCTTGGACTAGCCCTGAATTGCTCATTTCCCTCCATATATTATGTCTTTCTTTGAACTGTCAATCTCTTATTTCTCCGTACTGCTTCCTCAACTTCTCCTTTTTTTTTTTTAAAAAAAAAAATTTTTAGGCTTCTTTTCCCCTTCTATTTTTTGAAATTGTTTGAGTCAGTAATAAGCAGGATACCCTTTGGTCTCCTAAAAGCGACAGAAGACAATGGTGTCTCCTGCAAATTAAAATAAAAACATCTGTTCATACAGTTTGTACCATATAGCCTAAAAAAGAGAGAATGTCTACAGCTTCTGATTTTGCAGAAGCTAAGTCTGCATATCTGTACAAAGTCTAGAAGAATAGGGGGGTTGTATAGTACAATTTTAAAATCATGTGCTGATTGTTCCTTTAAACACAAAGCCCCCAGTGATATGAATATATAATTCACCAGTGAGTGTTTAACATCCCAAGGATTTTATAAAATTAAAACTCATTTAGATGTCAGTCTAAGGTCCTCCTGAGAATATTTGCATTTCCATGTGTTCTATATATAATAAAGGTAATTAATGCCACTAGGTTTTTTAGGACTACAACTGTGAACAGGATAAATATGGGCTGTATCAGGCCTGTCAGTTTTACACTGTCCCAGAGTCTGATGTTCACAACACTTAATTGTTATGTGGTGGGATGACCCTGACTGGATGCCAGGTGCCCACAGAAGCCACCCTCTCAATCTCCTCCTCAGCTGGACAGGACAGAGAAAACATAATAAAGGTCTTCCCTGTTCCAGCATGGAGTCCTCCAGGGGCTGCAGGTGGATCTCTGCTCCCCATGGAGCTCCCTGGCTGCAGGGGCACAGCTGCCTCACTGTGGGCTGCCCCAGGGAATCTGCTCCAGCACCTGGAGCACCTCCTGCCCCTCCTTCTGCACTGCCCTGGGTGCCTGCAGGGCTGCAGATATTCTCACTCCTCCCCCTGGGTGATATTCTGTTGTTCTTTTCCTTTCCACCCTGCTTCTTGTCTATGCTATCCCAGAGGTGATGCCACTGTCACTGACTGTCTTGGCCTTGGCCAGCAGTGGGTGCATTTTGTAGCCAGCTGGCATTGGCTCCATTGGACATGGGGGAAGACATCTGCCACCAAAACCTTGCCATGCAAGCCCAATACACTTTTTTTTTTCCTCAGATTATCCTGCACTCTTGTGTTAGGTATGATGATATCTATGTACCTGCAAAATTGGGGGTCTCCTGAGCAACTGCAATACTACAAACATCAAGGTCACTCTCATGTCCCTTCAGAACAGGGCAGTTAAAAGCAGTTGGTGTCAGTGTCTCTGTGCTAAACTCTGCCCACTCTTCAATTTGCAGGTCAGACTTCCACTGTCCAGACATTACCAGGTTCTCAAATAATTTAATAAAGTGAATTCAGACACCAGCTATTCATAGCAAACAATCCCAGGCATTCCCCTCCAACTTGGTGACAACATACTGGCAATTTCATTGCCAATGAAAGTAATGAAAAATACTATATTAGTATCAAGGTCCCAGAAATCATCAAATCTCAAGTCAGTGTGTTCACACAGCAAAATTGGAATTCTGGAGGCTGTTTTGCCCTAAAAATGGTAGGCAACAGCACCTTCTTTGCTGTAGCGAAAGTAATTCACTGCAACTAAACAACAATTAAACCATTTCACATACCCAGTTATCCTTGACTTGTGGGAGATTATATTCAGCCTTGGTCATGATTCTACATTGTTCTCTTTCTCATGAAAGTTTTCCCATAGCCTTTTGGGATCTTTCTCTTAACTGCTAATAGCAATAGGTTTATTTATTTTTATTACAAGAATAAACATTACAATATTTTTAAAGGACTGGAAATTTTCTGTGGGCCCATTGACGATTATGTTATTTCGTGTAATCACACTTGTCTCTCATGAGGAGGAGCTCTCAATAAAGGACTCGAATTGTGATGCAGAACGCACAACTTTGATACAGACACTTTTAAAATCTTCTACAATTCAAGGTAACACAAATAAGCCAAAACCTTTCTTTCATGACACTGTGCAAATCTGAGATAATCTGGGTAATTTTATAGCAACGAGAAAGAGGGGATATTTAGCAGGGCAAAAGGACTGAGGAAATAGAGACACGTAATGTGGAAGTTGCTGCAGTAGGAACATTTCTGTGCACGGGCACATGAGTTTATTTCCCACTGGCAGCAGCTTCCCAGCCCTGCTGGACCCTGCATCCACCTGCTGGCCAGCCCTGGGGGGACCCTGCAGCACAAAGAACCTGCACCAGTGTCACCACCTGATGGGAAGCAGCAGAGTTTAACCCCTGGTAACTGTCCATCACCCACTGTGTTATCTTAAAAAAACAGAAACTATTTATGGAAGGTTTTTTCTGTCCTATTAGCTAGTCTAATGGTCAGAGGGAGATCACTCCTCCAGGGAAACTATTGCCTCATTGCTGCTATTGCCTCATAAGTAGGTCACTTTTGTTGTTAATTTGATAAATTGTTAAACATTTTGAATATTAAGGACAATTAAAGACTGTGACAGTAAAGGAAAAAAATAAAATAAAAACCACACCAAGGACATCAGCACTTGATCTTGTGAGAACAAAATATTGGATTAAAGAAAGGGAAAATTCATTCAGTTATTGCAATATGAATGGTCTTGAGATGCCAACTATGAATACAAAATTCAATTTTTAATCCATCTAAAATCCATCTAAAAGTGTATGTCTGCAGTCTTTGATTTAAACTCATGTCTAATGCAAATCTTATTAATTAGATGACAGTGTCTGAAAGGAAAGATAACAGAATCAACTTCCTAACTTTTCCCCTTCTCTCCCAAAACAATATCTTGATCTCTTCAGGATAGCACACAAAGCTGTTAATGTTTCCCCTTGACCAACTTTTGCCTATTCTTTTTTTTTTTCTTTTTCATCTTAATGGCTATTTTTTTATAAACTTTGTGTTATCTGGAGGCCAGAAAATGGGAATCTCTGCTAATGGTTCTACTTCTAGCATTTCACATTCCTTTTCAAAGTGATATGAGCTAATTAAACTAACAGAAATAAAACAAATGTGCATAAGCAGATTTTCAAAATGTCAAAGTGCAATTTTCAGTATGGATAGCCTCTTTTCTAATGTCCATTCCAAACCATATAGTAGACCAACATTCACAGATTATTTTTCACATTTGCCAAAGAAAATACCTTCTAACTCCATTTGTATGCAGTTGATACAAGATGAAAAAGATGAAGATAACAAATCCAGACAGTGTTGCCATATGTTCCAGTATAGAAGCAAATTATAGTAGACTAACACCCCATCACTATCATATAAAAAGGCAGCAAAGATAAATGTACCCTAAAAATAAATCTACTAAAGAATTAAAAGATGGGTAAGATAGCAGTTTTCAATTAAATCAACCAATTTGGCCCCCTTCTTTCCTTCAACATTGCTATTGGTTTTTTTTTCTATGTTTCTTCCCATTATTAATATTGTTACAGGTTCTTTCAGTACTTTCTCTCACTATCATTAGAGATCTTAACGTAATCTTTCACCAGTAGCTTCATATTTATTTTTTTTCCTTACAATTGAGTTTTCCAGGAACTATAGCTTGAATAGCTTAAGAATATGTAAGCTTCTTATGTCTGTTATATCAAAAAATCTCAACCCACACATTACTGGTCCTCACAGCATCAAATCATAGTGTTATATATGCTGCTCTGTCAAATTTGTTTAAAATTTGAACCATGTGACTTGTCTAGTTTGGTGTTTTAATGCAAGTCTAGATCTTCTCATTTCAAGCCTCTTTTTTTTTTCCATCAAAATTTATCTCCCCTTGAAAGAAGTTTAGGATCAAGGTAGGCAGTGCTTTGCTTTTCCATAGCTACCCTATGCGTGGGTATCGTTCTAGACTGAGGGTATCTTTTACTAGGTTAGCCTTCAGCTGAGATCTGAACACTTCATGTACAGGGATGGAGCTGGAAACAGGAAAAAGGATGGAAAATCCCTGTACTTAAGGTTCTGCTTCCCAAGTATGTAGATTTACTGGATTCTTCAGTTTCCCTTTTATCTGCGGAAGAAGGAATAATTACCCATGGGATAACAATCACATTAAAGACTGCAGTGGAATTGCAATCTTCAGGAGAAATGAGGAGGGCTTTGAGCAACCTGGTCTGGTGAAAGATGTCCTTGTGCATGGCAGGAGGGTTGGACCAGATGATCTTTGAAGGTCCCTTCCACCACAAACCATTCTGTGATATAAAGGATAGTTGGTAACCTGCAATGTGGACAATCTGTCTCCAGGAATGACAATTTCTCTACAGACAAGCTGCTTTCTTTGCTGCTTCTTCCACCCCCTCTTTCCTCTGTACAGCTTCCGACCACTGTTGGAACCACAGCCACTGTTCAGAGATACTTTTTCCAGATCCTTAGTTCCATTTTCATATATCTTTTCACAAATGTGTTCCCTCTTTTCATAATAAATTTTTTGCACGCTGCTGCTAATAATTTGTGTTGATTCACCCTGAATTAGCATTTGAAATGAATCAGAAATCTAAAGAAGTGCTGTGACTTATACAAAATTTGTCGAAAAGTGGCTTTTCTCAGGGCTGCTGGTTCTTGACGATGGTGTAGGTGGGTTTCTCAGCCCAGCAAGGTGCCATTGGCACTGCTTTTTTGAAGCACACACAAGTCTAATAATACATTAGTCATTTATATGGCACTCTTCCCCCAAAATAATCATCTTAGAGCATCTGAAGGTCTGTGAACTGATCCAGTGCAATGTGCAAAACCTGACTGGCCTGACAAAAAACAATATTCTAGGTGGAGAAGGCAGACTTCTTACAGACCCCTTAGGAAGCACAGGCTGGGAGACAAGGAGGTAGAGTTGCCCTTTATGGGATAGAATAGCTGAAATGCATGGAGCTCTGCCTGGGGATGGATGAGGGGCCAACTGATAGCTTGTGGATGAAGATTAAAGAGAGGTATGGGTCAGTGTGTGTTTTCCACAGGTTGCCTGACCAGGAAGCACAAGTGGACTAGACACTCAACAGAAGAAACAAATTAAACTCTCTACAGGAAGACAGAAGCAGCCCCACATTTGGAGGCCCTGGTCATCATGGGGAAATTCAACCAGCCCACTACCTGCTGAAGGGACAACATAGCAGAGGCTCTTTCAGTGCAGCAGGAACTTTCTCATCCAAGTGAAGACAAAGAGGAGAAGTGATCTGCTGGATGTCATACTCACTCCTTGGGAATGGGAAGGTCAAAGCCAGCCTTGGCTGCAGTGACCATGAGTTAGTGGAGCTCAGAGACCCCTCCAAACATCAAGGATTCTGTGATTCTGTTAGGGCAGAAGACACAGGCAGCATCTACAAGATCTGAGGTAGCCTAGATAACTGGATAATTATTTGCCAAAAGTATTTTAAAAGTGCTTAAATAACTGCATAGAAACAGGCTCAAGAAAGACAATGCAAGGGTAAAAAAATAAAAGTGAACTGTACAATAGTATATAATGGGTGAATTAAATTTAGCTTCTGTATTTATTCCTCATTTTGTCCATTTCAGCTTAGTCTCTGATTCTGGTTCCAAGATGTGTTTCAACACAGAGCCTACTCAGGAGGTGCACACCTTCTGAAAATGCTTAGGTCTTGTTGAATGTTTGCTTTTACTGCCTAGATCTTTTAAATCTAAAGCCTTTTTCATTGAAATTAATTGAATATTAAAGAGAAGTTTACTTTCCTGTTTTACAAAAGTATTCCCATAATCCTTAATTGTATACATTACAAAATTGTATATGTACAAAAATGTACATTCCAATATAAGCTGCAGGACTTTTAATCATATTTACAAACCCAGGAAGCTCTCTCTAATGACACAAGTAACATTTTATTGACCTATTTCAGTTCCACCTCATTAAACACAGCTGTTCTGATGCTTAAGAGAAGAGCAGAATGTAAACAAACCACCCCCCACCACTACTCCCCAATTAAGTGCAAAGGTGCAAAATTCAAAAAAGCAAAATGGCTGATGCAGATTCTCTCATCTGAATGAGCTTCTCTTGTCTAACCAAGCCCTCACTATGAACTGAGGTGTACTGGCAGGATTTCCATTGAACAAAAGGGACCAAATGTTGCCCTCAGTCTGTAGTGTGTAAGCCCTCACTGCAGCCACATTTGCACAACTTAGGTCCCAAAAACCGTCCAGCAATAGACTTGGCAGCACAGAGGTGCAGGAAAACTAAATTTCTCTTGCTACATCTCATGCAAAATAAGACCTTTATGAGCCAGTCGGGCATCCCCTCAATGTGTTTTGAAAGCTGATTCTTAATTTGTTTTGCTGCACTTGAATTGTCAAGAGTTTTCATTGATTATAAGTTCTTCTGGGCTGAGATCAGCTAATACCCATTCGTTTGGTAACCTCAAAAAAAGGCTCTCTTTTATTACATGTGACAGTACATATTAATAATCATAAAGTCATAGTAGCAACAGGTCAAGTAGTGGCAAAACACAGAGTTTTCAGAGTAACTGAAAATTATTTATTCTGTAAAGCTTCAAAGCAAACAATAAAACAGGAGGGTTGAAAAAGTGTTTATGTGAGATGCATAATGAAAATGTTTTTTCTATGACAAACAGAAAATCAGAAAAGAATTCTATATTCTTAGCAGGCTGAGATGGAAGCAGATGGAGAAACTGATCAAATGGAATAGATGGCATTTCAGCTTCTTAGCTATACTGTTGAGAATTTTTGCTTTTCTCAGATTCCCAGGATACGCAAGTATGTTTCTATTCAATTAAGCCTGAATTTCCCTCCAGTTACAACTCAGCATTTATTGAATTACAAGAATCCTTAATACTCAAAAGTTTATGTGCTGACTTCAGGTAAATCATGATTGTCAGCAGCATCATCCACACTACTGAGGTATTTTATGTTTGTTCTTTAAATTGCCTGCTCAAAGCAATACTTGCCTTCCCAATGTGTAGTTGAATAACTAATTCTCCAACAGTTTAGCAGAATTTTTTCCATATGAAATGCCAAATCTGCTTTCTGTGCTCAGCTTTCTTTTTATCACAAGATTACTGATACGTGCTTACACACTACTCCAAAATATCCACAAAGTACAGTAACATTATGTTAAGAAGCATTTAGATAGTTTAAACTTTGCTTTTGATTCATGATATTTAAACCAAGAGATTAGCTGATTAAATTTGACAAAATAATGGCACCTGCTTCTGAATGTGGAGCTGTTATTACCGGTGGCATAGTTAAAGTTGTTTTGAGATTGGTAGCTACAGCTTGTACTGAATTCCTTGGACCTGGGCCAGCACACATTAAAGTCAATAGAAAGGAGATTTGCTTGAGCTGAAATTAATCAGAAGTGAACTCATGACATTTAGAGCTAGCAAAATTGTATTGTCTACTTAGTTTCCTAGATGCATGGTTGTTTTACCTAGAGAAGCAATGGTTGTCATAATAACTTCTGAAATGCAGAAATAAGGATACTTTCAAAGGCACAATGTCAGGTCCTTCACTCCTAATGAAATGATCTTTAAATACTCCCTTTAATAACATGTTTTGCTCATGTAAGGGGGTAGAAATACACAAAGGAAAATATGGCAATTTTTTTTTTCACAGGAAAAGCATTAGCTTTATAATATCTTTTCTTGAGAATACACCAGTGTTTTTAAATCTCAGATAAATTACACAAATACTATCATGCTCATTTTTGCAGATGGGGATGCTGAGGCACAGATGCAATTTCTCATAGTCATACATTAAATTCCGGGCAGTGCATGGGACAGAGTCCAGGACTGCTGATTCTCTGTGAACCACTAGACTACATTACTCTCAGCATGATTTAAAGAGCCACCTTCAGTCTCAGAAGACAGCTTTGTAAAATATAATTTTGCAAAAGATTCTCGGCTGGATTTCACATGCAGTACTTCTAAGTCCAATTTTTTCCACTCATCCTATTTCCCAGGTTTTTGACTTCGCAATATGTTTTGGGATTAGCTTCTGAGAGCCTTGAGTTTCAGCCAAACATGGATTATGGATCAGATAATGCTAATTACAATTAATAATGTGGGCAACAGTATTGTAAATTAAGAAATTACAATGGATTAATTCTGTCACTGAAAGCTGGAATGGTGCTACAAAAACACAAAATCCATAACTAGAGACCAAAATATGGTAAAGATTAATCTTTACATTATTTATTCTGGATGGAATTGTATGTGAAGTAAATTTACCTACAGACCCATAACTATTCAGAAACTAGGAATAAGATTTGAGATAGATTTGGCTGCTGTTATTCTTTCTGGATGAGATTTATAAGAAAAATACTTGTTTAATTTAAACACAGTGTACAATTACTTCCCATCAAGATATGGCCTTCATGTTCAGAGAAGATTTGAAGGAAATTCCCCATTTCCCAGAAGTATAGCCTAACCAGTGTACTCAGTCTAAAAGCAACTGTCTTCATTTGCTTTTGCTTTTTCAATACTTGTGATTATTTGTTTAACAGACGAGAACCTGGAGTTCACATATTTTCCTATGAAGGAGCATCCTTCTCACTAGATTAAAAAATTACCCATACTCTGTATTTTTTACTGGTTGGCCTGTGCACAAAATGGAAGGGGTTAAGCACAGGATGGATTAAGAAAGCATTTACCTATTAAGGTCTGGTGCAGAAACCCGTTACTGGTAAACCTCTGCACACACCAAGACTTTAATGGTTATGATGGACGTGACTAAAAAAACATCAATTTTATGTTTAGTGTCTTACACTACAGTATTGAGGGTTTACTGGAATAGGTAGACACATAAATATGAGCCATTTATATGCTCACATCAGATTTTTTTTTGGTTACTTTTCTCACTGTAGCAGCTAGCAGTCACAGACATCTTTATGAATGGTAAGGCTGATTTAGAATATATGAAGAAAGGTAATTGTGAAAATTTAGTGATTCACTGCACTGTTCCTGAAAACTGTTCTTGCCAATCACAAAGTAGAAATTATACCAGTAAAACTTTGAAAATTGGGCAAATTTTTGTGTTATGTCAAAATTTTAAAATTTACCTCTGAAATAAATACTTTCACAGAAAACGTGAGTGTCTAAGTGCTGCATCACAATATCTTAGAAAGTATTATTATTTTATGTCACTAGTTACATTAAAGATTATGAACTGCTTATAGCCATTATGCCAGCAGCAAAATGTAACTTCTGAATTAGGTGTTGAATAATTTTCTCTAATATCATTAGATATTTGGTGACTACATGGTAATAATTTCTCAGCCCTAGTTACTGTATATGGTTTGAATTTATTACACTGGAACAGATTTGTTCAAATGGACATTAGAAGCAAATGATGAAGGGACCACAATTATACTCTTTATAATAGACCTTCCAAAGAGTAAGTCATATATTGTGTTGATTCTGATGCTACAACAGCTGAAAACTTCCAGTATTTAGAACTGACACTTTAAAAAGACAAATTCTGATCTGTAAGTTCATTCTCCAAATTTGAAGAAAATAGTAGGGAAAATCATTACTGTGGAACTGTTTCAACCAAGATTTATACTTGTTTAGATCTCTTTCTTCACCCTTTCCCCAGACTATTATGACAATTGTTACTTTTTAAAATCCCTGTAAAATATGTGATTCACTTTTTATAATATGAGGTGAAATACTGACTACTATAAATCTTTTAATGATGCTATTACAAATGTACTGATGCTATACTAGAGTGCTTAGTGTAACTAAAAAATGTTGCTGGATATAAAAATTGTAAATTTGAGCAAGGTTGACCAGCATGTTTAATAACCTCTTGCACATCAAAGTCTGAAAACAATGAATGATGCAACAGACATCAATGCCTTTGTGACAAGTATTTTTAGCTCATCTGTAACTCTTAACTGTTGAAATGTTCTATTCCTGGCTCACTGGCATCATAAATACATAGCATCACAGAATGTTTCAAACCAGCAGTCGAGGTGGATGCTTTGAAAGCACAGTAGAAAGAAATAATGTTTCACTTCTTTCCAGTATCAAAGTGACGTAATGAAACACCAGTCAAAAAAGAGCAGAGATTTTGGAGAATGGCAAGTGATCAAGGAAACTATGAAATGACAACAGTATTATAATAAATTCATCTCTCTAAGGGCGTTGGAAACTGTACAGGCACTTGGATTGTTAGTGTAGCACATAAAATATGGAAAAACATATTCAGACCCAAAGGATGGTGTGTTAGGTGGGCTCACTGCCCCACCAGTGCTGTTACACAGCTCCAGGAGCAGACTGAAGAGCAGCCAGACAGGAGTCTGAACAGAGCAGGCACCCAAATATACAAATACACCCATCCAATTTTGTACATCTACAGGCACACACTGCTTTGGAGGTCTCTGGAACATTTAGACATATGAAGCATGGTTTCATAATTCAGTGGATGTTTTCACAGTATTATCTTTTTAACACTGACACAGATTTTTCCTCTTGCAGAAATAACAGGCTAGAAGAGAATGGCTCTAAAAAAAATGGAAAACCGAACCAAAAGGAAAAAGAAATATTTGTAAGGCAGTGATCAACTCTCTACTATCTTACTGAAGAATATATTAAAGTTAAAAGTGCAACATTGCATTGCCAACTTTAAAACCTTAAATAACCTCAGCTAGAAATAGCACTTCACTTTTTGCAGGTTTTTTAAAATGAGAAACCATGCTAGAAAACAATCTGATTTAAAGAGTTTGAACTCAATAGTTTTAAACTTCTTTGATGAAAGAACATAGAAAAAGCCAACAAAAGAAATAAAATCCTGCCAGGGTAGCTGATGTTAGCATCTCTATAATTCAGTTTCTCAGAAGAGAGAAATCTACTTGATTTGTCTCTTTAAACTAAATTCAGCTGGATTTCTTCAAATATACTTAAAGCCTTAAGTGTGATTCACTTTAATTGAGGATCTAGAGCAAGAAAAAGAATTGGTCATGGAGGAAAAAAAAAACAAAACAAAAAAACCCAAAAACCCAAAAAACCAAAAAACCACAAAAAACCCCAAACCACAAGAAAACAAAAAACACAAAAAACAAAAAACCAACCAACCAACCAACCAACCAACCAACCAACCAACCAAACAAACAAACCTAAAACAAATCAGAAACTACAGTGCAGAAAATCAGCAGTTATAAAATAGGAGTTTCAGCCCATAATAGTCTGGAGTGGAGATCAGATAAGTATGAATGATCACATGAACAAAAGTGGAGATGGCACTGGTAAGCAGGAGTGCTTACAGCCAGGTGTGGTGAGTCTCACATCTAACCAATTACTGTGGCATTACTCTCTGATCAAGCAAAGGAAAAGAGAAGCTGTCCAGAAAACTTGTCATATGGAGAAATATGTCCATTCTACCAAGGCCATATTCACACTCATACAGCAACTGGCCTGTGATTCTGTAGCAATTGTGATTATTCAAATGTGTGCCCTGAACACAGGTGGTTCTCCTGGCTCTGTTGGAGGAAAGCAGGAGAACACTCCTGGGTCAGACTTCAGCCTGGAAGACAAGCTGTCCATGGAGCTGCTTTCCAGTGGCTTCAGAGCAGGACCCTGATGTTGTGGGCAGCGCTGGCCACAGTGATGCCACCAAGCTGCTGGAGAGCTCCCCTCATAAACTTCCTTCTACTTGCTTTGAACCTCTGATAGAAAATTGAAATGGAAGTGGTCCAGCTATTTCCTAGAAAAGGCTCAGAAAAATATATTGGGGACAATGATAAAGTAGTTAATAGATCTTGATTTTGAAATGCTATAAGAAAATGTCTGCTTGGGAACAGAACTTAAAGACAATGTTTTTACATCAAGCAGGGCCTTTTGTAGACTCAAAAAAAAAATAAAAATCACTAAATGATTCAAAAACCCAGTCAAGTAAAATTTCTGCAGATCCTCTCCTTTCTGAGCATGCATAAATGTGCCAGCTGATGAGATAGAAATGTGCACCTTCTTATCACATCTGTACTGCAAACGCCTGCATGAGATAACAGAGGGACAAGTGACAATATCAGACTTTGTAAGTACTTGTTCTTTCCAAGATCATGTAATCCAAGATACTTGAGTTGCACCATTCCTTGTCTGCTGGGAGCTCTTGTGTCTATCAAGCCCCTTGCTAGCAGAAGGCCCTTACAGAGCAGTCTACAGCCACAACCCATCCACTCTGCTGTTTTCTGACATGAAGGAGTCTGTTATTGAAGCTGCTCTTTGCAAAGTTGCAGACAGATCACATGAACAAAATTATTTCAGTGTCACCCCCCCAAACCCTGCTTTTTTAAAAATTTTCAATAAAATACATTAAAATTAATACTAAGGTTTTATAATTAAAACTGAATATTTAAGATGAGTTCCAGAGTCTTAATTGCAGTGTAAGAATTCAGGTCTTCAGAGCTAGATTCAGCAAGGGCCAGTTAAATCAAGGTTCAAACTGCTCCATGAGGCCATTTCTGGCAATTCCTTACATCAAGAACTTTGCAAAAGAAGCAAAAACATCCCGCAGTCACAAGTCTCTTCTACAAAGCTCTGTCCCATGCCAGAGCACACAAAGTTCTGTCCTTTGTACTCAAGGAAGAAAGAGCCTAAGTGAAAGATACTCATACCCACATAACAAAAACACAATATCACAGTCTGTATGAACAAAAGACCCAAACTGAAATCACACAAAAAACCTGAATTTTAATGTGTTTGGATTTTCAGGACTATGTTTCTATCATCTGAACAGCATTATTTAGCTGTGTCTTTTTCTTTGTGTGTTCATGTATTGAAATATATTATCTAGGCCAAAGTTTTGTTCTGTCTCCACATGTATAATAAGATTCAGGAAGACAATTACCACATGGTAAGTTTTTCATACCTGAGGTTTATTTCAATATACATTTCACACTGAGATGATCACAGAAAAACCAACCTACTTATAAAAATCTTGGCTTTCCTCAAAGCTCAAATGGAATGCTGAGTGAGATTAACATTTTAGTTTCTGGTTTTGATTACTTGGTGGCATAATGATAATGCTGTAAATTAATTAATATATATGTACAGCAAGATGCAAATAACATTAGTCTGAGCCAGGACACAAGTTTTCAAGGTATCTAGAAGACCTGAAGGGTCTCTGAAGGGACAGAATATGGAGTCACAAAAGCAAAACAGCTGTATATTCCTATGCACAGTGACAGAAAAGGAAACTGGACAACTTAATCCCTTGTATATGTATATTAAAACTGGGAATTGAGGTTTAAACAGATTTAAACCAATTTAAACTACCACACAGAGTAGTTGAGACAGGTAAATAAAATCAAAAAGCAGGTCGTGGATTGTAACTCTAGAGATTCCATCTGACAGTAAACCCAACAGCTAAATTACAAGGTTTTACTACAAAAGGTGACCTGACCTGTGAGTAGGAATAGTGTTAAATTGACCTCATTCTGCAGTATGCTTAGCAGTTACATAGCAGCAAGCATTCAACAATATAAGTATAGTTAGCAACTTTAGCGTATAAGTAGCTCCAGCCATAAACTATTATAACTCTTAATACTATTCCAGCTTCTTGTCTGCTACTGAAGAAATGTATAGTCTGAAATAGTGATTTCACAGTACAGTTAGCTAATAAAATTGTCGTCATGTTATCATATTTACTACTCAGCTGGATAGGTGTAAAAGTATACAATTGTCATAACAGTTTCCACAACACTAACGAGACAGTTTCCCTTGAGCTGTGGCAGTAATATTTGTGGTTAATTTGGTTTTAGAATGTTATAAAATGAGTGTTAGTTTATATTTTTGTAGAGGTCAGGAAAATCACTGTGAAGAAAATCAAAGTATCAAATGCTTTGAACAACAAAAGGCTTTTCCTTGCCATCTTATCTAGGCACATGGAAAAGAGCGACCCCAAGTGCAGCAGAACGTGTGGTCATTGGCACATTTACTTGGTTTTGGAAGTTGATCTGAATTTCAATGAAAGCTTCATAGAACTTTTCTGCAACAAAATGAACTTTTTTTTTCTTTAACACAGAACTTTTCTGGCTTAGGCAAAATGTAGTATTCTCAAACCCACACCACTTGTACTTACAATGTAGTGTGAGAGCATGCTTCAGGCAAGGTCTGAGACTGAATTCACCAGCCACCCATTTTCTTGCCTTCAGAAATGCTCTAAATGACTGCTCTAAGTGGGAGCTTTAGATACATCTTGTGCTTTTGAGTACTGCTGATGTTGTAACCCTTAGGAACAAGACTTGAGAACAGGTTCAGGAGGTCTCCAGCTGCTCAGGAGCCTCCAGCCATGGAGTCCACTGCAGTCCAAGCCAGTCTGGGTAGGCTACACTGCACACTGTCTGTCCTGGGGAGATCAGACAGTAAAGCCTCGCTCCTCCTATTCCATTACTCCTGCCTCCCTTCTGTGTATACACAAAGCTGGGAGCCCAGCACCACGGCATCCACTATTACATTGCATCTGGGAAAAAGCTCTTCTGGGAACCACTGACTGCCACTCAGCAGCTGTGCAGATCATCAGCTCTGGCAAGGGCACTTTCCCTGAGGGAACTGCAGGTGCCTTCTTCCAACCTTTCTCCCATCAGCACCAGTGCCTCCTGTAAGCACTGGAAATATTTCTAGAAATATCCTGAGAACCTGGACTGGGAGCCAGTCTTGGGCTCCTGCCCCTGGAACACCCAGACCCATCAATGAATCACTGCAAACCCACCTGGCAGGGAGAGGAGAGAAAAAGCTTTCATAGTTGCTTCTTCCAACTTCTGTGTGCTGAAGGAGATTAAATGAGCAAACATTTCTTCCTGCACAATGCAATGGGTGTAGAAATAACATGAAATTCTGCCTGCAGTCCAGGGCAGTAATGCAGGCCAGATGTAGACAAGGCCATTGATTATCATGCTAGGACATTTAATTATTATTAATTAAAAAGGTAGAGTAAATCAATTCTACGAAAGGGAGGTTGAAAAGATCAGAACTGTTCTAAATGGGGATTTTTTTTACAGATGAATATACAGAAAATAAATTGAACACGCTTACCTTCTGCACATTTAAAGATGAAATCTAAGGCCAGTGAATTTAAGTAATGGAAATAAATTTTTTCTACAAGACCCGATTAACTCAGCACCGCAGACTATCACCAAGACTTAACAGGATTTAAAACAGGTTTAGTAATTTGTAGGTATAATGAATATTTGGGATAATAACTGGAGGAAAAACGTCCTTCAGATTGTAGTCCTATCACAAGCTCATGAAGGTTAAGAGGAAACTTCCTCTAATTCAAATTAAACTTTAAGTGCCACTCCTGGGCTTCCAGTGCTTCTCTGAAGCACCTGACATTGTTAGTGTTGATCAGCAACAGGAATGCCTATGCTCATAACATTCTGCAAGGCAAGACCACTAACCTAAACCCTCCACAGATTTCTTTACAAGTGCTGCGATTTCTACTGCAAGAAACAGCCACTGAGAAAATTGTGTGTGTGTTATTGTTATCTCTGTGATTTGGCAGCATGTTGTGGATTGTCTGTATCTGCCTTTTTACTCTCCCTTCCAGGCTGCAAAAAGAACATTCACCAGTATCACCCTACCAGCCACAGCAAGTGGGAAAAACAGAAAGGCAGCATACAGGGAGACAGGATGCATCCCTGCAAATGTAACAATAAAATGAAAGACAGAATTGTGGGTCTGATATTTCTTTGATATGCTGTCCTCAGATAGTCCCAAATGACTGTGTTTAACAGCAACAGTGCACTGGAAATAATCCTTTAATTTAATTTTCAGAATAAATTAGACAAACCAGGACATGCAGTTTAAAGGGTTCTGTAGCTGAGTATATGTTGTGTATGCAATTTTTAAATAATCACATGGAAGTTGCTCCCTGATGGCTGTCCTTTGCAAGTGACAGAAACTACATTCCAGAATCTTTTTCTTCAAACAAAATTTATATATAATATTTCAGTCACTGGAGATTGGCTACTTGTATTCTTATGACAACATGAATGCACATTATTCAGTGGAATTCCTACTTTGGCAAAGGGAAAACTGGCTCCTACCATTTCAGTAGATTTGGGTTATTCTTTTCACTTCTTATTATAAAATGTTTCTTTATTAACATTTCACTTCACTAAGATGGTCTAATGTACTTTACCTTTCAAAATTCAATCACTGAAAAATTATTATGTTTTATTAATCACTGGTAAAATATATAAACCACTCAGATTCCCAGATAAATGGGGTAACAAAACTACAAAAATAATATTATTTGTACCAATCAAATGCTGTAGTTATGACAACTAACATATTCACAAATCACTTGCACTAAGAAGTTTGTATGTGCCTGTTTATTTTCTCCTTTACAATTTTTTCCAAAATCAGATTATTAAAGATTAAAATAATGTCTTCTATAAGGACAAATCAAGAAATTAGCAAATCCCAGTATATATCATTATTTATATTTTTGAAACAGCTCACTAGAAGCTGATGTTCAATGTTTCCAGGATGTCAGAGCAAGGTTTTGGGTTTTTTTTTTCCGTAGTGACAGTTTTACTTCCTGATAAATAAGTACATTTTATTACTTAAATAACTGCTAAACACATCGTGTATTGACTCTTATCTGAAAGTTTAAAAAGTACACCCAATCTTGGGAAAGCAAGGCTCATGCATCTTAGGAAAATTTTGGCCAAACATTTCACAAGCAAGCCGCTTGAGTTTGACTTATTACATAATGAACTGCCTTACAGGAGCTGAGTAGGAACTCCAGAGACAGCCACTAATCTATTAGTGTACACACACATCTTCTCCCACAAACTTTTATGCAATTAGGCCAGGCTATAACTTTAAATATAAGTGCTCATTATCGTAGCTACACAAATCTTTAGTTAATTTTCATACGCTATTATGGAATATGGGTCAACCTCATTATTTCCTGTCTACTGAGGATAATTCCTCTTCCTGTTCATAAAAGCTGAATGTCATAACCTATGAATTAAAATACTTGCCTTTTGTCCTAGCTTTTATTATTATTACTGCTTCTGCAAGTTCCACTAGAAACAGGACTTTCTGTTCCGTGCCTACAAGTTCAAAGCCCAAGGTGAAACTTCACACTAAAAATTATATGTGATTAAACTGGAGCCTGGCAGAGACATAAACCCAACATGAAGAGTTCAACTCATTAAAAAAGCATCAGGCAGGCAGGTGCTTGGCAGCTCTGGTATGACAGTCACACAGCAGATGTGGGTGAATAGGAAGGGGCAGATCTTAGCTGGTGTGTATTGCCTGAGCTCTGCTGGCTTCAACAGACCTGCCACAGTTCACATGAGAAGAGATATGCCCTTGGCTGCTGCACACAAAAAAGCAGATACCCATCCATGTATGTGACTTAAAAGCAATGGTAAAAGGCACATCACTGTAGCACGAAGCACAAAATTCCACCACAACCTCTTGATATTTCATGAGGTAACTCAATTTCCCCAGTCCAATGCCAGAATTTTTAATTCCTGC
Organism: Cinclus cinclus; assembly: GCF_963662255.1. Classification (NCBI taxonomy): domain Eukaryota; kingdom Metazoa; phylum Chordata; class Aves; order Passeriformes; family Cinclidae; genus Cinclus; species Cinclus cinclus. Next base: position 10,609,281 of record NC_085049.1, read on the forward strand.
TTTTTAATTTTTTTTACATGTAGATTTTAATTAATAAGTCCTTGTTTGGCTGGAAAAAGTAAAGACTATGGGATATAAATGCATTAAAACTAGTGCCATTCCTCTGCTGTTACAAAGTTTTGTTAATAAGCAGAAGAAAACCAGTGTTTACTACACACAGATGTGCAAGAATATTCCACCAAGCTCTGGTACCTTTATAGTGGAGTGTATGGATGTGTGCAGGCATTTACAAAATAAGCCTTTTAACTCCTTTCCAAAGCAAGATCTAAATTTAAAAGCTAATTTTCTGCAGTTTAGGGCCAAATACATATTTTCCTTGACTTTCATATGGGTCTGTCAGCTATAACAATTCTATATACCCTCTGAGGGGGCTCTTGATTTTAAGATTTTGTCATACTGGTGACAACATAAGTGCTTCATCTTCCCAAAATACAAATATTTGGGATGGCAAGTGCCATATCCTGTGAACTTCCTGGGCTCCCGATGTCAGATAAGGGGGCACATGGACACAGAATACTGCTCCTGTGAGGGGTCTGTTGTGTAAAGGGAATGGGATGCAGCTCTAGCTGGTCACCAAAATATTGCCCAGGAGGACTCATGGGAGCACAGGGTTGTGTGTGACTCTGAACCCCTGGCTGCAGAGCATCTCAACAGCCTTTCCCTATGCTGGGGTCCTGTGTAACCCAGACCCAGCAGCTGCGTGGGATTCCCATGGGAACATGGTGGGGCTGAGCTGAGACAGTCAGAGAGAGGAGCTGAGGATTAGTAAACGTGTGGCAAGAACATGTGAGACTCAGCACATCTAAAGCCGTTCACAGAGGAGAAATCCATGCCCAGCCTGGGCTGTGCTGTTCTAATTGGAGTCACAGGGTGTCTGACAGACAGAGCCTCCTGCAGCTAATGGGACCTGTAGATGAAATATGATGATTCAACTGTGAAATTTCATCACATAGTATGATCCTGCACCATAGCAGTCCAAATGACAAACTCTGAAAAGTGAGTAAAAGTCTTGGAATATGTCATGTTTTCTTCTCAATAGGGTAAATTGGCACTGCTCCTGGTCACAGTAAGCCAGAGCACTCTGGTCAGTATGATCTAAAAGCAGATACTGCTCATGGCCACATAATGAGCCAGTGGCTGCTGTCAGATTGAACTGATCTGCAGCAATTTTTATTTGTGCAATGATTCTGTCCGACGAATTCTTACTATTATGAGGATGAACACAAACCCACAGACTGATTGTGAACACGGTGCTGCGCAGCATTGGGACCACTGTTTGTACCAACTGAAACTCTTCTCACTGACTTACTGTGCTTCGTAATTAACATGACCTTGTAGGTCATTATTTTCATTTAAGGGAAATGCTTAATGAGCACTCTCCTTAGTCGTTCAAAAATAATTGGAGCCACTTAAAAGCACAAGAGTTCTCAGAGAAGTACCTGCCCTACTGTGCCCTATAGGCATGAAACACTAATACCTTTCCTGCAGGATCAGGGATTTATTTCACTCTGACAAGAGAAAGGAGTTTGATGCCTCAGATATTATCTGTGGGGGCTAATTTCTCTCACTCAAATGATGTTAAGGAAGCATCACTTAATCAGAGGCTGAGAGGTCCAAAGCCCCTTTGCCCACTCCCCTCACTTTTCCCACTCCTATTCTAGACTATGTTTAGGTTATTTTGTTAAGAGCAGAATCACGATGTCACTAAGTTCAGTCAAGAAAGCACCCTGGCATTCACCGGGAATAAGTCTTATTTTCCCTACCAAACCTCCCAAAAGCCCAGGTGTGGGATCTGTGGGCTGGCCTGACACCCCTTCTGACAACCTGCAGTGTCTGGAGCTTCCATGGCAATGCTGCTCCTCATGCCCAGCTTGGTTTTCCCTGTCCGACTCACAGACTGTCTCAGCAATCCCCAGTCTACGGATTTTTGGTTCTGTACAGCTCCCAATTGCTGCACATGCTTGCTGCCCTTCCTGGGAACTTTTGGCCCTGATCACAAAAGGCCCATACAATTATTAAGAGGGATGCTGCCTTTCCAACTCATTTAGCCTCAGTACGAAGAATGCCAAGGCCAGAGGGCGGTCTACCCTAAGTGGTTTCTTTCTTGGGAGCTCTTCAATTCACAAGTACACCCAGCCATGTGTAACTCACACCGTGGACACAGCAAGGACAGATGTGAGGTGTGCCTGTGGGGAAGGACTGGCCAGTGTGATTTTACTTTGTGATATTTCAGTTGCTGGGAGGTAAATCTCACCCTTTCATTCATAAGCTCTGCTTGTTTTGTCCATATTGTGCATTTTCACATGGAAGTCCATGTCTTGTTTCTCACATTTAACCTCAGCAAATGCCTGTGCACACACAAGCAGGAACATCCCATGTCCCTTCACCACAGCTGAGAACAGCGAGTGGAGTCAGGAGAGCCCAGCTCTGACTGGGGTGACAGGGCTGTAACAAATCATTACTTCCTTTGTTTCCTGCCCAAGCCATTTCTGTCACCAAATATACTCTGTTCTTTAGGTACCCCACCAAAACCATCCCATGGCTGTTCACATCCCTGACCCCAGAACTGCTTCTTCTGCTGCTCCTAAAATTCTTGCTGCAGAGGATGGAGAATGCAACAAGTCACAGTCTTGGCTTCCTCTGAGAGCAGCAGCCTTACCTGAAACTGCACCTCCCAAGTGAATAAAGGAGAGGAAAGGACAGAGAGGAATTTCCCCCTCCCAGAAAAGGTTCATGTTCAGATATGAATGGAAAGACATTTAAATTTTCCAGCTTGTAACAGGGAAACCTATTGGCATCCATCCCATGTATGTGCCTGTGTTGATCACACCTCAGCTACAAGATTCAAAGAATGTGTTTTTATGCCTCTCAATTCCAACATCCTGCTATGGCCAAGAGACCAAAATGTTTATTTCCATATATAATGCATTCACTCTTCACGTCCCCATGAATCAGAGATGATGCCATGCTAATAGCCTCCGTTGGAACTGTAAGATTGAAATCAGTCTGTGGGAGGAAAGGTTGCAGGGTCAAGCATATTACTCTCAAATGATTCCAAAATGGCTCCGCCAGGTCAATTATTGCAAGCTATTATGGTACCTGTCTCCTCTGTTCAGTTATACTGAGTGCAAAACCTCATTTAAATTAGAGATTCAAACAGCACAGTAGTTACAGACTCTACATAGAATTAATGACATACCACAATGCTTAAGTAAATGAGTTATTTTATGTTCACGTATAAAAAGAAAAGAAATAAGGAATCATCTAAGAATTAAGTTTCTCAGTACCCTGAGCAAACAGATACTTCTCTTCTGAATGTTCTAGTATTTTCTACTAGCACTTTCACCAGTTGAAAACCAGGCATTACACACAATTCAACACTTATTTGAATCCTTAATAGAAGTATCCTGCAGCCAGTCTGACAGAGTGAAAGAAACCTGATAATTACTTCCTGATAGCTCATTAAATGATAAACATGAGACTGTAAAGTCTGTATGTCTGGTACAGCATAAACAACAGCTCTGACCAATTAAAAATGTATATTACCATATATGCAGACTTTCATGTGGTGGAATAACTTAGTGGGTTTCTATCAAAGTCTGTCTCACTAGAGATCTGATCAGAGACAGAGATCTGATGAAGCTAGACAGAGAAATATGAGTATCCAGTGCCAAGACAGACCTTATGAACATCAAGAACAACAAATATTAATTAGATGTCCATTATGAAATTTCAGCATTTTGCAGCCTTATACAGGTTGAACTTCAACGCTGTATATACCAATTTGCATTTCTCACATCATCTTTTTCACTTGCACTCTTTTGATGATATCCCTAACTTTCAGGCAGGGTGATTTTTCCCAAATGTCTTTCCAGCTAGACAGTAAGGAAGACATCAGATAAGAGACAGAGAATGTGGATTATATATTCCAAGGTACATATTTTAAGGCAGCAGCTGACTTTCTCTGTGGCTTAGCATTTCCAGCTGCTGTCATATTTCTCCTAAACAATATTATGAACTGAAAGAATAGGAAAAACCTCATCATGGCAGAAGAACTAATTCTGATCTTGCCTTCAACTTGACCTTGACATCACTGCAAGGTACCCAAACTCTCTGGTCATTTCATGCCCCCCAGCCTCACTAAACTGAGCTCTTGGTGGTGGTATCGCTTTCCTCTGCATTCTTGGCAAACAGTCAGGCATGATTCTGCTTCCCTTCCTCACTCAGACAGACTCTCAGAGGTGACACAAGCCTCCTGCAGGGTACTGGGTTTCTAGATGGCAGATAATTATTGACATTTCACTGAGATCTGGGTGGGGAAGGTTACTAATGTATTAGAGGAGTGATGTGAGGCTGTCTGAAGGGCAAAGAGATGAGATCAAATTTTACTGCTATAAAGGATCACAGGCTTTGGAAGAATTTTTCCTTCTCAGGGGTAACCAGAACCATACATTTACTAGCATTACTAGCATTACTTTCTTTTCAAAGAAAAACAGTCCCTTGCCTTTGCTATATTCGAAAGCAATTCTACGATTTTTAGAGAATTTATGTAACTTTCCCTAAAAATGAACAGCTCCATGGAAAGGACTATGGACCATAGCTAATCAGTACACGTTTCCAAATCTGGAATACAAAATATGCAATAGAGTAACAGCTTCCAGTGAAGTTGGATTCACTGACAGATGTAAATATCTTTAACCAGGAAGAATCTAACTGATGGGTTTGCAGAACATGGGATAGAGGTTACCAGGGATTGGGATAGGGGGATAGTTTGGGGTAGGGATACCCAAGGGATCTGATTCTCATAAATCTTTTTGCAACCCTTTCTGGGTATGTATAGTACAAAAAAGTAGCTCAAATAAGTTTCTCTGTAATTTTGGAAGTTTCATAATGGTGCTTTTATTTTTGCCTATCTAACCTCAATACATAAAGGGTTGCATAACTTGTTCCTTGTCTCCATTTCAGTAGCTGGTGTGTTTTATATTGGTGCTTCTGATGTGGCTTTGTTAAGGCATTAAATATGGAGATGGAGGCAAACTTTTCTTGAGCTACATTTATTAAATCTCAACTGAGACTTCCTCAAAGGATCAAATGCAACTCAGGAGCTGGGGAGACATGACCCTGCTAGAGCTGGAAGGCAGTAGGAAGACTTGGGAAATGGGAGAAGTCCCAGATGCACCCAATTAAAATTCACCCACCTCTCTGAAGGGAAAGATGACATGAACTTATCTCTGAAGGGAATTATTCTCCCTTGGGATCCTGCATCCTCAATTCTGGGACTTTCAGGCTGAAGAAGTAAATGCTGCCTGCCAATATAACTGAGATTTACTAAGAACTCTGCAAATGTTACTAATTTTGCCTTGTCAAAATGGGTACTTCAGAATAACACGAGAGTTGTCCAGCTCACATCAGTCAGACTATCGATGAGTAATGACAGCCTGGAGGAGTAAAACCTGAAGATTAAGGACATAGCACTGCTTGATGATTTTTCATTTCTTCTCTTACAGTTTTGAAACTGACATTGACTTCAAAAGGCATTAAAAACCCCCAAACAAACCCAACCAGAACGGATTTTATTTTGTAATTACATATTTACATATTAAGTTTTGTTTTACACACTTTTGAAGTACATTCTCACTTAGGATCTTTCATTTTCTTCTTTATATTACCGCTTTCCTTTTCTAATGCAAGACTGAAAATGCAAGCAATCGGTATACGAAGCCAAAATACTAGTGAAGGTACCTCAGTTCTATGATGAACTGCAATTAGGTGTTTTGAAAAATAGCATGCCTCCCAGTGGTGCCAGAAAGATGAGGCACACAGAACTTGAGAAGGTGCTCCTCAGTTGCTAGAACATTTTAGTAGTGCTTTGAATCTCTGATAGGCTGACTAGAAGTTTAAAGAATTTAATATTATCTTTCAACACAATTGCTGCTGTGGAAGTTTTGTCAGATGCTGAAGAAAAACGACTTTCCTTTGACCATTACTCAGCTGTAAATTAACTCAGAGTCTGTGATCTTCCTTTCAAATTACCTTGCAATATTTCATCATTGCTCTTCACAATGAGAATTTTTCCTTGTCTTTCAAGTGAGCAAAACTTGTTCCCACCTTAGAGGAAATGCTGTTAGAAAATTCATTTTCTTTACAAGAAATTGGACATATTAAAATGTACACATAAGTATTTGTAAATATCATTATTTTACCTGTTAAATCCCAATTTCAGTGGTCACTTGAAGCTAGTAGTACCTAATTTGAAGGGAGACTATGGGTAAAGAAGTGGGCTGAACAGTTGACAGCACAAAGCACAGTTACTGAGCTTAAGACAGCTGATGCATCCATTTTAAAATAAACTTTAATTGCTTAAAGATTTTGTAAATATTTAACCACTTAACATGAAACTTATGTGCTGGGTGTCTGCCCTACTAAATGAGACCAGGAATTCTTTTTAATAAACTCATAACTTATTTTTAATAAACAGTTAACACATGCATTGATTCACACAAAAAGGATTGGAATAGAGTGGGTAACGCTGCCTAAATTTTCATGTTTCCTCATCCCTGGGTGTTTAATATTGAAAAAAACCTCTCTTTATTATTTAAATGCATTTATCTTGGGCACAGTTGTGAATTTAAGAGCTGTATAAGTTTACTAAGAGCTTTCAGAGACACATCTTCTGCCTTAATTCTACAAGGAACTGAACTCAATGTTGGGATACATGCTGTGCAGAAGTTGCACTGGGATTTATAGTCCAAATAGACAGCAAAGGTCCCAGGGCGCATCCTGGAGAACAGAATGAGGCTTAAGAGTAGTTTGAATTTTTTGATGTGGCAGAGTCCACTGAATTTAAAGAAAATTGTGTTGTGCAAACTGTCTTCTCCCCCCTAGCACAGTTTCCCAAGGAGTGTGTGTGGTTTCAGCAGGTATCCAGCTGCCTTGGTGCCTGTGGACTCAGGAACTTGCTGGGAATCCCTGTCCAACACTATGACTCCTGGGACAGCTCTCAGCTCCTTAGAAATAAATAAGGTGCTCCCTCAATGTGAAAATGAAACAGATACTTTTCCCCTAGGATTGGAGCAAAGTTATTCTTTGTAGTTTTTCTAAAGAATTCTAATTTTCTTTAAAGTCTCAGTAAATAATGGAAAAAAAAAAACGTTTCTAGATTATAACATAACACAGCACTGCAAAGGGACCCCAAACATCTGATAATTACAAAGCACTGAAAAGGCATGATGAAAACAGGAGTGGCTTTTCTAAAATCTGGGCACATGCCATAAGATGCAATTTTATTGGCCTCAAGAGGCATATAGAATCGTAGAATCATATAATTTCCAACTTTCCAATAATTGGAAAAGATTTTTAAAGTCATCAAGTCCAAGCATTACCTCTGCACTGCCAAGTCCAACACTGAAGTGCGTCTTTTAAATAACTTCAGGGATGCCTCTCAAAATTAGTATGTCAAAAAAATTACAGAAAAGGAGAGAAGAAAGCAATATGAGAAGGCTCTAAACACATGAGGAATAATTTATGGAAAACTTGTGTTTCTTTTAAATGCATACATTTTACACTACTCTAACTCCTATAGAATGGTTTTCTCCTTTATTTTTACAAAAATTATTTCTCATTGTTTGTATAAATAGAGCTGTACAAAAGGAACATGCTTGCAGTGAGGAAGACACAGCTCATATCACACAGATGCTAAAATTGTCCCAGCTGTATCAAAAAGAAAAAACTCTTTTTCAAGAGCATGGTGCTACAGAGTGCATGAGAACTTGCACTGCTGACCTTCTGCACCAACAATTCTGTCTTCTGGAAGATGGAAATGGATTTTCTTTTTTTAAATGTATGAAGTACTAGAGTGCTGTTTGTTGTCTAGCTTGTAAGATTTACTAGAGCAAAAGAAATGAGAGCTTTAGTCAAATGGGGAGGCAGGTGTCCCTCTTGAGATTACAAAATCAATCAGCTCCTGTTTACTGTACAGTGACAGAATCTCCTGCTGCGCCTGAGCTGCAGAGACTGTTAAAACACTGAACAACATTACCATAAACCTTATCTGTGGTTTGCTGAGTGAATTTGGTGGTCCCCTGACACACAAGTTGCTTTCTCATTGCCATATAGTAGAGCCATCAATATTTGAGGCTAGGGTAAGAAAGGAGGTGATGGGAAGAAGTCCAAAAAGGCAAATGTGGAACCTTACAGCAGAGCACTGCTTTCCTCAGGTCTTTACCATTCACTCCTTGGAGTCTGAAGGAAGGAGGGCCCAACACAGACAAAGAGCTGGTGACATCCACCAGTCATTCTATTCTCTTTGCACCCACTTCTGAATAACTCCAAGTTTCAGGGAGGAACTGGAGTACTGAAGATGTAATGGGTGGAGAGCTCTTTCACTCTTATCACTTCAGCCTGTGTACTGGAATGGGTGGGCTTTGAGTGCAGTGGTGTGCCTTTGCCTGTGCCATAAATGCTATGGGATTCAAGGTGGGTCTCATGTCTCTTTCATAATCTCAGCAGAAATTATCACTGGATCAGGAGTGCCTGAAAAAATCATTTGTCCTCTAACAAATCATCAGGAGCAGCTTTCACACTTATTAAAGATTAAAACCCCCTCTCACTGACCTATTTTATATGGCAAGAGGGGAGACCCCAGACTTACAGATTTGTAAGGCTGCACAGCCAAACAGCTCTACACCAACTCTAATCAAGGCACCTGTACTTCATAATGCTCTTATTTTTCTTCCGCCCCTTTTAAACTCAAATTTAGCCAAAAAATTTCACAGAGCATTTTTCTTGATTTAATTTTTAGTGTTTGGAACAGTAAATCAGTAATATTTCCTCAAAGACACAATTTTTGTGAGGTAAGATGGCTTCTATGCTCAGTGGATTAGCTAATGCAGAAACATTAGCATATATCACTGAGGGAAAATTGTAATTCTTATTTGCTGTCTTAACTGGTTTTAGTGTCCTAAGTGACAAGTTCAGACAACATATTACAATTATCCTTTGTGAAGTGTATTAACAAAGACTGCAAAACTCAATACAGCAAGTCTACAAAAGCACAACAGTAATGCTTGTAATGCATTTACTTACATGTTTTTTTTCTTATTATTGACAACATGGCATACCACCAAGTGCTAACAATCACAGTGAGGGACCAGACAGGCTTTGTTTTCCATTTTCAGTTATTTCCAGTCATTTTTTTTCTCAAGGAAGTCTCTAACCCCAGTGTTTTTAACAAATACACAGGTTTTTTTAAACACACTGAATTCTTCACTGAGAAGTCCACTGTAGGTGTTTTTCAGATAGAAGACTTTCTGGTTTTGATGTCTGCTCTAACCAGAGCTGTTTATAATGCCAGAAGAATTCTCTTTTGTTGTGATGTGTAACTAACCTAGGAGCATTGGTTATGAAATATCCCATATGCCTAGGCAAGGGGAGCTAGGTCCATAAAGCAGGATTTAAGAAAACATGTTGTTCAGGGATACAGAATCTAATATTGTGCATACAGTGCTTAGAGCAGGATGCACAAAGCAGTTTAAACACCTGGCATTGACAATATTTCTGTACTCAGTGTTCACTGGGCATTCCAAGGTGCTCTGCCCCAGAGAGAAAATCCAAACAGCAGGAGCTACCAGCTGTCTGTCTTCTCGGTACAGCTCAGAACTCCAGAACTAGAACAGTATCTGGAAAACTGAATGTGCATACAGAATTAAACTAGCTCATTAAAAAAAAAAAAAATGCCATCTCCAATTAAACATAAAGTTTAAACTCACTAATTTTCAATCCCATAGCAAAAGGTAAATTATAATACATTTTCTACAAAATCAGCATTTTCAACAATAAGATCAGGAACAAAAAAAAATGAGCTATTCAGAGTATTGTCTTGGTTTTAAAAACCAAAAAGAACTAAAGATCTACTTTTTAACATTTATTAAAAAAAACAAAAAAACAAAAAAGAAACAAACACACAAAAAAAACCCACAAAAAAACAACCCTAAAACAAACAAAAAACCCCCCACAGTTTTCTGGATTATTTTTTTTTTTTTTTAAATCTAAAAGAAAGCTTTTTCTGCACAATTAGACAAATAGATTGATCTTTTGTTTGGTATACACAAACATAAATATTCTGTATCTATTTATGTATTATTTTGTGTTTTTTTTTTTTCCTTCAGTAGTCTGAATCACTGCATTCTGAACTGATCTACAGAAAAGTTATAAAGTCTTTTTACCTTGCAGACTCTGCAGGTTTCAAATTTCAAAGTCTAAGATGAAATCTAGAAGAATCACATTGGAAAGTCTGCTTTAATTTTTCTGAACTGGAGTAAGTCCTTAGATGTTCTTGCTCTAAATTTTCTTCTCAAAACTATTAAAAAAGAAGACAGGAGGTGTTTTTAACTAATAAACTGTCCTTTACACAGTTGCTGTCCATCATCTTCCCTAGCATTACTGGATCCTGGCCTTTTCCCCAGGACTTCCACAACTTGATTAGATTTGGGGTTCTGAGATTGCAGAGGAAAAGGACATCTATCAGCTCCAGACAGCCTATGTAACATGTATTTTAATGTTAACAAAGCTGACTGTGGAAACACTAGCTGTAGCTCAGTGGCAGCTATGCAGAGCAATAGATTAATTCTTTAAGACAGAGGATGCTGTAAGAGTGGTAAACAAGAGAAAACTAATTTTAAGAATACTACTACTTTCCTTATTTTAAAATCATTGATAGTACCAGGCTTTAGAAATACTGTATTTTTTTTCTCTACTGTCTTTTATTACTGAATGCATTTTGTCTCACCTAAACTAAAGAATATGGAAGGAATTATGAAGGGGTACCTTATAAATGCTTCTTTGATGAAAATGAAATCTGAAGGAGGAGTGTAAGAAGTTAAGATTCTAAGTACTAAAAATATTCAAAGAACCCTAGGGATAATTTATAAACCCTATGAAATCAACTGGAAAGACTATGAATACACTATGCATATATTTTTTTTCTGAAATATAGTAGCAAGAAACTGTATTTGCCAGATGTAATCACTATGGTGATTGTCTTGATCATTATTAGTTACAATTTTGGCATAAATTAGTGGCTGTATATTGGGGCGTATGAGAAACAAATCATATCTTTCCAATGCCCATGGTCATATCTGAAACAGATTGTTTCAATGAAGTTTGTGTTTCCTACAGTGTTAAAACCTAGTGGAAAAAATTTAGAGCCATTCCAAATATTGGGTGACCATGCAGTATAAAGTATCAGTAGTCCAGAGGTCATTTAGAACAAGCTGACATATATTGACATGATCTTGCTTGATGAAGTGTGCGATCATTCTCAAGGAATAGAGGGAAAAGGTACAAATCTCCACTGAAAATCTTGGTGTCTAGCAGAAGGTGGAGGCTAATGCTCCATGGGGTGCTAGCAGCAGGGTTAAGGGCAAACAGGCACAGTAAATTTAAAAGCAATGATTATTTTTGTCGAGTAGACTGCATAAACAGACAGCCTCATGATGTGTTCTGTACACAAGGTAAGCATTTGGGTTTATTGGGGCAATGATCAAGAATGAGGGAGTTAAAGCACATGTTGCTTTTCCCAGTTATTTGGAGATTAGTGGTAAGACACTTCAGCTGAATTATAAGCTTATTTTTTGTCATTAAATTTCTCAGCATTCATCTGGCACTAAACAGCAAGAATTTTGCAAGTCATCATAACAACAACAGCAATAGAACTTCCCTTGTCATCTGCTCTTTAAGTTTCAAGACTCTTTTCTTGCTACTTCCCAAACCAAGACCTTAGGTCCCACAATTATGCTCTGTTTATCTGGATTCCCTTCCTTCCTTTGGACAGGCCTCTCTAAGTTTGTTTAGCCACTTCTTTATCCTATTTTCCTCCATCTCATTTTCCTCCATCCCATTTTCCTTAAAAGAAGGGTGAAATTATGTGTCAAGTGTAAGAGGAAACATAGTTTATATTTATTAATAATAATAATAATTTGTTTCAGGTGTATTTTCATCAGGATTCCTTGATCTTCGCTGAGGTAAGCAACAGGGAAAGAAATGCACCATACGACTGATTTTGGGATTGTCTTTGCAGCCCACATATAGAGAGCAGGAAGGATCTATTCAGATTGCCAGAAACTCTATGGAGGCTTTTGATTTTTTCCCCCATGTAAATACAACCAGATAACCCATGACAAATTCAAGTTTATAGAAGAGAGCAGAGAGATGGGCTCATGCACATCCAGCCAGGCCAGGGTGAAAACTGAGGTTTATACCTCCTCTCCCTCCTGAAGTCTTAATTCTGCTGTATCAGAGATGCAGTGGGTACCATATAATGGATGGCATGAACGTTAAGTGGTTTACACTTTGGAGCATACTGAAACCTTCCAAGAGAAAAACTAGTAGACATACTATTTCTTGTGGAGTATTAAATTTGGTGGCAATAAATTTCTGCTACTAATTCCACCTTTTCCCACTAGGAGAAATAGAAAAAGGCTAGCATTTAAGGAGAAATGGGTTCTAAATGTAGCCATAGTGAAGCTCATTTTTGTGGCTTATGGAGAAAAAATTACTACAAGGTGAAGAAATATTCTGTATTTGTGGCATGCAAAAAATCAATGCCTGAATGCACTGCAACTGAAATACACAGGATGTCTGATGATGATTTCAGCAGGAACACAGCAGCACTTTCTCTGGAATTCTGACAGACCCTAGAAAATATTTGGCATCTGAAAAAACCCAGCAAGGTGAAGGGTGACAGTTTCAGGAGCATGGTTACAGAATCAGAATGGGAACAGTCCCCATCTGTGTCAGTGAAAGAAATAATCAAATTTCAACAGAAACTTCCTTGCTAGGCTTTGTTCAAAGAATAAAAGCTGTCAGCATTATGGCATACCAGTAATCAAAAGAAAAACTGACAGGAAAATCACGAAGTTGACAGAAATCGTATGTCTATGGTTCCTGCTGACAGCACATGTGTCTATTTTCCATGAGAAAATTGAAAAGTTCCCATTTCGTTTAGGAAAAGGTCAGAATCATACAAAACAGATGATGAGAAAGTTCTAGTAATCAAAGAAACAGGTCTTCCTCCCCAGCATAAGCTTCAGTCTATTGACTCTTGAATGGGATTGTAACAGAAACCTACTGAATTGGGCTTTTATGTATCTTCCTGGGAATCCCTCCAAGACCCGAGCATCCCTTGTGTAGGTGTCTGCATAATTAAACTCCCCTGATTTCTGTCCCCCCTTGAATGGCTGCAGCTTGTGGGGTCTCTCCAGCCCCAGCCCACAGGGAGGATCTGCCCTTTGGGTTAACAAGCTGCCCCCAGGCTGATCTCATCAAGACCACGGAGAGCTGTGATACAAAATTATGAATGCATTTATGTATTGCCTTCTGATTTCAGTTTCGGCTTCCAGTGAAGCCAAATAGCTGCTTCCATCTTGCACATCACTCACTTTTTAATACCATAAAAGACCTCTAAACCCTTGCTGATTATTTTCACTTTTTATAAACTGGAGTAGATAGAATAAGGCAGCTTATCTGCTTTCCTGTATCTGAAATACAGAAGCTGTGTTTGCCCTAAATCAAGGGAAAGGCCATGGCACACATGTGGGTGATTTTGGATTGCCTGTGATTGGCATACTGCAAATGTGCATCAAGGCAATACTAATTACTACTGAGACATAAAAACTCTATTGCTTTTCTTCCTTCTAATCCCAAAGGCAAATTGTTCATAAATAATATTGGAGGTTAATAAAGCTATGTGAATCTCTATACAAATATTTAATCAACCACCAATTCAACTACCAGATAGTGCTGGTTTAACTGCTGCTATTTGGGCACAACTGGAGACTTTCCCTTGAAAGTCATATTTTCATTAGACATTAATACAGAGATATAATTAATGGATAGTTGTCACAGCTGCTCTATCTGGTGATTCACTCGAAGATGTCGAAAAAATAAAATGTATTGCAAAAATGCCAGCTGCAAGTGGCAAATGGGAAAAAGGATACGTTACATTATTAAATGACAAATGATTGACTATTCATTGTAGTATGAATTCAGATGAACACTGAGTTACTGAATTAGAGTTCATTGTGATAAAGAACCTGGTAAAAAAGGCCTGGTTTTCAAAAGTCTCTGTACTTCCCTGTCAGAAGTTTTAAGGATGGGTCTGTGTGCTGCAAGTCTAGGTGAGAGCCAAGAAAATACGTCCTGTCTGTGTACTTAATAAAGTTGTTTCCTCATGCCAGGATGCCTTTATCAATCATCTGATGAAATCCTTTCTCTCAGGAAGGTGACACCCTGCCTAACTATATTTTTAGATACTCTGTAGAGAATAAAGCACTGGGCACTCCTGGAGGGTTAGGAAGAAACTCAAGGTACAGTCAAATCTTTGCTTGTGCACCAGCTTCAAACATGATTCTGCCAGAAAAGTTTCCCTCATCCAGGTGCAAAGTTTAACAAGTTAACTCTCACGATCTTTAGCAGGGAATAGGACTTTTGCACTTTTAAGTGACTAAAAGATGATCATTTACTGAGTAGCCCAAGTTTAAGTGGCAGCAAAAAGGTTGATATTGCTGAACAGTGGTATTTGTACTACCAGATTTTGGAGCAGCTTTCTACTGCAAAATCCCCCCAAAGTCTGACAATAGCCACAAGATGCATTTTGGAAAAGCAAAGACAAAATCATACGTGGGTTCAGACTGCACTTGAGTGTGAGGAAGTTCATGTAAGAGACTTCAAACTCCTGGTACACATGAGCTTAAGGAAGGACTAGATGGTTAGGGCTAGAGTTTAGGACAAGACAGCAAAGTAAATATTTTCAGTAAAAGATGATAGTGCTTGCAGAATTAAATTGATGCAAAAAACAGATTTAAAAGCAAAAAGTATAATACAGACATCACTTCCCTCCTTCCCCCAGACTGCACAGCAAATTTACACAAATATTAGTGTATTGATTATCAGCATTGTAACAGGAAAGATTTAATTTAACAGCTCAATAACTTTGGACATGTCATTACATAACAATCAAGCAGGTGACTCGTTTTGGCCAATTTCCAAGCTCTACATTTAAATTTATATTTTTAATTTTGTACAGTAATAAGTTAAGTGCCTGAAAAGTTGATTTTGATAAGAAGATGGATTTCTGAAATACTATTTCAAACTTCTAGGCTGATATGTGCCTTTTTTAGAGTGATGATTTTCAACAGGCATTTTAAACAAATAAAAGGTACTGGTAAGGATTATCTTCATGCAGTAATGCATTAATCTATCTTTTGTTATGGGTTTTCTTTTCTTGGAAGGTGATAATACTGAAACTAGAGCATGTAGCTTGATAAACATTGGTGAAGTTTTTATTAGCTTTATACACTCCAATTCAAAACATTTGCTTGAAGTGATGGACTGGGAAGCTAGCAGAGCAAAAATCATCCTTTAAGTTTTAATTTGGTCCACTGAATGGAAATCTACTTTACATGCCCAAAACTGTAAACAGGCAGCCTCCTTCCCTGCAGAAGGATTTTATGGCTGCCTGTCTAGTGAAGACATTCTCTGCCTGAGGAACTTGATAAGGATAAAAACCCAACCAGGATCTAGGAGGAAAAAATAATTACAAAGAGAACAAAACAATTTGCATACATGCTAAATAATTGTAGAATAATGACATCTGCAATTCCTTGTACCTCACTGGCCTGTGCCTGGGCAGAGGCACCTGCCTTCAGAATTACAAGGACAGGTTACAAAAGAGTAAGTTTGGATAAACTCCACAGAACGAGAGACAATGGGCAAATGCCTAATTAAAAGACACACAAGCAGAAAAGGGGAATTTAACAAAGAAAAAAAAAATAAGGAAACACATAAGCAGGAGCTATTAAAAAAAATGCAGGAGAAAATAGACCTGGTTTATGATACACAGCAAAAGGAAAATATGTAAATGTTAAAGTGTTATAAAAAGAGGGAATTTGAGGAGAATTCAATAAATTATAAACAAAACAAAAAAAACCCCACCGTTTCCTTCCTTTTTCATTCTGTCTAGTATTTTTCTAATTAGCTCAGCATTTGTGGCTTTCCATTTTGGGCTTTTAGTTATTAATTTATAGTTGGTTATCTGGGGCATTATGTGGTTCAAATACTAAATAACCATGATTGTAATTGGTTAATAGCCCAAGTGCCATCAAACATGGAGCTTCTGACACAAAGACACAATGCAGAGTAGCATACAGCTGTTACATACTAATTCATCATCAGTGGTCAATCTGCAAATATTTCAGCAGTCACCACTGAGGAAGATCAAGAACACGGTATATAGATTTTCCTTCTCTAAACAGGGGCCTGGGTAAAGTCCATGACAGATAATCTGTGATACAGGACTGACATTGCTTACTCCTGAATTAACAACATCTTTAAAGTCTGATAAAGAGTCTGTATCTGCAGAGCCATCAGCCTGACATCTTTAGCATCTGCTTAGATCACTTAAAGGGTGAGGAGGGGAAGTGAGATGGAGAAGGAAATAGGATGAATAGAAATTAGGTAAAGGAAGGTTATGAGGATGATAAACAATTTAAGAGTTGACATAGCCCTATAGTCTAAAGGAAGAGAAGTTGGGCTTTTTCTACACATTAAATTTCCTCAAAAAGAGACAGGTTTAAACCCTATTTCTGAAGAAATATCTAATAATACTTAAAGAGAAAAAATATCCCAATAAATCCATGACTAAAACTATCCGTAGGCACATAAAACTGTTAAAGCTGCAAAATCCTCGTAAAAAAGCCCCAAACCAGATGTATTAATAGCACGATGTTGTGTCCTTGTTGTTCCCATAACCTTGTGATTGCAGTGACATTGCCAGAGCATAAGCAAAGGCAGCTATAAACTTCTCCACGTTGAATAAATTTTACATTCTCTGTTGACGTGGGGATTTCCCAGTCTGAAATCAGCAGGGTACAGGTGACCCCGTTTGGAGCAGGGGGTGGCTGAGCCTGCTGTGCTCAGCAGGCAGCACACAAACCTGGCTGCTCAGAGCTGGGCACGGCAGCTCCATCCTGCAGAGCAGGGAGTGCCTGCAATGATAGAGCACTCCAGGAAAACACGGGTCCCTCCGAGCCAGGCAGCCACATCTGGGATGCCAGAAGGAGCTCTGCTCATCCCTGGCCTGGGTATAAGGAGTACTGGAGGTTACTGGAGATGGAGGCTAGGGTACATCCCTAGTAAAATACTCACTGAAGGACAACTGAGAGGTGAGAGAAAAAGGACAGCTGGGATTAACCAGGAGGTAGTTCTTGAGGATAGAATGGGACACACAGCTAAAGCAGGAATGGGGATTTTTAAGTAAAAAATCACTGAGATGTGTCCTTTAAGCTTGGAGAGCATCAGCCAGTCTGAAACATAGGAAATCTATCACTTATTCCTATTTTAACTACACCTCCTCTTCAGCAGTCAATACTTCTACCTTGGAAGAGCACTAGCTCCTCTATGCCAACTTTCAGTGTGGTATATATTAAACCAATGGAGATAGGCATCTCCAGGAAATTGATTTTGTAATGAAAGCAGTGCAGTGCTAACTGTAGTGGAACTCCAGAATGGCATTCAAATTGATAATAAATAACTCAATTTTCAGCCCAGTGGTGATAGAACATTTAACACTAATAATTCCAGTAGCCAGTAGACTATGTTGCATCTTTGTTGTGCCTTGCCTATCCAGGGGAGGGAGTGGAAATCAGAGAATACTCAGAATCCAGTTACTGGAAAAAGAAGTAGTACGGAACAGTGTACTGACAGAGTGATCCACGAGGAAAACAAAACAGGTAAAAGCACCTCAAACAGCAACCACTACAGCAACTCTCTGCAGAATAGACAGGGTAGAATAGACAGAATAGACAGCTCTAACAGATGTGTTACAGAACCACCTACCAACCTCATCCTCCACAAAAGGGAAGTTGGCAGGATACTTTGTGGTTCTTGGGACAGTGTGCTAAAAACTCCTGTAAAAGTATGTCTTCAATATGTGTTATTGAGCTTTGTCCATCTATGCTAACTGGTAATTTGACAAATAAATTTTAAGATTTCAGTGAAGGTTTGGGTGCCCAATGTGCTATTGATGGTTAGCTGATGTAAGCTCTCTTAAAAGGCTAATGGATGATATTCACAAGGCTAAATGAAAGCTCTGTTTTCTCAGCATAGATTTAGTGATTTAACTAGAATCATTAAAAATATTACATTCCAGAAATCATAATAGTATGGAGTTCACTACAAGTATCTGTGTTCCTACAATGTCCAAAGCCTGTAGGTGAAATTAGATTTTGTAAGTGACTGGTTTTGTTGTTTTCATTTTGACTCAGTTACCTTTTATGAGGAAAAAAACAAAAAGAAAGAAAATAGTAAGAGGCTTCATTCAGTCTTTAAATATTGTAAATTACTTTTATTATTTGATTTTCTTTTAATTTTACCTTTCATCATTAAATTGTAAACAAACTGATGTACTGATGATGCACACTTCTGTACATATGTGTGGAATGGGCCACTTCACATTAAAGTTAGGGAATTTACTAATAGTTATTCCTTTAGAAAGATATCAGCTAGCAAAATTCAATAAATCACAAGAATATTCCAATACACATTTAATGTTTGTATGATGTTTGTAGTGAACTGAATTTTAACAGAGTATCAGTAGGTCTTTGGATACCTAAAGATTCCACTTTGACATTATTAATGTCTGTCAAACAGCACTATCATTTGAAAATAATAAGTTTATAAAATATCTTTCAGTGAAAAGAAACAAAAGCACTGTCTCAATGTGCATTTTTTTCTGGTCATTTTTACAGTTTAAGAGTGTCATTGCTTTATGTTAGTATATGTAAGAGAATTGGTATGCAGTCCTCCCCTTTCAAATTCCTGTGTAATAATGATGCAATATTCACATTTCATATACTCTAGAAGGATCCTTTTCTTGCTTTCATATACTGTAGACATGTACCTAAATATATATATACATATATATATATATATATATATATATATATATGTATGTATATGTATATATATATAAATGCCTGTCCCTGTGAACTACTAGAGAATTTTTCCGGTTTTGGATCATATTTGAATTAGCATATTACAAATCTGTTATTGAAGAATGAAAGCCTTTTGGTTTATTTCCTCCTAAAAAGACTTGATTTAAGGTCAACATCACAAGATAATGCTTCCTTTAGAGAGTTTCCCACTGCAATGCAGAGTTTTGCTAAGATCAGACAGGCTGTGCCCTTGGCCATTCGGGAATCCCCAACTGGTAATTTGGCTTACAAGCCATTCTATTCATGCCTTTAATCAATGGCCTCTTTTTTCTCAGGTTAATGACAACCTTATGAAGCAGTATTTCTCCCATGTCCCTCAGAAAAAAAACAATTAGCCATAGCTACAAAAGCCATTGACAGAAACAGATCCTCAAATTGGTTTTGTGATTTAAAACTGTGGATCCAAAAGACGTCAAAAATTACTTCATTGTTAAACCACTCTGATCTTAGATTTACTAGGAGACAAGTTAGTAAAAGCAGTTATAATGTTTAGAGCAAGGCCTGATCCTGAGAGATGCAGACCAGCTGCAGCATCCATTGACTGCTGAAAATTCTGCAGGTCTGTCCTTCTCTCAGTTCTGCACGTCACGTTTCTGTATTCCTGGTCAGCATCAGGCAGAGTGGGCACAAATGGCACTTTCAAAAGACCTGCCTCATAAAAGCATCAGTCTAATACTTAACAGAGCTGTGCATCTTTCCTTAGAAAATCTCTCTTGTCAGCCTCTCCTGGATCTTGTATTTGAAGCATTTACTTTTACTGAGACTGTATAAAGCCTTTTGGGAAACAACCCAAAGTTTCTGTTGGGCACAAAATGATCCTTAGATTTTGAGCCAATATTCATAAAGCTGATACAGAAAAATACGTACAACTAGTACTCATCTCATACTTTCTATATTTTTATGTCCATGCTATATAAATAGATGTGTGTATGTAGACATGTATTTCTCTCATAACACTACAAAGCTTTGCAAATAATGAACTTTCACAGATTTCACACTAATCAAATTACTTCTTGCTAATAGGTATCCATGGAGGCTGCTCCCCAGGTTTTCTAATTTTGCTCATTATGTTCTCTAATTTTTCCAGAGAGACAACTCAAGCAGCTATTTGATATACAACAGCTGTACCCAGCTGGCTTTCACTTGAGCAGTTGCTTTGATATAGCGTCACATGATGATACTCGTTACTTCAGATAAATTATTCAGAAACTCCCAGATGCAGTATCCTGCAGTTTACCAAGCTATAGGAGAGTTTCACTAAACTGTGATGCTGGTATGTCACAGATGAATATGAATTTCTGAGTATTATATAAGCCAAAACAACCCAGGTAGTGGATCACCGAGTTGCAATTAAACATTACATTATTTCTCAAAAGGTTCTCTTAATGCAAAGTTCGCTACTCTTTTTCCTATTCTCTGTGCTATTTAAGGTTACTTAGTAGATATAACACAGCAGCAAAATCTTCTAAAGCTACAAGTTTTATTCCCTGAAATTCTTAAAATTATTAATCTCAATAAACAGTGTAACCTTTTAAATGATACTACAGTATTGATGTGTCACATTTCAAAATTTGGATGAAATTAATTTAAACTTAGTCCCAAATTTTTTATCCTTTCATTCAAGTTCTTCAAAGCCCTTAGATGGATAAATAATACCATGGAAAATAATTTTTAAAACTCAAAACTCTGTCTCGTGTGTGTGTATATATATTTTTACAAAATTTCCCCTTTACCTGAAGTTTTTAACCAGACTCCTGGCTCTATCCGAGCATAACCGTATTTCCTTTAAGAATAAAACACCTAGTAAATTCTAGAAAACATTCTCAGTGCAAGTGAAGCCAGAAGCCTATTCCCTAGTGAATCTGGCTGTTTTCCACCTCTTGCACAGCTCTTCAGTAGCACAGCATAACAGGAGTTGCACAGGAATAAAGGACAAGTGTAAAATGCTCAATGTGTCTTGCAGAAAAAAGGAAGGTAATGCCTGCTGTTGCTGCTTTGTCAAACCAGTTTTGCTGGAGATCCCACAACTAAATAAATTTCTCTGTCAATCCCCCAAACTAGTTGTCTCAGGATCAATAGAGGAAAGCTTTTCCTGGAGTGTGCCAAGACTGAAGTGAAAAGCATCTCATGTACTTCAAAGACCTCCACGTCACTCTCACCCAGGGTCAATCCCTGCTGATTCCCTTCAGATCCACCTGGGCAGACAGGGTGTCAGAAGGAAAATCCATCTCATTTAGCATAAAAGCTAAGGGTGGGGTGAAACACTCATTGAGGGTGTCTACAGATATAGAGTCCCTGCTGTCCAGCTCTGGATTTCAATACCCCACTTTTCCATTGCTAAGTTGGGCCAGCTGGTTTCATTTCTGTGGAGTAATTAAATTCAGCTAATTAAATGGAGCTGCTGTTACCATGCATTCCTAAAGCCTTCGTTTCAGAAACAAGATGATTGTATTAACTCTCTTTCTGGCTCTTTTAGCACAGATTTAGTCAATTTTACTGGTGAATAAAATTATGCAAATAATCATCTTAAGGGATCAAGCATAAAGAAGGTAAATAAAAATTGCTACACATTCCTTCTCACGATCTTTTGATTCTGAAGTCACTTTCCTGATTTTGAGATATTGATGAAAGACTCAGAAAACTTATTCCAGATAATCAAATTAAAACTGCTTGTGAGAACCTGAAGAACAATCTCATAACACTGAGTGTTAAAATGGAAGATTAATTTTAATCTCCATAAATACAAAGAAATGCAGGAAGCGAAAAAAGAATGCTAACTGTGCATACACACATACATAATGATGGGCTCTAAAGTAGGTATTAACACTCAGAGAAAAGATCTTCAAGACACCAGCTTAAGCCCATGGGTAGTCAAAAAGAAAACATAATGCCAGCAATGTTAGGAAAGGAACTGAAGCTAAACCAGGAAACACCATTATGCCATCAACAGTCCAATTATACCCTGAGTACTGCGTGTAGTTCTGGTCATTCAACCAAAAAACCTATAGCAGAACCTGCAGAGTTGCAGGAGAGGATAGATAATGCTGTCAGAGATTTGGAGGACCTCGTTTGCCAGTTTGAGATTTTGTGGGCTAGGGTTCTTCTGCTGGAGAAATATCACATAAAGGGATATGAAAATAGTATATGAAACCTTTCCCTGAGGGTGGAGAAGTTTAAGTGGCTCTAAAAAGGAATTAGACACATTTATAAAGGACAGTTAGAGCACAGTGATCCTGAAACCATCACCAGCTCAGAGGTTCTGAAACACAGTGAGAGATAAAAAGTAGGAAGGTGCAAGAAGGAGATTATGCCTGCTTTTTTCTTGTAGCCTTTTCTCAACCATTTGCTCCAAGCAGTACTTAGAGACAGGATACGTGTTAGACAGAGAGCTATTCTGAGCCAGTAAAACAGATTTTGTACTCTTAATGTTGTCCTCACCACGTGTAAAGTAGGCATTTAATCAGCATAAGATTCAACTTTCCTTCAGCTACAGAATCACAATAAAAGGCTCTGGAATTCTGTTTCTAAATCTAACACGGTAATATAAACAAATAGCCCTAATTCACTTAATAATGTATTATTTTTTGAAACAACTTAAATAGTTGCTACAATAGAAAGAAAACTATGTTTAATTTGTCCAGGAATAAAAATTGCTTTCAAAAAATGGGTGTGTCTAGTTTTTCTGGTCAAACATCACACATAAGTTTGGACTAAAAAGACTTCTACAGTTCATAATCTGGATATTTAGCAAAACTTTTTGTAGTACTGTACTTTCCCAATTCTGGTCACAGTTCATGAAAAATATCAACACTGAATATACTTGAAAGAACTGCAATGTATAGAATTACTCTTCGACAGCCCTAGGGTTGTCATTATTTTGCTGCTGAAGGTTTGAGGGAGTTGACTTCCTGTATCTTAAAAAAGACATTGAAACACTTAACAAAGAAAAAATAAAACTATGTTAAAGCCCAATAAAAAATAAGATTCTATAAAATTCCAGCTGAGGTAGCTATACATGATGTTAATTTTAAAGATAGCAAGGTATTTCTCATCTCTCATCAGGGACTCTCATCACAGCATGACAAAAATCCCCATTGTATGAACTAAGCAGCCTAGGAACACCTGATCACAGCTACCCTTTTAGTTTAACTCCTTTGATGAGCAACTCTCAAAGGCAATGTTTAAAGTTAGTGAAGAAAATAGATCTCTGGCATCAAACTCAAAGACTTACAGTGCTGGAAATACATTACACAGAAGGAGAAATTCCAAGCAGAAATCCAAAATTCTTTCAACCAGTTTAAAGCTTATCTTTCTTTGCTTGGTGTTGCAAAATCTGTGTGTATGCATATATGCAAAGCTGGAATAGAATTTGGCTACACATAGTGTTTGAAAAATAAAAGCTGTGGCTCAGTTCTCAGAAGGATCAAATCCACAGTGGCATAATTTCAACCTCAAATTCAAGTCTCTATGAAAACTCAGCTGATGGGCACTCAGTCATGTGAAAAGCAATGCACAACAGCAAAAGCTGAAGGGCAATATTCCCAGTTCAAACATCTCTTGGTTGCACATGATACTAATGAATATCAATATTCTTCTTATCTTATATAGCTCCCTACAGCAATATCAGTGGGACATCTGTATACATAAGGAGAGCAAGGCAGCAAAACACAGAACCTGCAGCTCAGAAGTTATGGTGATTAGAATGGTAGAAACAGGTAGATTATGTCCATAGGATGAGATGAGCATGCCCTCACTATTGCCCAAAGTGTAAGTATGAAATGAGCCACATCAATAACAGTGAATGCACTCTGAAGTTTGTGCAAATTCACTACCTCTGTGTAACACTGTACATGCAACAGGGATATAAAGCACAATTAACCCTCATGGGAACACAGGTTTTATTTTGCAAAGAAGGACATTATATAAATATCAGCTTCACCTTTCCACCAGACAAACATTTAAAAGGTTTTCTTATTGATTTTTCAAAGCCTTCTCTATTTGTAACAACAGTGCCTAACTTAATTACTGTGGCAATAATGAGGCACATTTACTATCCCAGAAAAGGAATAAGAATCTGCCATTATGTCTCTTTTGTAGATTAAGAACTATACAACAAAAAATACCCTGACACACTAAATAGTCTAGCTGGGCTCTCTATCTGGTCATTACTAAAAATTATTCCAAGGATAGAAAACTGATGAAATATTTTAACCTTGAGAACAAATGAAGGAAATATGAGCAGATCAGTAACTCAGAGATGATGGTTGGCAGAGAAATGTGGGGGGTGAGGGTGGTGTTAATTCTAGTTTTGCAAGTGTCCCAGTAATCATGGGAACAAAGCCAGGACTCATGCAATTTGCCCATCAGTCATTAAATGCCAGTGACCGATGCCACAGACATTCAAAAACAATTAGAAGTGACAGAAGGAACTTGTATCACAAAGGGCATAAACAATCCAGAATAACCACTGCTGGCACACACATTTCAAATGGGGATTTCACTGCCACAAGGATGCACACTGTTCTCTCTGGAAAGAATATTCATGAGGGCATAATTACAATATTTGGTGTTGCATAAACAAAATCTCAAAAAGCACACTCCTCATCTGAATTGGAAACCCTTCAAGTCAATCAATGATGGGAGCTTATGCTGAGAAAAAGGCAAAATCCTCCTTCTTATAGATGTATTATCTTTCCACCTAATCCAACACTTTTAAAGAGAAGCCATTCAGTGAATTTTGAAGAAGTCCCCTATCACTTTTCACTAACTGAGAGTTTGTTTGGGCTTCTCTATACAAAACCAAACCAAACCAAACCAAACCAAACCAAACCAAACCAAACCAAACCAAACCAAACCAATCAGTAGGGTTCTTTCAAAATTAATCTAAAAAAATAAGCAACAACAGGACTTTCTGCCTTCTTCTCTTGTAGTAGTGTCACTTATAATCTTACTCATACCTAAGTAAGAGATTAAAGTTTGTTTATTAATGTTCTTTATCCATAACAATTTATTCTAATTCAGTTTTTGCCTACCTAGTGATAGTGCAGGTAGAAAAAAATTTTCAGTTCTTTACTAAGACAAATGTCCCTTAACCTCATAACTGTATTTCTTGCAGGATTAATATTAGGGGGGAAAGATTATTTGCTTTTACACATTGCTAGACCAAATTAAACCTTTAAAATCATGTATTAGATTCCGTTTTTTAAACAATATAGAATTTAAGATGGGCATAATGAAATTTTAATGGAATACCATTTACTGAAATAGATCTAAGACTATATTTTTCTATCCAGCAATTTATTTCTGTCCAATCTATTTATAGAAATTTACATGGTAATAAATATCTTCTAGTTATAATCAGACAAACAAACAAAAATTGTTGTGCAAATTCCAGCAATTGGTATAGTAAGCAATATTGTACTTGCTATGATCTTTTTGCTAGACCAACAAAAGTCCAAAATTATAATTTAACTTTTCAAAAATTAACATCCACATGTAATGAATGATCTAAACTACTCAGGGGATGTTAAATATGTCAGTAGGAGACCAGACAGTGTACGGAAGTGTGAGAACAAAAGGATGGTGAGACTAAAGGTGATAAAATCCTTCAAGAATTTGAAAAGAGACAGGAAGGGGAATAACCTCAGAAAGTTCAAAGAAATTTGGAAGTCACCTATCTTGTGAGCAGGTAGTAAATATCATGTGTTTAATAGTTTGGAAGACACACATCTCTAAGGTCTTTCCATACCATTTTCCACTACTCATTAGAGCAACATTTTCTTGTATTTTAATGCAGAACTTGCAAATACAGGCATATTCTTCAGTGATGAAGAGACCAAGTAAGTCAAACAGTGGTGGGGTCACAAGACCCAAGCAGAAATATTATGGCACAGAAAGTGACATGGGTAGAGAACTGAAGGGTAGAAAATATAAAAATATCTGTATCTTTGAACAAAGTGGACCACCATAAAAAAATACAAGTTTAATGGATATTAATGGAGCTACAACTGGAAACAGCTTAATGGCCCCCACTTGACCCACTGTATAAACAAAGACAAGACTGAAAAATCTACAAAAACATCTGCCCCCTAAACCACCAAGGAGGGCAGTCCTTTCCCACTTCCATAGCTGAAAGAAATGGAAAGATCCTCTAGTCCAGTGGAAGAAAGTATAGGATTGATTGAAGACAGATACCCTTAAAATATGAAAGTCTGAGTATATAAAATATAACAGTCCCAAAATAGCTAAAGCTGACTTTGTCCACCCTTTGTCCAAGGGTGAAAATTTCTAAAAAATTACCTATGTAGAAGATAAAATGATGGTCTAGCCAAAGGTACACTATGAAAAGCATGAGGTCCATCCTGCAAGAGCAGTGGCAGACACTTTCAGATCCAGTAGCTGCACATGACCACAATGAATGCTTAAGTATTTAATTGTTTAATTATGAAAGTGATATATACTTATTCCAGACACCATTTTGAACAGAAGGAACAGGAATTTCAGATTTGCATCAAATGTTTGTATTTCTGTAATTGAAAAAACGGAATGACTGAAATTTTGTTAAAGGAGTGAAAATTGTGAGAATTGTGTTGCTCTGTAAGGAGAAACCTTGCTCCCTCAGCTAAATATTCTGTTATTGAGAAGGTAAACCATGATTTTAAATTCTCTAGGCAAAAATTTTTTCTTGTAAAAAGGAAAACTCACAGACTACTTACAAGGAAATAGATAAGAGAAATCCAACTGGGCTTGAAAGAGGAAAAAGTATTTTAAAAATATAAATCCAACTCTCCTTTAACTATTGCTCCCTTCTTCGAAAACAACAAAACTTTTGGACAGAGCCATTAATGTCTTTCATGGTGATACTGGAGCTGAAAGATTAAATAAAAATTTCTATAATTAAAACATTTTTCAGTTTTTTCAGTCTATTTGAGCAAAATTACACCGAAACAAAGTCTAATGTCCAGTACATTTAAGAATGTAGACAAAAGAAGTTGTAGTTTCTGTTACCTCCAGAGTGAAGCGGAGCACTGCTGTGTCAGTATAGGAAGGATGTAGTTATCAGTTTGAACTATTTTTAATAGTTTTGATAGTAAAAAATGACTTCCTTCCCCTCATATAAATATTTCTCCCTCTTTCATGCACCAAAAGGAAAAGGATCCAGCAGAAGAGCTGTGTGCTGCATCTTTGCATGGAAAGATCCCTGGACAACCTCCCAGTCTCAGGAGTTACCAGAATCTGCATGGCTACAGAAATATGCACATATTGATGTGTAAGTAAGGCTCATTTGTGTTTATAGCAAGTGACTGCATTCATCTGGAATCGTTCTACAGTCTTTCAATTTTTAAAGGAGCATAAACAAAAAGATCCAGTGCTTCACCAGAATGTGTAATCAGAAATTATTATTTTGATGAAACATTAGACTGCATTCTGTAGAATGTAATTACATATAAAGGTTTGATGTTTAACAGAAACAAATTCTAAATTTCTTGTCAGGGTTCCAAAATCCTGCCTGTTTGCCTTATCTGTCCTTTTACCAGGTTTCAGGATTTCCTCATATCCAGAGATACTTTCCTCTCTTCATGTTTCTATGCTGAAATAATTCTAATGCTTAAAGACATCACAAATCCAAGTATCTTTTTATACAGGCAGCAACACATTCTCCACATCTCTGCTTTTTATACTTGCCACCTTTTATAGCCACTTATTCTATTCCAAAGCCTTCTACTATGAATTCTGTAAATGCAGTTCCTCCTTTCTCGACAGTTCTGCAATATCTACCATCCACACACTAAGTGCCTGTGCCTTCCTCCCACTCAGGCAGATACACTTCTCAAAAAACTTGAAATGTTACCACGTTTTTTTCCCCCCTGGTCCCACAAACAGTGATTATCTGCCACTGGGTCTTCGAGGGTATTAGTCATGAAAGACAGAGGCTTTTTAAAGTGCAGCATAATCTGTCAAATCTTAAATACAGGATATCTGTGCTCAGACAGGATTTCCCAGTTCTATTTAACAGGGACTCCAGCACTCACTTTGAGGATTTTAGGCTGGAATAAAAGACCAGGTGTCACAAAAGGAAAATAACTGAGGCCTTTTTTTAAAGCATGCTGCAAAAATAAAAAGAAAAGGAAATCATAAACACAAGGAATTCACTTAACATTAAGACAAAACCCCAAGGTAACTGTATTTGTGAAGCTCAACTGCTAATGGAACAGAAAGGTTTGGATACATCTTCTCTTTACTTCTAATGTCTTGTAAGCAAAGAGCAGTCAAGGAATGCTTGGAATTAATGACAAATACTCTACCTCTAAAGCTATCTGCAAAATATCAAGTGTTACTAGAAATTTCAGCAAGTCATCATATTTCTTATTTGGCAGCAATGGACGTCAAAATGATTGCCAGGAAATTGCCAACCTCTCTTTGCAACAAGTCAAAAATTTCCATCAAGAACACCAATTTGGTTTTTGGCTTCAAAATTTGATAAAATTTCTGACTTTCTAGATGTAATTCAAAATGAGATGTTTATGAAGAATAATTTTTAGAAAGGAGGAGACTGACATTCCTTTTTCATTAATGATCTCTAGATGTAATTCAAAATGAGATGTTTATGAAGAATAATTTTTAGAAAGGAGGAGACTGACATTCCTTTTTCATTAATGATCTCTATTAAAAACTGGAGCTTTCAAAAAAAAATCTGAGGGAGGAGAAATAATAAAGTCAAAGGTAGCTGGACATATTGTAATGAATATAAACCCACAAACCCCTCATTGTTAAATCTATCATGCTTCATTGCCATTTAGAAGTCAGCCACTGAAGGAAAAAATCTATAGAAAGAATAGGATTAAAAATCATGTATGTTGCTTTCTACCTATGATTAAACAAGGTGCGTATTTCAGAAGGAATTTCAACATTTTGCTCTTTACTGGCATCAAGCCCTTGATCTTTGCATAATGTGGTGTTGTGAATACTTTTCTGTGTGAAAAGACAGGACCACTCCTTTCAGCGGTCCTTAGAGGAGTATTTCAGGCCACCTCTATTCACATATCACACGTTATTTGTATTTTAGTGGCAAAGACCAACCTCGTGCTGTCAATGAGAATTTTGCTACTTGCTTCAGTGGTGAGTGGAATCCAATTTATAGCTCATTAAAGAAGTGAATTGTCAAAAGTCTGGTCCTGTTTCTACTGATGAGTTTACAAAATCTCTCCCTCTCCCTTTCTAAATTTCATTACACATTCTAGCTGAAAACTACTTAAGCTTAGCCATTTACCTTGGCAGCAAAATGAAAGAGACATGCTCTCAGAAACTGGATGTGAATAGCTTCAGCAGCTCCAGTAGGAACTCAAGCTACCACAGCCATTCTGTAGTGATCATGTAGCCTTGGACCACCTTTCAGTGTAGTCTAAACTGTACTATCATTTTAGCTCATATTTTAGTGTGCTGGCTCTCTTTTAGGGTATGTCATTGGTGAATGTGTTTATTTTATTCTGAAAGTAAATTATAATTTGAAAAAGTCTTACAAAATAATAGTAAATCTTTGTTGCAGTTAGAAAATGCATTATTCACTGTATCTTACACCAGAACATGTTGTGTTTCTTACAGGGGGTATTTGTTATGCGTGTTATAATACTTTACACATAACAGGCCATTAGCAAAAAGAATATTTCATATTTTTATGAAACTTTTCAGCTGTGAATGTCAGTGCACTTTGCAAGCAAATAAGCTTCACAGGCACATAAAAGATGTGCTTACATGGCCCTCTTTCATAAAACTCAGAAATTTGAAGTGGTTCGTTTTCATATCATCATGAAACAATTAAAATGAAGGCCTGTGTTTTTCCTCATGAAGGACCATGGGACAAGTTAGTAGCTTCCTCAACCTGCATTTAGCAACCTTTAAAGTCCTCAGGTTGCTGGAAGAGTTACTATGGGTTGCCAGTACCTCCAAAGGCA
Organism: Cinclus cinclus; assembly: GCF_963662255.1. Lineage (NCBI taxonomy): Eukaryota > Metazoa > Chordata > Aves > Passeriformes > Cinclidae > Cinclus > Cinclus cinclus. Next base: position 10,639,282 of record NC_085049.1, read on the forward strand.
GGGATCCTTGCAGGTTGTGTGCTGTGACAGCAGGCAGCTGTGGGATGCTTCTGGGTCCCTGGCATCTCCCCATTTAAATGCACTATCTGGGAGAGCAGGGGGAGCAGTGAATCCAAGACAGCCAAGTGCTTGCTAAGTAATCAAGGAAAATAGAATTTTTTTCTCTACTTTTACTCCTTCTTGTCCTTGCAATTACCAATTCTATTTAAGATCAGTGTTAGCACTCTACAGGGATTTGTATGGCTGAGACTGTGAGAAACTGGAAGGGTTCTGAAGGCAAAGTAATACTTAGTAGTCCATTACAGCTTAATGGATTTGTCTCTTACACTGCTAAGTGTCCTCCAAGGAATCTCCACTGTATGCAAGACCTCCCCCAGGGAGATCCCAGAATATTGCCCAGGGCACAGCCAGCCAAGGTGTGTACTTGTGGACAGCTATTTTGTCTTAAAATTTATCCAAGGATGAAGAATTAATCTTACAAGCTGTGTCACTCAACCAGGTTGTCCAGTGAAGTGTCTTCTGAACTCCCAGAAAGAAAATTTAATGAGGTGACCCTTTTCTTATTTTTATTATCATTATTGTGAGTTTGGCATGGAAGGGTGTTTTGGTCAATAAATGCCCAGATGGTGTTGCCAGCATGAAATGCCCTTCCAAAGGTCATAACAGTTCAAGATATTTTGTTGTGGTTTAATTAACCCAAAATTGAAAATGCAAGCTGGAAAACCATGTTCAATATGTCAAAAATGACAGAAAAAATCAACTGTGATCAATTTCATTATAAATAACGCCAGCTCCATTACAAAACTGATTAAGTAATACTTAAATGGGGTTAATAATCTGAAAAAGGAAGTTCTAAGTAAAACCAATAGAATAAAAAATGATTTGTAGGAAAGTATTTGCCCTCTACAAGTTGTCATTAGCAGGCATCAGAAAACACAAACAGTATCTATATAAGAGAAGAGTTTGCTAGATGGCTTACAGTGAGAAATATGTGTAAGGGAATCAAGAAGTAATGCTTTACCCATAAAACCAGCATACCTATACCCAAATGCATCTATAAAACAAAAATATGCAAGGTTGGTACATCTTACTGCAGCATAGTGAGGAATCAGGTAACCAATGACAAATTCTGAAGAAGAGTTGTGTTGGGCAGTGAGAGCATCAAAGCCTGTGACTGCAGGAATGGGGAATAGCCAAATGGGATGGGGTGGGGTCCAGTTCACCATGAAGACATGGAAAAGCAGCAGTCTGTCTGCATACAGGTGTTTACACATGTGGATCAGGTGTCTGTGTCCCCGAAGTGCCAAAGCAGAGCTGACATTCGCACTCAATGAAGTCCAAAGGCAACTCGGCTCACCCTACATAAACATCTTGAATTTGCAGTCAAGTTGGTGGGTGTAGAGGAGATGGAAAGACAGATGATGGATGAATGCTAGGTGAAATCAAAGTTTTATTTATAGTTGTAGGCCTACTTGTATTTGAAAACTAGGGGATGGGAGAAAGGAGGTTGACATAAAAAGAAAGAGAGGGTTAAGAGTGATAGAGACTATGGCTTGGGATGGATTAGTAATGAAATTACTGAAATTTGTAGAGGAAATAAGTGAAACTTGACATATCTGATACTAGAAAATTTCAAGTGCTGTTTAATCCCCGAACTGGATACAGAAGAAATTGTTGATTTTTCTCCAGAATAAAAGATCTCTTAAAATGAATTAAATAATTTTAAAAAATTGCTATATTTCTTAATTAAAAATGAACTTTCTAAAACCTGTGATATTTCATGTCATTACAGCTGAATTACCCTTCAATATTAAACTACATTTCTTACTCCTTTATGGGACTTATCATTGTTTTTCATATTCTCTCCTGAAGAACAGCGTCAGTTCAAAGACTACTCACATAATGTACCTGTAATCATGCAAAGCCTGTGAATCTGCTGTTATATGTTATATGACTTTACAGGAAATTTACCAATGAGGGAATCTAGCTCATAGATACAAAGGGGGCAGAACTAAAACTTCCCTAGTACTCTACACATAATAATTTCCTAACCAATTTTGTTGTGAAAAAAAGAATTTAAAACAGTATTTAAATTCAGAAAACAAAGAAAATATGTAATTAATATTTTAAGCAGGGACAACACAATTACTTCTGTTAAGGTCAAGATTTTGTGCAGGAAATCAGAAATGTGTAGAGAATTGCAGCTGTTATTGTAGAACTGCCAGCTATTTCTACTCATTGCTGTTATGAAACTCAGATTGGCACCATAAAAACAGAGGGTAAGAGGCAGTTCTTGCTTCAAAGTCCTGCCATCTAAGAAGGTCTGACAGAGCAAAAGTCAAAGTAATTTGCTGAAACTCACACAGAAGTTCCACGACAGAGAGACAGAAATAAAGATCAGCGCTTAAAATCTCCTGACCTACAAAGGGATTTAGAGCAGCAGGTGTCATTAAAGACAACCAGAAAGAGTCCACAGCATGCAGGTGAAGAAAGCTTGGCTTGGTAGAGGTTGTCAATCTCTTGGCAATAGCATGTGAAAATTTTGCAAGAGGAGGGATGCGCTGGAAGGTTGATACAGATTTTGCGAAAGGAAATGAGCAAGAGCTGGGATTTGCAGCTACAGAAGCCAGAGATATGAAGAAATCATATTTGTCAAAGGAGTACTGAAGAGAAGAAAGTGGAAGAGAGGAAATGCCTGGAGCAGAGGGGGCCCTCAATATCACCAGCCCAGAACATCAGGATTGGTATTGTTCTCTGCTAGGACATGTCTGGTTTGGGAACTGCATGCTGGTGGAAGAAGGAAGAAGGATTTGGCAGGATTTGCACTGAAAGGAGACACAAAAGTTGGGTTATTCACAAAGAAAATTGGATAGCAGAATCTGGTAGATGATAAAGACATCATAATGTATCTCAGAATCAATACAAGTTTCAGATGTGACAAAACGAATGTCAATGAAAAGCAAGAGTTATACATGTAGTGATAAAGCATCAAGGTAAGTATAATTTCCTATCTAAACACTGATGTCTTTCTAAAATTTTGTTTCTCTGAGTAAAATATGCCAGAATAAATCACAAAGTGTAACAGAAAATATGCTGGGCATAAAAAAAAATCTACCAACACATAGCTGAAATTAATTCTTAAAGGTAGATTAAATTTAAACAAAAATTCCAAATCCTTGTGTGCTATAGCAAAGTCCCTTGTGTTGGACCTCCATAGCAAGGTACAGTCATTTTAAGGCATATAAGTGATTTTGAAGAACTTTCTTCTCTGCAGGTATTGGATTAAAAAAAAAAAAAAAGACAAATGACATTTTTGAAAAACAGAAGAACCTCAGAAAAGAGAGGATGTTGGAAGAACAATCACTGTAAGAATAGAAAATCTCTCCCTAAAGTCTTTTATGCATCACTTCAAGTACTTTGCATTAATGAGCTGAGCAACCTTAAAAACAACATGACCCAGCATACTACAGTGATTCCATATTTCAATAGTCAAGTAACGATAAAATAATGTTTTTTTCCCTTAATGCACTGATTTCATTTTAAACTGTTTCAGATACTTAGGCATTTTTTTTTTTTAACATCTCAGTGCTGTTCTGATCTCAGTATACAGCAGTTTACAGAAAAAGACAAACAAACACAACAGATATTTACTCCAAGTAACTCTGTGCAATGTTACTCCACAGATATTGGCGATTTTTCCCCCCCTTTTTTTCCCCCATTAGTATTATCTAAGGAACAGGCTAAAATATAGGTTCATATAAGTAATGTGAGAGATTCAGAAAGCAAAGCTCCTGTTCCCTTGTTTTGTTTCAGTATCAGACCTCAATGGTAATCACTGTGGAATTTAGTCTGGGAGCTTGTGTTGTCCGTGCTAGAATAAGCATCACAAAATCATTCAGACATGTAATTTCTGATGTCAGAAGAGAACGTCAGAATTGCTCCTGAAATAAGAAAGCTATTTTTGGAGTATAGCAATCTTTCAAAAGAAAGCCATTTACAAAAAAAAAATCCAACCCAGAAACATTTTTTAGCAGACCACTGACCCTGCAATTCATACAGCCAGCACCTCCTCAGTGACCTCTTAATCAGCCTTGAGTTTCCTTTCTCTTAACAGTATTTACGTTAACCAAATGAATGTATTTTGGAAAATTTAAAATAAATCAGATGCAGTACATGAAAACTTATGAATACATTTAAAATATTTTAAAATGCTTTGAATCAATTCACGTAGCATGCGTGCATTTAATGCTCTGTATCTCACAACAATAAAAAAAGTAGCAGTCTTTAGAAATCACAGCATCTTAACTGACTAATAGAACTGATATGGAAGTAAAAAAGAATGGAAAAAAACCCTTATCAGAAACAGATCGATTACAACACATTCTTGCCTTGACTTTATGAAATGATTTTAAATACTGATAAACTTTAGCAGAGAAAAATTAGAAATTATACTGATACGATTTGCATTATTTCAAATCTCCGAATCTGTCAGTAAAATAATCTCTCCTGCACAACAGCTACAGCTCCTTTAAGCATCCTCAGCAGTATGTATGCTTTCAAATTTTAAAGCATTAGCAATGTAGTACCCCCCAAAATCCAGCCTTGAACTCTGACAGACACTGATCTCTTTTCTCCCTCCCACACCCTGTTTTATCAGACACTATTTTGTTTAAATTGGCTACTAAATAGCATAGCACTGTACCTTTAAATACAAATCAAACAATATTCATATTCCCACGGTGCTGCTAGCTTCCCTTATGCACTGAATCGCCTGTAGATTAAAAGCTCAGAATCTGAAAAGGATTCTGTTCTGCAGACCAAAGTTCTCTGTAGGAGATGAGGGAGAGGGTCAGTCCCGGAGTCACACACACAACAGGCAGAAAACACACTTGTGATCCTCAGCTTTGGATAGCATCAGAAAGGGGAATAAAAAGCAGAAACACATGGCACACTGAGAACTAGTATCACTTATGGCTTCTAACCAAAGCAGCAATTAAACACCTTTCATCATTCCCCCAAACGCCTGATTTTTGTAAGAACTGAAAGAGACACACACACACACACAAAGGAAAATCCCCTCTGAGCTGCAAGGAAAACTTAATCACCTACCATTTTCTTTGCACTCTTCTGGAGGTTTAGCCTTTTTCGCAAGTCGTGGATCCAGCCATGATGTTGTCTTTGTGTTATGGCTGAAAAGAAAAGAGATCACTCTGAGCAGACACATACTGAAAGGAATCAAGTTTATTCCTTAAGAAAAAAGGGTTAGTCCAACAAAATTGCAATCGATACACTTAATTTGCTTACTGGTTCTAAGTAGCCCTGAAGGAGGTGTAAGAGTAATTGTGCAAGGCAGTTGTAAATTTGGCAACCTCAGCTCCCTGTCCTCAAAGCAGCTATTTTTATTAAAATCAACTAGAATGTTGCCAAGTTAACCTCATTGAAAATGCAGAACTCATCCAGAGCAAAAGGAATTTATTACAAATACAGTGTTCTCCCGTTGATCGAGTGCAGGCGACAGGATTCTGTACCATTCCCACAGTTTTCAGATAGAATTATTTTCATCTTAAACCTGTCCTTTTCATAAATACAGGTTTGTTATTTCTCTCCAGCAGCAGTGACAAGGCACAGCAAAAGTGATGCAAATTACAGCATGCTCCTGCAAAGTCTACATTTCCAGACAGGGTGATTAATGATACTTTGTTTAACAAACATTTATCTCTCCATATATAATCCTTCTATAGAGATAAAATAGATATGCACAAGCTGAATGAATCATGTGGCTCCTTTCTATACTCAGAATAGATCTTTGAGAAATCAGCCATCAAAGAGCATTGAACTGGCACAAATTGTTTTCTGGGAGATTATTTTGCCAAATGAATTGATAGTTAGCACAGCTAATGAGAGTTAAAGCCAGATCCTCACAATGTATACCTTACCCATAAGCAATTAAATTTGGAGCCAAATATTGTAAATATATTAAAGCAGCCTATAAACCAGAAAATGATATGATCATTACTCCTTGATTTTTCGAGATGCCTTTCCTACAATACCATCATTCAGAGACACTTCTAACCCATGTTTTATTTATCTGATACACCCTAGGAGGAAGCTCATTCCATACAATACTGAATTATTTAGTTTATTATTAATTTGCAGTGTCATTTTAAAGTGTGCTTAGGACTTCTCTTATAAACATTGGCATAAGGTGTACAAAAACAGAACCTGGCAAAAAAAATGGATTAGGATGTAATTGTTTGTGAGTTTGTTAGTTACTGATACAGTCCATGTGATCCTAACAGCACTGGTTCCCCTAGGGATAAATAAATAAATAAATAGAACCAATTCCTCCTTCCCACCTTGTTTTCCATGGCAGATAATTTTTTTCTCTGCCTTGATTTCTCTCTCTGTCTCAAAACAGTGACAGTGCCTGCTTCTCAGCATAACTGTCACCATGTTAAAGCTTCCTCCACATTTCGAATGGGAAAAAAGGCATATCAGTTATGTATGGATAAAATGGCAACTAAAATGAAAATTGAGGCATTTAAATTACTTTTTCTTAAAAGCATTATCTAGTCTAGAACACCACTCATGATAGGTGAAGATGATAAACAAACCCTTTCCTTTGAGAGCTGAGCTATATTTGCAGAGTATGAAGAGTGATGAGCCAAAGGTAAGGTGAATTTGAAATTGTGCCAGCAGCCTGTGCTTGATTGCAAGTGTAACTAAGACACTTTCTGGGAAGCTCTGGCTGCCTGTGCTCTCCTGTAGGGTGCATTTTTATGCTGCAGTCACAGCACAACCACAGCTTTTGCAGATATACTTGAGCTAGCTTTAAATTAACTGGGGGAGATGCTCCAACAGTGTCAGTGCTGCAGGATGGAGCTCAGCATGGACTCATGATCCCAGCATGCATCCACTGAGCTACTTGGGTGCATCCAGCAGCACTTGCTGAGCTCCACACCACCCAGCAAACCCTATTAGCAGTGCCAGAGCTCAGAGACAGCTTGGACATACCTGTGGGAGCTACAGTTGCATCTCTGGAGTGTGGGCATGTCTGGACAACAGCCACTCTCTCCCAGCTCTTAATTCGGAATAATTTCAGGCACACCCTCCCCCCCCCCCCCCCCCCCCCCCCCACCGACTGCAGGGACTAAACTAGAATCACAGGTAGCTTCCCATGGCTTTAAAAGAGCAATATATATGACTATTACTAGCAACATTTGCTGTGGTATCGAGCAAATCTCAAAGCATTCTACAAAGGATATAAAAATAACCACCCCTGTTTTAGACGCAAGCAAATGGAGTCACAGAGTAATGAAATTACTGTCCAGAGCCACCAAACAAGCCAGCAACACCAACAGTACTAAAAGCCAGCTCTGTTGCAAGTCAACTGGCCAATGTCCACCCATCAGACCAGGCCAATTCACCAGCCCTGAAAACACCCCTGTAATATTTTTAGAAAGAGTTTTGAAGTATCTTCAAAGACATGTGCCAAGCTGAAAACAAGCCCAATTCAATATCAATATTTAAAAATGTGAATTAGTTGAATTACAGCCTTCAAGGCTTTGCTGAAACTGAGAACAGCAAGCAGTCACCCTTCGCTTCAAACATAAATGTGGCTCCCACAAGCCCAGTAGGAATGATGTCTGTTTTGTGCAAGATGGCCATATTAAACAAAACCATGAAAAAAACCACCAAAAAACTAGAAAGATCAACAGCTCTTCCAACAGAAGAGTAATCCTTCAGTCTGCAGTGAATTTTCACAGAATGGTGATGATCTTTCATTTAGATCAGCTCTTACAACACTCAGTCTCCTCTTCCAGGTGATATCTGTCAAACCTGTTCAGCTACTTAGTAAAAGCAAAACTCATCCACAAGAACTTTTGCCTATAACAAATAATTGCAGGAGCAAAGAACCTTTTGAAATTCATCCCTCTTTTCCTTGCCTGCATCTGTGCCTTTTCTCTTGCCCTGCCTCTCCACTTTATAATCTATACTAAACACATAATTCAGTGGGACTAAACAACTTTTGCAATGGGTCTTTAAAGGCTTCTAAAGGCAAGTGTTCTAGTGGGTAAAAAATCCTTTCCTGCTCTGAAGGCAGGACTTGAAAGAACGCAGAATCAACCCTGCCCAACTTCTAACACCTCCATAGTACCTTCAATGTCCTTTTATGCTCTCCCTTGTGCAGTTTGCTTGGATCATTTTAGCACACAACACACAAACACTCCTTCAAGGAAGACAGACATGACTGCTGTCACATTGCTCTCAGTAAAGGAGGGAAATGAGTAGCCCTGGAGTACAGCATCGTGGTTTTTATGCATGTCTATCTCTGTCCTGCACAGGAGGTTTACTTGGCAGCGTATTCTTCCAGTCTCCCTTGTGTCAGCTATTCCCTCTTCAGCTGTGCAAAGGACTAGAATCTGCCAAAGCTAAAGGGAGACAACGTTTATCTCCTAAACTGTTTTCAATATAATTTAAAGGAAGCCTTGATAGGAAAGCTTCAACTATGGGAGAAGAGACATAAGGAACAGTAAATTGGTTAAATTAACACTAATGGCAACATGAACACATATCTGCTGCATAGGCTGTGCACACTGAATGCTTTTTAAGCACTAAAAGCCTTGTAGGGACATAACCTGCCTACCTTACCACTAGGTCTAATCATGTGTGTCAATCTTCATAACTTGGCAATACCTGTACTTTATCACTAAAAACACGCCTAGAAAGCCCATCTTTACATAATTTAAATGATTCTGATTACTAGTTAGGACTACTGAGATAAGTGTTGACAAAAATCAACAATGCATGGCTAAGAATCTCTCTAAAACTCAACAGTAAAATCCTAATTTTTGAGACTTTGAAAGCAAAGTTTCCTTACCAAAGGATAGTTTTGGTCTTGTTTCAAGGAGGTGGAGCATGGAAAGAGAATAACTTTTTAAAATTAATCCAAATTTGTTACTTATGCACAAAATAGAAACTGCATATACTGAATGTACTAAGTGTATCGCAGTTGCTTTTTTTTTTTAAAGGTTATTCAGTAAAGCAGTGGAGTTTAATATTTTGAGCCAAAAGTCAATAAGATAATTATTGCTAAACTAACTTAAATCTTTTCTCTTTGCCAAGTATTTGCGCCTAGCAGAAATAGTTTATTATAATCAGAGTCATCCGGTATTAGTTGCACACAGTTTTAAATACATGAGGAAAAAGTGTTCTTCAACTGGTTTAAAGAGGGAAAGAAAGCACAGAATTCTCCCCAGAAGCCTTGACTCAGCTTCATGTTCTTCTCCAGATTTTCTTTGTAGCTCTGTTTCTAAGACTTCACAGAGAATGATGAAATGCCTCTGGTTCCCTGTTAATAGCTCTGGAGCTGGGTTCCAGGACAAGAGGCGTTCTGGGAATCTCACTGAATACTACTCGATATTTTTAGGAAGTAAAAAACACTAGGATTGTGGCTTTTATCTAAAAAAGTATTATCTTTTTATTATAATTATTTGTTAGACAGTATATTACATTACTTAAGATTTGAATATAATGGATTTGTGTTAACAATCTGTCAGTTTAAAACAGTTTGATAGATAAAGTTTCTTGTACTAACAAAGCCTTCAGGCAATCTCTTGAAATGTTTTTGAAAGAAATATAGAAAGTACTTACTGACAGGAATAGCCTTAATGTCTCTTAAAAACACTGAAAACTTAGTCTAACTTGTGCATCTTGCAAGGTATGTGATTTGCATGATATGAAGAGCATTTCAAAATGGGCATTTACCAGTGTGCTGTTCCATTGTTTGGGGACATTCCATATGGGTTTGTTTGGGTTTTAATTGTGAACACATTACATTTAACAATTTGAGCAAAGGGAAGCATGTGAGAAGAAAACCACAGTGCTCTGTAGGGCCCCTAACTTCAACAATGCTAACATCTCCCTCCTTTTTCTTTATGCTGAAGCATTGCATATCTGCGGAGATTTTCAAGTGGTACAATAATGACCTTCAGGTAATTTGTGTGCAGAGGGACATAGAAAGGAAAAGAGAGGATTAAACCAGCAATTTTGCAACTCATCCAATTTAGGTAGCGTTGTGGGATGCTACCTAAACATTTTGCAGACATGTAAGAACAGATACAAAAGGCAGTTGTCCTCTGGCAGTGGTTTGCAGGGCAGCAGCTGTGACTGCCAGCTTGCCTTGCATTTCACGATGTGCCCAGAGTCCATGGTCCTTAAGAGACCCGGGTTTGGGAGCTCCTATCCTGTGAATCTTAGATGGCCTTGGGCAGTAGATAAGCACTTATGCACTCAGCCCAGAGACAGTGCTGCTGCCTCTAGGCATTCAGTGGAGCAGAAGATGCTTATGCAAGACTTTTTGGGGAATATATAAATGCCTAAAGTCTCCTATGGTAATTTCTGCTGTTGAAGTAATTCTCTTTGACTAGAGGCAGTTTAATTTCTGACAAAGAATGGGGTTCAGTTCATGTGACTACAAAAATTACATAGCTAATTATGTAGGATTTCTCTCTTCAAGGGAGAGACACATATACAGAATAATTTATCTTACCTATCATCCAGCAGAACCACCTAACCGTATGCTCTTAAATGACATAATGCTGGTATGTCATCTCCCAAATGGCTTTTGGCTGTCACTCCAGAAGGGTCCTGGTTTTAACAAGTTCTGTGTCATATCTGTCATGATAATAGAGATGTCTTGGGCTGTGCTTCTACAGTGGTGCTTTGGCATAGATCAGGAGGTCACTTTTCAAATGAATCTCTCTCTCAGCTATCTTTTTACACACTAAATGTTCTCCAAGCTTGTAAGCTTTTCATTTGAATTTAAACAAAAAGAGGCACAGCAGGAGCTCACCTACTGCACCACATTCACAGGCATGCAGCCCATGGCACCTGAAAAAACCTAGAAGTTGTGGCTGATGGGTCATCAGCACTGAGTTTCACTCTGCGGTCTTCTGATATTGCTAATTTAGCTATGGAAATGGTTTAGATCAGAAGGAGCTCAGACTGCTTTTAACTCAAATCTGTTCTCAGGGACAGAGTTCAGGGTCAAGAGGTTGCAGAAAACAAAGTGAACTCCCAGAGATCCATTTTCTTTTCCATTTCATCTGAAAGGAATTCAATGTGGGTACACTGAAACGTGAGCCAAATCAAAGTGTGTGAAGACAACCAGAAGATTTCCTTCAAAAGTATACTCCTGACACAAACTACATACTACTGCAGACTTAGTTTTGGATATCTGGAGACATATTTACTGGTAGAAACAACTATATTCTGGCAAATTTATATGTGCCCTTATATATGGACAGGATGAATCAGCCTCTGGAGGTAATTATCTCCCTCCATTGACCACAGAAAGAGTCTTGGCAACTGGATTATGTTAGATACCTAATGCTATATGGCAAGGCAGGTGAGCTGATTCTTCTAGTTCAATAAATACAAAGGAGAAAAGTTATAACAACACTACAAATATCAGAGGAAATGTGCTGGAAGATTAATTCTGCAGAGCACAGCAGCAGAGATCTTTGGGGGAAAGACCAGAAATAAGAAAGTGAGGAAAGAAACAGGAGTTAAGCTGGCAGTGTGACCTGGATGTCAGCACAGATAAAACCAGCAAGTGAGAGCAAGGGACAGCACACCACTAGTACCGACTTATAATATCTTTATAGCATCAATAGACAAGAATAAAAATAAAAAAAAAAGAATTCACAATTCTGTAAATCCTTTCCAGTTCTACCATCTTCATGTTCCTAATTAACTTGTCATGAGGCAAGGAAGTGGTCTCAGGGGAGATGATCTCTCTTGGTTTCTTTCGGCTGCCTGTCTTGCTGTAGGTCATGTTGAAGTCCAAAGTGTATTAAAAATCTGATTTTTTATGCTGACCAAAACTGACAGATCCAATCCAATATATAAACAAAGAAAACCAAGTGCAGACAACTATAATGATATTCGTAAGACCCCGATTGATCAGAATTGTCTACATAATGTATCATACCAATACAAGATGGCTTGTTTCCCAAGGAAAAATCCCACCAGAAGTGAATATTATAAAAGTATGTGGAAAAATAAAAAAATCCTTCATCATAATTGCTGCTTAATTCAAGTAGCAGAACTATCCAGACAACCATGGACTGATTGATACTCTGATGATACAACATACACACAGAAGTGCCGAACTAACTTTTAAGTGTTCCTGTAGTTACTGCAGGACGTGAAAGTAATCTTGAGCAGGTAGAAGGGTATACTTCTACCCAGTACTTTTAGTATCTTCAAAATATAATAATGGTCTATCCAGGCTTAGCTAAAATGTCCTGCTTTCTGATGGTGAACTGATGGAGTAATCAGGAACAACTAAGTATATCATGGTTCTTCAGGTGAACAAGATGTTGGGATAAATGTTATTCCTGCAGTCAAAAAACTTTCCTGCCTTAAAAACTACTGTGAAGAAAAACTGATCCCAGTGAAGTCCATAGCAATATTCTTGTAGCTGTACTCTTCAGATATCACCTGAAATTGCACCAGCTGTATTAAAAAACTTAATGGCTGTTTTTTACAGTGAAAAGGAGAGTCCTTGGCAAATGATTATATTATAGCTGTTTTTCAGTCTTTTATGGTACTTTCATAAAGAAAAAGAATCTTTAACAACTAGAAAAGACACTGCATCAGGTCCAAAAAGCAATGCTGACTATGCTCTTTTAAGGAGTAGGTGCTGAAGTAGTAAGAGACAATGTCTGCAAGATGTACTGGAAAGTGGTTTGTTAAACCTTGTGTTAAACCACATTCTCCTAAAATTCATCAGCACAAGTAAAAAAAAAAAAGATGATCCTTTAAAATATTCTATAGTGGTTTGCATTTACTCTAGACTTTTCTCCACTAAGAAAACAATTAATGTAGTACAAGCAAAAGAAGCCATATATGCTCTTGAACAGTATAGAGTCAAATAGCTTCAGGTTTCATGTCCTGCTGTCCCTGCAGACGTTTCAGAGTTTTGCTGCCTATGAGTGGAGAGAAGGCTGGAGAGAGAGAGAAAACCAATTCTGCCTTTTATAAAAAAAACCCATTAAAATGTGTAGCCAACTGTATAGGACAACCCATGATGTAATAATGCCTGGGTTGCAGCTGGATAGTTGGGTGAGAGCCACATTTCAGGATGACTGCACATGATAGCACATGCACCTAGAATCTTGGTCCTTTTTTATTCACTTCAGCATTGCACTGAACCAACACAGCAAACACCGATTGCTTGGGATCTTACAGAGCCAGCATCTGCTGACTTTGTGAGGACAACACCAGCTTGGGTCTCTAGGATGTGGTTTGAGGGTTGTTGGCAAGGCAAAGTCTGAAGGATGGGGAATCACAGCCTTTCCTTAGCCCTCGGAGAGAGAAAAGCTAAAAATCAGTGATGACTATGATTTATTTAAGCATGCCAAAATATACCACACCTATCAGGCATATTTAAAGCAGGAAAGAAGGAGCAAAAGTGAAGGTTTTTTTCAAGGCATTCCAATTTATATACAGTCTGTTAATTATTGCATGTTCTCATTAGCATATGTTCTCAGTGAAACCAAATGTAAGAGATGGAGTCCTATTTGTGTAGTATGTGCCTGTATTTGAAAATTCAGATTCATATGTAAGGGAGGCTGGAAACAGCCCAAGAAATGTGCTTAAGTGGCTCTTCCTCAGAAACCCTGGTAAGTAGTATGTTGCAAGAAGAGATGCTCTTGTTCTGCCTGTCAATGCTAAAATAGGTAAACATAAGGTCATGCACCTATGTCAAAAAGGGAACGAAAGGAAGAAGCAGACCAAGACATGCTCTAAAGTAAAACAGTCCTCTGAATCATTCAGTGAATCTGGTGGATGATAATTTTTTGTCTTTGTAGTCATTGAGGCAGAGGAAATTCCTTCCACTGTGCTTTACAAAATGCTAACTGAACCATTAATGATTAACAAATAAATAATCCTGTCTAAAGACAATTATCTTTCCCCTTATGAAGTCACTTCCTCTCTCACTGTAAATCTGCCTCACTATTCTGATGCAGTTTTGATAAGTGAGATCACATCTGAATTTTAGAGGTTATTTTGAGGTGAATGAATGAAAATGCTGTCATGAAATCTAAGACCTTTGGGTATACCTGTGACAACCTGAGATCCTTTGTTGTTGGAAGGCTTTAGCATTTAAAGGCACAATTCACATGAGCCTCAAATAAAGCAATAAAAGATGCTGCCTAGTGTGACTTTTTTCCCCCCACTCATTGTGATGTACACTTTAAAAATGTTTGTTTTTCATCTATTATTTAATAATCTAGTACAATCCTTACTACTGTTCAGGGAGATGTTGTTAGACAAATAGGTTTTTGTTGTCTTTTTATCTTTCCGTTTTTTTGTGAAAGCAAATGGAGTCTCTTCATGCCATTAACCAAAGTGACTTGTAAACAAAGAGGCAATTTAACAGCATCCCCACAGCATTACATTCCTACTTAACCCTGCGAAGACTGTGCAATGTGAAAACTGAAATGATCAGAGAGTTGTTGCTTTTGCTAGGATTCTAGTAAATAATCTAGTATTTTTAGACGTGTAATTGCACTTTTTTTTGCAAATACATTGTTCAAGAATATAATCACAAAAGCAAAAAGCCCTTACAACAGCCCTTCTATCCAGTCTGCACCTCTGATTGATTTCTTTGCTTTACATAACATTCATTTAATGGAAGTGAATGATGAGCATTGTCAGAACTGCAGTGTAAGCCAGAGCATTTCCAGGACAAGAAGTAAGCTGTAACATCAAAGGAATCTGAGGAGTGCAATGGCTGCTCTGTAGAGTGTCAGGGCTATTTGTGTTCACTGTATTTGTTACAAAATATATATCCATTTTCTATTACATTACCTCCTGCAGTATTTACTACTCTTACAGTTTGCTGTTTTAGTGATCTACCCATCATCCCTTCCCCTGTTCCCCAAATGTACCACAGGTTTTTGCTACAAGTAAAAGAAAAGTGCCATATAATTCAGTTTGCTTTCTGTCACAGCATACAGTATGTGCAGAAAAATTAAATACGGGAGTAAGGTAAAAAGGAAACAAGGGCTTACACTAGCCCTGAGGTAATCCTAGCTCTTCTCTGCTTGCTTGAACAAAGTTATTATAATTATTCTTTTTCTAGAATAAGCATATTTTTGTTCTTTTCAGCAAACACACTTACGTTTTAATAGTTACTGCTATTTTCAGCCTTGTATATGCCAGAAGCTATAGTTGGTCATGCCATTAGTATTCATTAAAAAGTCACATGCACAAACTTTATTCTTAATATTCTTCATGTGATAGTCACAACATTTTAAATTAAATCTAGTATTTAAAGCATTATTGACACCACCAAATGTTATTTTTACCTACTAATAATCAGAATAACAGATAATGGTCCAAACTGAGGCAGTTCCTTAAAGCAAACATAAATGCTCCTTCGACCTATGTAGTAGAGTTTCACTAATGAAAATGTTGGTTTTTCCATTCTCTTTTATTCATTTGAGGAACAAAATGTTATACCAACTCAGAAACTTGCTGTATTTTTATCCTGGTAATGTATATTAATCACAGAATCATAGAATGTGCTGAGTTGGAAGGGATCCATCAAGATCATCAAGTCCAACTCCTGGCCCTGTGCAGGACACTCCAATCACACCATGTTCCTGAAAGCCTTGTCCAAACCCCCTTAATTCTGTCAGGCCTGGTGCACTGGGCAATTTCCTGGGGAGCTGTTCAGTGCCCAACCACCTTCTGTGGTGAAAAACTTTTTCCTGATATCCAATCTAAACGTCCCTGCCTCAGTTTTAGGCCATTTCCTTGAGTCCTGTCCCCGACCGAAGAGTGAAACCAGTGTCTACCCCTCCTCTTCCTCATACAAGGAAGCTGCAGGCTGCAATGGGTTCTCCCTGCAGTGTCCTCTTCCCCAGGCTGAACAAACCAAGCGACCTCAGCTACACCTCATAAGGATTCCCCTCCAGACCCATCACCATCCTCATGGCCCTCCTTTGAAAGCTCTCCAACAGCTTAATGACAGCACACAGAGCATAAAGAACTTTCATATCCATTACTTCAATGAGTTTACTAATTAGTAACAGGTATGTATAATACACCAACAGGGAAAACTTCCTACACATAACTAATTCTCCTTATAGTTTGTTCATTTATTTTACTATTTCTGTATACAGCATGGTCTCCCTCTGCAGTTCATTAGCTAGTTTTTAGTCCACCCATTTTCCATTCCTTTAACTGTCAAAAAGCTTCACACTCTCCACCTCTGTCCACATAAGGAAGGACAAAACCAGTGATTGTGTTATTTCCCAGGAAGTAACAGAAGAGCAGGAAGGCCTTGCTTTCAACAGAAGAAACAAAAGCTTTAATTCCTGCCATCAAACTAAGCAGACCAGCTACCTATATAAAACCCAGCAGGCTTCTATCTAAATCACTAATGCAGGAATTTCCACTAGCCCTCAGGAGCCCTGACAGCCAGAACATTCCTGCTGTTTTAATGAGGAGGAGTTCAACACTCCACTTTGCCACACAAACCATTTTCCCACCCAGTTAAATAAAAAAAACAGCTATTAAAAAAAAAGAAGAAATAAGACTTACTCAATAAAGTAGACCTCCCCCTTTTCTGTATAAGCCATTTCCCAGTTATCAGGCAGTGGGCCCAAGTCATCATTCTCTTCAGGTTTAGTCTGTTTTGTTACATCCATATCCTCCTTTGCTTCTTCAGGTTGACCATATCCTGTTGCAGGACAAGGCTGGGTGGTAGATGCCTCACCTGAGACAGCTGTACTCTTGTCTTCATGCTCACTTGATTCTACAAGAGAAGAAAAATTGCAGGTTTTGGATATCCAAGTTAATGGTGAAGAATGTACTGGGTGCAAGTCTCTATGAACTGCAAGTCTTAAGAGAAAATTTCTTTCTGGTTTACACAAGGGTTCCTCTGATGATGCTTTTTATTTGGAACCCAACAAAAGAAAACAAAGCAATAAAACCAATCTGAAACAAGAAACTAGTGAAGAGTTCTGGCTCATTCTGTCCCAGGAGTCCTTCCAGACTAGCAGTAAGCACTGAGCAGAAGGCAGCTTCATATCCAGCAGCTTTACTGTCTCATGTCTTAACTATTCAAACTATACTCAATAAACATATATATCGACACATAAAACAACTACCATGCTGTTTTACTACAGACTACAGATCCTTTTCATTTAAAAAAAATACATGCATGCACTAATTGCTTTATCTCTATCCATATATCAAAGAAACCAATGACATCCATCAACTCATAGCAACATATTAACCATATAGAAAGTAGTTGTGATTTCATTGCTGATATGACCTGTGGGAGGCTTAATTTCCCACAGCCAATACCAAATGTTTCAACGTGTCCACACTGCAGTCTACAGTAAAGTTCAAGAAGATGACAATTTATTAAATAATCTAACAGTGCACCCAGAACAAGGAACTATGCAGATACCTGTGTGAAACATGTAGGAAGGTGGAAGAGAGCTTGGGTGAAATGTCCTAATTAGTGACGCTTACAGCAGCAAGAGAGAAGAGCAACAAAAGCTGTTTATAAAGGCATAGATTTTAATTAACCCACACAATCAATAAATGTGATATTATGGTGAGCAATGTTAAGAGATAAAAAGTTTAGGAGAACTAGTAAAGATTGAATAAGCAATACTCAGAATGCAAGTACAAACTGCTCTAACGAAAAAGAAAAATAGTAAGTAAAATCAAAGATAGTTTTAATTAAATGATGAATTTGCAATGATCTGCTATTTGAGACAGAATTGTACAAAAGGTGAAAACTAGATTAAATTGTTAAGGATGAACACAGAGAAACAACATCGGCATCTAACGGCAAAACAGAACAGTCAGTCTAGGAAGTGGGACACAGTCAGGACATTAGGGCTAACAAGAAAACTTTCTCTAAGTGGAATCATCATCATCACCATTGTCATCATCCTATAAAAAGCAGATTCATTCTACTGTGTGGGAAGGAAGGAAGGAAAGCTAATAGTTTATAACACATAAAAACGCCAAGGCAGTTAGCGCTCTTTTTGCCTCAGCCACTAGTAAAAAAAACAAACCTATGATGAAATTACTAACATAATTAATATCAGCAATAGGGCTAAAGATGGTGGGGTGTGCAGAGAACAGGTCAGGTGAAACTTAAATGAACCAGCTGTTCTCAATTGGCACAGCTGGATGAAATGGAACCTAGGGCACAGGGAGTACCACGCAAGGAGATTCATGGCAAATAACAGCAACATCTTCCAGACTTCACGGGGAAAAGAAACTTGGAAAGGACAAACACAACTCTGGTTTCAGCAAAATATCTATGATTTAGGTTTTTAGAAAATTTAATATTCTTAATTTCTGCACACCTAAGTTTCCTCTGAAATGATTTGCTCAATTAGGCAATTAGTCTTTTTGTAAAATAAACAAAAAGAAGAGGAAGACTCATGAAACTATAACTGCACTTCATTCTAATTCTTAGGATTAGAGGTAGGAATCAAACCACCTGTATGTAAACTCTTCAGAGGTTATAAATATTTCTCAAGACTTATCAGAAAGAAATTGTGGCAAATTAATTTTTTTTTTTTACATGACATAGTACAAGGTGCTGCTTCTTGGGGATAAAAGGTTTATACAGCTTTCATGATCTTAAAAAATGCTTTTGTCACTGACACATCAACCCTTCAGAACAGTACGAAAAAAACCCATATTCAGCCTTGGAAAGGGTAAGGATCTACAGCTCCAGATCCACATGCAACTCATGTTGCTAATCTTAACTCATGCTTGAACTATGTGGAATTACAATAATTTTATGCTGTTTGGAAACATGAATCTACCTGTCTGTAGATTTTTCAAATATGTAAAAGCTTCCTGCAAAGCAAAGATACTATACAGTCTCCACTTCCCCTGAGAACGGGACATGCAATAATTGATTAATAATTCTTGGGGTGTTTTTTTGTTATCTCTGCAAATCAAAAGTCCTCATCTGCTTCAGGCATTATTAACAGTGAGTTGTGAGTCATATTCCTGACACTGCCTGCAGCCTTGACCACGTTTCTACCACAGGAAGGAGGACATGCAGATTAAACTGAATATAAGACATAAGGTCACATAAGATTTGAGCACAGTAGAACAAATTCATTTGGGGCACAGGTGCATCACACACTGACTATTGATCCTTAATTCATCTGATAGAGCACAGATATGGTGACACTGCTGTGTCCTGGGATTTCACCATATCTCTAATATGTGTTCTTCCTCAAGATCTTATTTTCAGCAGGTCTGAAGAGGTCAGATTCATGATTTTCAATAACTACATTAACAAATCCCAGCCATCATGATGAAGGAAAAAAATGAAAATTCTTGAAATTTGCCATATAAACATGTAAGAGGACCTTGTCACATTATTCCTTTATTTTAATGCTGCAGATTATTCATGCAGAGAAATTCAAAAACTTAGTCTCTTCATCCCAAAGAATCAACTAGTATGATCCAAGTAATATCAGCAAAGAAAAAGAGAATATTAAATAGTAATTTATGGGATGGTTTTAGCAGTTCTGAGTAAAAATATTTCATATCTTTATACCCTTATTGTATCAAATGGCTTTCTTAAATTCTGTACAGGAAAGAGTCCATCCTTTTAAAATAACTTGGTTGGGTACAAGAGTAGTTTAACTCATGTTTGCCAATATATGTGTATGAATTTTCTTGTAAAGATATAACTGCAGCCTTGGAGTTTCTCCCTTTCCCATAGAGCTGCAGACATATTCAGGGCTTGGTGCTTTTGTATGGAGGCACTGCTCCCACTGACTCCTGACACAGTGAGAACCAGGAGCTGACCTGGGCAAGGAAAGCAGGAGTCATGGAGACTGGGTGAGCACAGGGTAATCTGTGGGTCACAGGATGTGATAAAATGAGTTTAAAGAACACACCTACAAAAATCAGTGGGCACCAGCTTTGGTATGTATTTAAATCTCATGGCTCTCAGAAGCTTTGTATGTTGTTTTCATTCCTCTGGCTGTCTTTGCTGTGTAATAATACAATCATTAACTCAACTTCTTGCCTGGGACTAGTGCACCTTGCATGGTGATTGATGGCATTGGGACTTTGGTCTTCTGTTCATTTCTAAGGCCTGGAATGATAATTTTGAAACTTCATGTCTTATCTTATGCCTCCATTAATTTGAGCCTGACAAACCTTCATTCTCTGAGTGCAACTTATCATTGCTCAAGTACTGTCAGAATAATGCACATGCATTGTGCATTGAATAATGCTTTTTAACATTGAAAGCATGCTTTCAATGTTAAAGTGATTCTTCTGGAGTTTGAATGATAAACTTCATCCGTCAGTAGTGGAAAGCAGATGTGACATGACCAGCACAGTGTCAAATATGATGCTGGTTGTGAAGGAGACCGACTCAAACCATTGCAGACATAAACAGTGACAGCAGCAAAAACTGCTGAATGTCTGACAAGTTTCTGGTTACAGTATGATCAAGACTCTTTGGTCAAAGCATCAGTTTTGCAGAAATCATTAATTTCAACACAGTGTCCATCAGGAAAATAATCTCATGTGCAATATCTCTCACCCAGTAAAATGTGGAGAATTGCACTAAGCCTTAAGAAACCCAATACTAAGTCTAGACTTGCCTAACTTAATAGTTAATATACAGATTGTCTTTCATATGTTTCTTGGTAAATTCTTTATTTAAATTTATCCATTTAGGCTCTTCTGTATCTGTAGGCTGAAATAATCATTCTAAATTGTAAAGGTGATCCCCTAAAATGTGTATCTAAAACAGCTATGCTCTTACACTTCAAAATGTTTTTTTTTTTTCTTCTTATTTTATATCAACAGGGCAGAGACAAATAGCTCAAACAAAAAAGTAAGGCATTTAGGCATATGATATACTAAATCTGGACGAGATAAATCCCATCTCCCAAATAATGCTATTTTGTCCTGAGAGAACTTGACAGGTTGAAGAATTTGAACAGGCTCACAGGTTGAAGGATTGAGAACATTCCATCTTAAAAGGGTCAAAAGTCCCATCCCTAAGTACTGAGAAGGATTCCTGGTGGCTTCTAGGCTGAGGAAAGGTGACACAAATCAGAAAGAATAAACACATTGGGCAGACAATTGTGGTCACTTTGTCCATATACAGCTGTCTCGGGGAAATCTGATGAACATGAACCAAGGCGTATGGAAGGTATTAATGAAAAATTGCTAAAGCTCAACACTTGCACAGATTATGCCAACAGACACTGAAAAGTTGACTAAAAATTCAGACCAAAAACTCAAAGATCTCTGTAACCACAGATATCACTTAATTGGTTTGATAAGGATGTGTTTATTTTCTTCAGAATCTTCTTAGATCTGTTACTATTTCAACCTCGTGGTCTTATGTGTTAGAGCAGGTTTTGAGTTGACAGGCTGGGATATGCAGTTAATAAGCCATTAAATTGCTGAGCATCTATAAAAAATGAATCAATGTTCAGATGTCCCAGGAGTCTTATAATTAATAAAAGCCTCCTCCTGGAAGTGAAGTATTTAAAATAGAGCACACTTTCTAAAATAATTGGCAATAATAAATGTCCTACCTTTGCTGATTGTTTATAAAAACTAAAATGCTCTCTCCACCAAGAGTTTAAAAGTAAATAAATTAATTAAAATATTCTGTTTTTCCTGATTGTTTAAAGACAAAACTACAAATGCACTGACATTTTAGAGGTGACTAAGCCTCTGTCAGCTCACAGAGAGAATGACTGCAGTAACAGAGTCTGTGGGAGCCACACTGCCCAACAAAGGCAACACAGCATGTATGTACAGAGCTGCTTTGCTACAATCCCCAAAGTCCTCAATCAGTGTAACTGAACAACAAAACCCTGCTTATAAAACCATGAGAGCCAACACAGGCACTGCTTGTTCTGCTGGCCACACCAACAGGATTTACTCTGGGGGGGAAGGAGGGGGAAGAGAGGGGGGCTGTCTTACACCCATGCTCAAGTATTTCATTTAGTTACACAGCACATGCCAGTGCCTGCTTCTTGGGTGCTGCCTAGTCACTGTTCACACAGAATTTGCTGGGGAGAAGCATATTATCGGTGTAGAATTCAAGTCAAAATGCAGGTAAATATTACCTCTTGATCCACTTGGAGCTGAAACATATCGTCCTGGAAATTGCTCCTCAGCAATGGTCTCTCATGTGGCACATTTTGAATAACTACAAAGAATGATCTTTCTAATGATTTCTGCAATACACATCAGAGACCAAACCCTGCCTTTGCCTCTTTCACTGTGCAAGTATCCTGGCAACAGCAGCAGTGCTGATGTTAGTATCTCTGGGCTTCATCCTTTCCTGCTCAGCTGTGTAGGGAAGGCACTAAGTGCCAGAGCAGTGCCAACAGATGCAATCTTATGTGGAAGGGATGAGCAAGGCTTGTGCAGCATGTGGTGGCAGTGGCAAGGCAGCAATACTGCAGCTCTTTGGAAAGCCAAGGGGAAGAACCAGACCCACTCTCACCCCACTGCTCCTTGACACCCCAGGTAGATGGAGATGGATCCTGCACAGGAATTTTCCCCTATACACAATGTTAGGCAACAGCTAAAGAAAAGCATGTGGCAAAATCATCCTGGATGGGAAGATATCAAATTCAGTATACTTTGTAATGAAGAAGGAATTAAAAAGGTATACACAGTATGAAAATCCTTTAACAGAGCTTAGAAGATTAGGCAATATTTTTTTCGCTTGTTTTGTTTAGAGAACTTGCAATATTTCAGTTTATCTTCTCATCCATGTGATTGTCACTAGACTTCAACAATCTGTTTCTGAATTTCTAAGTTTACCAAAAAGGATTCACAATGTTATTTGTCAGAGATATAAAAATTTTAATTCTTTAATTTTCTGCATCATCAACAACAAAATAATTTCTTAAATTCTATTTCAGGATAAAAATTATTAAGTTCAGTAAAATATTGTCTTGCTGAGAGGCTGAGGGAGAAGTCGATTACCTGCTTCAGAATAGGCTGGAGTGCTCTCACTCGAGATACCAGTAAGTACCAAAAACCCCATTTTATTCTGAAGCACCGTGATCCAAGCAGGACAACAATTGTGTTTTAGGACTTGACATCTGAAACCCTTATCAGCTTTATGCATCCTCTGAAACATTCCTGAAAAGTGTCCTCCAGATAGTATTGCCATCTAAGTATTAATGGCACTGCCACACCTTTGTTAATGTGGTGACTTTAGTCTTCCACTATATTGTTAAGTCTTCATGACAATTTACGAAAGTTCATTTCCATAAAGCGCTGAACAATCTTGTGAGTGTCACCACTTGAGAACAAGATCTAAAACACAGAGACTATTTATCTGAACAAATTGCAGTTCTCTAGACTCCCTCTATAGTCAGCGGAGAGGAACAGGCAGTTGTGAATGATTTCCTAACCTAGAAATCTAAACCAGGTCACAATCCATGCTCAGAAATAAGGTGTCTTTTACTTTGGTCTATAAAGAGGGTTCACAGAGACTAGCTCAAAGACAGAAATCTTTACAGTAGCTGAGGTAAGTGAGATGAGTCCCCAAAATAGTGGTTATGTAATTTTTCTAGGCTTCAGAGAAATCCTAATATCCAGGATTCCTGCCTTTCCCTCTTGCAAGAACATCCTTACCTGAACATGCATATTCTCACTGCAGAAGGAGGTAACTGAGGACTCTGAATAACAGAAACTCACTGCAAAGTAAGAAGGAAGAACAGACCTGGTGTTACTGTCACGTCATTTCCATTGACCACAGGTCTTTCTTCCTCTTCTTCCTCTGGTGGTTCAATGCCTGTCTTCTCCATATTGCTCACAGACTTATTCCTTTTACGCTTGCCTTCAGCCCCGGGAGTGGCACCTGGGAGGATCTGGTCTGTCACATTTAACAGCAACGGAGCAGGTTCTGCTGGAGGCTTCGGAGTGCCGTAATAGTTGTCTGGGAAGAAAGAAAAGAAAAGAAAAGAAAAGAAAAAAGAAAAGAAAAAAGAAAGAAAAGAAAAAGAAAAGAAAAAGAAAAGAAAAGAAAAGAAAAAGAAAAGAAAAGAAAAGAAAAGAAAAGAAAAGAAAAGAAAAGAAAAGAAAAGAAAAGAAAAGAAAAGAAAAGAAAAGAAAAGAAAAGAAAAGAAAAGAAAAGAAAAGAAAAGGAAGAACACATAAGCTTGCAGAAATACACGGGCTGCTGCTGCTTCTTTTGTCTTGGATTAATGGGTGTGTGAGGTAGGATCTGGCTCATCAGCTAAAATAAAGAATAGTTCAAAATGTGTTCTGCAAAACTGAATATTTACCTTTCCTGAAATGGTAATTAATTTTCTTGGTGGTAGAACAAGTGATCCAATCATGCTCACAAACGTCTATTTAATTAACAATTTCTACAAATGTAACAGTTAAAGTTTGTATTCCTCTCATCCAAATACCTGACCAAGTAGTATCGTATCAGAGCTGTTCTCTTACTTCAAATCGTTAGTTAGGACAAATTAGTTTTGCAACACTTATGCCACAAAACAAGAGCTTCTTAAGGATCAAAATTATGATAAGAATATTGATTATTTATTACATTATATAATTTCCACTCCCTCAAATTATCTCACCTACTTAGAAAGCAAATAATCATCCAATGATTCAGAGATTTGCAGTTTTCAGTAACACTTTCACTATCTTATTTTTCATATTTGTCAAATTTTTGCTATTCATGACTTCAAAATTTGTAACAGTTAATGCTAATATATTTTCAAAGAAAGTTGAAACCTTATGCTTTAGGGCTTAACATTATCTCAAAGTACTAAGGAATTCTGAGAAGACTTAAGGTGGCTGACAGATTACCCTCTATTTGTGTCTCCTGAATTTTCTGGCAACTTCCTCTGAGTCATCTACTTTCTGAGAGAAGGATTATTAGATGAGATGGACCACGACCCCTTCTTATCTGTCAATATCTGTATCTTTGCATTTCTAGCACATCTGATCTCAAAATTAGTGTCTTGCTAATACCACAATTTTTTCATAAAAAATATGGCTACAAATATATCAGTAACATAACCAAATAATATTTTTTAAGTATGCATTTGCTAGAAAGAAACATAAATAGTAATATAAGATGTAAAGATGAAAACATGGTGTTTATGTAGTTATCTTTTTTCATCTGTAAGCTGTATTGAAGGGCAATGAACAGGTTATTTTACAAGTAGATTTACAGCAGTTGTTATGGGATACTAAAAAATACTGTCCAGGTCTGAAAAATTTTCCCCCCCTTCCCACCTGTCCCCAGTTCCTCCCCCTGACAAAAAAAAAAAAAAAAAAAAAAAAAAAAAAAAAAAAAAAAAAAAAGAAAAAAAGAAGTACACCTCTGTAAGCATATCAAGCTGATGACAATATTTGTAGACTATATGAACACTTTGAAATTTCTTATCCTACTATTTAGGACTTCTGTATGATCAAAGCAGTAGCAATCGATGATATTATTATAACCACACATGACAAAAATAAATGCATGTGTTATACATGCACAGTAAATCATCATAGAATACATTTTGCAGGCAGAGTAGAAATGATTACTGGCACTTGTATTTCTGGGTGTTTCCAAGGACTTCCAGTGTTCAGCCATGTGACCACCTCAATACAGGTAAGTAACTGAATACCCTTGCAACTGATGAGTACCCAATTTTTCACAGCAGTTTAGCAAAACAGTATTACTAACAGGTGTTTCTGCAATTGTAATACACAGTAAAAATGTACTGTGTTAAATGACACTCATAGTCACTCTGCACTTAGGGATGTCTGAATGAAACTTTGACTCACTTTGTGAGCAGATTGTCTTTGGATTTTGTGAGATGGCAGCAGGTTTAAAGAAGAGCCCCAGTGGGGCAATGAGATGTGGCTCTGCAGTGGAGACTGTGGGAACTCTCTGACTGCCAGAGGAGCAGGATTTGCTGTCCAAGGGATAAAAAGGAAACAATACTGTACCTCCAAAAAATGTCAAGATAAGATCTGTTTAGAGTCAAATTTCTGTGCTCTGACAGTACAGGCTGTTCTGAGAGTATCGGAAAACCAACTGTGCTCAGTTGGAAATCT
This sequence comes from Cinclus cinclus, assembly GCF_963662255.1. Classification (NCBI taxonomy): domain Eukaryota; kingdom Metazoa; phylum Chordata; class Aves; order Passeriformes; family Cinclidae; genus Cinclus; species Cinclus cinclus. Next base: position 10,665,424 of record NC_085049.1, read on the forward strand.
ACTTTTTTATTGCTCTAAGATCACGTTACCTTTATTGGTGAGATTGTGTGCCCGAAATATCACACATTTTGAAAAAATGATTCTCAATTAAAAAAGCTCCCTGGCCTAAGACTTTTTACTAGTCTCCATCAGTGCCCAAGAGGCCTTAAGCTTGACAAAACTTGTCAAATGTGCACTGATTTCCACTGATTCCATAAATATCAGAAGATGTATCCCAGGGATATCATATCAGTATGACACAAACTGTGAAACTATCGTGCAGTACCTTGGCATTTTCTCCTTTGTTCTTAGTTTTGTCATTGTCATACAGAATTGAGTACAGTAGTAATTAGCAGTAATGCTAACAACCTGAATAGTAGATGAGGTGTTTTAACTGAAGGACACTCTCATGTTATTTTAAAATATTAGACACTTTTTCATTTTGACTGACTGCATGCACTAGTGAGAGACAGAGATAAAATTCACACACACACAAAAAAGTCTATGAATATCACATATATACAAATATAAGAAAAAATTGCACATGTAAGATCAGGTGCCAAAGAGGATTTAATTCATCCAGTTTCAAACTTAAAATGCTATATAATTTCCAACTTCTGTGCTATAACATAACATTTCATGTGCTTTATGATCCAGTAACCATTGATATAAAAGTGAGTTTTAAATTATTTATTGCTACCTACCTATTCATCTATATCTTTAATTGAAAAATATGCACAAACAATGCAAATAAAACAAAGAAACCATACACATATTGATACAATCAGAATGTAATAAAAAAAAAGTTAGACTCCAATGGAAAAAATATATAGGGTGAGATATCCAGCCATTTCAATGAAGGAGCAGTGCTCCATTACAGAAAAATCAGAATCAACTTAAACTGTACCTTTCACCAAGAAGAGATTCTGAGTGTCTTGAAATTCCTTGTTTAAGACTTGGGACATTAGAGATAATGGGAGACTCTCTTAAAACCTTGGCAAATGCCATACCTAGGCATAACATTGAAACTAAATGTTTAAAAACCGTAACTTCTGTTGCCATTAAATTTTGAAAATCTTTGATCTCTTTTTCATCTTCCCTGAGCAAAGCCAGGGCTGTTTCAATAAGTTATTGTTCAAACACTAATCGCAGGAAATTAATTTTCTTGTTGACATAAAAGGAACATTAAATAAACAATTTCAACATTAGTTAAAAAGGAATTATTTAAAAAAAAAAAGAAATAAAAAGAAAATATAACATGATAGAAGAAAACATAAATCCCATGCCTGTTGGCAGTCAGAAAAAACAGCAGTTAGTTGTTTTTTTTTTTTTTTTAAATGAATGGAGCACAAGACAGACAACACCTTTATAGCACTAGACAAAACCATATAGTACCCTCTCTTTTGCATACTGCCTGCTGTTCTGGTATTTGCCTCTCAAAAATTACATGGGGGAACTGAAGAAGGGCAATTAAAGCTTGGAACTGCTTAAATTGATTTTGAGTTTTCAACTTGGAAATGGGACAACTGAAGTGGGAAGATATGTATAAAAACAGGAAAACCCTGGGAAAGTGCCTAGAAAACCAATGAATGGATGCTTCCCAGTACTTGAGAACAGGAGGATGTCCAATGAAATCAGTAGGTTTAAAATAAGTGGGTGTGTTTTTTTACACAGCATGGGAGAATAGTGGCATTCACTGTTAGATGCTGCCAGTATCATAAATGCAGTCAAAAGGCAATGATACAAAGTCATAGAAGAAAAAACGACCATGAAAGCCTATTAAAGGTAAATTCTGAATCAAGAGTTCTATACAATCAGATTGGTAGAGTGCAGAATGTAACTCTGCAAGTCTTCCTTGATCTTGTATTTAAAGCCTTAACATCTTACAGGTCTCTTCCAATCTCGGTGATTCTGTGATTCTGTGATCTACCAAGGGGCAGCCGTAGAGACATTTTCTCTCCATTTGACTAAGTGCAGCTGCTCTATTACTCAGCTCCCTCCTTGTCATACTCAAAAAAAAAGTGTGTATACTCACCTGCCACCCCTGCACAGTCAAGAGGTCAGTTTGTGCTGGGTCTGAATCAAAGCAGACAGGCAGTGCAGAAAAAGTGCTGAATCCATCTGGCTGCTGCTCCTGACTGCTCCAGTGCTCCCAGCTGGTTCTGAGTGCAGCTGAATACTGAAGATGTGGCTGGAGTGGCTTGGAAGCCATGGCACAGTGACAATTACCAAGTATCCCTTGCGACCCCTGAGCTGCATGAACCCTGATCAGCACCCTAAATCTGCAAGGAAGAGTCAGACAAATGGGTAGGCTTGCTCTGATGACAGAGACCGGATCAGGAAGTCAGAAAGTCACAAGAAGCAGAAAAATGAGGAAATAAGGAGGACAAAACAGCTAACTTTTTTTTCTTAACTTTAGTTCACCTATGTCAGGATGCAGTAAAATTTTTATTGTATCAATGGAGTGTTTGATGACGAAGCAATAACTAACTTGCTTCCTGAGAAAAGGTAAGCCTTTGTGGAAGAAGAAAACCAGCATTTGGGTGGTAGTAGAGAAGCAGAAAAATCCTCATGTTGAAATGATAGCAAGACCCAGGTCACTGATAGTGCCTATACTGATGTGCTGGGTACCCAGTGATCCCAGGTACTGGGCACAGTCATAAATGTATCTCCCATGTTATGCTCTACTTTGTGCTCCACTGCAGGGACTGACCAACATGCATTTTCCTCTGCCTGGCCTTCCCAGCACAGAGTGGACATTTCCACTTGCCATCCTTCTGGACAGAGAAGAGAGAGGAAGGGCTTTGTGTCAGGTCTGCACTCCAGGCTGTGCAGGAGGACGTGCTCCTTCGGCTCCTGGGCCAGGCCAGCCTGAGCCATCACCTTGTGGAGAAAGGGGATCATTGCTGAGAGCATCCTTTGCTCCTGAAGCTCTGCAGATTTCATCTTAGAAATTAAAGCCTCTAGTTAAAAAATGTAAGTGCTACTAAATGTTAAAATAGTGATGAGGAATTAGGAAATTATAGTAAAAATGAACAACCAGACAGAAAACAAAAGGTGTGCCAGAGCCAGAAGCCTTCAGGGTGAATACTTCCAGCTATGGTGTGACTCACATTCTGAGCCCAGAGTCGAGACACATTCCTTTTCACACTTATTTTTAGAGTGGGATGAAACAATACCCAGCTACCTGCCTCTGCTTATTCAGCACCCTCATTTAGATTGATCTGTCTTTTTTTGTTTATACAGCTTTGAATTGCTGAAGTATCAGTCAAAATTGTGTGAGTCAGCCACAACTCTAGGAAATGAAAGACAAACTTTATTTTTCAGTTACAAGGACAATAACTGCAAATGTTATGATGAATGTTAAACCTCTACATGTTTGCTTTTGTAATCATTGACTACTGGTAATAAATTAAGCGGAAGTATTTGGAAGCCTAATTGTTGCCTAGATTTGAGTTACATTTGATATTTTATCAGTTCATAAACAAATACATATGGAAGTGCAATAGATTACAATGATATAGAGAGATTTAGATAGGCAGAAAGTAGCTTAATTTTCAATAAAATAATAATGTAAACAAATATGAATATTTTATAATTTGATTAAAAGAAGATGGAAGAATTTATTTATTTATGACTAGAAGCCAACTGCATACAACAAGAAGCATCTGTTCAAAATTTATGTCTGTTTATAATCAGTATCCAGATGAAGACTGGTGACAAGTGGTGTCCCTCAGGGGTCCATATTGGGAAAAACAGTGTTTAATATCTTCATCAGTGACATCACCAGTGGGACTGTGTGTACTCTCAGCACGTTTGCAGATGACACCAAGCTGAGTGGTTTGGTTTCTACACCAGCAGAACAGGATTGCATCCAAAGGTACCTGGACAAGCTCCAGAAGTCATGAGGTTTAACTAGACCAATTGCAAGGTGCTGCACCTGAGCTGGGGCAGCTCCAGTATCAGCACAGGTGAGGGATGAACAGATCAAGAAGGACTCGGAGGTGCTGGTGGGAGAAAATCTGGACATGATCTGGCAATGGGCACTCACAGCCCAGAAAAACAACTGTATTCTGGGCTGCATCCAATGCAGCGTGGCCAGCACAGCGAGGGAGGGGATTCTGCCCCGCTGCCCTGCTCTCCTGAGAGCAGACCTGCAGTGCTGCATCCACCTCTGGGGTTCTTGGCACAAGAAAAACATGGACTTGTGGGAGCAGTCCAGAGGAGAGACACGAAAATGATGCACCACTCCTATGAGGACAGGCTGAGAGTTGGGTTTATTCAGCCTGGAGAAGAGAGGACTCCAGGGAGATCTTATTGTGGCCAATCAGTACCTAAAGGAGGCTTAAAAGGATGACTTTTTAGAAAAACCTGTTGCAATAACAAGGGATAATGGTTTTAAAGAGGGTAGATTCAGACTCAATAATAAGGAAGACATTTTCTTATTGTAAAGATGTAGAAACATTGGAAGTTTTCCAGAGACATAACAGATGTCCCCCACCTGGACACATTTAAGGTCAAGTTGGACAAGGCTCTGAGGAATCTGATCCAGCTGAAGATGACCCTGCTCATTGAAAAAGGTTGGACTAAGGGGGCTGGACATTTAAATGACCTTTACAACTCAAACTACTCTATGCTTCTATGAAAATCAATGATCTTTTCATAACAAGATATTTAGGTTTTAAGCTAACCTGTTTTGGAGTCTCCAAATGAACTATTATGGTCTATATTCACTCTACCTAGCTCTAAGTATTTAACTGATGGAGTGTTTAATTGGTATTAAGTAAAGCAATCATCTTCCAGGAAGTGCCTAAAAAATATCTCCATCTGTAATGACCCCCAGTCTGCAAGCCCTGGGACATCAGGCTCACGTCTGCTGCTGTATGGAGTCCACACCCTGTTCAGTCTTGGGATGTAAGTTAAGTGTAGCTTTCTGTTAACCTCCAGAAGAGAGCAAGAAAACAAACTCATGGTTTTGGAGTTGTTTAGGGCAGGCACAAAGGCAGCACAGCCAGCAGGGCAAGACCATATGAGGTTGGTAGTCTTTCAAATTTTGTGTGAAGTTTTCCTGGACAACATATCCCAGGAATATGGGTTGCAGATTTCTTCTTTGAAGGATTTAGTATTAAAACCATACAATGAAGTTTTGCAGTTAAGACTGCAAAAGACCTCTAAGATCATAAATACAACTGTTAACACGGCACTGCCATGTTCACGTTTAACCATGTCCCTAGTGCCACAACTACAAATTTATTATTTTCGGGGATGGTGATTCAACCACTTTCCTGAGCATCATTTGCATGCAGTGGATGTCAAAGACAGGAAGGAATTATTAAATGCAGGTTCTGTGGACTTCCATGAACCAACCATGTGGTAATGACCATGCTCTCACTTCACTGCACCACACATCACTTTGCTGTAGAATTATCTCCAATCAATTGCCATCTTCTTGTGAAATCACTTTATTCTAACATTTCTGATCATCCGTATATGTAATTTAGTGCATTTTTGTATGTCTGTTTTGTTCTGCACTAAAAACACACAAGTATAGAATATTTTGAAACTTAAAAATCCCTTTCTCTGTGTTCTTATAACCATCTTGCAAAATTCCTAAAGAGGAAAAGAGTACATAGACTTTATTAAAATATAATTAGTGATGTATTTTAACAAAATCCAAGACAATTACCACCTCCTTAAGGAAGTCTAGCAAACTTCTTTTCACCCACTCACCCTGAGTAATTTATTTTGACGGGTGACTATACTATAATTAGGGCTTTTTTTTGTCATTGCTGTAAGGTTGGGTGAGTAGATTTTGTTCTTGGGTTCATACATTTTCATGACAGTTTTGCAAAGCTGCTTGATGGATTAAAGTTGCAGAACTCCTACTGCGACTCCAAAGAAAGTGGAATTAAAAAATGAAGCCTTCTGAAGGCTTTCCATTTTAGGTTTACATTGGTATAATTTTTACTCATGAACTTGTGTCATTAAAATGGCAAAAAATTAGGAAGGGTTGTAGTTCAGACCTCCCAGAATTTAGAGAAAAAAAGTCATTAAATGTGCAATATGCAATTATGTTTTTGAACAATATCTTTCAACTTCTATTGTGTTCTCTGAAATATTCACAAGCCAACTTATACTTTTACTGTGATCTTTGTGGCTACTTTTAGTTTCTTGCAGACAGAAGACTGATGGTCCCAAGATGTCTTTGCTCTTCTTTTACTAACTAAACCTTTGAATCCAGATTTCTTAGTTCTCTGAGCCTTGCTGTTAAATTAAAGTCCGAATTAAAAATACAGATTAAAATTAATTTACCTTGGGAGTGCTGTCTGAATGAGTTACACATGATATACAGAACAAATCGCATACTCATTGGATATTGACATCCCCAGGGCTACTTGTTACAAAGTCTGTTTTTTCTCCCCTTTCTATTCCCTAACTGCACTGGGCTTCAGCTACAAATCAAGTTACTTGAAAGAAATACTTTCTGGACAGCCCAGGGTTCTGCTAGAACAGAGGGGGTCAGAGTTATTGTCCGTGCATTCCCAACAAACACTTCAGTATTTTCTGGCAGGGGCTGTCCAGCTGTTTCCCAGGGCCAGGGGGACTTTTGATGCCTTGTGTTGTTGTGCCTCTTCCCCAGGCAGAATTCTCATTGGGGTTGGTCTTTGCAGCTTCTGCTAACAGACATGGGGCAAATATGCTAACTTCTGTGTCAAGTAATGACATTTTAATAACTGGCTTCAGGATTGTCTATTCATCTACTTAAAATTAAGTCACTAATTATAGCTGTGGATTTTTGCCCAAGAGTGTTCTGGCTCCCAGTGAATGCAATAGCAGAGGAAGTTTCTAAATTCACAAATACAACAATGGAGACAAGACAAGGGCTGTCAAACCTTCCAACATGACAAAACTACTGTTCTCTTACTGATGGACACCAAGTGCCCCCAATAAGAACATCTCCTTTCCATCCATACAGACTAGGAAAGACTTAATAAGTATATACAAGTTTGTTTTTTATTTCTTAATTGGAATTTTTCAAGATAATTATCAATAGCAAATGAATTTTCATAACAATAAGGTAGTGACAGAGTACACCAGATATGCACAGGGCATGGTCTGATTTTGAAAATTTTGAATACCCCTAAATTAAGGCATATATAAGTTAGTTCTCATTCTCAAAAATATATTTTCGTAGGAGATATCCCTTCACACTTCAGTGTATTTCAGAGAGTTCAACCTTCTTTTTTTCATCACTGTTTCCATAGTTCCATTTTACACAGCTGCTTTTCCTTTTAATTATTTTTTTTTCTCCCACCTTTTTTAAGTACTAGGGTGGCTTTATCCTATAAATACTCTGCATTTCTTAGGTTTTGCTAATTAATATTTTAGCTGTTTGCCCATCTACAAATTTAGGCACACATGCAAGACTAATCCCTAAAGCTCTATGTAAGAGTACAAGAAGCAAGTAGAAAGAACAATTTCACCTTTACAAAATCAGGTACAGCCTGAACTGTTTTCATCGTCTCTTTAATTTCTACCAATACCAAACCATGTGAACAGATACAGTTCCCTTGAGCACTAAATCTCTCACAGTTGAGGAATAACAGTTCTCCTGTCAGATGTGGGAATCCCATGGGCTGAAGGTGTAAATACCTTTCAGATAAAGTAACTACAAACCATCCTGTGTTAAGTCCAGGTAGGGGTGACTACACAGAGGGAACTGTCTTTCTTTAAGATTAAGGTCTTGACCTTATTTCTCCCAAATATTCTTCAAGTTTGTATTTCTTTCTGAGAAGCAGAACACATCAGTTTTAGATGATGGCCTAGAATAGAGAGGACTTCTTATCAGATGTAGCAGAGTGCTGCACACACTGCACATCATCACACATCTCCCAACCACCAACAAAAATGAAATTGCCTTTCACTTTCATAATTTGATCTTCTTCTGTGTACCAGAAGTGAAAAATCTAGACAGACCTCTTGAAAAGGTTACTTTTACATACTTAAGGAAAATCATGGATAAAAGGACAGGATTAAATAATTAGTACAAAATGGAATTTGGACTTCAAAAGTAGATATCACGAAGGTATGAATGCAGGCTATTGGAACAAGACTCAGCAATAATAAATACATTAGTAACTGTTTTATAGAGTTCTGCGCACTTTAAAGCAATTCTGTTATCTGACCTCGTCTTCTAAAAGGCAGTAGTATAATCTGAAACCTCTGCTTTCCCAAAAAGAGATGTGATTCAATTCCTGAACAGTGTATTCTTTACTGCAGCTAAGCACAAATATCAAGAAACTTCTTCCCACTACACTTATTTTTTCATTGTGAGCTGGCTGTTTCTGTCTGGGTGGGACCCTTGAGTAATCACCTGTCCTTAAATGTGTATGATTGCTAAGTGATATCGAGTGGGTCTTTAGCTAATTTCACTTCTCCTGCTTATAAATTCAGTATCTAAAACAATGAGCTCTCTCTCCCCATGTGCCCTGGTAGTGATCTTAAATGAGATTAATTGACCTCTGGAAGCATACTTGGGTTTTGGTTGTTGCTTTACTAGAAGGCCCAGACACCTTTAAGCTTACTAATGATAGAGGACATGATTCAGATCTTTAATGACCAAGGTCCTAACACAACAAATCATGCTATTATTTCCTTCATTTAAAGATTTAGGCTAAGCAAATGATAAGATTTTCTGCTTCCCCTTGTATATTTTATATATTATGGCTAAGATTCTTGTAGAAGTAAAAATCCTTTGCCATACTAGACAACAGCTTGCAGCAGAGTCCCTCCCTTTTGACAGTAGTGCCTACATGGTTTTACACCCTAACAAATTATCTGGGAAGATGAGAAAAGTCTAAGAACATTTCTAGACAAAATTTTATCTAGTTCAGTCTGGCCACAGAAATGAATGTTTCTGAAGCTTCAGAAGGCTTAAAAAAGAGAAAAAAAGTGTAAGTCTAGGGGAAGTTGCCATGTTAGATGAAACTGATTACTGATTAATGCAAAGCAGAGAGCCATTTTGTTGCAAATTGCTATTTTTTCTAGAGTGATACTGGCATTACTGCAGACTCACTGTATAGTAACACCTTCCTTCTGCTAAATAATAAGCTAAGCTAGAATCATTGACTGAACTGAAGGAATAGAACGTCATGCAGTGGCATGTGGTTAAGAACTCATCATGTGGTTAAGAGCTTTATTGCATACAGCATTGGCTCAGACTTTTTAAGGAAAAAAGATTACAGAAATAAAAGATGTTCTAACAAAAGAATGTATAATTATAAGCTTCCTATAATAGAAATGAAATGCATTTCAGTTGTAGAAATTGACTATGTTTCTGTAAAAGGTGCTACAGAGGAAAGGATACACTAAGTTTTTCAGATGAAGTTTTGGTTAAAAAATGGGAATTAATTTCAAGAACATAGAGTCACTATACCAGAAGTTTCTGAGAGATTACCCATATGTTAAATCAATCCGTAGATTGATAGATGCTACAGATCTATCTGAAAATGCCATGTGTAGGGAAGCACAGGCCAGGTGAAGTTTATTCAAAAAATGATACTACAGAGGTCTTACAGTCATGAGAATTATGTGATCTGTCTTTTGCCTGATATAAGGAACTGAATTAATGCCCCCACACCTGGTTTGATCAGTACTATGTCTCCTTTTCTTTTTTTTTCATAGGACTTTAAGCTTATTTTAGAAGTGTCTTTATAGACACCTTATACATTTTCAGAGTGGCATTTTCTCTGTGTTGGAAATGTGTCTCAAACTGCCTTGACAGCCTTGTGAGGCCGCTCTAGACTGTTAATTTCATCTGAAAGTTTCTTCAAACCTGAGGAAGAAAAGAGATCCCTGTAGTCAATCAGTTTTTGTATTCATTTATTCAAGCTGCTACCAGAGAAAGTTATCTTGCCAATTGGAGAGGTATGTAGGGAATCCTTTCCTTTTATGCCTAAAAAGGCATCTGCAGATTGTCCTGTATAGTCATCTTGCACAACATGAATAAATCAGATGTTCCCTATTGGTCTTCCCTTAAGGAGTTGTCAGAATAAATAAGAATACTTCTCAGAGACTCACGGTGATTCCAGGTACAAAAAAATAAACAAACAAACTTCCAAGAAAAAACAACCAAACCTCAGAGAAAAAATTACATAAATTCTGTTTTCATCAACAGATTGTTATTATGCCATACTAGTGCGAATCATCAGGGGGTTTTTCAAAGGTAATTTGGAATTATAAACCCAAAATACTAAGCCATAACTAACACTTAATGGAGGCTCTGTGTTCCCTGATTTCCTTAAAGCCAGTGGGATAACTCTTTCTAAAGTGGTATTTTTTTACCTCAATATTCTATCTACTACCTTGCTTCTGAGATGACTGAGAGATAGAGTTTTACCCGTCCCTTGTGAATTTTAATCCATAACTTTACTGCCAATGAGGTCTTGTGCCACAAAAAGATATTTTAACTCCTCCAGAGCTCAGTTACTACATAAAGATTCTAAGATGAGGCAATCCACAGCCCCAAGAGCCTGTCCTAAAATCACACAACCTAGCAGTGTTAAAACACAACTTTAAGCCAGGAAGACAAAAAAGAAGGTTTGAAAATTAATTATTTTTGAATCATTCAGAAAATTTCTGATTAGAAACAAGCTAAGAGATATTGAGGAATGACATAATTGATATTGCCTGGGGTGAGATTATCATATATTGGTAGAAAAAGAAAAACAGGGAAATAAATAAAAATTATAACAAAAAAGCTTGATTATGTTTGATGAGCCTTTTCTCCTAATTCTTGCTCCTAAACTGTATAATGAGGCATTCTGGCATGCTCTTCTTCAGGCCCCCAAAATTAAAAACTTCACTCTGTCATACTCCCAAAAGAAGGAATGGAGGCTCACCTTCATTCAGGAGCTAAGCCACTCACTGGGAGGGCAAAGTGAAACATTAAATAAACTCTGACCTTCCACCAATTCTTTTCTTTGGACATGAGGCAACCAAGAAAGTGGCCACAGGTTGTAAAGAAAGAGTCATAACCACCATCAGAGCCTGGATGTTTTGCCATTTGGCCAACTCTCAGTCTCTGAGTGTGGATAGGACTGCTGGGGAAGTGGGGTAAAAATAGGTGCCTTCCACCCACTTATTGACTCTGACAGAATTTAGCCATCAATAGACAGTTTGGTCCTAAGGTCATGGAGGTTTCTACATTCCTAGTACTGCAGAAATGCAGCAGCTGCCAGTGCTGACTGAATTAAGGATTATTGGAGTTGATGGTGGCAATGTTGCCCTTAATTTACACTAGAAAGATATAATAGAAATGTTTAAAACAGTGAGATTTGTAGATCCATTTGACCAACATCAGAAAGAACAATTGTAAAAAGATTGAGAGTTTTCATTTTGTCTCCCAAAGATGATATCTAATAACTGCCTGAAGGCCATTAAACACATAATTAAAAACAGAAGTAAATTAATTGCTTTTTACCAGGTTGACTGTGGGGGAAAAAAAGTAAAAAAAAGAGGTAGCTGAAAAATCTGTGCTCTTTTCACTCTCTGTCAAGGACAGCCAAATATTTTTGATGTGTGGTCTGCACAGTCATTGCAGATTGAAGCCAACATGCACAACTGTCCAAGTGTTTCTTATCTCTCTCTTTCTCATTGACACAGTGTGTTGCCCCAGGGTACCTTTTGTTGGCTGTCCTTGTTTTGCCTGCCTGCCTGCTTCATTTCTGATCCTACAATCCCATTCTGGGGTAAAAGCCTTCTCTACTTTGTCATGGATAGCTCTTGACTCTGTCCTGTGAGCCAGCCAAACCAACAGCAATAATGAAATGCATCTGTCTTGTTTTCACTTTATTTTTGGAAAACTGCACCTAATAAAAATTCGCTGGTAATGCTAAGAACTGGTCTGGTCCTATGAAAAAGCTAAAGGGTTAGTGCTTTATGGAAAAAGAAAACTCATTTTGGTATATGTATATTATTTAGGTAAACTATGCATCTGTGAATGAAGGAATCTTCCAGTCTGTAAAATTCTGGTACAACTATGCAAATCCCTCCTCTGTGAAATAAACACATCATGATCTCAAATTCTAAGTTTATCAAATCTCCCAGTGTTTTAATTATAACTAAATCTTCAGAGAAGACCTGTGTTTTCCACAACCTTCATTCCACCCTGACACTACCCTACCCTCTTACAGATATCAGGGATCTGATTCTCCTTTTGCATGAGTGTAAATCAAATATTTCTACTGAAGCTAATGGACTTACTGTGTTATGAAGGAAATGCTAAGTTCAAGCATTTAAAAAGTGAATTCTGTGAAACAAAGGAACTTTTCTGGTGATCTTTGAGTGATTACTTATGACAAGATTCACTATATTGACTCTTGTAAATGGCAAATAATTTCTCTTTAATTTTCATTCTGGACAGAAATGGTTGGGAAGAGTCACAAAGTAATAACAACCTTGAACACTTACACAACACTTCACATTTCAAACTGCTTCAGAAATGTAAACCAATTAGGCTGTCATTATGATTTATGCTAAGGGAGACAAGAAATATATAAACAAAGTCAAATACAAATGCAGGGCTCCAAACTACAGTTCTGTGAATTACAAATCACAGAAAGAGCTTTCCAGGGACTTCCTGGAAAATGGAAGATAAAACTCTGGAGTAGACTGAGTAGCAGCTAAGACATTGTACCCTAGTTACTGTTGAATGGTCAGGTCTCTCCACATGGAACACAGAACACGTAAGTACACCGTTTGTCTAAATAAGCATTATCAGCTTCCTCTCACAAATAACTATTGTTCATTAGCTCATTAGTGAATTTCTTGAGATATCTGATTTACAATGCAATTACCCCTGGCAGATCTGACTAAACTGATAACCAAAGGGCAATTAAAATCAGTACCCACGCCAGACCATTAGATGGTTTAAAGAGTAATATCTGTGCTACTGGTTCCTTTTACAAATACATTGTTAACATCAGGAGCATAAATGTTAATTAGAGTAATGACTTCATTCACCAATTTCTTTTCTACGAGGCCATTTGGATCAGAATTCAGCTCCTCTATTTGAAAGGGCAAGTTCTTTTTAATTAGGACAGCTACTCCTTTGGTACTAGTAATAAATGAGAGGAGAGATGAAGGTCTCACCCATCAGGATTTTTCCACTTTTTTGTTTCTGTGTAGCATTCAATACTTCAGAAAAAAGCTCCAATTTTAGTCAGAAAAAAAAATAAAGTCCTCATTCTTATAATGTTAATGTAGATCTTTTACAAACATTTATTTGCAGCCCAGATATTCCCATATCACAATTTTTGAAATAAATTCTCCTCTCTGCATGTTTCAGTAGGTATATCAGTAGCTTTAGGTCATTGCTATTCCACTGGATCAACCCCCTAAGGCACGGGTTTGTGCCAGAGTGAGACTAGTTAAGAAAAAGCTTCAAAGACTATTTAATTTCAAGCCTTCTCTGCTTTTGTACATGTCTCACTCTTCAATCACGCTGTGACCCTGTCAAGGCTCACACATGCAACTGGGAGAGGACGGGCTGCTCTTAGCAACAGCAGTGCCCAGTGCTCTGCCTGGTGCTGACCTGAGCTCCACAGCAAAGGCTTCTGATTCAAACCTGCAGACATCCCAGCAGGAACAGACAGGCAGCAAAAACGTGTAGGCTGAGCAGACAGAGTGAGGAACCACTGCACTCGCAGGGCAGGAAACATTTCTCCTCATCATTCCTTCCTAGACTGGCAAAGCCTTATGGACTTTCACCAGGCTGCTGCCACATTTTCTTCCTTAGAAGTTGGGGTACATTATTACAGAATAGGTTGGGTTCTTATGAGTTAATTCTGGAAATATTTTTTAAATCTGGCCTTAAATCTGGCTGGGCATCTGCATGCACTGGGCATATGCCCTTACAGCAGTTGGTGGCCAAGGATGGTCTTGAGTCAAGAAGGGGCTGCATGGTTACATGGTTACTTCACATGCCAGAGCAGCAGAGTGTAAAGGCTGAACTTCATGTGCTCACATCCTCTGAAGCAGTATGTTTCTGTGGGTTCTGAGACCTGTATTTCACATTCATGTCTTCAAAAGAGCTAAGAATAAGAAGGAACAGACATAACTGGGAGTAGACATGGGTGTCAGTGTTCAGCCAGTTTTGATGGGTACAGGTTCATTCTGGACTCTAGTGCCAGTCTGTGAGCTTGTGGGCAAATTAAGTATGTAGAATCATGAGTTACATTCCTCTACAGAAAGTAATAACTGGCAGATAAGATAATGATACTCTGTGGAGCAACCTGTATTGCCTGTCAGCATCTGTAGAGATGGCAAGCTGTGCAGCCAGAGATGTGCACAAGAATATACATTTACATGCACACCATAGTAATATCATGCTCAGGCAAGGTTTCTCATACACTCATATGAGAGACAGTCATATCTCAGCTTGACCCTAACTAGGTCACTCGGAGTTACCAGTGGGGATATGCAGAGGCCCTTGAAGAACAATTTATTTGGGCAATACCAACAGTCCCTTCCTAAGATTAAACATAGTAAGGAACTGTCTTACTCTGATGTAGACCCAGAACAGCATTGCCAAAACCAGTGTCTTTAATCCTATAAATGAAAGCCAATCAGATTAAAGATTATTATTATTATTAATAATAATAATAATAATTCTTCCATATGTCTAAAACCAGTATACTTCTATTTATATCATCTAAAACAGTATACTTTTTAATATATAAATAGGAGTTTTGATAGTATTGTGGCCAGCTGATACTGCCGAGCTTATAGCAAAGAGCGAAGTTTAAAGAACTGCAAATTTGCCAGGTTGAAGCTACATCACTGCAATGAGGTGATGCAGATATTTTCCCTGTTAGGGCACTACATATATTATAACCCAAATTTATATTAAAGGAATATGTAGTCACCACTACAAAATAAGTCAGCCGTGTGAGCCTTGCCATTAATGGTTCACAGTGTCAGAAGATCAAAGGTCACCCAGGCACGGAGAATGCACAAGAATGAGATCCTCAGACAGAAGGCAAGATGAGCTGATCGCTGAGCAGGCTGCAAGGAAAAACTTATAGAGCTACTGTAAGTTCTGAATTTTAAGCTGGATGTTCCACATTAAAAATGTCATTCTGAATGATCCTAAATCTTGATGCTGTGTGCCATTAGTTCAAATGCTGTGTTAACACAACAGTGCTGTGTTTACATCAGTGTTCCCTAGTATGAAGTACAATTTTTTCCTTGGAAATGCTAAATTTCCATGCACATCTTCTTTCCAGCAGAACTAATGATGCCACTACTTTCACCAACCTTGCTGAGCAGACCTACTTTTTTATGAGGTTCTCAAAATAGCATTTAGACTGAAGCAGTGTAGGACTTGGAATAAATCTAAGACTTGTGAAAGTTGTACCTGATCCTCCTCATGATTGCCCTGTTATGGACCATCATCCTTACTGATAGTTCACTCTCGTGCTCCTATCTGATTTTGTCTGAAGCAGATCAGAAGGCTGTTGAGTACAGCCTGCTTTTCTGGCAGATAAATGGGAACTACAGGAAAGAGAGGGGTGGGAGAAAGCAACAGTGAACAACCACATTGGCCAGGTCTCCACCAGCTGGTTCTGGGTGGGATGTCTGTCAATGCCCCAACAAAGGAGTGAAATCCAGCTGTCACACTGACATAATGAATCCAACTCAAACACTGCACAATAAAGGTCCTTTTAACTCATTAAACAAACCTTTTTTTGGCCCTGGCAATAGCTTAATATCCAACTCTCTTGTGTTCTAAATCTCCTTTAGTTTCATGCAAGCTTGGATTAAATACAGGTATTTAAGGTTAGTAATAAAAACAACTTTCCAGATGCAGTACATGGTGTCCTTCAGATGACTGTAAAACAAAGACTGCTGTACACTGAGTGCAGCAGAGAAATGACTAACTGGAAATCAAGAAACCTGAACTGTAGTAAGTATATGTATGTAAAGTTGTATCGGGTAGATGTGCAAGCAAAACAACCAGAACTGCTTCAGTCCATCAGTACCTCTGCAACTTGCAAAGAGGTTTGGGCTCGACTGCTCATAGGTCAGTCTGCTCATAAAACAGCAGGACTCTTCATGGGAGAGACAATTTTAAAACATAATTACCTGGTGCTTAGAAACAGACTTTATTTGAAGAAAGTAATGTATGGATGGCCATGAATATGGATGCTTTTTGTACCCAAGTGACATGTTTTATAAATTGCCATGCTGATTAATCACTTGACTCTCTTTTTCAGGTAAAATGAAGATAATTAATTACTTTAAAGATTACTTCTCCCTGCATTTACTTTTTTTTTTGGTTGTTGTTTGGTTTTTTCTTGCATAAGTATGTTCTTCATGGAAGTTTTTGAACTAAATTTAACCTATCTACAACCAGTGTAGGTATGAGTCACCAACTGAAAAGCAGACATAGCCACATGCTAATTTCCCTTTTCTTACTACTCCTATGACATACCATTTCATTAGATCAAACTGGAAAGATAACATGCCAACCTATTTACTCTGACGTAAGCTAGAAAGTATTTGTCATTCAGCTGATTACTTTTTGAGTCAAATAAAAATTGTTGAACTGAAAATATTTTTGAAAATATAGAAAAACAGCAAAGCTATCCTTATGATTTCATATACTTACATTCTGATATTTTGTCCGTATAATTTGGATTAGCTTCTTAGCAAATGTGTTATAAAAGAAGACATCTGAGATTAAGAAACATGTTTTTTAAGAGCTGTGTTGCTCGTGCATGCTTTGAAACTTACACTTGTTTCCTATACACACTGAATTCTTAGTTTCCCAACCATTGATACTTAATTAAACTGACTGAAAATGAAGTAATTTCCTGGCTGATGATGCTCTCTACAGAGTGGAACGGGACAGGAAGGACAGGAGGAGAATCAGAGGGAGTACATCACTGGATGGAGGGGTGAATGCATTGTGCAGTCACAGGCTGACAGACGCCTCTGGCACCGCTGCTGTGGTGGGGAGGTGCTGCTCTGACAATGCCAAATATCCTGGCATTATAAAAACAGAGAGTGCTCCAATGTGCTGCAGAGATTTAAAACAGATATTTTACATTTATAGACTAAACAGACGGTGTGTTCTTCTGGGACAGCCCTGCTATGAAGTTGCTAAGCAGCCAGAAGCTCACATGCACAAGGTCCATGTGCCCTGCCATGCCGGGCAGAGCGGCCGCATCACACCTGGCTGGAAAGGCACCTGCACAGCTCCTGGCACACAGCAGAGCTCCCAGAAACTGGCTGGGGTGCAGGAGCCACACCTGCACCTCACAAAGTGCCTTCTGGCAAAGCTACTAACCACACAATCCCCTAAGCACAGCCAGGGCATCTCTATGCACAGATCTGCCTCCCCCATAATGCTCCAGCAGCAGCGGTGGAGCTCTGGGAATGCCAAACTATTAGATGGCCCCATCTGCTGTGAATGCCCAGGATGCCAGAAAGAGATTCACCTGTGATGCTGTTCAACAGCACTACACCAGGCAAGGCTCAGCCTGTGGCCTGAGCACAGACAGAAAAAGGACTCCTGTCTCGGGGTGATTCACAGCTGAGCTCTCCATCCTGTTGGCATTTGTCTCTGTTAGGAATGTACCAACAGAATCTTGTAGCAGCATTCTGTGATCTGAGCCACCTCTCTTCTCTCTTCCCTACAGGAATTTTATTAATTGGGTAGAGGGGATAATATCCAGGTTCTCAGACTGTAACATGTCATGGTACCCTTGTGAATACATCCATTTCTGAATTAATTGGCATTCAAATTGTTGACTGGAAAATATAAGCTTAGTTTTAAACATTTAATACATGGTAACCCTGAGCATCTCATTATTTGCCTCCATTGCTAAAAACATGTTCTTCATGTCTAATCTGAACAGGTTTAAGTTACAGCCAGGGGATTGTATTATACTTTGGTTGTGAGACTGAAGAACTATCTATTACAGGTATCTGTTTCTACAAACACTGCAGAAATGCTTGAAAAAATGTGACAAAGTCACCTCTTCACCTTTATGGTGCTACACCAAACAGATTCAAGTCTGACTTTAATATTTCTTATTAATTCCTCTCCAACTTGTCATCTTCCTGCTTGCACTGCATGCAGCACAGCTGGGCAGAGACGGCCAGGAGGGCTTCAAGCAGCTTCATACACAAAGATGATGTAACCTCTCAGGTCCTACAAGCCTACAGACGCCTTCTCTCTTTGCTCTAACACTACAGCAGGAGCTCATGCCCATTTAATGTAGTTTGCTATGCTCTTTACCACCAGCTATGAGAAAAAATGTCATGACCTGTATAAATGCATCCCTGACTAATCATCCCTTCATAAAAAGCCCTTCATATTTACAACCTACCATCATTTACTGAGTTCTAAAGCAGAACTGGTCATCTGCCTTTTAGCACCCAGCTCCCCACTCAGTAAAACATCTCTTCACACAGTTGGGATTTGTTTTCTAAGGCAGTGTAGTATACAACCACGCTGAATGCTAGGGTGTCTGCCTATCAGAAAAACAACTTTTATATACCATTTTATACCTACTGAAGCATAAGAAAGATGTCTGTGGGGCTGTTGCACAGATGGAGCTGTGAGAACAGAAAGAATTAAGCTTAACAGTAACAAGCTAACATAGGCAGACAAATAATTTCTTGAAATATTTTGTTTCCTAACAAGTCATTGTGACTGAGAAGCCTTCAAAAGAGCTGGGTATACACAAGTTTACATAACAGGAGGACCTGTATCAAAACCTTAGGAAACAAAGAAATGTATGTATATATAAAGGTATGGATTCCATCCTGTTATTGACAGAAACTGCATGACAAACTGCTGGAGCAAAAATTATACATGAGATGATATTAGTTGCCTCTACAGCTTTGGAACTAGAGAATAAAGGATATGCTATATGGTGAATGCATCACAGACCACTGAAACGCTGCAACCTTGACCAAGCAAGCACAAAGCCAAATTTCAATTTATGTGAATTTTAACTAATGCAAATACAATTCTTCACACTCTCTTTAACAAACTTTTCTTCAAGTGTTCAAGCAAGAGGCATATTCTTATGGAGACTTTAAATAATATTCCACATTACAGAAGCTCCCTAGATATTTTGACCCCTAGTTAGGTTACCAAAACAATTAGCTGTTCATCATACATGATTTATTTTAAGAAACTATTTAATAAAAAGAGTAAAAACATGCATATATCCATATCTTATATAAAATATTATATGTAGTTTCCACTCATCTAGTTTCACACTCATCCAGGTCATAACATACTCAGATATTTGGTTACAGTTATAGTATGTGCTGAGTTGGAAGAAAGATTGGAATTGGAATTTTAATCCTCTTGACCTGCCGCAAGTTACACTGATGTACAGTTTTTATCTGTTTAATGTGACTGGTTAAGGAAGACACCCTCCTAGATTATGCTTAAAACACTCTGTGTCAATCACGCATCAATACATATAACTGAAAAATGGCAGTTTTCTCAAAATGACTGAAAAAAACCTGAGCATAAAAAAATATTCTCAGGCTGTAACCTGATTCTGATACTCATCCATGAAAAACTGGCTTCTACTTCTCAAGAGTGAGAAACTGAAAGAAGACATTTAAGAAGGAGATAAATAAAAAGTGAAGACAGCAAGCTTTGATGTTAGGAACCTATTTAGTTTTATTTAGGATTCATTGCAATTCCCACTCTCTCTAAAAAGTTTTGTGATTTTTAGTGTTCCAAAAAATCACTCAAAACTTATTATTTATTTAGTACCATTCATCTCCCAGGTGCTTTAATGACTAGAACATCACAAATGAGCGGCAGAAAAAACACATAGTATTATCTACTTCAGCACCTACCACCATAGATCTTTTTTCTTGCCCTGCAGTTATATTGCTTTCCTGTGTCTATTTTAAATATAGCTAAGGTATGAAATCAATCTTAACGAATTCCCTTTTTAATCCAATGCCTTCCAAATAAGAAACACATATAGTTAAGATAAATTTGGTTGAGAAAAAAGAAATCAGAATCTCACAAATATTGTAATTTGAAAAGAGCACTTTGAACATTATTTATCCAGCTATGAGCTGAATACTCCAGTTTCTCATAGGAGGTGGGGGGATGTTGCAACTTTATTGTTGCAATAGTTCTCTGCTGTCAATGCTTCCTTCTCCTAAAGAATAAATATTAGTTTTACAATAATTTTACTGGTGCTTCTTCAGTTTCCTTTTATATATAGTTTAATTCCCAGGAAGATCTGATCAAAATGAAAATGTCGAGTGAGTTTTAAATGACATAAGGCAATCCAGTGATGAAATTTCTCATCTTATATAGACTTCATAGCTATAGACTCTATTTGAATTTGTTATGGTTTTTATTTGTAAATTAATAATTACTGTGCTTCAAAAAGTACATATACAGATTTTCTTAAAAGAAATGTGGCCTGTCTAAATGATAGAATGGTTAAATTCTGTTTAGATTAAATCAGGAAACCCTTCCAGGCACATGGGGGTACAAATGAATTTGTACAGATACCTGTGAGCAGAGGACAGTTCTGGAAAGACTGAAATATTCCTTGTCACTCCAGACATATATTCACCATTCTGCTTAAATGGTGCATGGACAGAAAAAAAGGCATGGAATATTATCTAAGATATGTCTGGAGAGACCAAGAAGTCTCTCCTATCTGTCATTAACATTCCCATCAAAATTCTAGTCAGATTGGTAAAAAAACCCCAAACTTTCAGGCCATTCAGGATGCTTCCAAAACAACTGGTATAACTTTTTTTTTTCTCTTTAAAATGGAAGTTTAGGATTGTTTTAGACCTGTTCTACATCTCCAGCTTTTCCCTCTGAAACTGTCTTTCTGCAGCCCAGACTCAAAGTGACACCAGTGTCCCATGCACTGAAATAAAAAGTGGTTCCCTGGCAACAATATTGAAACAAAAGTTCTCATGATTTTTCTATCTCACTCCTGTGTCTTAATGGACTGAATAATCCAAATAGCAGAGAAAAGCAAAATGCATCTGATCTTAAAGAACTGTAATAGCTAGAGACAACATGAAAGCAAGCAAAGGTATTTGTGCTATTTATAAACTGCTGGATCAGCTGACTCAGCTTCACCGACAGTTGGAATAATACATATTATATTCAGTGAGTCACTTAATGAGGTATTTAAATGTGTCAGGCTATGCACAAAATATTCTTACACTTCATTTTTACCAGCAGTTTGATCTGATAGCTATAATATATTGCAGATTAAAAGAAGCACAGGTTATACCTTCAACATGATCAAGAGATGGGGAAAAGACAGCAGTTAATAACAGACCACAGAATGAATGGAGTGGCCATTTGGATCCAGTGCTCTGAAGAAGGCTTGAATCAGTTTGTGACTGCTCAACCCTCAGCTAAATTCTCCCCCAGATCTGTTACCCATGCCAGAATTATTGAATCAGTTAGGGTGGAAAATACTTCTGACATAATTGAGTCCAACCTATGACTGAACACCACCATATCTATATAACTAGACCATGGCACAGTTTCAACCATTTTGAGTTTCTCTTGCCACTTCAGCTCACTCTACAGTAGTCATTCATTGGCAAGTGGATTTTTCCTATGGCTATCAGTGTTGTGGAAAATAAAAGGCAAATAAAATGAGAAAACCAAACTATAATTGTTTGGAAGGAGTTGTTATCAGTCTGCTTTTGTCAGGTAGCGTTCACATTATCTATTCAGCATTTACATTTACAGATTAGTGTCACTATTTATAAGATGGCTTATCCTATAAAGTTTTATATATATATATATATATATATATATATGATATAAGTATAGGTGAGGACTTTTTGTTCCTCATATTACTGTGGGGATATGGACCAGACTGGGGATGCTAACAGTGGATGTGGTCTTGTCTGCACAGCTACTTTTAGACCAACCTGTTTTTCATAATTCTTTTTGAGAACATCCAACTAGAGAAAAAAGAATGCTATCATTTGTGTAAAGGAAACTCTGCCATACTCCATCCATGACTAATAACAAAGTTCACTCCAGACTCTGGCTACTAGATGCTGAATAAAACAAAGAGCACAAGTTTACCAACTAAGGAAAGTGGAAATATTGGTCTACAATAAAGCAGAAAACAGAGCACTTCCAAACCTTTCATAGATTAATTCTACAATTGTGATCTAGAGGCATTTGACACACAGCCAAATACTTGTCTGAGATTTTATGTGATAAGCAATGAGTAATTTAGACAATTCTTTGCTGGCTCTTCTGGGACTGAGAGAACAACTAACTGTTGTTAGTGTTCACTGGATGCCAAGACCAAATGTATAAATATTACATTACTCAAACATGAATATAAATGAAAAACGAAGTATGTGAAAATAGAGCATGAAGTGAACCTACAAACAATTGACAATGCCAGAAACATGGAAAAAAAATTTCAGCTGCTGCAGCTGGAAGTTCACTGTTAACATTAGCAGAGACTGAGACTGAATTTTGTATTTCACTGTATGGAACTGGGCAATTGATAGCAAATCCTGAGCCCACATGTCCACCTTTAGTGTCCAGCCTTCCATGGTATGAAGTGGAGATCAGAATCACGGGCCAGCTGATTAAGCACAAGTGCCCTCTGCAGCTTTGCTGTCAGTAAGAGGCCTGGGGCATTCACACAGGACTAGAAACTTGAAACAGGACTCCTGGGAGACTTGTGCCGTTCTGGAACAGCAGCTGAAGTCCAGTGAGATACACCAAGTCTGTACATACATCTGGGTATTTGGCTTTGGATCAGAAGTGCACATGTGATGCAACCTCCCACTGTTCCTATTTTCCATGCGTTGCTGTGCACGTGGAGCCATCTCAGAGCCCATGGGCTGTACCTTTTTGTGATGGAGCTAACACAGAAGGTATCCTCTGCCCCTAAGTGTGCTCAACCTGCAAAGCTAGGATAGAGCCTAGCCCGCAGGATTTTTGCGGTGACAACTGGGACCAGAGCATGGGAATGGTTGTCCTTGCAGAGCTGCTCCCATATTCCTGTGCTACCATCCAGTTCAAAGGCAGGCTACATTTTCCCAAATAATACTGAAGGACTTTGTCTTAAGCAGCTGAAATCCCCTGGCCTGGGGAGGGATTGGAGGGAATGGTTCAGTCTAGCCTGAAGCTGACTTAGTGAAGCAGCCACATCCCTCTCCAGACTCCCCTTGGCTAATTAACTGGCTCTCATTAACAGACAGCAGTGGGACATCAGAAACCTAGACACAAGTGTCTTAGCATGGAAATGACTCTCACCATTTGTGTCAGCATCACAAAAATCTTTTAAGGACTGTAGTTGTAGTTTTGTTACCTAGAAAATTCAGCCTCCCTACAGACCCATTCTCTGTTGGCAATGGTTGAAAGGGTGTGGGTGATCTTGGATATGTAGTAGGTAAGCAGAACCCTTTGATGCTCTTGTACCCATCCAATACCCATCCTTCAAAACCTCTACACTGAACATCAAAAGAAAACATAAAAGTCAAGCACTACTAAAATCTTCAGTTAATAGAGAACAAATTGCAATTAATATATAAGCAGGAGGCATGGGGGCAGGTTACTGCCTGTGAAAAGCAAATTTCTGTTATCTGCAGACAGATGTTTCTGCTAATTCTGTGAATTTTCCTTTTAGGTTTAAATTGGAATTTTAATTCATAGCACTAATGAAAAGCTGCTCCAATCTTTTAAAAAATGTAAACAAACAACACTTATTCACCATGTGAATACTAAGATGAGTCTTGGGAAATAAACACATAAAAATTAGCATTTTTGGTCAAAAGTACAGATGGGAAAGATTTATTTTGTTCTTAAAGCTGGATTCCAGGGACACTTAGGATAATAATTTCCCCAAATAATTTTCTCAGTCTGTGCTTTACTTTACTTTTGATTTCCTAAAAAAAAACCTTGCTGATGCTTTTTTGCAAAACCATTTTATAACCCAAAGGATTTTGCTGCCAGAAATTAACCCTGAGAGCTAAATGAAATCCTTTCTTTTTTATTTTAATCTGGCTATTTTACTAATACGGCTCACAACATCCTAAATAACTTCTCTTCCCTGCTGACATTTACACATTTCAAATATTTGAGAGCATGTTTTGCAATCACTTTTTCACTGTACTTATATAAATCATTTAATCTTTTCATTATTCTGGTCTTTCTGCACTTGATTAAATATTGCATTGAATAAATACATAAATGCTCTGAGTAATTAGGTAAAAAATTCTAAATCTGCTTTATCCACACTATTTAGAGCTTACTTCTTTGTCTAGTTTTGTTTCCCAAATAATACTATAAATCTTACCTGGAATGCAGACTTTAAATAGCGTTCAACACACCTTAAACATGTAACTCACGTTGGCACTTGTAAGATTTTTGCCACAAGCATTTTCAATGATCTTACATAATTTTCAACCTAAAGTAATTGGATTCAGAAGTTAGATAAATCTTCAGAAATTATATCATTACTTTAACTAATGCTGAGATAATTGATAATAGAACTGCTTAATACTAGAGATGTGACTCCCAATACAGGAACCTGTTTCTATGGGCTCCTGTAGTAAGGAAAAACTGAAGATATGAAATTAAATGCGAAAATTTATGAGCCCCATTAACTATTTTCTGTAGACAATAAAGACTGTTTCCTAAGCATTTGTGGAAAGAGTTTTTTTACTCACTATATTAATAATCCAGAAACATGTGAGGTAAAATAAATTTAGAGAACGTGATTATGAAGATGTGTTTTCCTTTTCATTTTAGTTTCTCAAATTTATTCATTCTTATTGCTTGAGCTCTGTCTGTGGGTAACTAGTTTGTGGATACTTAATTTTAAGGATTATTAAAATTCTGGGCTGTGATTAGTCATTTGATTGGAACAGAGAAGTCGCATGTTTTTGGTTATCACAGGAATAATAATATAAAAATCTTAAATGGAGGACAGTCATGAAACAGCATGTTATGTGAACACTGCAACAAATATTCACAGTGATTATTGATGTATTTGCTTAGATTCAAATAAGATATAATAGAATCAGTAAAATGAGAGTAGAAACAAGCAGGGTAGTAGAGCGAAGGGGTATTTCAATTACCAAAGTAATAGACACTGAAAGAGACGTCATATTATTCACTGCATTTTCATTTCTTAAGACCACTCATCTCAAACCCATGGACTAAATAATATGCATTAAGAGAATTTTTAAGAACTAACAGTGAAAAAGTGATTTTAAAAGATAATGGAACAGAAATCAGGATCTTTAGATTTTGGCTTTCCCAGCTTCATCAACTGACCTGGAGGAGTACATCCTAACTTTATATTTGGGTAGCATGGTGATTTACAAGTGACTTAAAGATAAGAAAATGAAGGCTTAGAATATCCAAGCCCCAAACTTCTAAATCTACCTCATAAGTAATTTTGATGTTTGACTACCTTCTTAGCTCTATGATTGCCTAGTGGCAATAAGATGCTTCTAGGCCTGTATTTTTCACATTATTTCATGTAGACTGCATTCAGGTATATTTCTCAAAAAGGGAAGCTATCTCATGGTTACAAATTACTTTTATAGGGTCATGGTATGCTCACAAAATATATATCCCATGATCTGATTTCTAAACACTCAATCCATTCCTCGTTGGAATGTGCACCTTAAACATAGGGCAACACAAAAAAACCCATAAGTATTGGGTTTGGAATTAATATTTTAAACATATATAGCAAAAAACTTAAATTCCTCAGGATGACTTTCAATTTCTTTTATTGAGTGTATTGGCTAAATTATGTGTGACAACTTCGCTCCAGTAACAGGACAGTAAGAGACACAAGTCCAACATGAAACTTTGAACATGAATCACCTGAGTGAAACCTTGAGTCTCCTGTGGACCAAACCCCACTTGCCCACTCAGTGATTCAGTTGTCTTCACTATTAAAAATTAATTTTCTTTGCTGATTTATAAAATATGTTATTTAATAAAATGGCCTTTCAATTAGCCAGGACTTTAACCACTTTATTGAAATTGGTGACATTGAAATTATGAAAGGCAGTACACTTTTTTTCCTAGATTTAGATGTTGTACTCTGTTCTTCCTAATTATCCAAAACATCAGAGATAACTCTGTGTTCTCCTTAGAACAGACATGGGAAGATCACCTAGATTTCCAAATTTTTTCCTTAATTCTGAAGTTACTGAGAACTAATCAGGATTTTTGTCACAGTAATTTCATTGGAAGTGTGAAAAATTGTGCCTCACAGCCTCCTCAACTAACATGACTGCCTTGGCAAAAGCCTCAGAGTGGACATATTTACACTAGCAAAAAACGCCTCTTGTTGGGATAGTTTATCTTATTCATGGAACCAGTGGGAGTTCTGTCCTTACAAAACCTCTCTTGCTAACACAAGGCACATTTTCTCAGGAATGTTTTACTGATGTAAATATATCAGCAAATATGTCTTAGTGTAAGAAGTCTTTAATTCAGTTAGCAATTAAGACTAAGCCTTAAAAGCTTTAATGTTTTTACTGGATAAATTAATTAACATTAACTTATATAGTAATTATGACTACTGATATGAAAATTTTACCTCATATTCAAACAAAATTTTAATCACATTCCTGACATTTCCAAAGATATTTTATGATCTCAGAATTGTATTGAGATTCAGTATTTTTATCTTGTCTTTTTTGGAACATGATTTTTCTAATATTGAAAGTCCTCCCTAGACCTTTTAGAAACCTTCTAGGTTATGTCTATATGTCTTCCTTTCTGTCTTTTTTTGCTGCCTTATTTGTCTTTCATCCTACTGATGTCATTTTAGCTTAAAAATTTATATTGCTTGGGGTGTAAAACAGAATTGTGTTTTCCTATGAAGGTAATTTTGATTTACCTGGTACCTTAATGGATACCCTTGGATATCAGGAGACAAAGTGATCGGATGTAGTTCCTTTTTCACACATATGTTTGAAATCTAATTTTAGTGCTGTGCTTCAGAAGCAATATTATCTCAGCCTCCTGCATGTCTATTTTTCTGAACTTATTGCTACCATAGTTCAATGCAATTGCCATCCTTGCTTTCCAATTATAGGTGAAAGTTACAGTTATTTACTCAGAGTTCATATGGGACCATTCAGGAATGTATCTGTTGTGTAAAAATATATCTTAAACACAGATCTTCAAAAACACACGTAAGTTTTCTAAGGAGAAGATATCATTACTTAATAAAATACAAAAGGACCAGAACAGATGGAAAATGCAGAGTCTAGAAATCATTAACAATAATAAGTGCAAGAAATAGATATCTGTCTATTAGGAACTGTGAAATAATCAGTGACCCGACAAACACCAGAATATTTGACAAAGATGATGATGAGCATTTGATTGCATTTATTAAGTAATGGTTTCTATGAAAGCAAAACCATAAACTGTTGAGAAATAAATTCTTTGCTGATTTAAGTTCCTTATGGTACTCCTTAAGGCACCACTGAAACCCTTTACCCCAAATAATGCTGGGGAAGCTTAAAAGGTGCAGATAGGTAATGGGCACCAGCAAGCATCATCCCAGAGGGACTAACAAAAAGACAAGAAAGCTCCTTCAGGAACAACTTATATTTGCTGCCATGAAAAGAAGAAGAACAACACGTCTAGGAAACAGCCACAGGTAAGTGAAGGCATTCAGGAAAAAGAACTGACCAGTGAAGGACAAAGTGAACTAATTCTAGCTAAGAGAGAAAGCACATATGCTGTGCTTGATCTAACTCACAAATACAATGTATCAGAGGAAAATTTCTGGCATAAAGCAAAATTATTAATAAGTAATGATAGCTGGTACCCAAGCCCTGCTAGAGGAACAAGGAGGTCCTAGTGGAGAGTGTGAAGTTTCCAGGCTGCCTCTAAGGACAGGGATTTCTTTCCCCAGCCTTTTTGAAGGGAAGGACTGGAAGTCTTGCTGCAAGACCCCATTCCTCTGAGTACAGACCTGGGTGAAGACACCACAGGGACCAGAGCACCATTCATTTGATTTTCCTCTGTATCACAGAAAATGAGGCTTTACTAAACCAATTCTAGTGAACTAATGCAAAGATGCTTTCTGTGCATGATTCCTCTGAAAAGAAATTACTTTTTGCTGTAATAAGAACTGTTCAGATTTCACTTTTTTACCCCTTTTATTATATACTTAGCTTCCAGTCATTCTGCATAAATTTGTGGTACCTCAAATTTTAGATTCCTCCAGGCTAACACCCTGCAATTTCCCATTGCTGCTAAAGGATATTTAATTTTAATAGCACCTCACTCCCTCTCATTTAATCTGTAAATACTAATTTCTTTCAGGCTTTCCACTTTCAGCTTGATTCCTCTTCTCCCTTCCTGTGATGCTCTGTGATGAGGTCCCAGGTTACACATGCCAAACCCATCCAAGTGCCATTGAGGAGAGTGTTAAAGCAGAGAAGCTGGTGGATAAACAACACTGACTGAAGGAGCTGCAGTGAAGTGACATGTTGATAATTTACACCTTGGATCCAGAATTTGACACATTTCAGCGCCAAAAAACAAGTGGGGAAAAAAGACCCATGAAAGAATAGTATCAGACTATATGCAATGGTTCTAGGAATAGTTAGACAGTATTTAGGAATAGTTTAGCTAGACTGAACTAATCACAAGTCAGAATGCAGTGTGGGAAAAATCAGGGGGAAATACGATCATTGCCTCTCTTAGGAGGATCAAACCCAGAATAAGAAGAATTATGTTGGAAGTTCTCAGTGGATACAAATAGGAACAGTGGATTAAACCTGTGCACAATAAAACCTCCAGCCAAGTATCAAGGAAGCATTTTTTCCCCGTTAGGATGTCAGATCACAGAGCTGCCTCCCAAGGGAGGTGGTGCAAGGAGCTTCACCGTATGAGTCATCCAAAATTAGACTGAAACAAAGCACCTGCATATACCTCAGGCAACATAGCTTTGTTGGCAGGCAGACAACCTCGATGACCTGACAAGACTTAACCAGCTCTCCTTCCTGTCATTCCATTTAATTTTAGTCTGTTCATATTAAGCAAAATGAGAAAAAATTGCATTCTGTGTAGCACTCAGGTATTCGTTTCCTCAAGTGACTGATTACAAATGAAAAATACATAAATTGTCATAAATATTCAGACATCTGATAGGTAAATCTAATGACTACCTCTGGTTTGTGTTATTATTTAGGAAGTTATTTTAAAGCATTCCCCCTCCCCCCCCTACTGAAATGATAAATTTTCTTCTCCAGAAGGTGAGCCAGCCAGGGGTAATCAACTACATAAACAGATTTAGTTATACCTAGGATGATTATGGTTAGGGCATTTATTTTTGGACTCCTACTGCTTGAAATATCTACCTTTTCAGACACTTCTTGAGAATGCCACAGCAAGAATGGTAGCAGCAGAAAAGAAGACAGTGCTGAGAAAAAACATTCAAGTCTGAGCAGCAAGACATTCCAAATTTGCTCCCCTGAGTTTTTCAGCATGCATTTCAGAGGACTGAATACCTCATTTGCTTTTTTTTTTTTTTTTTTTTTTTTTCCAATTCCAGCCGCCATGGGTTAACAGAAAAAGGAGATTTAGCCTTCAGCTTTGGAGGAATTTACAGGAAAATTACACAGAGAAAAAAGGGATTAATTGATTCTTAATCCACTTCTGATATTGAAATTCACTTCACTCTCCTCTTTAATATTATTTACAGTTATTTTCCATGATTGAAAAGGAATTAACGTAATTATACACTGCAGCATGTGGGGGAGAAATGACAAAGAAAAGTTCAGTGCTCTCAAAACAGGGATAAAAGGTAACTTCCATTGCAGAAACCCAGTACCTGACCTCTTCGACTGGCAGCGAGGATATTAAATGCATATATCAAATTTTATGTTTGAAGAAAAGCAAATAAAATATCAATATCAAGGAAAGAGGAGAAAATATCCAAGTACATATTGGTATATTATTCTGACTCCAAAATTATACAGGGCTTTAAAATACACTTTGAAGTCAAAAAACGAGAACCTGATCTTTCTTCAGTTTGAGTTTTACATGAGCTCTTGCATAGGAAGTGACTAAACCAACGTGCATTCATTCAGCTTAGCAGAACAAGAATGAGGTGGAACATAAAGATTCTAGATTTGCAAGGAGTGATGTAAGAGTAAAATGAAAAATTAACTGGTACTTAAACATAATTTTGATGCCATTTCACACATTGTAGCCTGTCCTGTGCAGCCTCTAGAAACTCTTATGGAAAAGTGCAATACTTGCAGGTCATATGTAATATCTTCCAGTCCCACATGGGAACTGCGTTGGATATCAGTCACGCTCAAGGATATATCCAAAATGAAAAGGGCAATTATGTTTAGACCATTGATTAGCTGCCAAAGCAAGCAGTCATGTAAAAGACATCTAGTACTGACATAAAAATGACTGATGTTGGCTTATAAGGAACAACATCCAAAAATTAGAGGTAATTTTCTATGTAGATGAGGAATGATGTTATAGAGTAATATTTTCATATGAAATAAGAACAAGATATTCTATGATTTTGAGATAGAGCTTGATAAGTTTACAGCAGCTGAAATCTGGACTTCCTTTCTTAGAAAGAACAGAATGATGCAGAATGAAGGAGTTTGTTGTGTCCAAAGCATGTGACCAGAACAACACAGTGTGTGTCAAGGATGGCCAAACTGAGAGCTTTAAACTGGTAATTACTGGAGAGGTGGTGATTCCTCAAAAAAACCAAGTGAGCAAGCTGAGGATGGAATAGGCAAGACAAGAGCCAGGGGAGATGGGAAGAGAAGTGACACAGACATCAACAAAATCAGTGATGAAGAGGAGTCACTTTAAGCATAGGTCCATAAAGAATAAGGCGCCCCTGAAATAATCTTGAGACTGTTCTGGTGCTTCTCTGAAATGCTTGACAATAATGGATAGGGCATTGCTGGAGTCTGAAACAGAGGCCTGTCTGAGTTCCCCAGAGAGAAAGCAGAGAGCAGGGATTGAATTAAAAGCTTTGGATGGACTGAAGTATATTAAGCCCCTCACACACGAAGTAGAGGTGTAAGTTTAAGTTTCAGATAAGTAAGTTTAAGTAAGTAAGAATATGTTTGAAGCACTTTAAAGAATAAAGGTCTTAGCTACCACTGTAGAAGAACAAGTTCTAGTGAAGGCTGAAAAACATAGTACTAGATACTAGTGTTGAAAACAAGTTCCATGTAGGGCCCAAGAACATATTTTTAGACATTTTAAAACTATAGTAAGAATGTTGCTTACATTTTTTACATAGAACAAGACAGACCATATGCATAGTTTATATGTAACCTGGTGTACTGAGAAATTAGAATTCTAATAGGTTAAGAAGACATGGTTTGGGTTCGTGTTTTTAGCTTATTGGGTAATTTGTGTATAAGAATCTATGCACTGGGGAGAGATGCTCTCTTGCTCTCTCATTTTTCTTCTCTCCTCACTGCCATCATCATCACCTAAAGAAGACAGGACCTGTGGCAGCAACATCAGCCCTGCCGGGGCCTTGATAGGAGCAGCATCCACTTCTAATTGGGACTTTACTTTAGGACTCTATGTGCTGAAAACTTTCAGGATGGACTTGAGTGCTTGTCACTCTTTGCCTTTTGAGAGTGATGTGCCTTTACAATAAACAACTTTATAAGACAAGAGCTGCTCAGCTCTTTTGAGGAAAACAAACAACCCGACATGGCATGGACAAACCAACAGGAGGAATCAGAAATCCACATGCAGTTACAGACATTGAGCTAATGGGAACATAATGCAATAGCAACTAAATTTCTGAAATGGCTGGGTACAGACTCTTTTGGACAGACAGGCTGAGAAGGCAAGGTGACATTTTTGTGAGACTGCAGCTGGAATACCTGGAGCTCTGCCTGGGGATAATGTACTGGTGCATTGGTTATTCTACCCCAGTTTTGCTGAACTTCCTGGGTTTACTGTCAGCCTAATTATCCAGTCTGTTCAGGTCCATTTGTATGGTAACACAACTGTGTCTATATCAGTCTCTCCCAGTTTTGTATCATCTGTAAACTTGCAGAGGGTACACTGTCCCATTTTCTGGATCATTAATAAAGATGTTTGAGGAAGAGTGTTGGCCCCAGGATTGATCCCTGGAATAACACCACCAGGATCTTACCTCCAACCTGTACCCTCCAACCTTGTACCCCTGATCTTAACCCTCTGGACCTGCTGTTCAGCCAGTTTTCAATCCATCATACTGCTCTCTCATCCTTATTTTGCCAGCTTGTCCATGACAGTGTTGGAAACAGTGTCAAACATCTTGTTAAAGCCCAGGTAGGAAACATTTGCTGCTCCCTCTTCATTCACAAAGATGATCACTAGATGACTTGAAGAGGCACCTTCCAACCTAAGCAACTCTGTGAGCCTGTGATCTGGAGAGGGACCATTTTTGTGTGCCAGACAAGAAGAGCAGACAGGCTGTGGCAATCTGTGTGTCAGATCTCAGAAGCCACTGCAGCACTGAAGGGGTTGGCATGGAGTATTATCAGGTTTACTGATATGAATAAACCTGGAACCTGACACCCACCTGTCAGGCTTCTTTTGCAATCCTAGGGAATGTTAGAACTGACTTCCTCTGAATTTATGCTCATCAGGGCTATTGAGGGAAATGGTAGCTCATCTCTGTACCTGTACCCAACAGATTAAAACACTGATTCATTTTCCTGTCCTCCGTTTGACCATCAGCCCTGGAATACAGTCCCTATTCTGCCAAGGGCCTCTTCTGGGATCTTAAACAATTCTTTAGCTGTATAGGAGTGTTCACCTCATCTACTTAACTCCTTCAGCAAGTGCCTTGTAATTTAGTGCACCCAAAGTTAAGCACTGAAATTCTCATTACAGATAATGAAGAGAATTGAACACCTCTAGGGAATGATTAGGGCCACTAAAGTTAAAGACTTTAAGTAACATAAATGCGTAAATAACCCCTCAGTTACCTCTTAGCCCATGAAATTTTTCCTGGTGAATTCCTGACTCATTCATACAATGAAAATGGACATAATGAAATGGAAAGAGGACATTCAATATTTATTTTTATCTGAACGCTGTGAGTTTTCGTAACATGTATCATGCAAACTTTTGCAGTTGATAAAGTAGAGGTGCTGTGAAGAATCTTTCTAATACCTAATTAAAAAATACAAAGAAGGCATTGGAAGTAGCTGGTTTGTTTTACCTTCTTCTTCCTTGATGACTTATTTGGAATGTCACTTCTGAAAGTAAATGTTATCTCAGGAAACAATGTATTTCTGAGCATCTTTCGAATGAGGAATGGAAAGAATGAGATAAAGCAGAAAAGGAAAGTAATTACTGTGTAAATTGCAGGTCAGCTGCATGAAGACTGCTATAAAATATATCAGTATGCTTTGCCCAATCCTTTTTAACAAATAAAGATGATACTTAGAAGTTGAAAAGTTATGGCAGTGCTGAAAACAGTGGAAACTGCAATTTGTCATTCAAACAACAAAGCTCCCTTCCCTCCCCTCCTCCTTCCTGCCTTAGTTTTTCTATACATTAACAGCTTTTTGACAGGACAATGCATTTCTATGGGGAAAACACCCGTCTCAAAAAATGTACTGTCTATGTTTCTTTACTGCATGTTTCTTCCTGAATCTTGCTTATCTAATTGGATTGCTACAGTACAAGAAAAGGCCTCTTGAGTTCATATTAGCTGTATCACCATTAGAAGACACATGCAAAAATTAGGCCTTGTATAAGCCATGTAACATTAAGATACGCACTTCAAACACACTGTATACATGCAATGATGAGAAATGATGAAATTTTCAAAAGCCAGAATGATTTTCCTAGGAAAAGACATTGTATTTTAATCTTTTGCTTGGAAGGATTTTCTTTTTCCCCCCATGTGACTTTCACTGACAAAAGCAAGTTGTACTAAAAGTCAAAAATAGTTTAGGATGCAGGAAGTTACTCATAACTGATAAAACTAAAAAAGCATACAGAATTTAGGTAAAGACTGCCTAAAGTCCAGAAAGTCACAGATGCAGGCTCTGCTCCAGTGGATTCAAACCAAGCCTCAACATAGAAAATAATACCAAATTTTCACCTCACAGTCCCAAAAATATTTTCTCTGAGCTTGCATTAAAGGTGGGGCAAGAGAGTTATTGTGCCATGCTCAGCTCAGACCCCTCACAAAGCACCTCCTGTTGACTGTGTTCCTGCTGGTGGTTTCTGCCTCACCCTCCAGTACAATCCCAGTAAAGAATTGGAAAAAGCACCACCCCTCCTATGGGTAGCAAACTAAACTTATCCTTAGTCCTAATCAGCCCTAATAAACTTGCCTTTGGCACAAGATTATTCCTTCAGGTAGAACAATCCAGTTTAGCATTGATGGTAACCCCTTAATGTGGGGGCTGCCATGAGGCACTAAAGGCTGGGAACTGATACTGGAAAGGCACTGCCAGGTGAGATTATGAAGGGAAATTGTTAAATAGTGCTATAGGGACAGCTCCTTCATTTCTATCACTTTGATTTCCTTCCTTTCTCTTTCCAGCTAAATTTTGCCACTGAGCATATAATCATGCACATCTTCATACCATCTGTCTTCTATCATATTTTTTACAGCTGAGTCAGTCAGAGTCTTAATTTCAATTTTCATCGATCAAGAGATTTTTATCCTGTCTCAGACAGAGAGGTAGAGGTTTTCCAAAGATAATAACAGTTTCAGTAGCCTGCAGAAAATTTTATTCTGTTTCTTTTAGCTGTGGAGTTTTTTTATGCTCAGCAGACTAGTATCCAAATACAGATAGGAACAATATGACAAAAAGACGTGTGCTAGGGATTACCAACACAAGTACCTGCAACCAAAATCTCCACAGGGAGGTAAGACAGAATTTTTCTCAAAGGACTCTCAATTATCAAGTTACAACAGCCAGTGGCTTTTGGTTAAGTCTAATTCATAAAGAAAAACTTATGTCTGAGGTATCCCAAGTGCCAGCTTGGTGAAGAGGAAGCTCTTTCCCTCACCACATTCATTCTATCCAGGGCAAACGAAGTGCTCCTCAAAACAGTGATAGAGCAGGATCTGCTCCAGAGCCTGTGCCCTCTGCCACGGAGTCTCTAACAGGCCTGGCACATACTGGGCAAGGCAGGAGGAAAGACTTGCGCATTCTTCCTTTGTCTCTGTGCAAAAGCCTTTCAAAGCCTTATCACAGGAGACTCTTAATGGGATATTTTGTGATAGCACGCAGCCTATCCTGCCTACTGTAGTAGAAAATAGGAAACCAACTTGCTTTGGAGAAATCTTTTGGAGTTATTATGAACCACACTGAATATAATTCTCTTTAACAAAATGTGTTAAAAATGTTGACAGTAATATTGTTCACGCCAGAATCTGTGCTTTAAGGTTTTTCAGTTGTGAATTAACTTTCCTAGTGAAGCTTTAAACGATAAAGTCATTCAGCTGCTCTCATTTTAACATGTCTATTAAAATAATATAATGTATTTTTGAACATATTTACTTTGAGCAAGAAAGCAGCTGTGAGCTACACCAGTTCCATATTTTCCCAGCAGTGGGATCTTCCAGCTCCTCAGAGTGAGAGAACACTGTACTGCCAGCTGCAAGAGTCATTCAATCCTCACTGTATTTACCTACATTTTAAACACTTTGCCATTTTTGACTAATTTACCAGCAGCCTTTTATTCATCATAGCACCCATCTCTTTTCTTTCCTCACTTATTTTCCACAACAACATTATTTTCCCACTTGCATAACTCCTTACTCAACTCAGCATTTGCTTTACCTTCTCCGTTCTTTTTAGCACCCGCTCCTAAAAAAAAAAAATCTCTTCATATCTCCTGCTGTTCCTGATGTGCCCTCAGGAAGAATTATTTATAGCCACAATATGATGTCACCAACTTCAGGCAGAGGAAGCTGGAATGGATTTGCAGAGATAATTTTGTGCAACCCCACTGCTTAAGGAGTGTCTCTTGGAGCAGGGTGCCCATCACCAGATGGCTTTTGAGTATCTCCAAAGATAGAGACTCCACAACCTCCTTGTGCAGCCTGTGCCAGCACTTGGACACTTTCACAGTAAAAGGTGTTTTATGACATTCAAAACGGAACATGTGTTTGTGTCTGTGCCCATTGCCTCTTCAATACCTCTATTTACCTCTTTCTCACTTCTTTCATCTCTAATGTTCCAATGTACAGCTGTGACAGCAGTCAAAGAGCTGGTCCATGGACATCCACTGCTTGGCATTCAGCTTGTTTCCTTACTGACTGCTTTCATCTATTGTCCTTTATGTTACAACATACTCATAAATTCACAAAACAAAGGGTTTTCTCTTTTTTTTTTCTCTGCCTCTGTAGTACCTAGGCAATGGTTTCCAGTCTATGCCTGGGGTTGTCTGACACCACATAAATACAAATAGCAACAATTCTTTCATCTAAAGCTCCTAAAACCTCATTAGGGAGGAGCATGACAAGCATTAATATGCACAAAATATGAAGGAAAGACAACAGTATAATTTCTCTACAATCGACCTCAATGTCCGTGGATGACCCCACAAATATGTCTACCCTTGGACAGTAACAGTATTTGATTCCCAGTTACCAATTTGAAAGTTCAGTATTCTTATCAGGCACATCATTATGCAATTCAGAAGGCCTTCAAGTTTTTTTTGTTTAAATTGTAGATTTTTTTCTCCCATAATCCTGAATTCATTGATAGAATATGTAACACAATTTGGTGGAGAACTTAGATCAAAGCAATTTTTTTTTTCTTTGCATTCCTCTGATCTTCAGCAGCCTTAAGGATGCTCTAAACTACATCAGGTATCAACCTGCCATGGTCATGGCTATCTTGCATCCTATCTCTTCCTGGGAATGACTGAAGCAGATTAGATTTACCCTTAGTTGAGTCTGGAAACACAAATCCATGAAGAGCCACTGATTTTGCAGACTCTGGCACCTCTGCTGCACCACTTGCACTGCTGGTGAACTTTCCTTATGCAGGCGTAGTTTTCTGCTGCATCAGTAGCAGCTTTTAAAACTTATTTTATATTCTTGGCTATTTTTTTCTCTATGCACAAAATAAAATAACTGTAAATGTAGGTCATCACCTGTGCTTTATATTTAATTATCCAGCAGCATATTTGACCTTTATTTCTGATTGCTTCTCCACTGTTTTTTTTTTTTTTTTTTGGAAATACAACAAGAATTTTTCATTGGCCAAAACTCCCTGTAGTTCTATTTATGCTTTCATTTACACAAGGCAAAACACAGAGACATTATTTTTGAAAACAGTGTAAACCAAATATACATATTTCCCTACACTTGAAAGGTTTTGTTCATTTGTTTTTAATAACTTCAGGGTTTTTTTGTTTTGTTTTGAATCAGAAACTCCTTGCTTTGAAACACAAACACTTCTTTTAGTGCTTGTGGATTTTTGGTCTTTTATCTTGCTTTAATTAGCTCACTTGGGAAGTAATGTAACTCTATTGCAGAAAAAGCTGTATCAGTAGCTGAATCCTTCTTTTCAATTAACCATACAAATCCAGGCCTTCTTCTCACACTCATGCTGCATTATTTTGCACTTGGCACAGCCTACTTCTCTCAAAGTCCTTCATTATTTTAAGGTCATCCTGACAGGATGCTTCCTGACTTATTTTGTGCCAGCAGGCAGAAAGATGCACACTTTTTTTCACCTGTCTGGAGTCCACCATAGCAACCATGGCCAGGGTTGCATGCAGGACTGCAAAGTCTTACAATAGCTTGCTATTGAAACAGAGTAAACAAAGTGAGATTTTTTTTTTTTTAATCCAATTCCTTCCAAGGCCAAGGAATTTTTTGTGTCTTGCTGCAAAGCAATTTCTGATGAAAGAGTAGAAATACAGAAATCCTTGCCAGTATAGAGAGGTCTTACAATGATTTTATAAAATATTGTGCAAACAAGGGAAGACTTTGAGGGTTAGTTTTGCTCCCAGGAAACTCCTCACTACAGGTGTGTCAGACAGGCAGAAGCATGGACAGGCAAACAAGGAGGAATTGTTTCCTGGATACACGGGGTGGAACTAGGAAGGCCAAAGAGAAGGTGGAGTTGAGAGTGCTGAAGCACATCAAGAGCAACAGGAGGGGTTTCTACAGCCACAGCGGCAACTAAAGGAAGACTGGGGAGAACATGGGACAGTGTGACAGGTGACCAAGAGATGGGGAGTGTCGGAAAGGATAACCTATGGTAGGGAAGAGTGCAGGAATCAACATCTTCATTTACTCAGCCTTTACTGGCAAAGTCTGCTGCTCACTCCCAGGCCGTTCAGGTCTCTGCTTAGGGCCAAAGGATGGCAGACAGGTACAGAAGGATCAAACTGAGTATCAGGTCAGCTAATGTGCAAGATATGTGTGAGTCCCTAGGAATGGATAGGATGCATCTGAAAATGCCAGGAAACTGGCTTGTGGTTGTTTCAGGACTATTCCCTATCATGTTTGAAAAGTTGTGATCAGCAAAGGCTAGAGAAGACACTTATTAGTCCTCAAAAAGGCAAGAAGGATTTAGGGAACATATTTGGAAAAAAACATAATCTTTTCATTAATAGAAAGGTAATGTGGAAGCTTCAGGATACCTTGAATTTAGAAAATATAACGGCTTCAATATTTTTGGAAAATTCTGAGACTGGGAGAAACAGAAAGGGGATTTTCCACATTTGTTTTCAAAAGAAACAAAACTCCTAAACACCTCTTGGACTGCAGTTTATGGTATTTTGCAGAATACTATTTGATACAGAAAGGCGATCTGAAGCTTAATACTGAAGAATATCAAAAATATGAATATGTAGTATCTGAGAGGATATAAAATCCAGAGCAGCTTCACAAAAACATAACAACATGAGAAATATATGTTAACTTTATATAACAACTATTGTGCCTTTCCAGTAATGTACTGAAAAACGGAGATCTCTGTAACTGAGCAATGTGGATAAACATTTCCACAGAGCACGTCATAATGATCTGCAATTTGAATATTAAATTCTTTTGCATCTTTTGTAATACCTACAGGTACATGTGGCTTATCAGTATGATAGCCTGGTAAGTCAGGCTGTACAGTTTGAAGTTTTTTTCTAACACTGTTTGCATTTAAATTGAAGCTACACAATATGTACTGCAGGCAAAGTTCACTTAGGAATGTAACTGAAATGCAAACATGAACTGATTGTGACCTGTTTTATAAAAAAACCCCACAATCAAAACCTAATGTGCCACACAGACAGCATTAATATATACTATACTGAAGCATACAATACTATACTACAGCCTCTAATTAATCCTTCTACTAGTGCAGGAATATTTCTACTAATAACTGCTTTTAAAATTTCTTAGAGATTAAACTTGTATCTATACCTCTGGAGGTTATTTTAGCTTTTAAATCACATCAGTATGAGAAACTTCTTTCCCAATATTAAATTGAAATGTTCATCTTTTCCAGCTTCATCACATTAGACCTGGTTACTTATTTGCCCAACTTTGAATTATCTTTATTCATCCATTAGGTTCACACACATTAAATTCTCTGAGCTTCTCAATCATTACTCAACAAATGATGAGTTCTCTAAATTTATTCCCTACAGATCTCCTGGTAATTTGCATTACTTTTGCCTGGACACTTCGGTTTGTTAATACTTTTCTGGTAGTAACTGTGCAGAATTCTGAATATTAGGGCTGAGGTCTTGGGCTGAGCTTATACATATCAACACATCTTGGGAAAAGGCATGAAGGCAAAATTTCCTTCTATATTTCCCTGCAGCTGAGATCCTCTTGGTGCTGATCTAGGTTTGATACAAAATAAAGTATGTTGACAGCTGTTTCAGTGAGCTGTTTGAGCAGACAGGGTTTCTGGAGCACTCAGACCCCTATAATTTGTGCTCTGATGTTCCTGGTCCTGCTTAACATCCTGGGAACACACATGATCTAAAAAGAGTGTTGTCTGCCTGGTGAGCATACATCCTTCTGATCTTCTTGGGAAAATTACCAGCTGGTAACATTAGAAGCAACTCTGAACTGAGAATAAGTTTCTGCCTGTAGCAGTCACAGAATCTCAACAAATCCCAAATCAGATGAACTGAGTGTCCACGCAGCCTCTGTTCAACGACACAGCCCCAGCCAGCAGAATTATAAGTTCTACCAAGCCACATGTGACAGTGGCTTAGTCTGGGACTTTGTGCCTGACACGTGTGATGAAAGGAGCACTGGACATCGACACAGGAGGAGCAGCAGCCAGCACCCTGGCATAGCCAGAAAGTGCTCTGGCCTCCTAGAACCCTCCACCTTGGCAGCAGAGCAGTCTGACAGGCCAGGCAGGGAGCTCAGTTTAGGTGCGACTCCACCACATCTCAGACAAGCGCATCCCACTCACAGCCTTCCACACTCACACACAGATCAAGGGTATCCATGGCTCTCCGCTGGGCAGGGGATGGAGCTGACACATGCTCCCGGAGACAGAGAGAATTCCAACAACTGTTTTCTCTCAGTTGAACCCTGTTGGAAGCTGAGGGGAAGGCAGTGATCTCCTGCATTCCTCTGGAAGCACACAGGATGAAGGAGCTGTCAGATCTTTGGATGAGGATGCTGTCTGTTTAAAGGCTGAATGGCTCCACTCTCCAAATTTCATGCATAAAACCATAGTCCTTGAGCTTCTCTTTCCTGGATGCCTGTGGGAATGGGCTTGACATATACTGACACACGTAGTCCCCAGGTGACATTCTCTTATGCTATATTATAATGTACATCTGGATGTTATATTTTCTTATTGGTCGCATTACAGCATAGATCAAAACTGCCCATATCTTAAATTTTTATGAAATTATAGTATTTTTCTATTGGCATGATCAGCAGCCTCAGGTATCTGTGAAGGATGATGATCTGCCATGGACCTACACAGGGCAGGACCTTTTAACTATAAACCTTGTTGCTAACTACACACCAGGAATATTAATTATCAAAATAACTAGCATTTATGCAGCCTCAGAGCAGAGATGAAGTATACATTCTGTAACACTACTCCCACCTTTCAGAGTTTAAAAAGGCACTATAGAAATTATGAAAGCCACCCTTTACAATGCAAAAGTATAATTTTTAAAAGCAGCTGTTTTTCATACAAAAAGGAAATAATATGTATTCAGTTTTGATTCCTTCCTTATCACTTCCCTGAGAAAATGATATAATACTTAATTTTTTTAATAAGAAGTAAATGCGATTTGTATGACTTAAAATGAATTTTTAAGATATCATACATGTTGATATATTCACTGCCATCACATTTTTGAGCTCCTGACCATTTACATTCTTTGCATTTCACATTTATTTATGAAATCCAACTCCTGCCTCTGCCCTAAG
Organism: Cinclus cinclus; assembly: GCF_963662255.1. Taxonomy (NCBI): domain Eukaryota; kingdom Metazoa; phylum Chordata; class Aves; order Passeriformes; family Cinclidae; genus Cinclus; species Cinclus cinclus. The sequence goes on from NC_085049.1 coordinate 10,706,856, forward strand.
AGTAAAAGAAGAATCATAACAGAGCCCATAAAATCTTACTAATAAAGAACAGGTGCAAGAACCCAATCAGATCAAGAAGTCATTGATTCTATCTAAGATTTCTTCTCCTCTATTTCTGTCCTAAATGTTGAAATATCCACAGTTACATGTTCTCTGAACACGGGAGTGAAATGCTGACATCATATTAATATGAGATCTACCTCTTCAAGAACCCCTTTCAACAGGAATATGATTTTTATTATCAAGTATCTCTTCTCATTCTTCTATGCCCTTGAAAGCACTTTCTGCTGTTAAAAGACATGGCTTTTGAAGGACTTCTATTTTTATCTCCATGCATCTATCCTCATGAATGCTTTGTTTTCCATTTTAAATCAGAATATTTTATTAACTACTGTGCTTAGGTCTTAAGAGGGTAGCATTTTATTATCTTTATGTTGATTAATTTCCTTTGTATCCATCTGCTGTGGAGTGCTCAGGATGTCCTGCACACAAGGGAACACTGCATACAGTAAGTGGGTGGAATTTTGAATACCTTACAATTTTTACAAGGAAGAATGGAATCAAAACTACTGGAATCAAACACCACTTTATAAAACCATTATCACCACAAAGCAGTAATTAAAATCTCCATTGCCTACATGGAACATTCCTTAACTCATTTTTAAAATTTACAGATATTAAAATGAAATGTTAATTGAAAATGCATTAGCTGAACAGAAGGGTTTTGATCATTTAGGCTAAATTTGGCTTGAGAGAAGAAATGAAAGGCCATGTAAAACTTACTGTCTTCTTAAGGAGACAGTACAGGGACTGTCTCCAGGTCAATGGAATCAGAGCACCTCCCAGTGCTGCTTATGTGCTGGTGTTTGGAGGGGTCACAGGCAAGACATTGGCTGTGACCCACATTCACTTCCCCAGCAGAGCTCATTATAATGCTGACCCGTTAATACTGTGCCTACAACAACTGGAAGTTTTTGTCCTTGAATGATCAAGTAATACAGAACACGAAGGTTTCACCCTTGGGATGTATTCAACCTGTTTTTTAAAGACTCAGTAATTGCAGATTTCTGGAATGTGTAGGCAAATCCCAGCTAACTCCCACCCTTCTGCCAAATAATACTCCATCAGTGGAAAAAAAAAAACAGGGGTGAAATTCTGTGTTCATTTAGCCAGCTGGAAATTTACCATGGAATTCATTGGGGTCAAAGACAGTACATGATCATGTAAGAGGTTAAATAGCTTCAGTAATATTGGAATTTTCACCAGTGGATGAATTCGATGCAATTCCAAACAATCAAACAAATAATAAAAAGTGTATTTTTGACAAAATTAATGGCACAATAACTAAAATCATTGCTTTTCATGGAATAAATTGAGGACATTTATATTAAAAGCAAATAAGATATCTCTTACAAAACAGCTATTATGGACATCTTCTGAGGAAGACAAAAGTTTGATAGAAAAAACGGAGTTCTACTTAGTGTGTTATTGGTAAGTGCACTGGTTGAATTAATTTATGTTCTTATTTTTGCCACATCTAACAGTTATGAACAGATTTTTCACATTTTCATTTGTTACAGAGCTCCACATTGCTAAAATACCTCTTGCTTTAATGTATTTGAAACACATTTCTATCCTTATGGATTGCCAACAACCATGTTTCTTTTTCTTACAGTATTTATACACTGAACATATCTTCTCATTTCTGGTACTGCCACTACATATGTGACTTTTAAGAGGCAATTCTACCCACAGCATGGGTAAATTCTTACATTTTTAACACTTCATAATGATGTCTTACTATAACCTTTGATCATGTGCCTTAACGTATCTGGGTGTTGGAAATATTGAAGCTGTTACATTCCTGTTAATGAGTGTTGACATTCTTGAGCAATATGCAGTTCAAGTAAGTACATTTAAATTCTACCGATACGCTGCACTAGCTAAGGATTTTGCTGATCTAATAAGGAGATGGGAACAACATTTGGTATCAGTGATCCATGAAACGTCCATGCAAGTTTTGACATATTGGAGAGATGACAGTGTGCTGAGCCAAACCTCCTACCAGAGAAGTTGCAAAAGCCTGTACACACACACAGACACACAATTTGTCTGTTCATCCCAGATTTAGCTATTGTGCATATTGTAGATTGACACACGGTGTCAATTCAAGGATCTTGATTTTCATCCCAGAAACAAGGAAAGGAGTGTGGGTTATTTTGCTGGGACATGTCTTCCTGTGTTACAGGAGACCATACAGCAGTGACTTTGATTCTGCACAGGAACACCTCCTCCTCTGGTTACAGAGCCACAGTTATGTCATCTAAATAAGGGTGTTGGATAATGAAGTTATCATTTTGAGCCAATTCAGAATTCCTTTAATCACTACAGTAAATTGAAATTCTATGAAAAAGCAAACAAAATGCAAGCTTTAGGATTTGGATACAAAGACCTTGAAATAAATGTTTGATGTGCTTCAGGAAAACAGCCCCTGCCTCAAATAGCAATGTGCTGGTGTTTAATAATTATTTAATTTTATAAAAATGTGCATAATAAAATTTTTTACAAATTCAAAATTCAATGTCACTGAAGTTAACATGACTTCGACTGTTAATCAAGTTTTTATCATGAACATACTATTGCTTTTCTACAGCACTTTGGAATACTACAGTCATTCACAGTCGTCATAAAAACAGTAGACAAAGAAAGGTGTATCCAAAGCCTAAAGCAGTAAGGAGGTCACAGATTATCTTATTTTTTAATTCTAAAGAATTTATAACTTAAAACTATATTTTAAAACTAAAAAAATGAAAAAGGAAAAAATAAAAAAAAGAAAAAAATAAAAAAATAAAAAAAAGGAAAAAAGTGTGCTTCAAAGAAATAAAAGAATTATACAACTCTACCTTTCTAAGAATATATTTTGCTTTCAATTTTAAATTAAATCCTGTCCAGGTTGTAATCACAACTCTTATTTACTGTAACAGAACATAACATTTCTGATTGTTTTTACTGGTTTTGTCATTACTAGAAAAAAAATCCCCCTCCCAACCATACCAGGCACTACAATGAACAATACAAACACTCAGTCTCAGGAAAGTCTGCACTTGACCTTCTCCTCTGGCTTACCTGAATTCTCTTTGGAATTCACACAGTAGAAGGAAAATTGACTGAAATAAGCCTTCTACTCAAAAAGTGATGAAAAACAACACACATATATAGTCTGAATTTTTATCTCAACTGAATGACAAACCCCACTTTAAAACCTTTTTTTTGGTGGAGATAAACTGGTTCATAGTGGTTGTGGTTTAATAATCAGCATAGACTGACTCAGCTACTCTACACAGAAACTTAGCTAAATACAGAATTATTTTCTCAAAACAAAAATAAATAAATAAATAAATAAATAAATCTTCAAACCAATCTATTAACACTGAGAACTATTAAAAAGAAGGCTGATTTTTTGTTTCATAAATCTAATAACTAGTGTTGATAAGGAAAGAAAAATTAATCTCCCAAAGTATGTATGCTCAAATAAGTTGCTTAATCTATGCAATTCTATGCAAGAATTCAAAAATCATGTCCTCATGAGGGAAATCAAAAGTTTCTTTGCTCTGTTGGTATAATTTTCACCAATAAACTTAGTCATTGAAGTCCTAATGTACTCAGGAAAACTTCTGACAGGATGATTCGTAAAATTTTCCCCCAAAGAAGGTGTTACAGTCAAGAATTAACGAGGAAACTGGAGGTGTAACTTTGTATGGTCGTGTCCAAAAGACTTTGCATGAGAACAAGAGAAACAGCATCTGTAAAACAATTCTATTTTCTCATGTGTTACCTATTTTTTTGCCATAAGGCCTAGGCAGATAATGTATTATCTGTTGGGGTTTTTTTTTGTCAGAATGCACATCTGATGATCAGAAAACCTGGGAATCAAAGACAGGATTTAGGCAGAATTGGTTGAGTTTAGTTGGTTGTATGGTTAGTTTCTGACTTCTTGGCTTCAGTGAACTTGTCACCTGTGATAAACAAATGACGTGACAGATGTTGCACAGTCACGTCTTTGGACCTCTCTTCAGCTGAGTCCTTTGAGGAGTTATGCAGACTTCCTCAACCACTATTTCATCTTCCTGTCCACTCAGCTCTGGTAGCTGGTATTAAAAGACACAACTCAGTATTCCTCAAGGGAAAGAAGTGCACTGTGAATTAATTTAACGTAACAGTTCAATCTCTACAAACTTGCTTCAAACTAATGAAATTACATGGTCAAGCAATGACAGATTTGTGCTCCACTTAAGCTCCTGTAATGTCAGTTTCTAAGGTAAGAAAAAGACACTTCAAGAAAGGCTTGTTATTAAATTAACCTGCGATAAAAGTAAAGTTGTGGTGTTGCATCAATAACTTCTACCATTACATGTCAGACAGTGGTGAAAAAAGTAGAAACCTGAAAGATGACATACTTTCCTTTATTTGACCATCTTTAATGGAAATATTTGTTACAAGTTCTGTATTGATATAACTTAACGAAAATGTATTTACTGGACAATGGACAATACTTGGGCAATACTTTGTGCTGATTAGGTGGGAAAAATTACCTTCTTTGCTGCTATTTATAAGACAGCTAATTTTTTTAGGGGGTGAATAGCTTCTTATTTATCTTCAGATGCTTTTCTTGGTGGGAACAAAGTAAGGACAAAAAGTCTTCTTTTTCTTTTTTTTTTGCAACAAGGTGAAAATATGGGGATGAGTTCCATAAAATGGCTCTGCTTGCCCAGGTTTCCCAATATCTATGGGTCATATTTTTCCTACAAAGGGCTTTCCCTCTAAATCTGAATATTGCAGTAAAAAAACCACTATCCATTACCCAGTTATTTTAAATACTAGTGTATTTTAAAGAAACATCTGGTTTAAAATAGTGTATCACTATTCTGGTTTTTTTTAAATACTGTGCTATGTTAACTGCCCACCTCTTTACAACAGTTTCAGTTTCAGGACAGCTGTGTTTTGGAAAAGGTTTAAAATCAGATGAATCACTGGTTCTTCTGGAAGCATAAGCTGCTGGCTCTTTGCCCCATAGACAGGCATTTCTAATACAGCCATTAGGACAGCCCCCATCCCTTTACCCTATTACAAAATTAATGAGTTCTTTTCAATAACTTTACAAAGCCCATAAGATATGACATAGCAAATCTTCCTGTTACTTAACTAGTGAGGTTTCAACTTCTGATTTAGATGGATAATTTCAGGATCCCACAAGCAGAGGAAGTGTCAGCCTTACACCTGATTTCTGTTGTAGAACATGTTTGTCCTATGTTCAAAAAGCAGCTGTTTGCTGAAATTCTGTGGAAATGTCCTCGAGTATTTGAATGTAAAGTGACTAATGTTTCTGTCCTGTAAATGCAATGTAATACCATGTTTCTCTTCACTACTATAATATACTAAAATTACAATGAATCCATCTGCATTTAGCTTTTACAAATGAAAATATTTTCATAAGGGCCATATGGCTCTTCATAAATTTCTGATAACAAATTTCTGATAACAGTAGCAGTGACATATTTGTAACAGCATATCCCAGTGCAATTCCATCAAATCAGAAAACAGTACAATGGAAACATCACACAAATTTACCAGTAAAAAAGTGTGCTTACCTTCATATGTTCCACTTTCTAGGAGAGCACCACTTTTCTCCAATTCCATAAAATCTTCAACAGTGATGAAAATATAGTCCACACCAGGGACTTCCCCCTCCTTATGTGGCCTTGTGGTGCCTATTAATAAGATGAAAGACACACTGTCAAGCACATGGCCTAAATGTAGAATGATCTTTTTGAAAGCTTTGGAAAAGTCACAAAGTAAACCATTTACACAACATCTTACATAGCACATCTTCCTTGTGAGGATGCCTTTCAAAGCAATCCAACTATATTGGCTGAAGCTGACAGAGGTATATGAGACGTATGTTTAAGATCATGCCAGATATTATTTGGATCTATATTTATTCTCACTAATGAAAAACTATCATACTGTTGTTCTTCTTACCTTACTAGAAAGACCCTTTGTGACATCAGGCATTCAGAGGTAACACAAAACAGTCTTTTCTACAATTAAACTGCTTCATGATATTTTAAACATTTATTTAGGACACAAAATAATAGTTCTTTAAATAAATCTGTAAGGGTTGCATTCACATTGTTTCAGTGCCATAAGTGGACTTGACAAATGGTTAGGGCCTGTGGGACGAAAATCACCTGCTAACCAGGCTGTCAAACTGCAAAGGTGTTTATATTTAGTTATTGTCTCTATTGTCATGTCTGGATGACAGAACTCTGTAAGAGCTGACAGATAATATTACACACAGCCTGACGAGTGACTTGGCTTAGCTAGAAGAAGTTGGGATGTTAGTGGGGAAGAGTCTAAAACTGACCTGATTTCCTGATGGTCCAGTTTATTGTGCTCAGACTATCCCTGCTTTGACTGAAACCTCTAAGTCTCAAAATTCCATTTGGAAATGGAAGTGGTTTTGGTTCTCCTCAGAGCATTTGAAACATCTTAATCAATTATTTATCAATACTGTACTGATTACATTACATTGGCAGGGTTTGGTTTAAAGACTGTTGTCATTGGGAAGTGGCTAGAAACCTGTCCAACCTCCTTTCTGTTACTTGAAGACATAGAGACATAAAAGTGTTAGGTTAACTCAATTGCCTGTCCTAGAGACCTTTTTTCCCTCACACATAGCCTGAAGTCCATGGCAAAAACTGAAGGAGACTGTGAAGAATATTTCAGTACCTAACATGGAGAATATATTTTGATAAATCTATAAGACCCTTCCCTCATTTTCTCTGACTCCAATTCCCTCCTCATCTCAAGATCGGCAACTAAAACTGGCTGTTAATTTCTGGGAATTCTCATACTATTATCTGGAGTACTCTGTCCATCTGGAGTACTGTGTACAATTCTGGGCTCCTCAGTGCACGAGAGATGTGGAGCTCCTGAAGTGGATACAAGGGAGGGTGACCAGGATGACTGGGGGATTTGAGTATCTCTGATGAGTAAAGGCTGAGGGATTTGGGTCTGTTCAGCCTCAAGAGAAGACAGCTGAGAGGGGGCCTCATTAATGTGTAAAAAAATCTAAAGAGGCAATGCCAAGAGAATAAAACCAGGCTCTGCACAGTGGTGCCAACCACTAGGACATGAGACAGTGTCTGATGCACTGCTCCATCTTAATATTTGGAAGAACTTCTTCACTGCAGTGACCAAGCACTGGAACAGGTTGCCCAGAGAAGGTGGGGAGTCTCCCTCCTGGGAGATATTTCAGAATCATTTGGATGCAATCCTGGGCCATGTGCTCTGGGATGATTCTGCTAGAGCAGGAAGGTTGGAACAGATGCCCCACTGTGGTCCCTTCCATCCTGACCCACTCTTTGATTTTGTGATTACTCTTGTGTTTTGGAGATGGTATGGTTAAAGCAGTCAGACACTTGGATTGTCCATAAGCATGCTGAATTTATTTCCCACGGGTTATCTGACCTCTGGGGATGCAGCAGCACCCCCAAAGATCTCCATCCTTTTGTGAGAACTATGTTGGAGCACCGGGATTCTGGTGTGCCCCTGAACTCTAGGGAGCTCTGCTAGCAGCACAGACATCAGATGTTTGTTCTGCTTGCTCTCTCCTAAGAAATTTTTCACTATCAAAGAACATTGACAGAAACTACATCTTCCTCACAAAACACTCTAGCAAATCAAGGCTGTTCCCAGACACAGCACAGGGAGGAAGCTGGCATATTTGATAAGTAGTTTACTAGCTTACTATTCTTCAATACTTTTTTTTTATGTAGACAAGCTTGGATTAACAGTTTATCAATAAAACAAAAATACAAGTTACATGAAATGTTAGCCCTTTTTTGAGTGAAAATTTGGACAAGATGATATAAAAGCTCCTTCACAATTGAAATTTTTAATGATTTTAGCTATTTAGTGGTAATATAACCTAGTTTGTTTTAAACACGTGGATATTTAGCAGTCATTCATGAGGGATGATGGCAAAGTCTCATAAGAGGTCCAAAACCAGACTTGGTTACCCCTGTGTTTCTCTACTTTGGCCATAGTCTTTGTTCAACTTGCCTAGAAAACTTATGTAATGGACTAAATTTCAAATTCTGAATCCCTCTCTTAAGTTGGAAGCTAAAGACCTAATCTTTCTGCCCTTATATTACTTAGTCAAGTTGCTTTCGGACATGATACAGATATCATACAGATATGATATATTTGGCATATGCCTTGCATTAATTTACTATTAATTAAATATTCTGTCTAATCTGCTTAGACAACAGCAGGAGGTATCACTGTCACTTGGATGGTTCCACCGTCTTGTAATACTCAGGGAGCCTGCTCCCAGAGCCCTGCACTGCATTGTGTACTGAGGGCTGCAGACCTGTAAAAGATCAGCTAGTTACTTCCCACAAAAAAAAGTGGAAAAAGGAGCAAACCATGATCAATAGCTGCTCGAATTCAGGGTGACTCTTACCCCGGGAACAGCAGCTTCCCTCCCCAGCAGAACTTTATTGCTCTTGATAAAATCTTACTGAGTCCCATTTCCCTTCTGCATCTGCTCTCATTCCCTCAGGCTGGAAGACCTGAGACCTTGGAAATGCTTAAAGCAACTCCCTGGCTAATGGAATAATCAATGGTTATTGCCTCTTTTACTCTTTCACCCTGGAGGAACTGAGTTGTTGCTAATAATACTTCTGTCATCCTTTATAGTTTTCTGTGAGCACCACAGACTTTGTAATGTGCATGTTTACAGAGCTGGACACAGCTACTGGAGCATCTTAAACACCCATCAAGGTCTGAACACTGAGATCTATATACTGGAATCTTACAGAACACAGGCAAATTCTTTCCTTGCTTTTAACCTAGAGCTACACTTCTTTATAGATTTTGTCTTTAATTACATTCATATAGACAGATAAGCAGGTTTAAAACTTACGGTGATTCAAGACTTAAAACAAAGGACTAATCCCAAGCCTCATATTTCTACAGAAACCCATCTTCTGTTATGCACCATCAAGTTTTAATAGGACACAGTTGTTACTACTTATCATATTTAGCCCTTTATTAATGCAAAATGGAAAAAAAGCCCCTCAGTTACAAATTTGTTACCAAGGTAACCTATGAAAAAATTATCTTTGAATATCATAATAAAAGAGTATTATACTTTTAGATCTTTCAGGACCAAAGCCATCAAGGGGTATTTGCACTATGCATATTTCTGACAAATACAATTTATTGGTGCTGTTGAAGACACAAAATGAGAAGCTCTCACATAACCATGACCAGTCCAGTCATGCAAGTGCTGACACACAACCTGCAGATACCTTGGAAGTTACAGGACCTTGGTCTACAAAATCTGGACTGGTGTTGACCTTCCTTGACTTCATGAGCACTTACATCATTCAACAAAAAATCTGCTCTCAAAACCAATGCTAAGGCCATTCAGTGAGCAACTATTTTGTTCGGCTTTATTGCTTCAAGATGGATAGTTAGTACAGTTTAGAGATATTTAAGGTATGTGTTGCACCTTTTTATTCATATTTTCTTTTAAAACGACCCTTTGCCTTTGCAACTGGTTTCTTTTCTACAGGGGAATTATGGTGATTTGTCATAGTTGAGTGCAGGCTTTCCATGCTTATGTCTCTTGTAGGATGGTGCTATAATCCAGGAGAGGAATTAAGTGCTTTTCACATAAATAGCCTCTGAAAGAGTATTTTTCTTTTAAATGAGTTTAAGGCACCTGAGGGCAGGAGTTTAGATACATAAGAAATCTTTACTTCTATTAAGAAAAAAAAGGAGTGTGTTAATTTAACAGCAATAAACTATTTTTGAAATACTGCTTTTAGGAGCTTGGGGAACAATAAATAAATGGAACTTTTATGTTGACTTCTAGTGAAGATGGGAAAAATCGTCACTTCATGTAGTGCTCAGTCCAGATTACCTTTATTATTAAGAAAGTATAGAATTATTGATTCTAGAAGAGTTCCAGGGTTGGAAAGCTCCACACCAGTTTGTAGAAGTAGGAGAACGACTAGGAATTTATGTCTCTTTTTAATCTCAGAATTCAATTACATAATCATAACATTTTAGAGCTTATTTGGGAGCAAAGTGCACAGCCTTGTTTCACTTTGAACATATTTCTACTACTTAGAGGCACTGAGTCTTGTCTACACAGTCTCTGTCCAGCTCTGCTACTTTCAAAAGCAGGAAAGATACTACCTTATTTTTTAAAAATTAATTTATTTATTTGTCAGCATAGGAATATGAATATTAGTTAAAACTCCCAGAACTACAACAGGAAAGACTCACTCAGTAGTTTAGACATATTTTAAATAACACTTAATCATTGCAGTAAATAATCTATTTTACAGTCTTTAGCAGCATCACAAGGTTAACACTGTACTAGCTGTGTCCTTGTAGAGTCAGTATGATGGTCAGGGAAGTAGAAGTAAAAGCCTTACTCACTGCACGGTCCAATACCAACTCACAGACTGGGCCCACAGGTTTCAATACTCCCAGTTTACAGGCATGTTATAAATATTTAAATATTTAAAAGATTACCTTTTTTTTGGTAACTTAAGGGCAAACCTGGAAAACCACTATCCAAACATTTTCACATGTATTTAGCTGATTTATATTTGGATTCACAGACTGGCTCCTACAGCATGAGGTAATTTCAAAAGCAAAGGTGTGTCTTTGACACAAAGATTTACAGAGTAAGTGAAGAGCACAGGAATAATCTAGTCCTTTTTGCATAATGACCTACTTCTACAGTAATATTCCAAATGTGTGGAAGAAAACAATGTCTTGTTTTGCTTATCTGTTCCAAATGTAACAAAATGCAAATAGAAAAATGTCTTTAATATATGAAGCCCCTTTATTAGATATTCTACTGAGAATTTGTTCGGTAACTGCTCTGTACAGCAGCTTGTTGTGGAACGTGCTGTGCCAGGCTGTCATACATTACAGTAGCTGGAGGGATCCCTCCTGCAGAAACAGACTGCTAATCTTTAATAAACTTCAGCTGAGCCCTTGGGATGACCTTGTATACACTTTGCCTTAGAAAATTCAACAGTAGTTAATTAGGTTTTTTGTTTGTTGCCAAATTGCTCTGGAACACTGTTACTGTGAGGAACTGAAATGTATGGGAAATTATACCTATCTTGTCAAATTACTAACTGCATTAAGCAGAGAAGTACCACATTTGTCTTGATCTACTGAATTTCCAGCTGAAGTGAATAATAAACATAATTTTCAAGTAAAGTGATTTTAGATGTACTTCAAAGCCAGAGGCTTCAAGTGTTTCTGACAATTCTCATAACAGCAACATAAACCACAATGGCATAAGTCCCTTCTTGTCAATGGTCATGAAGAAGAAAAGTGTTTATCTTTTCCAAGTGTGCAATACCAACAATTTCTCTGATGTATTCCTATTTAAAAAAAAAAAAAAAAAAAAGAAAAAAAAAAGCTGCAGAAGTAAAGAAATCAAATTAATTCCAGATTCCTGAAAATGTTTTTCGGGGGTAATAGTTTGAAACTGCATTGATAGTTCGCAAATGAGATCCTGAAGAAGATCTGTATGTTAATCAATTCAAATTTAGCAAAGATGCTGAATGCTGTACAGGGAGGCAAGAACACAGCTGAGAGGGGAATCTCATCAAGGTATTCAAATATCTTAAGGTCAGGTCTTAAGAGGTTGGGGCCAGATTCTTTTCAGTGCTGTACAGTGACAGGAGAAGGGTCAGTGAGCACAGACTGAAACACAGGAAATTCCATCTGAATATGAGGAAAAACTTTACTATGAGGGAGACAGAGCAGTGGAACAGCTGCCCAGAGAGGCTGTGGAGTCTCCTCTGAAGATATTCAAAACCTGCCTGGACCCAAGTATGTGCAAACTGGTGTAGGTGAATCTGCTTTAGCAGGAGGTTGGACAAGATGATCTCCAGAGGTCCCTCCCAACCTCAACCATTCTGTGAAAGCAGGCATTTAGCACCTGCTGAGCTCTGAGACTGCAGTGTTATTTATAAAGTCATCTGTACACAGAGGGAAAAATCAGATGCTATTTTGAAGAAGCAGTGTGTTTTTTACTGTCTCCTGGATTATCTGATCTAGTTTTAGTAGAACGTGAAAAGCACTTAGACATACTTCAACACAGAACTAAAAGCTTCATGTCTAGGTGCTTAACTCATAGGAACTAAAAAGGAAGTTTTGCAATCCCTGTGCATAATTAGCATCCACTGAGAGTAGCAGAAATAACAGATGAACCACATGGCTCAATCTACTACCCAATGAAATTAGGTGGAGAATTTGATTCATATCAAAAGAAACCATTCAAAAGAAAATTAAAGTTCTCCCATGGTTTTCACACTTTGTATTACAATTTAGGATTCATGACATTGTTGGATACATTTTGATTTTTGCTGAAGAAGCAAAACATAAGAGTGAAAAGCAGTCTTAAGGGACTGTGGACTAGGTTGCAGTGCACACATTCTACAACACCACATAATTCTTAGGACAAACATTTTATATTTTATAGTGTAAAACAAAACCAAAATCCTGAATTTGAGATTTATAGTGCACATAGGAGCAGATAAGCACATCCTTTATGAAATATGCCTTCTTTGAATGGTTCTTTAGATCTTCACTATTTCCAAACTTGAGACATATGCATTAGGTAAGCTAGATAAGCTCCTGCCTGTTGGTTAGCAGGATTATTAGATTCCAGATGCATACATCCTTTCAAATGCCTTTTTGAAAATTATTTTTAGATTCAATATGCAGTCAGGAGCCTCTGATAAAACACAGCCTGGGTTTTCTATTTGTTCTCTTGGTTTGGTGCAATGTGACAGACAGTGAACAGCCCTAAGATAATTTATGCACTGTAAAATAAAGTCATATTGGAGCTGAACAGAAAAGTAAAACTGAGAGATGCAAATGACAGTAGTTCTAGCTAAGGACTGTGGGTAGGAACATTATAAGTTTGTTTAGTTATCTGGTTAATTCTGAGAGGACTACTGGAACCAACAAGAAGAACCCAGAGAAGAAATGCAGCACACAACAGCTGTGCACTGAGACAGACACTTGGAAACTTTTCTTTAAAATGTGGCATATCCAGAGTTACCCTTACACACTGCAAGGATTTGAATATTGCACTTGTCCTGTGCACTTGTCCTCTGTTAGGCACCCATACACTGTGCTCCCTCTTCAAGGATGTGTGACATTGCTGGTTATTGTGGCATCAGCTGGGTCACTTTCTTGAAGTTGGTGAATTCTCATTAAGTAAAGGGTACTTTCTTTTGAGAAGAGCTCTGATCCAGTATTAAGCCAGATATCAAAGTTTCATTGCCAATAGAGCACTTGAGCAAATAAAATAACTTATTTTTCATTATCTTTGCCAACAGTAGTTTTAAAATGTTAACAATAAACTTCAAAGATAATGTCTTATAACAGAGAAGTGTGAATACTTCATGTAAAGTTGGGCATGGATGACTGAAGAAAATGCTTGTAAAAAAATTCACAAAAGCTGTTGCTGATGCAGGTATCTTAAACACTAAAATTAAATACTTCATAATTCCTGGAAAATGTTAAGTTGTGAAATTGGCTGTTCTGGAATTCGGAAGTGTAGACCTTACAGGGGTTAGCCAAGTCCCTAAAGGAATATTATTTTCAGCGCTCAAAAAGTGGAAAGGATGAAAAGAAGGAAAATCAGCTATTAATAATTTTGGATTACACATTATTGCCGCAAGAGGTACTTGTGGGTTTTTTTATTGGTTGGTAGGTTGCTTTTTTTTAAGGCAAAAATTAGTACCTGCCAGGAAGCTCCAGAAGACACTAAGATTTTATTCATAAAACATGCTAATGTCTTAGCAAATAGCCCAGCAATATATCCCAGTATCTTTCATGCTTATTAGAAAATGAAAATTCCATATCAACTTTCCAAACAGATAAGAAAGAAAGCAGTATAAAGAAACATTTGAGAACAAAACTGAAAACCTGATGATTAATGAGTGGTAGATTAATGAGTGGTGTATGAAGTCTGGGGTTTTATTTTGGTTAACTAGGAACTTGTTGAGCTAATAAATAATTAATAGAGCCCAAGATTATTTTTTTTTTGTTCATGCTTTAGACAATCACTGTTCTTCTTTCATGGATTTTCACTCTTTCAGGTCAAGATATAAACTAAAACATGACAACAAACTTTTACCTATTTTGTACATTTAGAGTTTGATTCCTACAGCACATAGTTGTTTACATGTACCCCATCAATCTTTATTACAACTACAAAGAATAGGTTTAACATGAAAATGAATATATGTGCACAAGAGAACTATCTGAATAATGAAGACATACATTAGGGCATCATGATGAGAGACCCATGTATGCATGAACATTTATGTTTCCACACAGATGCATAAAAATCACCTGCTAATGAGATTCAGACAGAAACTTTTGACATTACTAATATGTCTTATATGTCAATAACCTCTAGTCTTTTCTGGGAAATGTCTGATTTTTGAAGCTCTTCATGAGGATAGATGATATAGTTAGAGAACTATTTGCATAGTAGTCAGTTGGCTAAACAGTGAGATATTACAGATTAATTTTTGTCCAGTGTTAGCAAATTTTTTTATTCCTGGTGATGGTTTAATGGCTTGGATTATCAGTGGAAATATTATTAAGTGAGATTTGGGATGATTTGTTTAACTGTGATGCCAAAACATCTATTTAGACTGCACATCATTCAAACACACCTCCAGAAATCCTGGAAACACACCACTTCTAGTGTAAAGGATAATATTTCTGCTATAAACTATAAACAACAAAAGTTGCTTTTTTACCACTTGATTTTATTAACATCGTAAATAAACAGTTCTGGATGACTTCTGTTATGCAGCTTGTACTTATTACTACACTGAGCTGAAGAACTCCCTTAAGTCATACACACTCCATAGTGTACCTTCAAAGATTCTGTAATGCCTGCAATTATAATTTTCATCTCAGAAACACTAATATTCTTATTTGATTTTTGTATTTTATTCAGACATAGAGAGCCAGCCACTCTGTATAATGTCTATTTAATAGAACATTTTAAAAGGATTTGTGAAGTTGTTAGCTGTTGCTACTAAATCTCTGGAAATATTTAAAAATGGATTTTCTAAATCTGCAGTCTTACTTTCAGAGGCATTAAAAGAGGGTCTGTGAAACAGGCTACCATAGAAACCATCCACACATGTATTCTTAACCTAACTCACTCAGCTGTTTAAATTTGTATCAGTAATACAGATCAATTAATAACGAATTAATAGTATGTAGCAATAATAGGATTTTTAAGAGATCAGGGCAGATGACTAACAGAAAAATGAGGGGAGTTTCTGCTTAAAACAGGCAACTACTTAATATGTATGGATGAAAAAAAGAAATCTGTACTTAAAATGTGGCGGCCTTCAGATATATCTATTCTCTCTCCATGGTCTTCAGATTTATCTTCTGATGCACCTCTGAACAGTATCTGTCCACCAGGCATACCAGCAAGACCCAATCCAGAGCACTTCTGAATCAAAAAGTACTTTCAAAAACTACAATGGATGATGTCTGAATGGTAGAAGAGAGTTACATTTTACTTGGGCTTCTTATCTTCCTGCTCGTAGCTGGCTCCAATTGTTGTATCCCTTGGCTTTCAGCCCAAAAGTTGATATACACAGCCAAAACTCTGTACCATTCACTGGACTAGACCTTGGTTTGGTGACAAAAAGATGCTCAGATGTAACAGCAGATACTGTTGCAATCATTTCTAGTGAACAAGTTCTAAGAAGAGAATGAGCGGCTGCACAATACTGTGTGACACTTCCAGTAGATTCCCAGCTGAAATCCCCGGTGGCCAACTGCTGTGCAGACAGCAGAGCAAATGCTCTGCTGAGACACAGGGAATGCTAGTCCCTCAGTAGGGATGCCACCAGTGCTAGACAGGATTTCTTACTGTGGGATGCCACCACATGCCGTGGAGGGCTTTGAGCAGAAGGAGAAGTCAGGCTGCGGGACTGCTTCCCACGGCAGCGCTGCTCTGTCCCTGTGCTAGCACATTTCTCATCTGAACTTACAGACTGCTGAAGGCTGCACCTCTCAGGCACACTGGCAGGGCGAGCACATGTTTTCTTGTCTTCTTCTAGAGTAAGATAAAACATCTTGTTCCCTCTTTCCTCCTGTTGCTTTCCAGTACAAAGAGCAAAAGTAGGATATACACAATAATGGTGTGAACCCCTGTGAGAGACTGAAATGTTATGGTTATCAGCTTAAGCATTCTTAAGAACACCTAAGGACAGACCTCTGTCCATTTTTGCAAACTGCTCATCTGTGACCACCCAGGTCACACCAATCCCTCCCAGGTCTCCTGACTGGAAATGGAATTTGAGTTAAGCCACCTGACAGGAACTTGAGACAAGATAAATGTGGTACTATTGTCCAGTTATCTCAAGTCTAAGGAGAAGTAAACAAGCCTGGAGGGAGAAGAATGTACCCACAAAGGAAGCCTTTCTCAGTAGCTGTGTTGAAAAGCAGCTCTGGCTGGGTTCAGCACGGGGAGGCCAAAGCTCCCAGTGTCATTTGCCGAGGCCAGGTTTGCACCCCTGAGAGGGAGGCTCAAACCCTGCATGGTTCTCTTTATAATGCTCATTGTCCTCTGCTCAGGGGTAGAACTGCCCCTGCTCCCCTGGGGAAGGTCAGATGGGCTCAACAGTGCTGAGAGGCAGCTGCCGTGTCTTACAAGGTGTCACAAACCATCAAAGACCCCAAAGCATCCCCAGAACCATTCCTGAGGCCTTCCACCTTGCACATGATCTAAAAGTGCTGCAACAGGTCCAGGGTGTGTTACAAGAGATGGAATAAAACTTCTCCTCCACATGGGGAAGGTACCTGGGCATCCCCACCCAGGTTGAGCCTGTTTTAACCCATGGGATGTTGTGTTTCAGGGGTTTCTTCCACCACCCCCTATGGATCAAGACCATCACTTTGACCAGTGGTAAATTACCCTGCAACAAACAGGTCTCATTGTGAGCCCTGTGGGTGGTAATCTTCCTTTATTCTCCCTTATACATTTTCATAAATGATATTTTTGTGCTTTCATGTTCCTTTATTGCTATAGACAATAATAGCCAAAATGGCTGCATACTTGCTTTTTTTTGCAACCAAACACAACCAAATTGTCCTAAAATAAACCCTATATATATATATATATATATATGCATAAATAAATAAATAAATAAATAAATAAATAAATAAATATATTTACAAACAGAAGTCATTCTGTGTCACTCTGTGTCACTGTAATCCACCCCAAGGGATCTATTAAGTTAAGCAGAACATAGTTTACTCATTTCATCTGGGTAACAACCCCTAAAGAAACATTTTTGTTTCTCATTTTCTTCCACTGTTCCTCATAGGGAATAAAGTTTTTATTGAACTAAGACCTTATGCAGTAAATTCCAAAGAAAATGTTTGTTTTGTTTTTTTTGTTTTTTTTCTGTTCTAATAAGTCCAATTTAAAATAGTAGCAGAGAAAATATATTCTTCTTTCACATCAATGAATGCATCATGGAACATTTCTACCATGGTATTCAGAAAAGAAATCTACTACTTTGAAACTATTTCAGCTTTTTTATTAAATTATTTTCCCTAAAAATATTACTTTCCATAAAAAGCAAGTATTTGAAACAGATTTTTTTTCCATCTGTATTTAGGAAAAAACTATTTTCAGTTTAACTCACATTATTGAAAAAAAAATAAAACATTCCTTGATAACAAGTTGAATAAATTATTTATAGAGAAGTCATTACTTTACAGCATACTCACAAACTTAAAAGTGCATGATGTAAACTCGGATATTACGACTATCTTCAATTTTTAAAAATAAATTTTAAAACCTCCTTCGTTCTTCTTTTGAATGTAGGAAAAAACCCCCTTAGATTTAACTTCAAGGGAGTTGAATACAGTAAAATTGAGGAAATAAACATCACGTAATTCTGAATGCAGGAAGCCCATTGCTATTTTATCTCCAACAGGAATTACTTCTGAGGAGTAACTATAGCACTGGTGAAGGTTGTTTCACGAGGACTACATGATCCAACTATTGGATAAAATCCTTATTCCAATAAAACATAAAAGGTATGTCTGAATATAGAAGGACTAGGAACAATCTGAAGGATTTTATTCCCAGGTGTGACCTTGATGTTTCTGTTGTATTTTGCAAAGCTTAAAGAAAAGTTCTTGGTGAGTAGCAAGTGTTACTCTGGTTGAATAAAAAAAAAGGATGTTTTTCATATAAGGTGAGGCTTCATTTTCTGATATGATGAGTTCTAATAATCAACCTTGCAACATTCAATTCAGTAGTCACTAGAGAGCAGTTATTTTAGCTCCAAACTGTTAGCAAAAACTAGCATCTGTTCCTTCTGATGATAAGTGAGCAAATAAAAAATAACTGTCTCTAACTGAGGCAGATCTAATTGTCCTCTTCTTATTTTTGTATATGCAATTAATTATTATTTAGGAATTTGCGTTCTAATAATTAGTATTAAAAAACCCAAAGTCCCTGAAAAGTGTGGGTCAGTGATTCTAGCTCCCCAGCTATCAGAGAACATGAATATTCTGTACTTTTAGTGATACTCTTTCTTTCCTTTTAACCATTTTAGGATTTCTGCTCCTTCAAAGTTCAAATCAAGAGCTCTGTATACCTATGTAGAGGACCAATATTGCTTTTTCACATTAACCATCTCTCTGATCTAAATCCTGACCAGTTGTGGGTTTGTTGTTTTTTTTTTTACTTGGATGTTTTGTTTATTTTTTTCTGCCACCAAATGCCATTCATACAGTGGTCCCTTCATCCCAGAATGTAAAAATGCCCCTGATTTGATAGCTGTGGATTTTGAGATGAATTTATATCTTGTCAATTTACTTCAAGTAGTGTACGTGGCATACATACATTGCCTGCTCCTTAGCTTGTTCTGTGCTTGTCAAGTCCACACATATGTGTTTGTCATGAAGTATGGCTCAAGTTCAGACATTTTAGTTCCAGGAATCATCATGCCAGACAAGCTTCTCCTTATTTGAGCAGTGGTCATTCTCTCTAGAACAGGTTTTTATCTCAAATAATGTATGTGGGAGAGTTTTCTCCTTTGGGACATGTTTCAGCATCGAGACCCTTTCTAGGAAAAGGTGATGTCCCCACACTTACACTGCAGGGCTGCCTTTCTGCCGTGGGTGTTGTGGTGAACACCAAGACAGGGAGTTTATTTTGGCTCAGGCTCTTTACTTGTGTTTTTTGCAGCACATGACATTTGTCACTTAGCTGTTCAAACACGAGTACTGCTGTGCTCACTTGGTGCTAGTCAGGATACACCGCTGTATTCAGACTTGCCAAGCCTCAGCTAATTCTGCTGCTACAATTATTTCTCCAGGGGAGAACAACAGTGAGCTCTGAAAGGACAAGCCATTGCTGCAGATTTTATGGGAACAGCAACACAACACATCAATACTACCAACATCAACTCTTGTGCTAACATGCTCGGCAGAAGGAAGGACTCATCTACACCGTGGGAAGTGGCTTTTCTCCTCATTTACCAACAAGCCTCAGGTTTGCCACTCAGTAGGACTCCATCCATACAGCTCTTGAAACAGCTCACAGGGAGTTACGTTCAAATAATGAACTTTCTCTGATGGGCTACCAGATTGAACTTCAGCTCCCACTTTGTAGGACTAGTTTACCACAAACAGTCATGGAACTCAAGAAATTATGCAGACAAAACTGTTAGCCCACAGGAAACACAGATGTACCACTAGTGGAGCATCTTTGTCAGCCACTTGACAAAAATAGTGTAGAATCTTCAGTGACCAAGTAAATACAATTCACATAAAGCTGTGACTTCAATGTCTAATCCCCACAGTTTAACACTAAGTTCACTGATTTATTGACTTTTTTACTTGTTTTTAAAATGTTTGCTTAGTTCTATTTTAGTTTTAAAATGTGTTTCAAAAACTTAATTTTTGAAATATTATTCAAATTATAATTCCAGTATAAAATGCTCCCTGAATATAAAAATAATTAATCTAATACCACTGTTTTAAGGTTTGGAAACCTAGTCAAAAAGAAGTGGCTATATCAGCTGACCTTGAGGAAGAAAAAATTTTGAGAATCAAGGCCTCCTTTCCTTTGGCTATAGTAAACAGCATTTGAAAATAGAATAAAACAATGACAGCAATAACAGAGTTTAATGTTTGCTGAACTCCACAGGAAGAAAACTTAAAAGAAAAAGAATTTTCAATACACTGTGTTTGCTTAAGGCATGAAGCGGTCAAGGGCAGCAAGTGTATTTTTAGTAAAGTAGTATATCCATGTCAGTATCTTAATTGTACTGGTTGGCTAAAATACATCCAATAAAGATAAAAATTATAAATTAAGTAATGCTGTAATTACTGCATGAACCCTCCCCCTTGCATATCCACTGAATCTAGTGTTTGTGATATGTATTTCTTGCACATCAATCTATATAAGGAACATTGCATTTTAATGACACTTTATGAAGATTTAAGATGTAAGAATTATGAGTGCAAATTGGCCTATTTATTATTTAACTCACAGTTGTTATTTATTTTTATCTTCATAGAGAAAATTAATTCACCACTGATAGGGTCTGTGATTCACAGGAGCTAAAAAAAACAATGGAAATAATGATGTCCAGAAATCTTGCATTCAGTACATCTAATGAAATATTTCAACTTGTTTAGATATTATTCAAAATATGTATGCCGTAAAGCATGTTCATACCATGTACCACTAGAACATAAAATATTGCTTACAAGTTTTAGTAGTCAACATTTTGAATAATTCATCTTATAAACTTAGGAAGATTTTGGAAATTATATATTAATCACTAGAGGGAGTATGTTATATTTCTATCTGAAATAATCTATTAGCTACCTAAAGTCTGTATCTCTTTCACAAATTTTCCTGTAATGTAAGCCAAGTTTTAAATAAATACACACCCATCTCCTGTCTTTTCAGAGCAGTCCCAAACTGCCACTAGATAAGAAGGCAATGGCACAATATAGGCTGTTGAATTTTTGATCAGCTACAAATAAATAACAATCAAGTTAAGTGGGCTCAGCTGATGCAATTCTCCCACGAGAATCAATTCCACAATTCCTGACATTCTGAAGTATGGCTGTGGGGCTTTACTTGTGAAATACCAGAAGGAAAGAACAGCGTTATGAAGAAACTAACAATATATAATCATATCTGCAGCTGGCATAAATAACAGCAATTTTATCGATTTATACCAGCCAAGAAGTCGATCTTTGGCTTTAAAAATTTCATGTAATTGAAATCAAGCTTATAAATCACACATTACAATTTCCTCCTAGTTTAATATTAATTTAAATCTAAAATTTTGCAATAAATAACAATCTATTACTGCTGCTTTTTCTATCTTAGAATCCAATAAAATCAAGGAATTCACTGCAGGTGAATTAGTTCTCTAATATCACAAAGTACCACTGTATCACTTGTTAAACCTTCATGGATCCTTGTTTGGAGTTTTTTGTGGGCTGTTTGTTATTTAAAAAGAATAGGCAAACTCTATGAGATCCATAAATTTGCCCTCTAGCTAAAATGTAGCCAAAGACAAAGTCTTGACATATTGCAAAGTTTGGAAGAAGTACAAGGCTTCACAGAGAAAACGGTAGGAAGATAAAGCAATTAGTATTGCAGAAGAAATTGGCCATCTCAATAGAAAATGCGTTTTAATGAGTGCAAACTAATTTCTCCCAATGAAAAAAAAGCTGAAAGAAAATCTCTTAAAGTGAAATGTAATAGATCCTAAGCACTTTCAAATGTACCCTTAGAGGAAGACACAAGAATGGAGGACAAAATGTAGAACACCAAGTTCTCTACTGTCACCCCATGCTTCAACAGCCCAGAAAACCTTGTTTTATAGCAATGTGGATATATCTTCATTCTTAGGTTCTCTAACCTTGGATGTTGCTATGTAGATGTGGTGCTTCTGATGACAGTCTTGAGTTTATACTGCTGGACATTTTAATAGTGATTATGATTGCCCTAACAAAGTAAAACTCAGTGATATAAATGATCTCTCACTGTTTTTCTTTCTTGAAAGAGCTGAGAGTCACAATGTTGCAAAAGCTGAAGTGTATGTCAGTCGTACTTAAATTCAATAACTGCATTTTGGTAATAACAAGAGGGGTACAGGGAAACCTGGTGAATAGTTATATACTAGAAAAAGTGTACCAGCCATTAGGGAACAGAAAGAAATGTACAAGAATTACATACACATTCTTTATCCAAATGATCCCAGAAGATTCTGTGCTATTGTAGGAATACAAATGAACTCATAATATGTTGACTCTTACAGCAACTAGGGTATAAAGAGATAACAGGAATATGAGTGAAATCAGATGCAGGTCCAAAGCATATATGTTCTATGACCTCACAATGGAAGGATTTAATTAGTACTTCAAATTTTACATTATGGAAGAGTGATTTATGTCTCCAATAATACAATATTTTCAAAGCAGGAATTTGGTTTAATGAATAATTATGTGCTTCATAGAATATTCAATACCATGATGGATCCAGTAGCTAAGAAGGTGAGTGTTTGTGCACAGAGACTAGAAAAAGGTGTATGTTTTTAATATCGAGGATAATTAACAATTTGAATTATTATCATGCAGTAGATTCTGAGTATATTTAAGGTTATTATTTTCATAGGAATTGTCTTAATTGTTAAACATGGTTGAAGAACTCGATCCTTTATGTAACACAGGAGGTCAGACAAGGTGAACATAATGACCCCCTCTGGCTATAGAACTTATGACTCTATGAATTCAGCATGAAGTTAGTGATGATTTTAACTACAGAAGGATTAGCACATTCATCTTTAGGTACTGTGCTCCTACTCTTCCTCAAGCTGCCTCTCATCAAAGGCAGGTAATTGGATGAGACAGACACAGAAGCACCAGCTTCCAATAATGTGGATAGCCTACCTCCATCCATCCAGGGATAAATGACAGACTCTAGAAGAGATATAACTTAGCTTGCATACTTGGATCCCAGGGATTTCCAGTCCCAGATCAGCACTTTCTCAGTGCTGATCAAGAATTGGTGACCAATCTCAAATATTTTACATGAGCAGACTTCTAACTGTCACTCTCCCTTCACTTAAAAAAAAAAAAAAATCCACTGCTTCCAACTGAAACTGGATCTACTAATACAGTGGTTTTATTAAGAGACGTCTAAGAAGAAGTGGGAAATTAATTTTCTCAGCCTAAATTATCCCCTAATTATTCCAAATACACAGAAAGAAAAAGTAGAAAACACTATCAATTAAAACATTCAGATGGGAAAAAAATTTACATCAGAAGCAATCAAGTACTGGAACAGGTATCCCAAAAAGACTGCATATCACTGTAGATTCCCAAAGTTAGCTTAACAAAGTCTTGAGCAACATGATCTACCATCCAAGATGGTTATAACTTTGCTGTTGTTTCAGCTGCGAGTGGAATGTTGGACCAAATGACTCCAGAGAGACTTTCCAGGCTAATTATGAGATGATGCTGTGATAATGGAGTTTATCAATAAAAGAAGTGGCCACTGCTACTCAGCTAGAAATGCCCAGGAGAGCACTGCCTTTCTGAAAGTGAAGTTCAAATGCACCAGCAGCACCAGCCTTTGCTTGAGATTTGTTTTTTGCTTTTGAATCTAGAATAAAACCCACATTTAGGAGGGAACTCTCCTGTTCCCTTCAGTTTGAAACTTGAGAGTGTCTAACATAACTCCCAAAACATATAGCAGCTGTCACTATTAACTAACCATGTCATGTGCCCTAAAGTCCATGCTGAATGTCCAATTACAATCTGCTTTCTTGTCCTCTGCTGGCCTGCAAACAGGAATACTTAAAAAAAGTGTTACCTGATGTAAAAATGGAGCCAAGGAATATATTTTGTTACAGTAATCCAGTCACTTGGAATTTAAAATGGGAAATTCAGTTTTTTACGTTTTAAAGAATGACCTGGTTCTTTATGAAAAACAATGTATATTTTCCTGCTAACAGATGTAGTGCTATAATAAAAACGTAAATGTTACATAAAAGTAATGGTAGTAATGTTTATTGAACAAAAAAACATGAGATATTCAGCAGTTCCCTTTCTAAAGCCCCACAGGAGCCCTGAAGGAACTCATCCTTGTTAATTGGAACTATCAGAAGGGATGTTACCAACACAACAGGCTGTACACAATTGTATAGCTATGTGTTTTCCAAGGAATGGTGAAGCTACATGATTCTCCTAACAAGGAACAGGACACAGATGAACCTGAAATCTCACCCTGTAAAGGCATCACCCTTGTGCTGTGTCATGATTCAGTTTTGTTGATCAGGGAATACAGAACTAAATTAAGCAGATTTATTGGAGTACTATTTTTTTTGTTTTTTTTTTTCTTTTTAGGAAAATTATTTTATGCTGTGAAAGAAAACTAATGACTGGATTTGTGCCAACCTCATACGGCACTACAGCACACTGGCATAAAAAGACCTCAGAGAAAACTAGTAATTTCTTTATTTTCCTTAACCTGCATGATGGTACAGATGTGAAGGACACATAGATTTTCCCATCGGCAACACACTTCTTTACTTTGCATTAATTAATAGATTAGAAATTAACTTTCCATTCTCCATGGACTTTTTGATTCTGCAGCTTATTTAACAAGATACTTTGATGAAGAACTAAAGAAGGTTTGTAAAATTTCATTACTGAGAAATCTATATTTCTGTTAAAAGGCTTTTAATGAGATACCTGTTATTATGTTACTTGTAAAAGACTTCTAAAGAGCTCCTTTTGCATAAAAACGTGTCCCATACATGAAGAGGTACTTTTCAAGTGCACCACCTTGTTTTTCTTTTTAGAATGCTAAAAAATGGCTATTTTATCTTTGCTAGTGATAATATTTTTGCTGGCATTTTATACTGAAGTAAAATAAATACAGTATGGATAATCCTATAAAATTTAACATCATATTATATTTATTTATTAAATTATTTTTATAGATTGGCAACTAGTGAGTGTACTGTTTCTCTTCTGATTGGGAATTACATCCTACTTAGGAGAAAGGAGATCTTTTTAATTTCATCATCCTTTCTATTTCACATTCCAGAGTTTTTAGCTGCATGACACAAAGCGCTGTAGAATATTCTACTTCACTTTCTTTTGTCACATGAATAGCAGGCAAAAATGTAATTAATATCCATAACTTGATGTTTCACCACACCTGAGATTAAGATTCTTAACTATTTCATATAGGCTCTGTTTGTAACTTTTAAAGTTAAATAAAAGCAATAAGGAGAAAATAGAAACCATATGAAGCACACACCATAAAACTACCTGCAAAACCAGAAAATGGCACGAAGTTGACTACAGAAGTCCCAGTGCAGGTGATAGTTCGTATAAAATATGGACAGTACAAGTAATGTAACAGTGTTCTTAGCAATGCAATATTGAATGTAAGAAGTTATTTTAAATGTAACACCTAAAACATTTAAACTGCAGAGTCCAGAGGAGTGTAGTTAAAATAGAAGTTTTTCAGCCTTGAAAGGTGATTAATAAAATACCACCTTATGCCTGAAAAAACTTTCCTCTACTGTGTTTAGAGGTACCCAGTGCTCTTCTTTGACATACTGGGCTTGTTCAGATCATGACTATTTTTTTCCCTTAGCATCCATTCCTTCAGAAACACAATCACTATTCATTGTATAAATTTCCTAGGCCAGTTGCAATATGATCTCCTATATTTGGTTCACAGCATGAATGGAAATCATTGCACCTTCATGCAATAAAATGTACTATTACACCAATTTATGTAATGGAATCAAGAATATTCAGACTTCTATACTGCTTAGCAATATAGAAAAAGAAGTAAAATTAACTCCAGCTTTTAGTCTATTTTATTTTAAGATAATTTATGGTAAAAACAAAAAATGGAATTTCACTTGTGATACTACAATTTTTTTATTATTGTTTTTACAATATTTTGCTTCAATAAAAAAAAATACTGTGTACAAATGCCTTCAATTACGAGTTCAAAAGTGTTCTTAAAAAGTCATCCTACAGTGCATCTTGACCTGAAATAAATGCAAAGTAGGAAATTATGCACATACTGCACATGTTATGGAATAACTGTGTATTTTCACTCTGTTTTCTTATAAAAATCTCTCCTTTTTTAATACCTGTCCTGAAAACTACAAATGCAATGCTCTTCTACACGTAAGAAAACAAGAAAACTAAAGCTGCAGAAGAAGAAATGTCTCGTGGCTTTCTGCTCACATGTCCTTGAAAGAACCAACTCTTCACACAGGAAGAGAATTCCGTCTCCTCTCATTAATGTATTATTTGTTGCTCCAAATGCGATGCTTCATGTCCGTCCAACAGGTACTGCAACAAGCTCACCCATGTCAATCCAATGGATATTCACTCTCTCTCTCTCTCTCTCATCAGTGAAATGCTGACCCACAGGTGACATCCTCATTTTGGATGTGCCACCAAGGGCCGCCATGGTAGATTTCAGCTGAGGCTGAGAAACAGGATAAAGTCTGAAACAAAGTACTCAGAAATCCCATTTTTTGTATTTTAAAGTTATATTGGAAAACACAGTCCATAATACTCACTGATTCAGGGACCTATTACGTATATATAGCACAAATACAGCAAAACTTCAAACTTTACTGAGATAGTGCCCCACACTTTGAATGCACAAAGCTAAGATTTCAGGTAATCTTTAGGATTTAGGACCCTCACATCTAAAAAATCTTTTGAAGCTCTGTTCTGTTCTATTGTATTCTACTCTAGTTTTGTTCATCATTATACTGTATCAGTAACAGTGGCAAAATTAATAACTCAGTACTTATTCCCACAGCATGAAAGTGCTTGGATAGATGGAAGAATTATTCAAGCTAAAAATTAACAATAATATATTCTTCATATTTTCATGCTATCATGCACTGATAGAGAAAAAAACGGGTGAGAGGAAGCAAATACAGGAGTTAGAGTTTCATCATGAGTAAGATCACAAAAACCACTCTTTCAGCTCCAAAAGCATTCTTATATGATTATATGCAATGTGGTGTCCAGTCTGCACCCAACATTTAAGAAATGCATCTTTTTAATTGTCTGTAGAGACTCTGCTCATGTTAAAGTGACAGATCAAATACCACCTGATCTCTAACTGTGCAAATAATTTGGGGCTGGCTAACTTCTGTTCAGATTACTTTCCACAAGAATATGGGAGAAAAAATAAAGCTCAGAATAACCATGAGGTCTGACAGCAAAGTAAAAGACGTATATTGAAGAAAGATGTAATGTCTAAAAGACAGGCTAACAATTTTCTAAATAAAGTACCAAGAGGTGGAAAGGGTGCAACAATTCTTTCTGGGCACTTCTGCAGAACAACCAGAAGAAAGGTTCAAGTCATTTTCAGCAAAACTCAACGGCTGGACTATACATCTCATCCCCAAGACACCTCAGCATCGTCTGCTCACTCCATAGTAGCATTTTAATTCATTAAGAATGATTTAGAGAGACACTTTGGAAGAACATTGCTACTTCTATCATCCTTTGCAAAGATGTAGACAGATTTTTTCACTCATTATCATCAATTACATGACAGGGTCTGGTGAAATAGCTATTTTTGCATTTTTCATATTATTGCTGATTTTACTGGACAGATTTTTATGCAATTCACGTATGCACACACATATGAATATTAACAAATATGCATGTTATAAAAATATGCCTGTAACATATAACAACCTTTCCTAATTCTTTATTTGGTTTAAAATACAAATTTTGCTGCTCTTTCCTGAACTTTTCCCACTCATTACATGATTGTCTGCTTTCATCAGGTTGGATTTTAAATATTTAATCAATTGAAACATACATGAATCTCCCTGAAGGCAATTCCACTTAGGGACTCTTCATCGCCTATGTAAAAATATTTCTCCTGAGACTTTAAAAGACTTTCACTGCTCTGAAAATAGTTCCACCTACTCAGGAAGAGAAGGAGGACTAATTTCAGATTCGATGTCTATGGTCAGCTAGAGCAGCAATAAATACACTGGTTTATAGACACAAATAGCTCACACGCCTGAGGATGGGGTCTTGAGCGTGCTGTAAGGAGGAAAGAGTTCTCTCTCCTGTAGTGCAGTTCTGCTGACATTTACTGTCATTGCTGTAATTTTTAAGGCAGTGCTGCTTCACCTCCTGTCTGTGACCTCTTTCGTCTGAAAGAATTAAGTATCCACGTGCTTGTACATTCTCCAGATCAGAGAAATGAGAAATTTGAAACACTGACATTATCTTCTTCTGCAGAAAATGTGCTGCAGTCAAAATCAGAAACATTTCATGCTAGGGATAGAAGACAAGCATGGGGCAGTAAAAATAACAATAACAAGACAGACTGTGTGCATTTACAGGGTTCTCATCCTCTATTATCACTCAGATCATTGACAGACTAGCCAGGAAACTTCCAAAGGTTGGGAAGAACCCTGATTACTTTCATCCTGCAATTTAGAGTTGAGATGTCTTCAGGTACCCACAAACTATTACGGCTGCCTTGGTCCTAAATATTTGTGCTACCTCTTCTAATACACTTGGGCAAACAGCACTAAATAAATGTCAATATACCATATTCCATCTAAATAGTGATGGGCAATTAAATCCCTGCAGATCTTGTTGTCTGGGTTAGATTCCTGTTGAGTCTGTTTCAGCAACTCTCTTTTACTTAAAACAATCCCAACTGAAAATACCCTACACCACTACATATCCCATTTCTTCACAGTCTCCCCTCCTCCCTCTTCTTTCTCATTCAATTCTTATGGCCTTACCATTTTAATTTGTAAAGCATCTGGGGAAATAGTGTGCAATGATGACCATCAGCAACTTTGTTTTCTTTTACACTTACAAGATTTGCACACTCATTTTGAAACGCCCATTCTGTAACACTAAAAGCACGCAAACATTTCATAAACAGTCTTCAAGGGATGAATAATTGCAAAACATTGATGGATTACTGTAGAATAACAACACAGTAAAGGCTAATATGATACTGCTAAGAGCAGTACCTAGAACGTTTACATCAAAATTAACTGAGCAGGCACATATTCATTCTACAGCTGTCTCTTAACCCTTAACAGAGTCTCTGAGACATACAAATATCACAGTGGCTCAGATTTCTTGGTAAGCATCCTTTACACTGTCAGTCTCAGAACCAGTTTAGAGACTTGCAGAAGCTCAGCTCTTTAGCTTTAGCTCTTTCCTATCTTATGATGCTATTTCCATTTATTTACTACTGACTGAAGAATTTACAAATCTATTTAATCTACTTGCTAAAAAGAAGGAAGTAACAATAATGCCATTCCCCCTGCAGAGCCAAAGACATTCTCCTAGATGTACTGAAGTGCTGATTCAAGCCTTCATATATTGGCCTTATCCTATCTAGCAGACATCAGTTTTTTTTATTTCCTGGAGAGGCAGGAAATCAAACTCACAGTCTGGTACGGAAGAGATTACATGGTTTGTGGGAACCTATTGCTCTGTAAGAAGAATCTAAGAGCTGTGACAGCTTCTAAATGATAATATATATAAAGGCCAAATCCACTTTTAATGTAAATCCACTAGGTTCAAAACAACAAAATTTTTTTTGTCTGTGAATCCTGCTTTCCTTAAATATAAATTATATTTCACATTACAAACAACTGCAGCAAGTCCTCCAGTGGGTTCAGCTCCATGTTTTCAAAAGCATTTGCCATTCACTGTGATTCAGGCAGGCCAGATTTTCACAGAGGGCAATGTATAGTTGCAAACACCTGACAATATTTTACATTAATTACAGACTGCATCTTCAGAGCTCACCAGGCGACATGAGAACAAAAACCTTCAAAACCACTTTTTCCCAAACAGGTACATGTACATCTTTAGGTTTTATTCTCAAGGAAGTTTTCTTTTGCTCAGAAAACATGGTGTATAAACCACTGTGGAAGAGAAGATACCACTATCACAGATCCATGTGCAAGGTGCAAAGAAAGGCATTAAAGGGTATTGAAGAAAGACAGAAATCCTTTGAGGCAGGCCTGACTTCTCCTCCATCTCCCACACAGAGCGGAGCCACTGTGGTGACCCAGTCTGGGCTCTGTGTTCATATGGTCTGAAAAGCTTTGGAGCGCTTATGTCCACTAGGATTTGTCTGTGCAACTTGTGGCTGTGTAGGATTGGGAAAGTATCTCTGAAAAGGCTTCTGAAGGAGTAAGCACTTCAGTTTGAGCTGTGGAGTGGCAGTCAAGGTTGGCAGCCCTGTGAATTTCTTAACTGGATACTCTCACCTTCTCTTAATGAGACGTGTGTTGATACTGGTCCCTGTGGGTCAGACCATCAGTGCAGTGCAGAGCAGAGAGTGCAGGAAACAGAAAGCAGGATGACTCCCTTCCAGAACTTAAAAAAAAATCCCCTCTTGGACCCCAGCACATGCTGTTATGCCCCAAATGCTGGGACTTGCTTACATTTGCTTCCATGAAGGAAAAGTTAAGACTACAGCAATTCAGGAAATGAATACAGGTGCAAACACACACCCTGCATATGGATACACCTTTCTTCTCTGTCCTATATTTTTTTTCTCTTTATCCTAAACACTTAAGACACCTTACAATGTCTAGGTCTAACAGCTGGAATGTAGGCAGGAGGAAAACACCATCCTCCCTCCTGTCAGCCAGCAGCTCAGTGAGACTGCATGGTGGTGAACGGGGACTCTGAGCCACTGCCAGAGTTTACAGGACTCTTTTACAGCTGTCACCTATGGCTAGAT
Organism: Cinclus cinclus; assembly: GCF_963662255.1. Lineage (NCBI taxonomy): Eukaryota > Metazoa > Chordata > Aves > Passeriformes > Cinclidae > Cinclus > Cinclus cinclus. The sequence goes on from NC_085049.1 coordinate 10,737,814, forward strand.
TTGTGTTCCTATACTTAGAATTTTCACAGCTGGATATGACTTGTCATGATGAAGCTTCTTCTACACATGTATTACAAAGCTCAGCTTTAAATACCTTCTGTACCAATAATTACACAATTTCCATGGGCAGAATAGTTCATAGTATAATTATGTTCTCTAAAGTTTACTTCTACCATTTAAGCTTAAAAGAGTAAGCCCATTACTCCTAGTCATGTGTTTATTAATTAACAAAAATAATCACTTTTTATGGCATTTTTATATATTGGTAGATAATTTTTACCCTTCTCCTCTGTGTTTTCCTCCAGTGAACATGGCCAGATCTAGAGTTATCCTTGTTAGTTCCTACTTTTCAAATCTATTCTATTATGCAACGCTTTTTGAATTTACACTCCTTCACCCTCTTCTTTTTCCTTTATCCCATATGGACTGAAAACAGTGATAAAGTTCCTACAATTTCAACAGTTCAGGATCAAGACATGGTTTGCAACACTTTGCAGAGTAATTTCAAACAAAAGTTGCAATTGCTAATTGCACCACGGATAACTTGTTTTTAGTACCCAATTTCTAATATGTCCTTAAAATGACAGAGCTCAGCAAAACAAAAGTGCACAGTTTGTGCACACATTTCTCTTTAATTTAAAGCATAATTCACCTTTTGCCCAAAACCATGAAACAGCAATGCAACTCTCATACATAATTGACTCTCCTTTTAAAGCAAAGGATAAGATATTTCCATTACTAAATTTTGTATTTTTGGAGTAAACAATACCATACCATACCATACCACCCACAAAGCACACAAGGGAAAACTGCAAACCATCACGCACCAAAGACTTTGATTGGAACTATATTTCTGAAGTATATTTAAATATATTTAAAAATATTTGAAGTATATTTTTTTAAATATCCAACAGATGCTTTTAGTCGAAACGGTTATAAAAATAGTTACATGCAAGGCATAGTATTTTAAACAGGTTATACTCACTATTGCATTTTATTTCAGGGCTTGAATTATGTGTGTTTTATAGGGTCTGTAAAATAAAGACCTCTGCATGTTATTTTGTGGGCTTATTTAAATAATTTATTAGAATGGCATTTTTAAAAATATCTGCTCTACATGAAGGTATATATTTTTATAAAACCTACAACAAAAAGCCCAGCTAATACTATGTCTGGAGCTCATTGACACAGCAACTGAGTTCTCTTCCTAAAAAACGGAAGAAGAAACAAAGAGAACTGTTGCACAGTCATAAAGTAACCTGGCAAAACTAAAGACTTAACTTCTGTTTGTTTTTTAAAGTCCTCAACATAATGGATGTCCTAAGGGAGCAGACAGGATTTTACTATCCATGCAAGCCTACTGATTCCAAACAAAAGGGAAATTTGAACCCAGGATGCACAAAGACAACTCAAATGATCTCATCTAACCAGACAGGATGTCAGACCATGGCTCAAGCTAGATTACTCATAGATTCTGTCAAATATTCAAATGTCATTTATTCATTTGTTAATTATTGCTGGATGATTGAAATGCAGGGTCACCATCCATGCTAAGATAACATGACAATAAAATCCATATACAATACCAAATGAATTTGCAACTAGAAAATTGCTATCAATTCTCTCTCTAAAAAGCAAGGCTGTGTTTACAAAAAACTATTTTTTCACTAATAATTTAGTGATCAAATATATGAATGTACACTTCGACATTTATGATGTAGTCTTCCCTATCTATTTGTGGAAAAAAAATTGCACAGATAATGTAATATAAATTTTAAACTTTGCAAAAAGTCTGCACAGAGATGCAGTGAATACCTGGTATTAATAGTAACAGACCCCTCAAAGAAAATCATACAATTTATCAGATGCTTTCAGTCTCCATAAGACCTTGCACTGGAAATGAAGATTTTCTTTGGATTGAGTTTAAATTAATTTCTCCCTATTTTTACCTGCTTTCATTTAAATCCTATTTAGGTTTGATCCATACCGTTAGTGGCATTAAAGTAGACCTCACAACTGTGTTTTATAAGTAAACGGAAAAGAGAAACAAATGCAGCTCATTCAGTTGTAGATTTTAATTCCCTAGAAATAATTCACCTTGATATGGTTGGAATAATGTTCAGGCCAGAAGACCTGAAATACAGGCAATTTTGTTTTTCCAATTCTCCATATGGCTATTTCTGAGTATCCATAGCATTCATTACAAACTATGCTCTTACTCTGTACCTCATTCAGCAGTCTCTGAGATGGGTTAAGATCTATTCCTTCTATTCACAGAACTGCTATATAAAGACACAGACAGATGAAACGAGCTGCCCAGTGTTATTCATTCGCTGAGAAGATAGAAATAGTCTGAAGCCTGTGGTAGAAATAAAAAGAGAATTTGTGCTTTTGATAAGCAGGTTTTGCACCGGAACTGGAAGGACAGAGATTTCTCAAATATGATGAGAAGGAGGGGAAGAACAGGAGGTAAAGGATACTTTGTTGATGGGTTAAATCTCATCTAAAAAATGTTAGCATTTGTTGCAGTGGAATATTTTTGAAAGATTGTGGTGGAATGGCTGATTTTTAAAAAGCGATGTTTCTATTAGCAGTAGGACAAGGCAGGCTCTAATGCACTAGTGAACTCAGCTGACAAGAAAAGCCAATTAAACTCACATCACATATTCCACTTACTCAAACCATGAGCATACAGCCGTAATAAATCTAATTACACTGTGATGATGTAACAGACAAAGACTATTGTTTATACAAAAGGCCAGAGATTCTCTCTTTTTTATATTTTTTTCCTTATTTTTTTTTAAGATTTCTTCAATTTCATTTAGGCAACCGTCATTTTACAGCTTTGTTAATCAAACAAAATCTGAGACTGTGTCTATTCTCACACGCTATACTTCTCTTTGTAGAAGCAAAAATATAACTGGAATAAAATAATCTTTTAATTTGTAATCAATATCATGCATCTTTCTAGTATAATCTCCTATAAACAGGTTAGCCCTCTTAAATCCAAATGATCGTCCTTCAAATTAAACTTTCCCACAAATGACAAAGCTAGCACTGGAACAGAGCACTGCCTGTTAATATTGCAGAAATCATATTTTAATCTCCTTTGTGAGATTTTCCCAGGAAGACTAATAAGGGAAAAGAAAATGTTAGTATTGTCTCTTGAAGTTCCAGTCAGGGAACAGAGTGAAAAATTAGTTAAATCAGTGAAGAAATAAGATTTGGTTCCTTCAGTTTAAGTGGTGGTACTCAATTCCATCTATTTTCAATATTTCTATTTCTCTGCTATGAAAAAAAAAATCTTATTAGAAAAGAAATATGGATAAGTTTAAGTCAGGATATCATAGTTTGGAAATGTTCACAGCTAAAGCAGCTAGTGTGTGAACGGCAAATTGTTTTACAGTCAGATTGAATAAAGTATACAAAGGTCTTAAGATTATGTTTAAAATTCTCTTTAAAAACTCTCAATCACAGATCTCTCCAGACAAATTTCTCACATGCTCCCATAATACTTCTGGAAGGATGTTGATTGGGTAAGAATCAAAAAGTTATAACATAACAAAAGTTATGTTTTGGATTTATTTATTTGGGTGTCTGGTGATTTGTTTGGGGTTTTGTTTGCTTAGGGTTTTTTTTTTAATTAAGAGCCATTAGGAAGTCATCCTGATTTCATCAAATAATTACTTATTTCAAGTTAGATTTAAGAGAGACAAAAAATTGTTCTTTTTAAAAAAAGAACTGTTAGTGGGGGTTTTTTTGTTGTTGTTTTTTGGTTTTGTTTGTTTTTTGTGTTTTGTTTTGCTTTTCTTTGATAAGAAACATTTTGAAAGAATAAACAATTCTCTAGAGTACTTTAACTGGAAAACTAAGAGAATGTTAATTACTACAGTGGAAGATTCTTCAGCTGGAAAGACAGCTTCATTATAATCAAAGTACATTGTCAGAACATGTCAATTTAAGAAATTGTAACAAATGTGTGGAAATGAGGCATCAGGATTTTACTATTTCATCCTTATTAATTTTTCCTTATGCCTTATAATATTATGTACTTAATACTGTATATTTGCTATTGAAATAGTCCCAAATACAAACCACAAAACCATCAACTTTGACTATTCAGTCCAACTGGAATGAATAAAAATATCAGTATCTTTAGTTTTACATATGAAAACTTCTGTGACTTGCTGAGCACTAGCACTAACAAATAATTAGCTCTCAATTTTAATGAATATGTTTTCATCTCCAACTTATACATGATTATGTAAAATCCAAACGATCCATTGATTAGTTTAATTCATTTAAATGAACACTGTGCCACCTGCAGATTGCTCCCACCAGATGGGAGGCAGCTTGGTGTTTGCACAAATTCTCATTCAGGGCTCTGCTCTGAGTCCAGCAGGACTTTGAGCAGGCTTCCTAATGCATTCCCAAAAATCCTGTGAGAAGAGAGCCGTAAAATATATGGCAACAAAGTGGGAGTGCCCTGTCTCTGAAGGAAGCTTTCTGTTGACTGAGGATCTTAATTACCACCACTTTCCTTAAAAACAAATGAGGTGCTGAGTATTGCTCTGGGAGAGCTTCTGGCATGGCTGTGCAGGAATTCTTGAACCTGAAATCAACTTCACTATTTACAAAGGATGTTTTTCTTAACAGAACATCTTTACTTCTTCAGAACCTTGCACAGTGCCCTGCTATCACTCAGTCTGTGGAGCACATAAGAATGTCTCTGTGGTAATAAACGCTGTCTGGTGGTTCTGTGTCTTCCTCTCCAGGGCCATTTTTCTGCACTGACATCTGTCCTTGGATACTTGCTTTCATATGTCTAAGATTAATGAGGCATTTACATTCAGCTTAGATGCTAAGGAAGTTAACATTGGTCCTCTTGTTATGGAACAGAAATGAGCTAATTAGTGACCTTCAGATTTTGGATTAAAAGTGATATTTTTTTTGTAATTGGAAACATAACAAAGCACACAGAGCCAGAAACAAAAAATGTTTAATGATCAATTGATGTATAACAAAACTGTAGCATGGTTCTTGGGGAGGAAGGAAAGGAAGGATGGGAAGTTGAGAAAGGAAGCACAGATAGTTAGAATTCTGATTAGAGCTATGAAAATAAATTAACTTTTCATGGGTGAATTTGAAAAATAAATGTAAAATAATCCATTTTAACATTGTGTGAATTGAGTACTTACTGTTAATCAAAATTAAATAAGTAATTTTGCCTTCTAAGCTTATAATAGCTTTTAAAATATCACTGTGATTAACTTTTGTTTCCTTTCAGTATAAGCATAATTTTGGAATAGAATCCTTCAAATATTTTAGTTAAAATTGTTGATTTTTTTTTATCTTTTAGGCTAAAAGCTTTCTGTGTCATTTCATAAATGGCTAGTTTCAAATTAAGAGGAACCTTTCTATGTAGAACTAAGCCATAAGACAAGCTAAGCTAAAACCAACCAACCAACACAGAGAAAGCAAAAGAGATAATGAAAGTAAGAGAGATGGAAAGAAAAGAAGGGATGAAAGAAAAATAATAAGAAGAGGAAAATAGACCAAAGAAAATCAGGAAGGAGAAAGATGAGGAAAAAAAAAAAAAGAAAAAGAAAAATCCATTCCAACCTCTTTTTCAGAGTTTGCTGCACTGTTTTCCTGTGTGCTACCATGTGTGAGAACTGCCAAAGTGAGACCTGCAGTGTCCAAGGCAGCTTCAGAAGCACTACTAAAGAATGTGTTTTGATTTCCTTTCTATGGAGAATTGTCTGAGCAAATTTGATGAAGAGCCGAAGATTTTAAATATAATTATTGTGTGCCTTTTTAAATTTCTCTGAATGTTTTAACAGCATTTCCAAGGTCAGGATTTTGTTTTTTAAAAAGTTGCGTAATTTTCTTAGCACATTTTCTAAGCAAACTTTTTCTTTTTTTTGCAATATTTTTTTCTAAGCAGTAAAGTGAAAAGCAATTTTATGGTTTATAAAAGTCCCATGTGAAAGAAATTTTGAATACAAGTTGATCCAAAGTTATACACCTCCTGTGTGCACTGCAGGGATGAATAATTTCAGAATCTACAAAACAACACATAAGTCATCTAGTATTACTGAGACTACTTGGGTTAGCTGAGATGTCTACTGTGGCTGTAGCACTATCTTAGTCTGACTCTGCCAGGCTGACAACCACAAGGATTATTGACCAAAATCTTCAAACCACTGAAAACAGCAAAACTGTTTGCAAAAGGAAAAGAACAGAAGTCATGGAGAGCCTCTGCTGGACCTGTCCACTTCTTACAGTCTCTGGTTTTTATTTTGTGGGTCACTGGTTCTTTCATTAGTTTGCTCTGGGTGAGAGTGGAGAGAAGGACTGAAGGAGAGAAGGACTGAAGGAGGGAAGTAGCCAAATCTGGGGGAAAATCTGTGGCTCAGCCTGCAGATCTGAGCACATACGTGGTTGGGTGTTACTGCCATCTGAAACAGTGCCACTCCAGCAACCTCTCCTGTGGTCATTGAGAGCTGGAGACAGTCAACCAGATGAGGTTACAGCTATTTTGGAGAAAAAAAATCCCAAAAGAAAAGCTTGAAAGCTCAGCCAGGTGCTAATAAAATATAACTGCATATATATAGAACCAGCTCAGCCTGCACAGAAGCAGGGTGTATGCACTTCACAATCTGCAGGCTTCTGAGGTTTTGCTTTAGGGATTCAGTTAATAACTGAGTGCTTCATTCAATGATTCATCACCTTTACATCAATTTCAGTAGATTGAATGAAAATTTAAATAGCCTCGTATTATAGGAAAAGAGTCAGATGGCATCACATAACTAATGTCTGTCTTCAGTAGGCTGTAACAGACTGTCTTCTTCAAGATACAACTGACTTCAATATTGCTCTGCTAATGGCATTTTTTGTGACAAATTTGCTTAGTATTTTTGTTGTAACTGAAATGGGCAAAAATCAGTAAATGTGCAGCATTAATTTAAATGTACTTCAAGGGTGAAAAATCAAAAATCCAGGGCAGAAAGGCCAAGTTTCATGTTGAAGGCTTTCTCTGATATGAAACTTTTAAAATGAAATTAGGATGTAATACCTATGAGAGGATGAGAGGTTCAGGCAAGAAACATTTGTGGAAGTCTGGGTTTTGTGTCATGTAGTCACACTTTACTGACTACATGATGCTTAAAATGACCACTTCTAGTTTGCAGATTAGGGAAGAGTGGGTCTTGAAAATTTGTAGCAAATTAATCACAGGAAAAGATCCAACAGAGGATCCAACAAGCATGCATGACAAGGACTGCAACTGCCTGAAATATCTTAAGCATCAGATATGTCAAATATTTCAGACTATTCAAACCAAACCCCAAACTAAACCCAACCTCACCATTTTTCTATAATTTCAAAATTCAAAAAAATTTCAAAATATCTTTTTCTTATTCAATAGCATTGTTAAGCACTTTAGTTATTTCTGCCAGTGTTGAGGGAAATACAGGAGACAGATCAATTCAAAGTTCCAGGAACTGACTGAGTTAACTTAATCTTAACTTTGAGTTGATGTTACACGCTCACTTCTGCTTCTTATTTCCAAAACGCCATTGCTTCTCCTTGAGTAACAAGGGTAAAACATGCAATTGTGTGCAATTTATCCAACAGGTTCTGCTTTCATGGTTTCGAGGAGCAGAGTTAGCTCATCCTAAGAAATTACAGCTTTTAGGTGAAAACTGCCAGTGCTGGGATGACATGCTGAACATCTGGGTGTTCCCAGCCTGCTGCCGTGCAAAGAAGAGGGGTTAACTTAAGCCATTGGTGTGCTCAGTACTGATAAGTGACATTTATGTTCTCCCACATATGAAATTTCTCAATCACACTCTTGCATCAAGATTAAATTCTAATAATGCACTTCATTCCCATGAATATACTTTAAACTTACTTTAATATCCCAGTGCCCTTAATTATGACAGCAAAGTAAAATCTCTCCAACTAGGACTGAAAATAATTTTCTGCTTAAAGGTCAACCATTCTAAGCAGTCTAAAATCTGCAATTATTAGACTTTACCATGGTTGGAGAAGGGAGAAAGGGAAAGAATTACTGATCCTGATGTGACATCATTTGAGAAAGTAAAACTGAATCAATATATTCTAAGAACCCTCATTCTTATTCCCACCTTCAGTCTGACCTTAGACATTAAAAAAAAAAAAAATCTTACGCAGGGAAGAAATATCAATAGTATTATCAAAGAAAGATACAGGTTTTCTGAACTATTCAGGATAGCCTGTCCTCACACCACAAATTCCATATTTTCACAAAAAATGATTCAATTTAAACTTTGAGAAACTAGGACCTTACACTTCTGCTACATCAAGTCTCCCACTAAGTTTGACATCACACTTGACATGTGTCAGAGAAAACCCTGAGCATTTTGTTACTACTCAGTCAGGGGAAACAGAAGATCATCACACTGGGGTGTGTAGAAACTAGGAAGAAATATATTCTATACACTCTAATTGAGTTGGTAGTTTTTCATGTCAGAACAGCCACATAAAATTGAGAGACTAGATACATAAGAGTGAAATTAGATTTATTTATATATAAATATATTTATGTATCTTGACTTTATTTGGAAATTTCTTTCCATGTATCCAGTGGACTGTGTGGCTTAGCAATGAAGTATGAAAACCTACTACAATATTCAGATGAACGCCTTCTCTCTCAAGAACTATTACAAACAACCCAAACAACCCAAACAACTGAAACAATTAGTTCAATTATCCCAGCTCTATTTATTTTTTAGACAGAAAATAACAGTTTTGTCTACATGTGCCATCAATGGATTCAGAAGGTAAATGGAGAAAGAAGTAGAGAAAAAAGAAACTGGTTTAAAGCAGAATTTAAAACCTCATTGTAATGCTAATCTGTTCTGAAGTGCTCACCAGTGACTCTTAGGGAAGTTTAACTCTGCAAATAAATGACATGTGGTCTAAAATATCCCCTTACATCCTTGATGGCAAATATGAACTCATACTCCTATGATTCCACACTAAAAGACTCACAATTGTATAAAGAAAAAACTTTCCACTCTTTAAGCATTTAACATGTTTTTTTTCGAGTTCTGAAAAGTGACTAACTCTCACAACTTACTCTCAGGCACGGTTCTCTCTCCCAGGAGAATCAATATCCTGGTGAGTCTGTAACACCAGGCGTTTGTACAGAGAAGAGCTTTGTTTATTTGGGGACCTCACACCACCAGACACTACCCTGCCTCTTCTCAGGCTATACCAGTCTCAACTAATAAAGTAATTCGAGTTCACAAGCTGTGAAAAGAATTTTTCAAAAACGACATTTAAAAAACAAATACACAGTAGTTTTTTTTGCTTGCCTTTTAGTCTTTGATGTTTAAAAATCTTCATTTTTTGTTACATGAGGAGAATTATCAATCTTTCCTCATAATCTAAATTTATGAATAGCAATGATGAAAAGGATAAAGTCACATTTGCCTAAATCACAGGACCTGGGGGAAAGAAGTGTTATTTAGCATACTCTTTGAATTTAAAATTTGAGGAAATATATATTTGACCACCCGTTTAGTCTGGAAAAAGTCACGTGAAATAACAGACTAAAATTCCTTATTCAATGCAGTTAATGAAATTAATGCTACATCATTTTTAGAATTAACAACTTGTATATATTAGTGTTTTTGTCCAGTCCATACTTTCACAAAAACTAGACTCTATATTGTTTTTAATTGCTTTGCTGCTGATTATATATCATTCCCCATTAGTTTTTTTCTATGTTTAGAACCTGAAACAGGATTCAAACTCACTTGTGGCTTAAGAAAAGAGTCCAGGACATGAAATTTGAAAATGGATGAAGTGTTATTGCTACTCAATATTCCATTTTTACTGGAAAACAAAGGTTTTGTCCAAATAAAGTCAGGGTAATCTTCTAATCCCCATAACAAGAATCAACTTCAGAGAGCTGCTAGAAGAGAAACATTGCTTCAGAAGATGCTACACAGGCATGGGCAAGGTTCCAAATTAATATCCTCTGGTGTAAATTTCAAATAGGCCCATTGTCTTATTCTAACTCCACTGGAGTTTCCTGCTGGAGTGAAACCAGGGTGAGGTCACAATCTGGCAGTTCTTATTGAGTGCAACCCACGTCACATGCTGACTGCTTGCTAAAAGTAACCCTACTGTAATATGGTCAGCAGTGTCTAGTACAAAATGCTAAATACAAAATACTGTCTGTCTACTGTAAGCTTTGTGATGCACCTGGTTTGTAACTTCAGACTCAAGATTTGAACTGAGGCTTAAAGCTGCTTTGGAACATTGGCCACCCAGAATAATAATCCCAAATATTCATTTCAATTGCCATTATGCTCTCCTGTCCCCAAACAGTTAAGAAATATGTTGCCAAGCCTTTTCATGTGGTCTCTCTACTTTTTTACTGTGAAGCAGCTCCCCACCTCCACCTTCATATCACGAGAACAAGAACAGATTACAGCAACAGATCAAGCTCATTGCAAAACATCTAGTAGTTACCACGATTTAAAAACTGACTGAAAACCAAACTGACCTAAGTGTGAAGCAACGTAGTTTAAAGAACGACTTAAGATCAATTAATGCAAAAGGACTACAAGCATTTTTCTGCTGTTTAGGGTTTACCAGCTGCTCTATTTTGCCTTGTGTCAAGCCCCCACAAAAGTCCTCTTTAAAACTAGCAACTAAGTGAAAGTAGTAGCAGAAGGGAAGGAAAAGGGAAAAAGATTTGCACCTGACATTTCTATGCTACTTAATTTGTTCCCTTTTTGCTGCAATAGTGTTATTGAGGTTGATCTCCAGGCCAGGACTAGCCAGCATGTCTGGGAAACAAAGTCAGAGCAAGTGTTACCATACTACAAGAACCTGGGCCATCGTTAAATGCTGCATTTTTCAGTCATACTAACGACTGAAACAAGTGCCAAACACTGTCTCTGCACTCTTAGAAGTCATTAATATTTTAGTGAAAAAACGCACAATATAAACAATGCCTGCTTTCCCCCTGGAACCCTCCACAGAATGATACCACACACAGTATCCAGAGAGTGAACAACACCTCATAGTTCTTGCTTCCTATTTCCTTTGATTCACTGCAGTTAGGAGTGGAGCTGCACATACCCTTTCAATGATTCTTGGCATACAAAGGGTTAAAACCCAACAAACCCCTGGTTGTGCCTTATTCTTACATATTGTCTGTATATAACAGAAACTTATTCAGAGACAATAATTGTTCCTACACACACATCCTAGTCCACTTACTCCATTTTTCAGTATGCTTTACAAGTTTCCATGCCAAATGAGTTTTCCACAGAAAAGACAAATAAAACCCCACTAAGCCAGAGTGGACTGCAGGAGAGGGACTGTCAATATGGCTGTAGGACACAAGCCTCAAATTTGACACAAAGACACTACCAGCCTTTGGGGAGAGATACACAGGACATTTTCCAACACTGAAATAGTCTCATAGTCATACTAAAATACTAATTAACCAAGATCTATGATAGTCATAAAGGGATGTTCAAAGTAGCCAGTTTTTCCAGTACTGCAATATTATTTGCATAAGAAGAACAGATGGATTTCTAAAATCAGCATGATGGCTCTTTCTGCACTTCACTGCCCAGATTCTGGCCAGATCATATCCTTTTGGCATGGTTCCTACTACCAAAGCTTGATAGAGACTTGATAAAGGGAGAATAATGGACGCCGACTAACCAAGAGATCTCCAATTGATCAGTAGTTATCCACATGTTCTTTAATATTCTATGGATGAACTGTTCAGGAAAATACTTCCAAGTGCATGCACGTAAATAGGTATAGAGCCTCCAAGAACCTGCAGACATGTTCAATGTGAAATTTTGATTCCACACATCATACAAAGTTTGACATTTTCCACTGAAGCTTTGCATGAAAGAAAACATTTCCATACATATTCATTAATTCAGAAGCCTTTGATGCATATCTATTTAGAAATTGTGATTTCAATACAAATACTTTAACAGATTGTATTTTATGTATATATCTTTTTATGACATAAGGAACTACATTCAAATGTGGAAAAACTCTGCTCTGGGTAATTTGCATCCTTATGTCCCATTATAGATTTTCCTATTTGGAGTTCCATCTGGTCTTCAATATTCTTCTGAGTTTATTACTTTAATGAGATCATCTTGGGTTTACATACCTCTAATTTTATTACTGTTTGGAATTAGTGTTGCCTGCTTACCTATCCATAGACTCTTTAGTCTTACCTTCTAAGCATAACAATGAGCAATGTTTGGGTAATGTTGATACAGAATGAACAAAAGGACTATAAGTGAAATAATCATGTTTTGAAGAACCCCTAATTAGGAAAAAAAGACTTCATGCCAACCTCCTTCTTAACCATTCACACCCTGTTCTGGAAAAGTAATGACACTGTACTTTAGTGTTTACGACTAAAAATTGCCATTTCTGTCTAATGGAACTCCAATGTGATCTTTGACTCTGGCTTTTAGTATAACCTTGAGCAAGCTAACGTGTTGGGGAAACTGCTGGAATGTCAGACATGTCAACAGAATACTTTGAAAACCTAAGCATTATATAGCTACTATGCATAAATAATTTTAGGAATAATTTAATGCTTCTGCTTTGCCAAGTTCAAACCAATTTGGAATAAAAACACTGGCAAGGCGTACAATCAAGGCAGACAATATCCATCTGCATTTATGGTTGCATATGTAAACCAAGAAAAATGACTGAAAGTGTTGCCAAATCCACACCACTTTTCCTGGAAGACAGGTCCTATTTTCACTTCCATAATTCTACCAGTTTCATTTCAAACTAAGGTTTTACCCTATACTACCCTCAGAAAAACTGGTCAGGCACTTTTGAGTAATAATGCCTATCTTCCAATTTTCAGCCAACATCTGTTCATGGCCAATTTATTCCCATTTATCCTTGTGCCAAGATTGCACTTACAGTAAAGTACCTTTTACCACCTTTGTGTTTGCACCTTGGAACAAAGCGATCATTTATCAACACATATTTTTTTTCTTTGTATCAAGCTCTTTCTGTTTCCTGTCATGAAACAGTCTCTCATTACAACTAGTAGAACAATATCCTTTTCTGTTCCTAACACCATTCCAATTTGTCTTCTCAAATATTCATTGCCACAACTACACATAAAATTCTAGACATGGTCACTTCAGTTTAATTAGTCTGTACTGTTTTATCTCCATCAACATTTCATGTTACGAGTCTCTAAATTATAGCAGAAAAATTTAGTGCAAAGCTATGCAATTTTTTAATAAAATATTCTTAGGCTTCATTTTACTTGTATTGTTCTATGATATTCCATTCATCCTTTGTACTGAAAATTCATCTATATTCTGTATTTCACACTAACACCTCTGAAGGAACCATTACATACAATTTGTTCTAAAAATGATCCTTGTTAGTTCTATTTATAAAATCAATTTCTGACCAATAGTGGCCTTTTAGTAAAGACTGCTGTTAACTAGATTCCTTTATGGTCCACTACTCCATAATTCTTTTATTAATTCTCATTTTCTAATTTACATATTAATTTCTTATGTGACACCATATTAGGTGCTTTTCTGAGATGCTGACAGATTAACTTTGTTTGCAGTAAGTTACTTTCTTTTGCTTTTCAGAAATATCAGTTATCTTAGAAAAAGACAACCTTAGCATGATCAACCTGAGTAAATCCATGATGCATTTCTCATTTAACCACTATATCCCTAATTATTTTTTTCTTTTCCAAATTTGTTCATAGTTTTTGCATGCACTCTAGGTCAGCTTCCTCTGCATTCCAGGTCTTGTCTATAATAAAATTCTTAGCTCTTCATTCCAGTTGACTTCACTAATTAGTTTTCTTAATCTCTCAGTCTTCCCTATTCAAAATTAGAATGTTTAACTGAAGACTTATTTTGTTTATCCTTCCATTCAAGTTAAAATTAATAAAGTCATGAACATTCAGTCTGTTTTCTATAGGAACTTCTGTAATATTTTGCTTTAAGTAAGATCAAAGACAATAACTTCTTCATGGGTTGTTGACTATTTGGTAAGAAAAGGGGTATAACTGGAGTTGATTCCTGTTAGTAAGGACATGTTATAGCTGGACATTTAGCATATTCCATTGTGACCAAAATTGCTACAATTTTCACCCCCATATTGCAAGGCAGAAATTCTGCTCCGTGTCCCAGTCCCTATCTGACTGTGCTTGTTTCATTTCCTAAAAAAAAGTAGGAATATCCTCTCCAAATATATGGAGCAACTACTGTAAGTATAATAACATTCTGATGTGTGTGGGCATCTCTAAACAATACTGGTATAGGAGGGAATATGCAACTCCTAAAACAGATGTCTTTTTCAAAGAAAGTTATGAAGAAATCAATATTAAATAAGCAGTACAGAGTGACTACAAAGTATCATGAGCTTCGATGGAAACTTGAATTTTTCTCTCTTTTCTAAAAAAAAAAAGACTTCTTATTAAACTCTCATTGAAGTCAGTGAAGGAAGTTTGCTGTTTGATAGGATAATTTATCTTTGCTAATAACTTAATTTCAACTGAGCAAATAAGCATGCAATGCTTGGACTTAGATCCTTTTTTTTTACTGATACTGTAGTGACAATTCACTAGATTCTTATACAAAATGCATTAAAATGTGGACTTAAAACTGGACATACTAAATTACTGTTTTGAATCATAGTCTCAAATAATTTTGCTTTCAATGAGCATATTTCTGAAAAAAATACATAGTAACTGCAAATAAGCTACTTTTGTTCTGCTCAGAAAACTGTGCCCTAAATTGTCATCTGCCACACTGCATCCTACAGTACATCAGCATGGAAGGGAACCATCTAGCCAAAATAACTCTAAGATGTCTTTGTTTACAACAAAATGCTGTCCTGACTCTCTGCAGATGTTCTTCAAAGACTCTTTAGAAGCTGTTTCATAAGAAGGACTTTCCTGAATTGGATAGGGCTTATTACGGAGTGTAGTGAAAAATAAACATAAGACTGTGCTGCTGAACCTTGCAATTAAACAGAATGTTAAAACTTCATGAAATATTTGTCAGGTAAATCAGCTGGAGAAATGAGTTTATGGAAGAGAGAAATGTGCTTGTGCACCTCGTCCCTCCAGCTGGTCTTCTCTGAGGTCCACTCAGGACGAACTTAAGATTCAGAATTTCTCCTGGGGGAATCTGACGGGGGTGTAGTGCCCTCCATGCTGAGACCCTGAAGGACCTGTCCTCCAGCCCACCACTCCAGAACCAAGGACAATGCTCTATTTCAAGGAAAAAAAAATCTACTTGGGAATCATATGGCCTTACTGATCAAATATAGACAAATTAAAGGGAGGAAGAAAGGAAAGGGTCTGGAAAATGTGCCTGACAATGTATATTCTATCACTTTCTAGGAAGAAATGACACTTCCATACATGCCTTTCACTCCAGTCCTCAACCTCTTACAAAGATCTTCAGACAGAGAATCTCCTGTTCCCATTTTTTTCTAAAACAAACAGACAAACAAACAAACAAACAAACAAACAAACAAAAATAAAAAGCCTTGCAGGCTTTACTGGTCCCTCTTGCTGTATTTAGTACTTCAGCTTTTCCAGAAACTTGGGTTTCCCAGTCCACCATGCAGTGGTTTAAATATTAAATCTAAATATGCTAAGTAAATAATCTTAATTTTAAGGATGATAAGGAAATGTGAGCAATGGCAGGTTTTCAGGAACATTTCTTGAAGCAGCTAAGGTTTATTTTGGGGGACTGTCATACAGCAAATATATTCAGAATGGCTTCCATTGTTTCAGACAGTACAAATGCAGGGGGATAAAAATTAGCCTATGAGTTCACCATCATTCAGTCTTGCAATGTGAACTACAAATAGTACATTATTTGTTACTAGGCACAAGACCAATTACTGTGTGAACTTGGTAAGGATCCAAGTTTCTAAAATAAAATAAAATCTTCTAAAATAGGTATAAAATCTACTTTAAACCGATTTTAGAAATCCTTAGGGGATAACACCCAAAAGACAAATTCAAAAATAGCTGAAATGTACTGCATTAGGATCACTGATTTAATTATGTTGGTAAGTAGATAGGAAATGCTCAGCATGATCTATTAAAATATCTTTGTAAAGTATATTGTTATTGTTAAAAACAAAAGTACAGGATAAAAGTGCTATATACCTTAAAAATAGGGAACAATTTAATTCTAGATAGAACTACTGGCACATGGAAGTGCCCATATAGTTTTTTTCAGAAGTTGGTCTCTTCTGAATACATCTTTGTAATGGGCAAATATTTTTGAAATGCTGATATTGATATTTTGAAATATTGATATTGTTTTGATAAAAGCAAATCTTGGTAAAGAGCTGAATGCTAAAATAGGGAGAAAACTATTTACAAACAGCAACAGAAGTAGCAGAGTAGAGGACTGCAGAAACATGCAGTATGAAAGATGGTATGGGTGGGATAATCTTTCATTCATCTACCATAATGCTGTATTTTTTAAAGATAATTACATTCCTGAAAGTGCAAATTAGTGTTGATAAAGTATTAAGATACAAACCAAATACCTCATTTTAAAAATTCTGAGAATTTATTGAAAGCCTGAAGCATCAAGGTCTGAGATACCACTTATACCAAGTAAAATATACAACTTGCATTACTTGGCATATTATAATCTTCATATTAGTCCTGAATGTTACTCATCTTGAGTGTACTCCTTTGTACTTTGCAAATGTCACCAAGGACATGAGATTATTCTTAAGAGGAAAGTCCATACTGATAAGGAATTGATTAGCAGTACAAAAATTTCATAATTGCTAGACCATTTATCTAGCCAACCAAAACAGATCAGAAAACAATAAAACAACCTCCGCATATAGAACTATTTTATTTTTCAATAAAAAAGTTTCCACTCAGTTATTATAGCAACTTTGGATATTCTGGATATTTGGATATTTGGCTTTTTTGTTGGTTTGTTGTTTGATTTTTTTTTCCCCTGGCAAAACGAAGAATAATAAATGGTGACTTGAAAACAACTTTTGAACTCTTATTTAGATAAATTAAGTCTTTCCATTAGTGACTCATGTTTCTCAATAGAAGAAAAATAGTTTGTGAATCTGTTGCTAAGATTATTTTCTGTATCAGGAAAATAAATATTTGTTATAAAGAAACCTCAGAAATGTGCTCCAGGTACATTACAGCTGTATTTCATTCTAAATAACCTCTTCTACATTTCTTTATCCCCTATCCCCTCACCAAAGCACAACAACAACAACAACAACAACAACAACAACAACAACTCAATATTTCTGCTGTTTAAAGAATGCATCAATCCCTGCAAGACATCTGTATCTATGTAAAAATAAGAGCCTCAGGGCAGATGTTGATCTTAGTAACACCAGTATAAATAAAGCGTCGCTTTCTTGGCTTTGGCAGATTTACAGTTAACTATCATCAGAATAAGACTTTAAAAATCCTGGTTTGGACTGGGATGAGCAGCCACTGCAGTTTTCCCTGCAGACAATGCGTGAGCACTAGCACAGGTGGCCCAGGGAGGCTGTGTAGTCTCCATCCTTGGAGAAAGTCAAAGGCATCTGGCCATGGTCCTGGACTACTTGGCTGGTCCTGCTTGAGCAGAGGGGTTGGATCAGATGACCTCTAGAGGTCCCTTCCAAATTCTGATTCTGTAAAGTTTTGCATGGATTTTCTGCTCTGTCAGTGCGATCCTATCATTACAGACAGATTTAAAGTGATCTCACTACTCAGCCCAAACGGAAATGCTTCAAAGCAAAAGGCTCATATGCTCATACTGGTTTCCCATCACCAGGAAAGGAAAGAGTGCACTGGAAATCACACTGGGGTGAGATACCTAACCCAAAGGGCTGGAAGGTATTGAAAGAGTGAATAGGGAATAAGGGAGACAGGGGTGTCTATATGTAGGGTAGACTGAGTGGGAAAGCGGGATAAACATCCAGATCAAGTAAAATTTGTCCCCTGTCTCCCAGCTGAACAACCTGTTTATTTCTTTTCCCCTAGGCAGCAGAGTACTGATCCATGCTAGTTCCACACAAGAGCTAATATTTCCTGACGGCTGTGCCTTGAAATGAAGAATAGCTCTTAATGACAGTACCTGTTAGCCAATACTGCAGTATAGACTGTTGTACTGAACCCACTGAAGTAAAGGAAAAGCTTTAGAGATTAGTCATTTCTTTAACACTTGCCCTCGCTTACATCCTGCCATTTAGCAGTCCTCCTTTTCTAATCGTGCAACTCAAATGTGGCCTTGGTCACTGCAGTCCCTGTTAGCACTTGGATGAAATGTCCAGCTGATCTGGGGGCAGTGGCAGAATCGAGGGATCTAAACCCCAGGATTTTAGGTGGTTAAGGTCTTTTCGTATGTGGGTAGAGCAAGATAATGCTGAGAAATGTAGATCCAAATCTCAGAGAAAAATACACATGCCAGAAAAGATTTTTAAAGTGCTGTGTCCCAGAATGAAAGTATGGAAAAAGGAGCTACTTGTAAACACTAAAGCTCCCAAGATATATCTCACCCTGCCACAGCTCCCCTTCCCTTGGTCCAATTCAAATAGCTGTGTAGATGAAAGAAATAGGAAAAAAGAAGGGAGAGAATTAATCAAAGAAACTCAGAAAAGTGAGGACATTCCCATAAGCTTCTGCTTTTATCCCTGGAGACACCTTCTCAACCATTCATCCATCAAGAGTTAAAAGAATTTTCTTTAATGCTTTGCTATTTACAATCAGCTTTTCTATCATAATTTGGGTTTTTACTTGTTTATTTTCTCAGCACAAAACCACAGCGAGGTTTATGCTGGTCTTACAATTGACCTACCCTCTTTGAACATACTCAGACAACAGAAAACTGGTTTCTTTGGAAACAGGAGCTATGTGAAATCTTTTAGTATTTGTATTCATTTCAAGCTGTTCACACATATGTAACAATAAGGCACCAGACCTTTAGCACGTGATTCAACTTCTCAAGGCAAGGTAATTAGGGAAACACCACAATGACATCCCTAGCTGGTAAAACAAATTGGTGCAATTTGAATAGTAACAAAACAAAGATCCCATTATCTAAACGACTTTTTCTATGTATGAGGGTTCTTGTTGGTCATAACAATATAGAAAGCATCAGAAACAATGGGTGACTTTTATTAATTTGTATTATGCATCATGGAGATATTACATCATCTTTCTAATGATATGGAGGCAGCATGGCCACAATTATTGAAAGCTGATTTATGGAGGACAACACATTAGTCACTGTTGGGACTCATAAAGCTAGTTTAAAAATATTCAAGCCAAATGGAAGACTTCCCAATTTCCCATTAATTGTGTTTTTGACTTTTACAGACTTCACCTGGACACTGACATTCTGTCTTGGGTACAGCTGAGACAGGGGAAGGTGGTGCCAGTACATTCAGTCCCCTTTGTGCTCTGAAAGCAATTAATAGTCTCAAAATTGTCATGTCAGAAGAAATACATGCCGGTTTCCCAAGCACTGCCATTCACAGGGTGGTATTAACATAAATCTCAGCTTAAGGTGCTTTAAGACAAAGTTTAGGACTGTGAATAGCAGTGACTGGGGAATCAACACAAGAATATTGCTCCTGCTTCAATTGCTGCTGGAACTATAACCTTTAACAAAGTTGTGGGCAGAAATCAAAGATAGAAACATCTTATTTTATGCCTCCTAAATTTAAACCCTCCCCATCTCTCAGAGCTCAGTTTCCTCACTTCAGAATTTTTCAGCTGATAGCAGATTTCCTGACTTTGCTGACATTTCCCACAAAATTCCACCAAATTTGGATGTGTATAAATAAAATTGTTCCTGAATTGTCTTTGGTCAAGAATGTGTAGAGATTCTTTATGGTGTGTTCACACTACATTAGAACAGCAGGACTGTGCATGGCAGGTAAAAAACAGATGATGAAGTCATTCTTCCCCATGGTTTCCCATTGAGGGATTCCAGGAGGGAAGGAAAGTTAGAGATTTTGAATGCACCTGACAGAAATAATAATATTTCAACCAGTGAAGACAAAACCAAAGCATTTAGTGATGAGATATTTTAATAATAACGACAGAACTGGATTTTACGAGGTTACAATTATATAAGTATTGAGATACAAGGATGGAGAGGGATGCCAACCAAGGAGAAAACAGGAAAACAATCAAAGTTATGTCCACACAGCTGATACAGAGAATCAGAGACAGACATTATTCAGACACACACACACACACACACACACACACATTCATGCAGATATTTATATAAAAAGTGGTAAACAACCATGGTTCCAAATTCTCCGGTGAATACTGCTTGAGAAGAAAGAACTTTGTTTTCCAGTAATACTGCCTGAGTTTCTATTTCAGGGTGGTATGATTCTGTTACAATAAATGATGAATGCTTCTTCAGAAAAATAGGACCTGGCAAAAGGACACTGACATGAGAATGCCTGGCAAGAGGAAACAACCATCCATCTCAATAAGAGGAGATAACAGAATCAGCTCAATTTAGCTTTGTTTCCTAGCTCCTCTAAGCATATTAACATTAACATATTAACATGAACCAGGGTGAAATCTGCTATAGACCTAAAAGTATGTATATTTGTCCTTAATTGTTAAAAGAATCTGCATTAGTCTAATTAAAATATATTCAAAAGGTTCTTGAGCTTTTGAGGTAAAAGTAAGGCAGCTACCTCACTGAAGTAGAAAAGATTAGAACTAGGATAACAGTTGGCAAGACTACTAGTTTAAGAGTGATATTTTCTTGAGCCATGGCCAGATTCTAGACTGTTTTAGCATTGCCAGTAGGTTGCCAGCATTGAAGGAGGTGTTGACAATCACAGCTGATTGGAGTCTCAGTTACTTTTCACCATTTTTTTCATTAAATAAGGAAGCCATGTAATCACTGGCAGTTTCTCCACTGTTTTCAGGGCATATGTTTGCAAAATGTCTCAGTATAGTCAAAGCACAGGTACAAATCTGAAATAAGACAGTGGCTTGGGGACTCAAAAAAGCTAATGACAATTGGGAAAGTCAGGTATGTCCATTGAAAAAATGCACTGCTCTGCAAAACTACCTCTGACATGAGCTACTGTGGTGTAGCTACCACAGATAATAATTATCACAGAGCAGAGAGTTCTGCCACTGTTCTTGGAGACAGGGTTTGTTTGTCAGTGCAAAAATCCTTTCTTACCAGGACAAAAGACAGAGCATTAAATCCTACTGAAAAATCCCTTTGCCTGATTTCGTCCACTATACAAGACTGAAAATCTTGCTACCACAAAGGATCTTTACAAAGAACCAGGAAAGATTTGGAGGTATATAAAACCAGTCATGCTACATGTATGAGAATGAGACATAAACCTCAGTAATTAATGTTGCCTTTTCTTGATTTGGTGACAGAACTGTAACCCCAGCAATTTTATACCAAAATGTGCCTATAGACTGTGGCTTTATTTTTGCCAGCGTGACTACATCTAGGCAGGTTCTCTCAGGTAGCCACAGGGAAAGGATCATGACAGATTTTTTCTACTATATCTTTCCCAATGCAAGAACTCCAGTCAGACCAACTCCTACCAAAAGAGAAATTGCTTATGTCCTCAAATCCAGTTGCCTCCTGCCAAATAACCCTGAACGTCCAGTGATCAAGCCTTCAGATGAAAGCTAGCAAGTTCTTGACCCTTATATTGGAAGCTCATTTCAGATCCTCATTCTCTGAATAATTAAAACCACTTTCTAATCCTTTTAATCCTCTGACTAAATTTCATTCTTCCTAAGTGTCAGCAGCAACTCCTGATCAGTGTTTAGATGAGCCAAGAGTTCAAGGAGCATGATGCTTGCAACACAATTGTCTGGCAAAATATCTTGATGAGAGGAAAGCTGGAACATTTTCTTTGCTTTAAGGACATGCTAGTGGGGGCTAGTCTATGACATAGGTGTTCACCAAACACTTACTATTTTATGCTATGCATATAACTCCCTGGTCCGTTTTCTGCTACTTATGACTTGTCTTCCCTAATTCACTCAGTCTTCTCCTTTACAGCCGGTTAATTTTATAAGCACAATTATATTAATGTACTCCTGTCAATAATCTGGAAGGTTGACTTGTCTTTGAACAATGATTACTTGACATTAATGAAAATATGTACTGCTTTTTTTTCTTCTTCTTTGTTTCAGATGCCACCATAGTTTACCATCATGGTCCAGAATATTCTAAGGATTATGCTTTGCACACCTTTCATTATTGAGCTCTTATTTTTTGACGATTTAGGAGCTAAATCCAGGAAGACATTAAGAGACAAAGCCCACAGAGGGTGGGAGACATATGGCAAATGTGATCAGTCTTGAGTTGTGGGCAACTGCAACACACAGAAGATAATTCTCATTGTTTTAGACCATGATTAGATAGCAACAGGAACTGAACGTTCTTAATTGAGTTACTACTACAAAGAAATGTAATCTTTATATCTTCATCCTCTGGGTGACTTTATCCACAGTAAATCAAACAAAAAATCACTAATGATGAAGTAGAAATAATTAGTTTTTTAATAACACATTCAGCAGTTAAATAGGATGTAATGACAACACCTCATGTGCAAAAGTCTGTATCAGCAGACAGATTCTGCTCATGCAAGATGTTTTATGAATAGAGCTTAAAAAAGATCATTGCTAAATCATAGAGCTCTGAAGAAGGCAGAATATGACATTTTTAAAATTATTGCTTGTATTTCTGAAATAAAAATGTTCATGCATATCCAAAGAGATATGGAATTGGATTATTTAATTCTTCAAAAGTATCATCCTTGAATTTATTCTCTAAGAGAAAGAGCAACTTGTTGTTTTGCATTTGCATTTTATTCTATAGTAAACTGATCCCTCTTTAATTTATCTTGTATATATAGTATCCTTCTGAAAGTATATGGAGTCTATTCTTCTATGTTATATAAGAGTACACAAAGTTTTTGAAATTTAGTAGAATGAGTGTAATTAAAAAAAATGTGTACTTTACATGTGATCAGGAGGTAGAAATGGATAACCTTAAAAACTACTTGAAGGTTGTATATCTTTGTATGACATTTCTTCTCATAAAAATGAAGACTGAATTATTTCTGCAGTAGAAACTATGCCTGATGTTTCCAGTACTATTTGTTCTCAGCTTAATGAATTTGTGAGATTTTAATAAACCACAAGAGAGACATTTCTACTTTACATCCCAAGAACTCCACATACGAAACAAAGTAACTACAAAACAAGACATTTTGAAAATGAAAACCAGGGTGAGATTTACTGTATCCTCATTTTCACTATACAAATTTTGACAAGAAGTTTGCATTTGTTCTGAAAAATGCAGCTGTACTTTGAAACAGAAATCTGCCACTGATTCCTGCAGTGCCAATGACTGGCAAAATATCAGAGGCTTTCATGCATTCTTCCATGTTTGATCCTGATGCAAATGCTTAATTCTGCAGCCCTTGAATAGCCCCAATACTTTAATGGTGTATATAGAGTCAAGCTCGTGGATGGATCCTTGTGGAATTGCATATTTTTGCGCTATTGATATTTCATCTGAAACATGGGAGTTACTAACTGCCAGCTTTGCAGTGTTCCCAGGGTGGCCATACTAATATTAGTTTGCATATTTGAACTTGCATTGTAGCACAAAAACCTTACAGCAAACCCAGCAAGGAATTAAAATTTCAGCAAAATGTGCAGCAAAAATTGTCCAGCAGCTCTATAAATTTTGGTCTAGGTAACAAAAACCCATCTACTTATTAAATCTCAACAAAACATTAAACCATTACTTATCTGTTATTTTACTCTTCCACTTATTTGACAGTATACATCAGAACTCTCTGCAAAACTGAAGAGCAAATAATTTTGTTTTCTTAATTAAAAGAAATACTATAAAAGAGCCCTTCATGGGCAGAAATGCAAGTAGGAATTATTTAGATTTTCAATCTTAATATTTCTAAAATCAGACATTAAAGATTTTAAATCAATTAAAATATATTGTAAATATGGCATAATAAATTTATTTCATTATTAATAATTTCCTTTTCTCATTTATCTGCTTCAGCTGGCTTTTGCTCAGAAGCCTGCATAAGCACCTCATTGGCAATTCCAGCAGAAGCTTCATGAACCCTCTAGTCAAGGCTTGAGCCAGTCACTGGCAGTCATTCAGTTCACCTTTAAAGTTTGAGGCGTGTACAGCAAACCCACACAAAGCTCAGAGGGTGTCTGGAGGCCAGAAACTAAGTACATATCTTCCAGGCTGATTTCCAGTGGGGGACCTGTATTTCCTGTAATTCTCCCCAAAAGCTCACAGCACTGACGCTGCTGCACTGCGCCGCCTCCCTGAAATGAAGGAGCTCTGTTCCTCCTAATTATGCAGCCCTTCAATCCACTCACTCCTAACTTTCCTTTCCACTGTGCTATATTTGACACAAAACGTTTAATCAGGTTCATTTATCATGACTGGAACAGCCTGACTCATTCCCCATTTATAATTAGAAAGGATTTCATCTAATAAATGTTGAGTGCTCTCAGCTACCAAAGTCAGTGAATGAAGAATTTGCTCACCACCATGCAAGTGCAAGGGTACATAAAGCTGTTTTATATGGAATTAGAAGATTCACAGATTTCTTCAGAAAATTTTCAAAATTTGAGGCAGTAAAATGTTACTTAGGTTCTATGTAAAAGGCCCCAGCCTGGAAATATGGAGGTAGCAGGTAACTTGCCCACCTTTCCACCTTGGTCAATGTCTACATAAAATGGTGCCAGTGAGGGTTTTCTTCCTTTGTTAAGTACTTCCAGGGAAGCCTAATTACTCATTCTGTACCTGTAGAATATTTAATAACAATTTATTTCCTAAGCAGCTAATATCTTAAACTCATAAAAAGAAAACTGTACTAATAACTTTAATGCAAACTAACTGAAAAGAACAAATTAAAAATACCCAACCTGTGGCCAAAAGGTCAAAATAAAATGAGAGATTTAAATGTTTGAAGGTATTGAGTTAGATACATAGAAACCTGCCCTTCTTTATGTCTGCAGTCTACAACCACTTTGCATTTTTTTGTATTTTTTATGGTGCTGTGTTTGCCCTGTATAATAACACTGAGCAGTGCTGATTGCTTTGACCCAACTGACAAAAAGTAGATCATAAGCCATTGCCAATTAATTTAAACACTGCATGGTCAGCCTTGAAAAAACATGCCGTGATTCCCTAAAATGGAGAATCCTCATCAGTTCCCACTGCAAAATAAGAGAAAAAGAACTAGGGTGGAAAAAGAAAAGCATAAAAGAATAATGCAAGGAACAGTGGGTGAATAATAATGAATAAAATGTCCCCACTGCTGTATTCTCTCTGCCTGAAGGCCTTTACTAGGGATGGAAAGAAGTTGAAATGCGTGTGCTAAATTTTGAAGCTGTGTCAATTA
Organism: Cinclus cinclus; assembly: GCF_963662255.1. NCBI lineage: Eukaryota > Metazoa > Chordata > Aves > Passeriformes > Cinclidae > Cinclus > Cinclus cinclus. The sequence continues at coordinate 10,763,323 of NC_085049.1, forward strand.
GAATTTGACAGCTAAAGCTGGCTAAATGAGCTGAACTTCTATGCTAGTAGGTATTTAACATAGATGGGGCCATAATTTCAGCAATGAATCATATAAAACAGGAAACACTCAGTAAGGATTCATATAATGAAAAGAGAAATTTATGGAATATGAATACCTAGGAAGACAATAAAAATGAAATACATATGCTAGGAGGGAAAATTCTTCCTGCTAAGATATTCATTTCTTGGGTACTTTTAAGGAGTTTAGGCACTTTTTGGAATATTATTTCTTTACTAAATACCAATTAATTATTTAACTTTGGTATTTGACCTAACTTAATGCATCAGTTAAGTGCTTAAAGCTACGTGGGGTGAATATAGGCCATATTACTTCAGATTTCAAAATGTGTTAAGTTAAAAATAAATAATAAATATCTTGTTATAAAAAAACCCACTGATCTTCATAGAATCATCTAGTTTGGATCAAAAGGAACATTTAAAGGTCATCTAGTCCTCTGCACAATAACCAGGGACATCTTCAACTAGATCAGGTTGCTCAGAGCCCCAAACGTTCAACTTGGCCTGGAATGTTTCCAGCAGTGGAACATCTACCACCTC